>NC_091019.1:2400000-3110221 GCF_041296385.1 Aphelocoma coerulescens
CGGTGCCACCCCAACAGCCACCCCGCCACCTGCGTGCAGCCCCCGTGTCACCCTGTGCCACCGCACCACCTGCACCCACCCCTGTCACTCCGTGCCCCCCCCAGTGCCACCCCAACAGCCACTCCATGGGGGCCTCTCCATGCCCCCCAGTGCCACCCAGTGCCACCAACACCGCCGTGCCCACCTGGCCGTAGGGCTCCATGGCAGTGCCCCCCAGGAAGGCGCCCACCTCCTCCTGTACCAGGCTCTGCTGGCCCCGGGGGTCCTCCAGCCGCACCAGCCTCAGTCCGGGGGCCACGGGCTCGGCGGGGAGGTCCCCCCTGGCCCCCAGGACAAAGGCCAGGGTGGGGGGCACGGGCAGGTGGGCACGAGCCGCCAGCACCCAGCGGGTGACCAGCGTGTCCTCGAGCCGGTGGGCGAGCGGGACCGAGCCCCCCGTGGGGCAGTCGAGGTCACGGGCCAGCTCGCCCACCCAGCCGCCCTCGGGGTCCCCCGGCGCCAAGGTGCCCGTCACGTAGTTGGCGCGGCGGGGGGGCACGAAGGTCTCCAGGGCGCTGTGCCCCCCCACCTTGAAGGAGACGCCCCGGGAGAGCAGCAGGGACCAGGCGCCCGGGGACGTCTCCGATGGCACACGGCTGGCCCAGGTGGGGGACAGACACAGCACCATGGCACCTGCGGGTGGGCAGCAGGGTGGGCGGTGGGTACCCCCGCAGCCCCTGCCCCAAACTGCCCTCCATGGGGGTGCTGCTGCGGGGGGGGATTTGCTGCTGAACTGGTGGTTACTGGGATTAATGGGACACAGCTGGCGCCGCCCTCCTCCCCTGCCTCGGTTTCCCTCACGGTCCCGGCCGGCCAGCACAGGCGGGTGTGGGGACCCTTGCTGTTGGCTCAGGGGTATCTCATGCGGGGTGGGGACAAGGGTACCGCACCCACCTGGGCAGCGGGTGCCACCCTCCAGCAGGACAGGCAGGAAGGCGGTGGGGGAGCCCAGGATGCAAACGGTGATGTCCAGCGGGCCAAATCCTGCCAGGGAGGAAAGGGTTAACAGCCCCGGAGTGGGGACCCTGCTGTCACCCTGCCCCCGGCACCCCAGTGTGGCTGGGAGACCCCAAATCCCCCGTGTCCCTAGCCTGGCACCGTATCCCCATTGCCGTCCTTGTCCCTGCCACCCCCCTATCCCAGCGTGGCACTGCACCCACATCACTGTCCCTGCCACCCCCGTGCCCCCAGCCTGGCGCCATGCCCCCTATTGCCACCCCAGGCCCTGCCACCCCCGTGTCCCAGCCTGGCGCCGTGCCCCCCGTGTCCCCCACCCGTGCGGGGCTCCGCGGAGCAGTCCAGCGTGGGGGGCAGCCCCTCCTGGCACAGGGCGCTCTGGAGCCGCTCGTAGGCGTGGGTGGCACACTCGGGGTCCCCGCTGTCCCCGGGCACTTCGCCATCGGGGGCCTCGTCCTCCAGCCAGCCCGGGCACAGCGCCTCGGGCCCTGCCCACTCCTGCTCCTCCGGGCTGGGCACCCGCTCCGGGCTCGGCTGCGCTGTGGAGAGCTGCGGGAGCAGGGACAGGGCTGGCACGGGGCTGGCACGGGGGTAAGCGGTGCTATAGGGCTGGCGTGGGGTTAAAGGGCTGGCACGGGGCTGGCATGTGGGCAGACGCCGGGTGGGCATGGGGACGTGGGGCAGACACGGGGGGGCTGGCACAGGACAGGGGGGCACCGGGCGCCGCTGTGCACCCGTGGGGTGGGGGCGTCAGGGTGCTGGGGGGCTGCGGGCGCCGGGCACGGCGCCACCGCCTCAGGGACAGCGGGGCAGTGCCAGCCGCCGGGGCCGCCAGCTCCCGGACAAAGCGTCCCCTTGTCCCCGCGGGGTCACGCGGCGGGTGGGCACAGCACGCCACACTGCCCGCTGCCCCGCGCCAGTGCCCGGCACCGCCGGGATCCCGGGATGGGGCACCCACCTCCGCCCGGACCCCCCACCCGGGGGCCACTCACCATCCTGGTGACAGAGGGGCTGCAAGAGAAGGAGAGGCAGAGTCAGCGCGGCCCCCTGAGCACCTGCCACCCCTCCCCGGGCACCCCCGGCCAGGGCTGGGAGCCCCAAGCCCAGCTCCCGTGGGGGACCCGTCCTACAGCACCCACCAGAGCCTGGCCCACTTCCTGGGGCACACCTCGGTGCCAACTCCAGTGTTCTCATGTTGTCCCCTCAGTGCTAGTCCCAGTGTCCCCAGACTGACCCCTCGATGCCAATCCCTGTGGTCCCAGCTTGTCTCCTCGTTGACAGCGCTGGTGGCCCCAGATTGACCCCTCGGTGCCAGTCACAATGGCCTCAGGGTGTCCCCTCGGTGCCAGCCCCGGTGGCCCCGGTACCTCCGGCTTAGTGTAATCCCGTGCCAGCTCAGCACAGTCGGGGGCACCTCCCCTTCCCGGGGGTGCCAAGGTGTCCTGGGGGCGCAGACCCAGGGACCGGGGTGTCCCCACCCCCCCCCGGTGCCCTCGCTCCCAGCAGGTGCCCGGCAGAGTTGGGCACAGAGGGAAACTGAGGCACGGAGCTGAGCAGTGCCCGCTGGCAGCCAGGGCGTCCCCAAGCCGGCAGGGCGGGTGTCCCCAGACCCGGCACCCGGTGACAGGGTTAGGGGACACGCGGCTCCGTGGCATGGCACAAGGACCCAAAACCCAGCCACAGGGGTCCCTTAAGGTCCGCCCCCCCCCCCAGCCTGGGAACCACCCTGTCCCCTTCCATCCCCAGCTGGGAGGTGGTCCTGCTGTCCCCAAACTGGGACAGCTGTGTCGCCCGGTACCTTGGGGTGGGAGCCGTGGCCTGAGAGCGCGCAGGGGATGAGGGCTCGGGGACGCCTGGCACAGGGGACACGGGCCGCTCTGGCCTTTAAACCCCCCCGCGCCACCCCGGGGTGCCAACCCCCGGCCCCGTGCCCCGGATTAGGCGACACAGAGCCCCATTGTCCCCTCTGCCACCTCGCGCCAGGCGCTGGCACCCCTGTCCGTATCCCTGTCCCCGTCACCAGCGAGGGACACGCTGCCGCAGCGGGACGCGGGGGGTGGCTCAGCCAGGCGGGGTGTCCCTGTCCCCCTGTCCTGCACACCCAAGGCTGGGCACGCCCCCCGTCCCCCCCCGCCGCCCCTCCCCGCCCTGTCCCCCTGTCCCCAGCGTGGCGGAGCTGCCAGCCCGCACGTCCCCCGGCTTAGTTCCAGCTGCCCGCGGCGTCACTGTCACTGTCACCGTCACCGCCACCGGCAGGCACGGGGCCACCAGCGCGGCTGCCGCGCCGCAGGGCCCTGCACGCGCTGTCACCCGCTCCCCGCCATCCGCACCGTGCCCGGCACCCTGCCCCCCTCATTTGTCACCCGAACTGTGACATGCACCCTGTCACCCACAGCCCACCACACACCGACACCTGCACCTTCAACAGCATCCTGTCACCTGCGGCTGTCACCCACACCCTGTCACGCTCATCGTCACCCACCCGTCACCCAAACCCTGTCACCCACACTGTGGCACCTGCACCAGCACAGGCACCCCGTCACCTGCGCTGGCACCTGCACTGTCACCCACACCTTGTCACGCACATCACCTACCTGTCACCCGCACTGTCACCCACACCCTGTCACCCGCACTGTCACCCAGATCCCAGAACCTGCACCATGCCGCTGCACTGCCACCTGCCCCGTCCCCCGCACCGTGCCATGCACATCGTCACCCACCTGTCACCTGCACCCTGTCACAAGTATGCACACACCCCCCGACCCCCATCCCGCTGCTTCCGCCCCCCCCGGCACCAGCACCCCCCCATAAACACCCACATCACCCCCACTGCTGCCAGCACCCACTGGTGGTGCCGGTGCTGGTGTCTGTCGGTGTCGGTCTGTCCTGGTGTTGTCACTCCCCGTAGCGGCTCTGCCCGCTCCGGTCCCGGCGGTGTCGGGGTCTGTCGGAGTCTGTCGGGGTCGGTCCCGGTGCTGTCGCGTCTCCAGCAGCGGCTCTGCCCGCTCCGGTCCCGGCGGTGGCGGCGGCGCCGTGTCCTGCCCGGGCGGGGCGGGGCGGGGCGGGACCGGGGACACCGAGGGACCGGGACACCGAAGGGGGTGGCGGGACAAAGCGGGCAGCGGGGGGGACGGCGGCCGGGCCGGGGTGCCACGGCGGGGAGATGGGGACAAGGGACTGGGGTAGGGAGCGGGACGAGGGACGGGGACCGAGACAGGCGTAGGGGACAAGTGACCGGGGGCAGGGACGGGACCCGTCCGGGGTCACCCGGGGCCGGGTGTAAAACTGACACCGCGGAGCAGAAATGTCAGGGCAGGCCTTGGGAGCTATTCCCGACCTCCCCGCACGACATGGAATGGGACACAGGGAATGGCATGGCATGGGACGGCATGGCATGGGATGGCATGGCACAGCCAGTGTGTGCAGGGGACAGGCATGACCCCATCCCGGACACTGCCACTCTCCACGAGCGATGGCACAAATGTGTCACCCTCCCCCGTGTCCCCAGTGGGAGCCCGGCCTTCGGGGTGTCCCCGGGGACCCCAGGGTGACAACAGTCTCCCGGCAACCGCCCACTGCTGCTCCCGGCGGTGTCCCCAGAGTCCTCGGCTGGGGATATCCCTGGGCTCTGCCAGGCATCCTGTCCCCTCGTGTCCTCCGGTGTCCCCAGGCTGTGACGGTGCTCCCAGGACCGGGATATGGATCCCTCGTTCCCCCCGTGTCCCCTCCTGTCTCCTCGCAGTCCCAGGAACTCCTGTCTATCCCGAGGCTGTTGCCCACCCTCTCCCACTCTATCCCTGTGCCCCCCAGGCCCAGAATATGAGTCCTTGTGGTCCCTCGTGTCCTCTTTCCGGGCTCTACCCCTTGCCCGGCGTGTCCCCCTGCCCGGGTTGTTCTCTTGCCCGGGATGTCCCCCTTGCCGGGATGTCCCCTTTCCCGGGACGTCCCCCTTCCCGGGAAGTCTTTTCCAGTCAAGTCCCTCTGCCTGGGATGTCCCCTTTTCCGGGGTGTTCCCCTTTCCAAGCATGTCCCTCTGCCCGGGATGTCCCTCTGCTCGGGGTGTCACCTTTCCCGGGGTGTTCCCCTTCCCGGAATGTCCCGCTGCCGGGCGTGTCCCCTCTTCACGGGTGTCCCCTTGCCTCTGTGACACCGCCGTGGCTTCCTGCTGTCGCCGCCCTCGCCACGCTGTCCCTGCTTCCCGCCCCTCCCGGGGCTGGGATCCCCTGACCGAGGGGACAGGAGGGACACGGGGACAGCCCCGCCGGCCCGGCGCTGAACTGAGTCCTCCGAGCCCGCAGGGGGCGCCACCCGCGCCGGTGCCGCCTCTGGACGGGCGCGCGGGGCGGGGCGGCGCGCGGGCGGCCATGGCGGACACCGAGAAGCTCAACCTCGACTCCATCATCAGCCGCCTCCTGGAGGGTGAGCGGCCTCCGCCGGCCCCCCGCGCCCCGGGATACCCCTCCTCCGCTCGGGGAATCCCCCGGGGCCGGCCCGGGCCGTGCCCCTACCCCGCGGGGGGGTCCCCGGCCTGGGCCTGGCGGGGGCGGGTTAGGCCGCGGTGGTTTGGGGGGGTCAGGGCTGGGAAGTGTTTTGGGGGGGATCCCCATGGGATCTGGGGAGCTGGAGATGAGTCCGGAGGACGTGGAGGATATGGGGGGGATCCCGAAGGGGTCTGTGCCCCGCGGGAGGGGGCTGGAGGACTTGGGGGATCCCCAAAGGGTGTGTACCCCGCGGAGGGGGGGGACTGGAGGGTCTTGGGGTGCCCCGAAGGGTCTGGGGGCTGGAGCTGAGCCTGGAGGGCGTGGAGGATATGGGGAGGGGGGCTGGGGCAGGTAGAGCAGCGGTTTCTGGGGCGCTGCTGGGGTCCCGCAGCACTTTGGGGTCCCTGATCCTGTTCTTTGTGCTGGGACCAGTCCAAGGGTCGCGGCCGGGGAAGAACGTGCAGCTGACGGAGAACGAGATCCGCGGGCTGTGCCTCAAATCCCGGGAGATCTTCCTGAGCCAGCCCATCCTGCTGGAGCTGGAGGCACCCCTCAAGATCTGCGGTGAGGCCCGGAGAGCTGCCGGGCAGCGCTGGGGTGGCGTGGGGGGCTGCGGGGTGCCACTCATAGCCTGTGTCCTCCCCGCAGGCGACATCCACGGGCAGTACTACGACCTGCTGAGGCTCTTCGAGTACGGGGGCTTCCCCCCTGAGAGCAATTACCTGTTTTTGGGGGACTACGTGGACCGGGGCAAGCAGTCGCTGGAGACCATCTGCCTGCTGCTCGCCTACAAGATCAAGTACCCCGAGAACTTCTTCCTGCTGCGGGGCAACCATGAGTGTGCCAGCATCAACCGCATCTATGGCTTCTATGACGAGTGTGAGTGCCCGGGCTGTGCCCCCTAAAACCCCGCTGCCATCCCTGGGCTCCCGGTGTTGTCCCAGTGCTGTCCCACCCTGACCCCACTGGTGAGCTCCTTCCCTCCCTGCCATATGTTCCCCTGTGTCCTCTGCCCTTCTGTGTCCTCCTGCCCACCCCCACACCCCCACGCTGTCCCCAAGGACACCCCCAAGTCCCCTTTGTGCCCTGCAGGCAAGCGACGATACAACATCAAGCTCTGGAAGACCTTCACCGACTGCTTCAATTGTTTGCCCATCGCCGCCATTGTGGATGAGAAGATCTTCTGCTGCCACGGAGGTGGGAATGGCCCTTCCCAGGGATTCGGGAGGGCTGGAGGAGGAGTGGGATCTCCGTGCTGAGCTCTGGGGGTGCCACTTTCCCGCAGGGCTGTCCCCAGACCTGCAGTCGATGGAGCAGATCCGGCGGATCATGCGGCCCACGGATGTCCCGGATCAGGGGCTGCTCTGTGACCTGCTCTGGTCCGACCCCGACAAGGACGTGCAGGGCTGGGGGGAGAACGACCGTGGGGTCTCCTTCACCTTCGGGGCCGAGGTGGTGGCCAAATTCCTGCACAAGCACGACCTGGACCTCATCTGCCGGGCGCACCAGGTACCACCGGGACCCCCCAAATACCGGGGACACCTGGGGGGGGGGGGTTGGGTCTCCAGTGAGTGTCATGTGGTTCCACCCCAACTGTTTCCCTGTTAAGGGTGGTGGGTGCTCCAGGAGTGTGTGGGTTGGAATTCTGGGGGTGTTTGCTCTGGGATTTGGGGATTTACGTCAGCATTTGGGTGTTCACCCCGGGATTTGGGTATTTGCTCCGGGGGGGATGAATAGTCACCCCTGGATGTGCCTGTTCCTCCCAGAGGCTGGATAATCACTCTGGAGGTGGATATTTGCCCTGCGGCAGTGGGTGTTTGTCCCGAGATGTGGCCTCAGGGAAGGGAGGTTCACCCTGGCAGAGGGCGTTGGATATTTGGCCTGGGGGACTGGGAATTGGCCAGGCAAGGTGGATACTGGCCATGGCGGGGGGAGGAGGGGGGGAGTGGATATTTGCCAACTCCGTGCCCCCTCCAGGTGGTGGAGGACGGCTACGAGTTCTTTGCCAAGCGCCAGCTCGTCACCCTCTTCTCGGCCCCCAACTACTGCGGCGAGTTCGACAACGCCGGCGCCATGATGAGCGTGGACGAGACGCTCATGTGCTCCTTCCAGGTGAGCCCAGGCAGGGGGAACACCCCCAATTCCTGCTGGGAGGGCTACAGGGAGTTCTGCCCTCCATGGCAGCAGGGAGCTGGGGTGGCAGCTCACTGATTTCTTTCCCCCTTCCTGCCCCTCCCCCCCAGATTTTGAAGCCGGCCGACAAGAACAAGGGCAAATACGGGCAGTTCAGCGGGCTGAACCCCGCCGGGCGCCCCGTCACCCCTCCCCGGAACTCTGCCAAAGCCAAGAAATGAGCTGGGAGCTGCCTCTGTGCTGCCCACGCCCCCCTGCCCCCGCATCAGGTCGCTTTTCTTTCGACTCGTTTTTTTATTTGTAGGATCCTGCCCCCCCCCCGCCACGCTCCACCAAAGCAAATCCAGGCCCAGGGCAGGGAGTGCCGGGGCGAGGGGGGAGCCCGGAGCCCAGAGCCCAGCCCTGGGGTGGCAGCGGAGGGGGGGGCAGGAGGACTTTTTGAGGAATAAACTTGTAATGGGTCACTGGGGGGTGCCTGTGCTGGTGGTTGGATGGGTGCTGGGGGTGGCAGTGACTCGGGGCTCAGCATTCTCCATCGCTGTCCTCTGCCAGCACCTCCTGGGTGGTGGCCGGGCTGGGCCTTCCCAGTGTCATCACCGAGCCAAAAAACAGGGAGCGAAACTGTGGGGAGAAACAGGGGGGTCAGGAGGAAGCCGTGCCCACCCCCTGCCCCCAGGTACACCCATCCCAAACCTTCTTGTGCGGGGGGGTCCCTGGCACAGCTCCTTCCTCCTCCTCCTCCTCCTCGGGGTCACTCTCGGCTGGCCGGGGGGTGCACAGGGGCAAGCTGGGGCTGGGGGGCCCCCCTGAGCCCCCCTCGCTGGTTTCCATGGCAGCCATGTAGGACTCCAGGTCGTCAGCGAAGTCGTCTGACGGGATGGGCAGGTGGGACACGCTGAGGGGGACAGAGCAGGATCGGGAATGTTCACTCTGGGCCCTGCTGATGGCAGCTGGAGGGCTCATCTGGGACTTACCCGTTGGTCGAAGGGGACTGGGAGTTGCTTTTCAGGTCGGAGAGGGTGGCCAGCACCAGGTGAACCTCTAGCACAGTGTCATCCAGGGTGAAGACCACCGGCCTGGGGACACAGAGGGGCTGAGGGGGTGCCAGGGACAGGGCTGGCATGGGGTGAGGACGTGGTGACCGCTCCTACCTGCCAGGCTCATCAAAGTGGATGGTGAGGGGCAGGTTGGAGGCCTCGGCAAAGCTCAGCAGCGACTGGGGACAAAGGGGAGGGTGAGGGGGACAAAGGGGGGGGGTAGTGACACAGGGCTGTGGAGCTTGGGTGGGGACTCACTCGGAATTCCCTGAGGCAGAAAGTGATGTGGGAGCCCGGGGCCACGGTCACCGACTGGAACTCGTCCTCAGCCAGCCACAGCTCCGTCACCATCGTCTTGCTCGGCTCTGCAGGGGAAAATGGGGTGGGTGGGGGGCTGAAGGGCACCCCAAGGTGGGGAAGGGGCCCCTTAACCCTGCAGGACTCACCTGCCTCATCCTCCACATAGTTCCGCAGGCTGATTTTGCCACCGGGGCCAGTCCCCAGTGTCACCTCAGCCAGCGTCGGGGGAAAGTGGACCACGGCCTCTGCCAGCACCCTGAGGGGCACAGGAAGGGGGCTGAGCACCCCAAACACCCCAAATCCTGCATGGACAGCAGGGGTCCCTCCTTCCATCCACCCTCATCCCGCCCTGCACACGGCAGTGCCACCCCTGTGGTGTCCCCCCTCACCGTGCCGGGGCGCAGAGGCAGCTGGCGCAGCGCTGGGTGTCGAACACAGCCTGGAGCCGCTCGCACTCCTGGAAGGCCAGGTTGTGTGTCTTGGTGACACCTGGCAGGGGGGACAGCAGCTCAGCGGGGCAGGATGCGGTGCCAGCGTGCCACCCCTGGGCCATGTCCCCGCCAGCACTCACCGTACTTGCAGTGGAGCTGCAGGACCAGGCGGCTGGCACGGGGCTTCAGCAGGATGAGGCATTTCCCCACCGACTTCTCCAGTGTGGGCAGTGAGCGGAAGACACCCAGGAAGGACTGTGGGCAGGGGATGGATATGGGGACTGTCACCTGCCTGGGTCCCCCTGGAAGAACGGGGAGCTCTGAGGGGGCCCAGACACTGCACCTTCATGTGGACTTTGCATCGGAAGAGCTCCGTGTCGGGCCCGGCGCTGCCCGGCTCGTACAGTTGGAAGAAGAGGGGCGCGAAGAGGAAGGAGGCGAAGGCGGAGCGGGAGGAGTTGACGGCACGGAGGGACAGCTGGGGACACAGCCACAGTGTTGGCACGGCCTGCAGGGATGGAGGGGGGCACAAGTGCCCCCCAGCTCCTACCCAGCTCCCCCGACGCTGCGTACCCCGTTCTCGGTGGGCTCCAGGTAGAGCTCGTCGCCGATGCGGGACAGCGAGTGCACAGCTCGGCCGAGGACTGGGAAGGAGAGGGTGTGGGGGTGAGGCAGGGCCCCCCGGGCGTGCCGCACCCCCCGAGCCCCCAGGCCTCGCTCACCTTTGACGTTGCCGCCGGCGATGACACATTTCATGGCACCGGCACCGGCAGCGGGCGGGCACGTGGGGGCTTCGCGCCCGCCGCCCCCGGCCCCCGCCCCCTCAGAGAGGCCACGCCCCTTCCCGCAGACCACGCCCCTCACGGAGCCCGCGGGTTAAGCCGCGCCCTCCACTTGGTTCTGGTCGAGCCTCGCCGCCCCCCCCCCCCCCGTCGCCGTTGTTGTTCCCTCCCCGCCCCACCGGTGCCGCCTGTCCCCAGCGGCCCCGCAGTGGTGTCCCGCAGCCCTCCTGCCCCGTCCCTTCCCGGTGGTCCCGGCCTCTTCCCCGCCGCGCCCCGCCGGTGCCTTCCCGGCTTCCCGCGCCCGCCCTCCCAGGCCGCCTCCCCATTGGCCGGGAGCGCCGCTCCGTCCCGCCCCCGCCGCCAGCCGATTGGTCCGCGCTGAGGGGGCGCGTGACGGCACTGCGCGTGGCCTCACGTGACCGGCGGGAGGGGCGGGGCCCCGGCCCCGCGGCTCTCGGGACTGCCCCGCCGGTAAGACCCGCCTCCCGCGTCACGCTATTGGGCAGCGCTCGGAGTGACGTGCGGTTTAGCCAATGGGGCTTCGACGTGCCCCTCAGCGCGGCTCCCGGCGTTCAGCCCCGCACCGGGACCTTCCCGGGCCCTTCCGACCCATCCCGGGGCTCTCCCGGGGCCGTTCCCTGCTTGTGCTTCCCAGGACTCTGACCCTCGCTTCACTCCCGGCAGCGTCCCGGGCGGGGCTGCCCTTCCGCAGCATTGCCTGCTCTTTCCAGTCCCTTCACCCCTTCCCGCATTCCCGGGGCACGGTGCTCCCCAGGAAGGGCTGGAGCTGCTCCGGTGCTTCCCGAGATCCTTGTGTTTTGGGGTTCCCTATCTCCCAGGGGCACAGGGGAAGTCAGATGCTGCAAGTCAATGCACGACGGTTTCTCTCCACGCTGGAGGTGCTGCTGGCTGTGCATCCCATAGAATCATGGAATGGTTGGGGTTGGAAGGGACTTTACAGCTCATCCAGTTCCATCCTCTGCCATAGGCAGAGACGCCTTTCACTAGACCAGGTTGCTCCAAGCACTTCCAAGGATGGATTCTTGGGGGTGTCCTAGGATTCTCCAGCTGGGGTACACTGTAAATTCTGGGCTGCCTGGGTGTATCCGTGGGTTGTCCTTAGAATCCCAGAATGGTTTGGGTTGGAAGAGACCTTAAAGCCCACCCAGTCCCACCCCCCTGTCATGGGCAGGGACATTTCCCACTGGCCCAGTTGCTCCAGTGTGGCCATGAGCACTTCCAGGGATGTGACACGGGCTCAGCCAGCATCCTGTGCTCGCAGCCAGCCTGGAGCAACAGGCTCTGGAGTTGTGGCCTCGAGGGAGCTGGGGGGATGTGGCTGTGAGGAACTCGAGTCGTGCTCACAGCAGGGTCCTCCAGCCGGCTCCCGCCTGCCGCTGGAGCAGCCGCTTCCCAAGTCCCTCCTCCCGGGCTCGGTGGCCGTGGAGCCCGAGCCGAGGGGCCCCGCTGCGGAGCAGGGCTGGCACCTGAGCAGAGGGACGTGGGAAGGGGGGTGCAGAGCCCTTTTTCCATGGCTGCCATCCTCCAGGACATGGTGACAGCCTCTCCTCCTCCTTTCCCTGTCTGGTGTGCTCAGTGCCTTTTATCTGGGATTTCGGACCTGGCGCCCCTCAGCAGTGCATCCTCTCCAGGTACACAAACTCCTGACCTTTGTGGGGGCTCCACGGCCCGAGCCACGTGTACGGGGCTGCGCTGGGATCGCCAGCACGGCGCTCCAGGGACTCCCAGGCCTGCTTTGGCCTGGGCTTGGGCTCCAGACGGATCTGGCTCCTCCACCCCTGGGGTGAGCACTGGCTACTTCCCTTCCTCCCAGGAGGAGGAGGAGGATGGGATTGTGTGCGAGCGTCCGTTCCAGCTCTGGCAGAGCAGCCGGGCTCCTCTGGAGCCGGCGTCCCCAGGAGGGGCTCTGGCCTCGGGGCTCGGCGTTTTATGGGGCTGCGGAGAGGACGCAGCTGGCTGCGGTCGTGACACACACACCTCAGCGGCGGCCAGGGCCAGGCCACCCCTCCCTCTTCCCACCAGCGCCGACCAGGGAATGGGCTGGATACGGGCCGGGAGCTGGAGCCTGGCAGCCCTCGGGGGGCTCCGGCACCCCCAGGCTCAGCTGCACCCGCGCCACCTCTCCCAGGACTCCCCTTGAGGCTGGGGAGCTTCGCCCAGGGATGGCAGGGAAGATGACAGGGGTGTTCCCTCGCACCCGGCGGGCTCAGGGCGGTCTCCCAGCGTCCTTCCCGCTCCTCCGGCTTCCTTCCCGGCACATGGCACGGCGCCCTCGCCCAGGCAGCGGCGCGGGGAGACAGACGGCCACAGCTGGGCTCCTGCTGCCAGCCCGGCAGGAGGGGACACGCCGAGCCGGATGGCTGCTCCGTGCCCCTGCCTGCGCCCCAGGGGTGTCCCCAAGGAGCCGGGCGCTGCCGGAGCCTCCCAGCCCGCGCCTCGCGGGCGGTTTGGGGCTAAAGCCGGGATTTCTGGGTCTGCTCGCCCCCCGTCTCTCCCTCCCCCGGCTGTCGGCCGCAAAGGTCAGCAGTGGGAGGCCGGGCTGGCCCTGGCGCCGGCCGGGGGACCCGCGGCCGCGGGGTGGGACGGAGGTGAGCTCAGCTGCCCGGTGACGTGGCCCCGAGGGCAGGGCGGGCACGGCCTCACCCACGCGGAGCCGCTGCGGGCACCGGGCGAGGAGGAGGAGGAAGAACAGGATGCGGGGATGAGGCTTCCCAACGGCTTGACCTGCCTGTGCCCTGTGCCCGCTTCGTCCTGGGGCTGGGGCTCCGTCCTGGCACCGCTGGCTGGCACGGGGAGAGGGGCTTGGGAAAGCCGGGAGCCGCGTCCGCCGGGCCACGTTTCCCTCCTCCTCCTCTCCTGTCTCAGGTGTTGGCCCAGCGGGAGCCGTGGCAGCTGGAAAACTCCCCAGACCCGACCGCAGCGCTGGGTTTTGGGGAGGGGAGAAGGCAGCGAGGGGCAGCCCTGCCGCCTCGGCAAGCTGGAGACCCCCGGGGACGGGCCGGCGGCTTTTCCCAACTGCTCCAGCGCTGCTGGCGGGATCTGCTGGCTCGGGGGGGAAACCAGATACCCTGTCCCGCAGCTGGGGGGGAGAGGGGGCCGGCCCCACGCCGAGCCGATCCCCCCAGACACTCTGCCGGGGAGCCGGGCCGGGGCTCCGTCCATCCGTGCATCGCTTGGGCAGCTCGGTCCGACACCTCCGGATCCTCAGGGCTGTGGAGTATCCCCCATTCACCCGGGGGACGGGACCCAGAGCCCCCCTCGCCACCCCTGACACGTCTGTTGGGCGCTTCCTCATGGATTCGACACCAAATCCGCACTTCCCAAGCCATAAATCAGCCAGCACCGAGCCCGCGTGTGGTTTATCCCTATGGGGGGTCGCCAAACTGCTGCTAATGACTTCAGCACCCAGTGTCCCGCTGGATTTGGGGAAAGAGGGTCCCGCTGTGCTCCGAGCAGGCCCCCCGTGTCCCGGAGAAAGCCGGGAGGATGCGATCGCAGCCGGGAGGGCTCGGACCTGGCCAGGGCCGGGGTCTGGAGTGGAAGCGAATCCGCCTGTTACCTCCCGGCCCTTCCCGGCGCTCCCAGCGCCTTTGTTTTAAACAAAGCTTTTTTTGGGGGGAGCCAGGACGTTCCCCTCCCCGCCGAGAGAGCCCCCGCGGCAGCACCCACTCATGGATGAGGGCCACGAGGGGAAGGGACGAGGGGCTCTGGCTGTCGGGTCGCCCCCCTCTCCTCCGGCGGTGGCTCCGCTTGGCCCTGGGGGTCTCCCCACGCCCCCCAATCCACCCCACTCGCGCCGGGTGGGCTGCGGGGAACGCCGCGGTCATTGCCAAGGGCCCCGCGGGCGCCGGGACGGGGCTCGTACTAACGGGGGAGGAAAATCGGGAAGAAAGCGGCTCTGGCACCCGGAGGAAAGGGGCTGGGGGGGGTCCCTCCCCGTCCCCGCGTGGACGAGGGGCGCCGGGAGAAGCGAAGCCCTCCCTCGGGGCTGAGGGTCCCCCCGGGGCTGAGCCGCCGCCGCCGCCGATCCGAGGGGCTCCGGTCGTGCCGCCGGGACCCCGCCGCGCTCCCCCCGCTCCGCCGCTCACCTGCCGCCGTCCCGGCGGGGCAGCGCCCGCTGCGCTGCGGGTCCCCAAACCGGGGGGGGTCCGCGGCCCCCGGACCCCCTCTCTCGGCCGGAGGGGAGGGGGCTGGCCGTGCCAGCGAAGAGCCGAGGACCCCCCACCCTCCCCGCCCCGCCGCCACCCTCCCGCACCGGCCGGCCCCATCCCTCCGCCGCTCCTCCCCGCTGCCCCGGGGGGGGAAGGAAGGGGGGGCAGGCTGGCACCCCACGCCCCCCACGCCCCCCCCCCCCCCCCGGGCCCGGCCCCGCCAGAGGAGCCGCTCGGCCGCACCTCGCACCGTCCCCCCCCGTCCTCCCCTCCCCGGACCCCCCCCTCCGTCCCGTCCCCCCCGTCCCCCCCCCCGGGACCGGGCTCTCGGCTCTGTGCGCGGGGAGGAGGAGAGGCGAGAGGGCTCGGAGCGGCAAATGGGAGCCGCAGTCCCGGGCCGGTGTGCGGGACCGCTGCCTGCCCGCCCGGGGATCCCAGAGCACGCACCCAGCGCCCCGGCCCCGCGCCCGTCCCGCATGGAGCTGAGAGCAGGTAGGAGACCCCCCCCGCCGAGCGGCACCGGCCCCGCACCGGCCCCGCACCGGCCCCGCCGCTGCCACTTTAACAAAAGCCGGGCGGGAGCCAGAAGCGCACGGGGGGCGCAGCGAGGGAGAAAGCGGGGGGTCCCCCCCTTCCTACCCCGCCAGCGGCACCCCGGGGGAGCCCCCTCTTCCCTTCCTTCCCCTCCGCCTTCCGCAGCACCGGGGCTCAGCTCCAGCCTCCCCACCTCTGCCCGGTGCCGGGACCCCGGGGATGGGGATGGGGAAAGGGGGGATAAAGCCGGGGCGGGGGGGAGAGGGAGGGAATGAATGGAGCCCGCTCTTGTGTACAATTGCATCAAATACATTCTTGAAAGCAACCTGGTTCTGCTTAACACTTGAATTGGGAAAAAAAAAGAGGAAAGAAGGGAGGCAGCAGCTTGGAGAGGGTGGATGCGAGCTCCAGTTTTTTTTTTTCTTCTTTTTGTTTTTTTTTTATTTTTTTATTTTTTTTATTCCTGCATTCCTGGACCCCAATCAAAAGAGCAAATCAAGGGAGGTGGAAGGGGGGAACGGCGGCGAGCGAGGCAGCCGGAGCGCGGTGCGAACCCTCCACACCCCAAAAACCCACCCAACCCGCCCCGGTTTTTTTCTTTTCTTTTTTTTTTTTTTTTTCCACCTAACACCCGAGCGAGCCCAAACCAAAACAAATAGAGACCGAGGGAAAAAAAAAAAAAAGCCAGAAACCAACCCAAAAAGAAAAAACCACCACCCAACCCTGAGCGCGAGCGAAGCAGCGAGCCAGGGCTGAGGCGAGCGGGCGGGCTCGGGGCGCCGAGCAAGAGCCGAGCCCCCCCAAAATCCCCCTGCACCCCGACTATGCTAAATGTAACCGGGGAGCTCTCAGGTAAGCCAGCGGCGCTGGGCGTGGGGCGGGGGGCTGCCCCAACTCCCCTGCCTGCATCTGCCGGGAGTTTTTTCCCCCTTTCCAAACCGACTGCTGATTTTAATTTGATGTGATTAAAACGTCTGTCTGGCTTTGGGATTGATTTAAGACTTTCCCCTCTCTAGGTTGGGTTGTTGTTCTTTTTTTTTTTTTTTTTTTTTCCCCTCTTTCTCTCGTTCCCTCTTTTCCATGCATGTTTGTGATTACCGGGGAGGGAACCGCCGCTGAGCACGGAGAATTAAACCCCGGGACTGACAGAGGGGAGGAAAAGGAAAGTCGGTGGGATTTATGGGGGGCAGGAAAAGTTAGTTATCCTGCCCAGGGCTGGATTTCGGCGCTTGACACCGAACGCCGCCGCTAGATCAGGCGAGATTCCTGCGGGACACAGCAGCGGGATTTTGGGGTGCTGGGGAGGGGACGGTTTTGTTCCCCCGGCCCCAGCGGCCACCGGCACCCCCGGGGCTGTTGGGGGGCCGGGCCGGCCTGGCGGCACACGGGGATCGGGGAAAATGCTGGAAAACACCCTTAAAAGGTCAAAGTGGGGGCTCCGCCAGGCTCCCCGGGGTCCCGGGCGGCGGGACCGGGGCCGGGGCAGCACGAGGCCGGCGCCGGGTTCGGCTCCAGCTCCCGCGGTGCCGGCGGTGACGCAGGACGGGCAAAGCGGGGCGAGCGCCGGGGAACCGGAAAAGCGAGGCCGGGATCCCCAGCGGCTCCATCGCCCTCCCTCGCCCCTTCCTCTCCCCCTTCCCGCTCCCGCCGAGCCCGGCAGACGTGGCCGAACCGGTGGCACAGCCGGTGCCGAGGCCTGCGGGGACGGGCGGGGAAGGGGACGCCGAGGAGGGGCCGCAGGGCTGCAGCTCGGCCGCCACAACCCCGCTCCCCGTTTTGGGACATCCCCACCCGTGGGCTGCCCAGGTGGTGTCCCTGGCGGGGCTCGGGGGCTCTCGGCATCCGCGGTGTCCCCGTGCCTATTTAGCAGGCGGCGCGAGGGCACGGTGGCGGCCGCACATCTGGGCTGCATTAGGCGCAGGCTCCGCGGGGAAATGCGGAGGGCTCTGCTTACAGGGCCGCGCTGGGGGGAGATTTATGCCCTGCTAAGTGGCACCGAGCCCCATAAATCATCCCCCCCCCGCCCCCTCCCCGAGGAGGCAGCGCTCGTGTCTCTGTGCCACCGTCCCAGCGTCCCGGCAGGCATTCATGGGGAGGCACTTCTGGATGGGGTATCCGGGATATCTGGGAAGCAGCTGGCCCAGCAGTGTTGTGGCTGCGTGTGGCACGTGGCCTGTGGGTGACAGAGGCGTCCCGGGCTTCACCAGGGTGCTGTGGGGACATCAGGGCACGGCTGTGCCCTCCAGATCTGCCGGTCCCACACTGACCCAGCCAGGCAGCGTCCCCGTGGCGGGCGATGCCAGTGGTGGCAGTGGGGCTGGAGGTGCCAGGGTGTGTCACCCACGGCTCTGTGGTGCCACACGGGCTGGCACCGGGGGTCCCCTGCCCTGCTGGAGAGCGGCCAGCCTGGCTCTGTGCCGGTGAACCCCTGGAATGGTGCTGAGGGAGCTGTTGGGCTGCGTGGCTCCGTGACCTGCGCCAGGAGTGGCGGGAAGGGATCGAGGTGCCTCTCGTGGCTCCTGGGTGCGGGGCGTGCGTGCGGGGCAGCGGGGTCTGGTTGGGATTAGGGGCCTGCGCCCCCCTCGCCGGCGGGGGTGTTTCCATTGTGCCGCTGGCTGGAGCTGGAGCCGGATGGGAAATCCAGGCCCAGCTAATTACGGCCTCGCTGGAGTCTCCCGTGCGCGGCCGCATTTATAAACACACGGAGGAGACAGGATGTAAACACTCAGCGCCGCGAGCGCAGGCACAGCCGGGACTGGGGGGACGCAAGGCCACGTGCCCCCCACACCCCCACCCTCTCCTGGCACGGTGGCTTCGCCGTGGGGTGGATGGGATGAGATGGGATAGGATGGGGTGGATGGGATGCAGTAGAATGGGATGGATGGGATGGGGGCCCCACTGTGGTGGCTGTGGGCGCTGTTGGGGAGCAAGGGCACACATATTCTTCCTGTTGGAGCTCAGGGAATGCTGTGTCCATGATATCCGGGTGTGGAACATGAGCATCCTCGTGCCCCCACCGTGCTGGCTGCACAGGGCTGCTGCTATGCCATGGTGTCACCTCCCCAGACACAGTGGGGTTAAATGCCAGCAGTGTGGGGACACAGAGGCGTCTGTCCATGAGCCCTTGAGTGTCACCCACTCCAAGCCCCTCGGAGCTGCCGGCCACATTGGGCTGAGAAATGCCCCGTGGAGGGTTAAGTGGTGCCAGTTGGTGGCCGGGACAGTGGCTGAGGCAGTGGGGACAGGGCTGCTTTGTCCTCAGTACCACAGTCATGCCTGGCCACAGCGAGACCTCCCGTGCTGGCCCCAGGAATGGGGCTGCGGGGTGGGATGGGGCTCTGCTCGCCGCTGGACGCCGGCCCATCAGATAGGGCAGCTCCCGCCGCGGCGTCGGGGGCCGGCTCAGCTCCATCCACTGCCAGGGGCTCCAGGGCCAGGGGGTCTCCCCTTCCCGGCTGCCACCCCCGCCACCAGTTTCGGGAAAGCGTCTCTGGGAGGGCTGCGGTCGCTTGGCCCTCAGTGGCTCTGCCCACAGCATGCCCAGGGAACAGCTCACCGGCTCCGTGGCCGAATTCCCGCCTCGGCCACTGGCCGGGAGGTCTGGCCAGCACTGCTGCCTGTGCCGCCGGCCGGGTGGCAGGCCAGGGGTCCCGGGTGTCACCTCAAAAGGGGGTGAGCCATGTCCCTGTTGCCACGTGTGCGAGGGGCACCACCAGTGTGTCCAGTGTGGGTGTCCCAGGGTGCTGCTGGCAGAGCCAGAGGGTGCCCGCTCCCATGGCCCCCCATCACCCCAGCTCCTCGGGTGTCCCCAGGGCCCAGCGGGTGACCCCGGACAGGCACGCCATGAGCTGCTTACGTGGGCTGGGAGCATCCTGGCCGTTCTCCAGGGCCGGTTTTGAAACCCTCGGGCTCTTCCTCTCCGACGTCACCAGGATCCAGCTGTGCCGGCTGGATCCTCCCTCCTCCAATGTCTGTGCCAGTGGGTGCCCGGCGCCAGCCACTGGGACAGGGGTGGGCAAGGGACAGTGGGGACACCCGCTATGGCTGGGCCATTATCACCCTTCTGCTGTGGTCACCGTCACTGCTGTGCCATGGCCACCGTCACTGCTGTGCCACTGTCATCATCACTGCTGTGCCACAGTCACTGTCACTGCTGTGTCATGGCCACCATCACTGCTGTGCCACAGTCACTGTCACTGCTGTGTCATGGCCACCATCACTGCTGTGCCACAGTCACTGTCACTGCTGTGTCATGGCCACCATCATTACTGTGCCAGTGTTACTGTAACTGCTGTGTCATGGCCACTATCATTACTGTGCCAGTGTCACTGTCACTGCCGTCTCATGTGTGTCATGGTTACTGTCAGTGCTGTGCCAGGGTCACTGTCGTCACTGCGTCATGGTCACCACTACCTAGTGCCATCCATTCTGTGCATCCCACCATTCCTGTCCTTCAGACACTCACCTCCATCATCCTCATCCTCACCCTCATGCCCCGGACACCTGCCCGGGAGCCACCGTGGCTTCATCCCAATCCCACATCCCTGCCATCCCCACCCCCCCCCATCCTGCTCCCTGGCTGTGTTTGGTTTGGCCCTGGTCAGGCCGGGGCGGGTGTAAATCCCGCCTGGAAACCGGAGCCGGCGGCGGGCGAGGGTCCGGCCAAAGCAAACACCGGGAAGGGGGGTGTGTGTGGTGTGAGTCACCGCAGCCCCCCCGCCAGCCCCCCCCGGCCCACGCTCGCACGCACGCAAGGCCGGCCACCCGCTCCACACGCTGGGACGCACCGGAACGCGGGCAAGCGGCGGCACGTGCCCACCGCGGGGCACCGGGTGAGCCGGGGCCAGCCGTGGCTGCCACGCACCAGCACGGGGGGCAGGGGGGCATGTGGAGTCACACGGGGTGTCACAGCACGTTGTGGTGTGTGCACGGCGTGTCACGCGTGGATGGCAGGTAACAGCGTGTCCCCCCCTTCGTGGTCTGTGTGCGCAGGACGTAGCACGCTTGCCTGGCGTGTCCTGTGCGTGCCACATGTGTCACACGCCCGTGTGGTGGGTGACACACCTCTGTGGTGTCTCATGCGTGTGGTGCATCACACACGTGCACGGTGCCACACGTGCACGGTGCCTGTGCGATGCACACACACAAAGCGTATCCCAGGTGTGTCCTGGACGTTTCCCAGGTGTCACCAGTGTCCTGCACACCCCCGGGCCGTGTCCCAGGTGTCACCAGTGTCTTGCACACTCACAGGGCACTCGCATCCCCCACAGCGAGCCTTGCAGTTTGCAGGACACCCACGGCGGTGGGGCTGTTGTGGCCGGAGCCGGGGTGTCCCCCAGGACCTTCGTGCGTCACCGGCGGCCGGTGACGGGGAGCGGTGACGCGCGGGGGCACGGGGGGCTGCCCGCAGCAGGAGCCCCGCGGTGCCGAGCCGTGCCAGCGGCCGGTCTTTCCCGGGAGGCGCTGCCGGGAAGGCCGGCTGTGGCGAGCCGGGGGTGCCAGCTGGCCGGCGTGTCCTGGCCGCGGGCCGTGACCTTTGCACAGCCGCCGGCCGGCGGGCCGCGGTCCCGGGCCGCCCTGACGTCAGGCCGATGACGGGGACCCCGCCGGCGCTTTCCGGTGCCTCCGCAAAGGTCACCCCGCGCCCCGGCCGCTCCTCGGAGCCGCGTCCCACCCCCCACCGCTTCCCCGGTGGCCCCTCGGCGGGGGTCCCCGCTGGGTGCCCGGCCCGCTGCGGCTTTGGCGGTGCCCAAATATATCCCAGGCGTGTGTCCCGGCGGGAATGCCGCGGGCGCGCTGCTCCAGACCATATAAAGGATTGTTGGTGCAGCCGCGGGCGGGAGCGCTCCGAGGGGAGCCGGGGGGTCACCGCGCTGAGGTGGGGGGTCCCTGCTGCTCCAAGGGGGGTGCTGAGGTGAGAGGGCCCCCACCCTCCTCACCTCCGTGCCTCAGTTTCCCCGCGCTCAGACGGGTGACACAGGGATACTCCGCAGGCTCAGCGCTGCACGCACAGAGTTGGAGTGTCCCTGTCAGCCCCCCCTGAGGTGCCGTGTGTCCCCCGCAGGTGACTCTTGGGGGATCTTCACCTTCCTGTGCGCCGCGCTTTGCAACCTGCCGGCGCTGCCGGCGCTGAACTGCTCCGAGGAGCTGGGCGCCGGCCAGTCCATCCAGCAGACCTACGACCTGACCCGCTACCTGGAGCACCAGCTCCGCACCCTCGCCGGCACCTACGTGAGTTCTCATCTACCCCCCGGGATATCCACCCCGTGCCCAGCTGCTCCCACGCCGGAGGTCACGGAAATGCCTCATCGCCCCCGGGGCGCAGGGCGGCTCCCGGGCACCCTCCCCTCGGCCCATGATTCCGTCATGGGCGCGGGCATCCGCCTCTCCCTCCCCGCCGGCGTCGCCGACTCACCCGGAGGTTCCCCGTCCCTGCCCTGACGTGCCCTCGGCGGTGCCGGCACGTTGGGTGCCAAGCGGTGACGGTGGCACTGCCTGGGGTGTGCTGGGCACGTCCGGCCTGGGGACAGCGGGGGCACGGTGGGAAGGGGGACGTGGTAAACGAAGGGAGAGCTGGGATGAGGGGGATGTGTGGGGACAGGGTGGACGTGAAGACCTGACCGCTGGCACCCCCTTCCCTTCCAGCTGAACTACCTGGGTCCCCCCTTCAATGAGCCCGACTTCAACCCTCCGCGGCTGGCGCGGGCCGAGCGGGTGCCCAGCGCCACGGTGGACCTGGACCTGTGGCGGGGCCTGACGGACAACGCCCGCCTGGCCGCCAACTACCGGGCCTACAGCCGCCTGCTCTGCTACCTGCGCGTGCTGGACGGGCAGGTGGGCACGGCCGAGCTGCGCCACCGCCTCGCCCACTTCTGCGCCAGCCTCCAGGGGCTGGTGCTCAGCATCGGCGGCGTCATGTCCTCGCTGGGGTACCCGCTGCCCGCCGGCCCCGCGGCGCCCCCCGCGCCCCCCGGCGTGCCCGCGGCCCCCAATGACTTCCTGAAGAAGATGGATGATTTCTGGCTGCTGAAGGAGCTGCAGACCTGGCTCTGGCGCTCGGCCAAGGACTTCAACCGCCTCAAGAAGAAGGTGCCGCCTGCTGTGGTCACCCTGCGGCTGGAGGCGAGGGGGTTCTGAGCCCACAGTGCCGCCGCAGCCATGCAGGTCCCCTCTTCCACCACCAGTGTGCCTTGAGAAATGGGGCTCCTGACCCCCAAACCACCCCACAACCTCATCATCACCTGGCAGTGCCTTGAAAGATGGGGCTCTTGACCCCAAGCCACCCTGCAACCCCTCCATCATCACCATACTGTGCCTTAAGGAACCGGGCTCCTGACCCCAAGTGCCACCACAGCCACCCTGCGTCCCCTCTCCATCACCAGTGTGCTTTGAGAAATAGGGTTCCTGACCCCCAAGTGCCACCACAGCCACCTCACAATCCCACTTCCATCACCGTGCCTTAAGTGAGGGGCTCCTGACCCCACGTGCCACCCACCACAGCCATGCCACATCCCCTCTGTCACCACACTCTGCTGTAAGGGATGGGTCTCCTGACCCCAAGTGCCACCAAAGCCGCTCCACGTCCCCTCTCCGCCACCAGTGTCTCTTCAAAACTGTGTCTCCTGACCCCAGAGTGCTGCCAAACCCACTCCACATCCTCATCATCACCCGGCTGTGCCTTAAGGGGTGGAGTTCCTGACCCCAAAGTGCTACCACAGTCACCCCACAGCCCCTCTGCCGCCACGTTGTGTCTTAAGGGACAGGTGTCCTGACTTCCAAGTGCCCCGCCAGGGTCTCTCCAGCCTCCAGGGTGCCTGTCCCCCTTCCTAAAATCTCCGGAGTGGGTGCAAACCCTGCCCATCCCAAAAAGGACCAACGCCCTCTGAAGTGTAGGAATAAGCCCCGCCCCAGCCAGCAGCAAGCCCCGCCCCGGAGCAATAGGCTCCGCCCCGGATGGCAATAAGCCCCGCCCACTCGCCTGTGTAGCAAGCCCCGCCTCCTCCTGCAGTGGCCACGCCCTCTTTATCCAAAGCCCCGCCTCCCCCCACGGTTGCCCATGGATGCAGAGGTGGGGCCATGGGGCGCGGCCGGGGCGTGGCCGCTGTCCCGGTGCGTCTATGAGTGTTTATTTATTGGAGATGTTTATTTATTGGGGTATTTATTGCAGAAGATCTATTCTTGTATGAACGAATAAAAGCCTTTCTCCAGCGCCCTGCCCCGCCCGCGCCACACCCCGGTGGGGACCGGAGGGAACGGCTCCAAACCCGGAGCTCCGCGTGGAATTTGGAATGTTTCCCCCTGTGCCATCAGTAGGGACCAGAGGGAACGACTCCAAACCGAGCTCAGTGTGGGAATCGGGGTGTTCCCCTCTCTCACAGGGTGGGGATCCAGACCCCCCCCCCCCCGGGCCCAGGTAACCCCACCCCGAGGACAGGCACCCTCCATCTTGGCACGCCCTCCCCGGGCACTACTTTGGGATGCCCAGGATCATGTAGAAGGTCCCGGGCTGGGGCAGGAAGCCGATGGCTTGCAGGGCGCGCAGCGAGGCCGTGTTGTGGGGCCGCACGGCGCAGTAGACGGGGAAGCCGCGGGCGTGCAGCTCCCGGCCTATGGCGGCCAGCACGACCCCGGTGAGGCCGTGGCCGCGCCAGGCGGGCACCGTGTAGCCGTGGCGCAGGCAGCCCTGCCCGTCCAGCAGGCTCCAGCACACCGGGCGGCCGCGCGGGCCCAGCAGGCAGGCGGAGGGCAGCGTCCTCACCAGCCCCAGGAGGAACGCCCGGCTGCGGGCATTGCCCCCCAGGGCCCACGTGGCGTTGAGCAGCGGGACGTGGGATGGGGACACGGGCGCCAGGCGCAGGCCCGGGGGCATCCTGCAACGGGGCGTGGAGGAGGGGGGCATGCTGAGCCCTGTTCCCAGCCGGGATGGCAGATGGGATGGGATTGGGAACCCTGGTGCCACCCAGAGATGGAATCTGGGGCCCTTGTTTTCCCTAGGGATGGGATTGGGTACACCCCTGTGCCACCCAGGGGTGTGCCCAGTGAACCCACTCAAGTCACCCAGTGATCCCTATCCCACTCCGGGAAGTGCTCAGAAACCCCTGTGCCACCCAGGGGTGTGCTCAGTGATCCTGCTCGTGCCACCCTGTGCCACTCAGGGATATGCTCAGAGACCCCTGTGCCACCAAGGGGTGTGACTATGACCCCCCTGTGCTACCAAGAAATGTGACAGGTCTCCGTGTGCCACCCAGGGACGTGACTGGCCCCTCAGTGCCCATGTCCCCCAGTGCCCCATGTCCCCCAGTGCCCCTCACTCACTGCCTGCGGGGCTGGGGGGGCTCGGGACTAATCAACGCCCGGTGCTGGATCGTCTCCACCTTCAGCCCCCTGGCACTGGCCACCTCCTGTACGGCCTCGTCCAGCCCATCCTGCATCCCTGGAAACCTCTGTCAGCTGGACAGGGGACCCAGACAGTGGGTAGGGGAGCCCTGTGTCCCCCCCAGTACCATCCTTACCCATAATCTGGAAGGCCCGTGCCCGGGTCACCGCCTCAGTGCCCCCCAGCAGTGCCTGCAGGGCTCCCTTGTCCCGGTAAAACACAGCCAGCTGGTTGATGTAGTAGTCCCTGGGGTCCCTGTGCTCCTGGGAGGGACATGGGGCTGAGAGTGGCACCCTGATTCCCAGCCCCCCAGGGTGTGGGGGTGCTGCTGCCAGGACAGGGACACCCGGGGCAGCACCTCTGGGCGCAGGCGGGTCAGGACAATGCCGAAATGGGGCCAGGAGTCCACCAGCACCTCGTGGGAGGCTGGGTTCCCCCTGGCCACCATCATCACAGTCCCCAGGACCTGAAGGACAGGGTCGTTGTCACTGGCAGGGCAGGGGAGAGGGGACAGAGGGGTGCCCAGAGTCCCCAGGGTCCCCTCACCAGCAGGGGAGAGGGGACAGAGGGATCAGCAACACCGACAGGGCAAGGGTGAGGGGACAAAGGGGTCCCCGGAGACTCTGTCACCAGCAGGACAGGGCAGAGGGGACAGAGGGGTCAGAGGGGTCCCTGTCACCGGCAGGCTGGTGGGCAGGCTCTTCCACAGGGTCTCCTCCAGGAGCTGCAGCTGGGCTGGGCACCTCAGGATCTGCATGGCTCTGTGATCGTGGGGCAGGCAGTGACACCGAGGATCCGTGGGGTGCTGGTGGCACTGGGGCAGTGTCCCAGGGTGTCCCAGCTGAGCACCCGTCCCCAGGTGGCCACAGGGCTGGCCCAGTGCCCAGTGCCCAGCAGGATGGACCCTGCCCACTGCCCCTCAAGGCAGGGGGCACTCACTGGCCCGTGACAGCTGGTGTTAACCATTGTCACCGAGTGCCACACAGTCTCCAGACTCCCACTGCAAGGCCCTCTGGGACCCACAGACTCAGGATTGTTGCAGGGTGAGTGCTGGAGGAGCTGGGGACCATGGGGAAAGGGATAGGGACAGGGGCCACGCCTGGTGGTCCTGTCCCCCTGTTATCGAGGGTCTCTCAGCAGGACCATGCAGATCCTGACGCACCCAGCCCAGCTGCAGCGCCTGGAGGGGATCCTGAGGAAGAGCCTGCCCCTTGCCCTGCCGGTGATGGGGCCCCCTGTGTCACCAGGGACCCTTTTGTCACCCTGTCCCCTGCACCTGCCCCCCTCCCCCTAGCTCTGACCCCACATCTGCCCCCATGTCCCCCATATCTAGCCCCCATCCCTGACCCCCATCTGTCCCCTCCTTGTCCCCCACTGCTGACCCCCCCTCTCCCCCAGGTCTTTGGGGCAGTACTGAACATCAACCGGGGCAACCCTGGCCAGTTCGAGGTGCTGGTGGACAAGTGGCCCGAATTCGGTGCTGTGCTGGCCCGGCCCAGCGGAGAGGTAGCCAGCGGGGACACGGGGCACAGCAGAGGGAGGCGGTGGCACGGTGCCCTGGCATGTGGCAGGTGTGCTCAGAGCACCCGTGGGTGCCCCCAGGTGCCGGTGAACGACGGCTACTGGAACACACAGGCAGCGTTTTACCGGGACCTGGGGGCGTACCGGGCGCTGCTGGAGACCCCCGGGTGCCTGCGCTGGGATGTCGCCTTCACCCTCATCGGTGGCCTGGGGAAACCGGGGTGCTGGGGGGCACTGGGCATGCTGTGAGGGGTGCCGGGCAGCACTGGGAACGTGGGACACCGGGGAGAGCTGTTGGAGGCAGGGAGGAACTGGGAGGCACTGGTGGAGGGTATTGGGGATGCTGGGGGACACCGGGGGCAGGTGTTTGGGTGCTGGGGAGCACTGGAGGCATGGCTTGGTGTGCTGGGGTGGGGTTTGATGGGTGATGTCAGTGGGAAGTGTTGGGGTGGGATTTAGGGATGCCGGGGAGCACCGTTGTTGGATTTGGGGGTGCTGGGGTGCACCGGGGAATTGCACTGCTGGGGACCCTGGGAGCAGGGTCTTGGGGGGCACTGGAGTTGGACTTGGAGGTGCTGGGGGCACTGGGGAGTACTGTGGTTGGACTTGGGGGTGCTGGGAGCAGGATTGGGGTACTGGGCACACTGGAAGCAGGGATTTGGGTGCTGGGAATAGAGACTGGGGTTGCAGGTAGCCCCTGGGGACACTGAGGAGGACACTGGGGTCACATAGAGGGGCTGGGGACAGGGATGGTGGGGTGTAGGGGGAGCAGGACCCCCTGACATCCCCATCCCCAGGGCTACAGGATGGGGTGACCACGGTGTCCCAGGACCTGGCGGGGAGGAAGGGCGTGGAGCTGGACATCGTCGAGTACTATTCCTACTGGCACCCTGACCCCAGCACCATGCCGGAGCCCCGGTGAGAGCCCCCCACCCCCGTCCCCACATGAGGACACCCCTGAGCCCCCCATTGACCCCCGCCTCCCCCAGGCCGGCCCCCGGGGTGCGGGTGGGCTCCCTGCAGCCCTCGCACGTGGACCTGCTCAACAACACATGGCCCTACGGGGGGAACGCCCGCAGCCGGCGCTACCTGGCCGAGATTTTGGGGCGCTTCCCGCAAGTGTGCCTGCAGGATGGCAGCGGGGAGCCCGTTGCCTGGGTTCTGACGGATCATTTCGGGACGGGCACCCACAGCTACACCCTGCCTGAGCAGCGGCGGCGTGGCCACATGCAGGTGGCACTGACGGTGGCGGCGCAGCGGGCACAGGCCCGCGGGTTCCCCACGTTCGGGCACACGGCGCTGGGCAACCGGCCCATGCAGCAGCTGCAGGAGCTGCTGGGCAACCAGCGCCTGCCTGGGGTCTGCCGCTACATCCTGCACAATCCCAGCCTGGACAGGGACGGGCCCTGAGGCCCCGCTGTCCCCTCTCCACGCTGGAGAAAAGCCAACCTCAAATTAAAGAGCGGTGTGGAGTCTCTGATGGTTTCTGTGGGGTTTTGTGTCCCCCCAGCACTGACTGTTGCAGCGGTGACACGGCTTGGTGGCTCACGTGTCACCACTGAGGGAAACAGCAGGGTCCCCTGGGAGTCACCCCGTCCCAGGGCACGTGTCCCAGTTATTCTCAGTTTCCCAAGGGAGGGCTGAAAGCCTCAGGCAAATCTGCAGTGGTGGCACCTGCAGTGTCACCCCCTCACCCGGGACGGTGTCACTACAGCTGGGGGTGGCACAGGCACTGGAGGGACAGACAGTGACACACAGCACAGAGTGGGACGGGGCAGAGAGTGACAGTGTCACAGCGTGAGTCATGGTTTGGGGGCTGATGGGGACAGATGGGGGGTGACAGGATCCAGGGTGATGGGCAGTGCTGGGATGAGGGTGACAATGTTGACGGGGACAGGGAGAACCACAGGCGTGACAATGCCGGAGGGTAGTGGGCACAAGTGGGAGGGTGACAGTGCCAGGGGCAATAGGGAACACTGAGATGGAGGTGACAGTGCCCTCGGGGTGACAGAAACTGCCTCGGGGGTGACAGTGCGGGGGGTGGCGAGGACAACTGGGGGGGTGACAGCACCCGGGGACAGCCTGGGGTGTCGAGAGGGGCGGGGGACCGGGACCACCGCCAGGGTGGCAGTGGCCGAGAGTGCCCAGGGGCCGGTTCCCCAGCCCGGCCCCGCCGCTTCCGCCCGGGCACGGGCAGGGGCGGGTCCCTCCCTCCCGCTGGTTCCCGGTAGCGGCGGGTCCCGCCCTGTTCCCGGTAGCGGCGGGGCCGTGCCAGCTCCATGTCGCGCAGGGCCATGGAGCAGCCCCGGCGCATCACCGACTCCTTCCCGCGGCGGCGGCGGCGGGGCCCCGGGCGGCCCCCCGGCAGGCTCAAGGACAAGAAGGACAAGGACAAGGACAAGGACAAGGTGCAGGTGAAGGTGAAGGTGAAGGTGCAGGTGCGGGACTGTCCCCGCGCCCCCTCGCAGCCCCCCCCGGACCCGGCGCTCCTGGAGATGCTGCGGCGCTTCGATCTCTCCTGGGAATACGGACCCTGCACCGGTGAGCACCCCCGGTTCCCCCGGTGACCCCGGGCTCCCCCCGGCCCCGCTGACCCCCGGTATCCCGCAGGGATCACCCGCCTGCAGCGCTGGGAGCGGGCACAAGAGCTGGGGCTGAGCCCCCCCGGCGCCATCCGTGACGCCCTCCTGGAGCACCGGGACAACCCCGATGTCACCTACAGGTGGGTGTGGGGTGGGATGGGGGCACAGGGCATCGTCTCCCGGTGCCCCACGCCCTTCCCGCTGACCCCCGTTGTGCCCCCGCAGCCTCTGGCACGAGTACGAGCTCTGAGGCGCCGCGCCGAGGGAATGGGGGGGAACCATTCCCGACTCTCCCAGACCCTATTCCAGGGACACCGGGCGGATTAAAGCTGGTGTGAGCGAAGGAAGGGGTGCTGTGTGCTGTCTGGGGGGGCACGGGGTGGGGTGAAGCCCTTGGGGTGCAGGGGGAGGGCAGGGAGTTGCACCCCCCCCCCAAAAAAAAGCCAGGCGGGGTGTCCAGTCGCACAGTTTAATGCCACCCAACTGCGACGCAGGGGGAAAAATCAACTCTTGGGTGAAGAAAGGGAGGTGGGATTTTTTTCTCCAGAAATGGGGGGAAAAAATGAAGAATGAGGTATAAAATCAAGTGAAAGTGAGCACAGGGGGGTGAGGCAAGTGGCTGTGGGTTGTGGTGATGTTCTGCAGTGGGGTGGGAAGAGTGACAGCGTCCCGTGGGATTCAGATGTTTATTAGCCCTAATTAGCAGCTTTGCTGTGTGCAGAATCGTAAATAACAGGATATGTCTGTTGATTATTCGGGTTATCAATGACTTAATTCACCAACTTTTTCTGTTGCTTCGTCAATAAAATTAATAGTTTCTATCCCAAGGCTGCAATGGAGCGTCGGAGCTGGCACTAACCTGGGATGGCGTGGGATGGGTGGGGGGCCACCCACAGCTCCCATCCCACTCACACTGCAGGCTCTGGATTGCACTACCCAGACAGATCTTATTCTCTGTTGGAGCTGCAGTCCCTTGGATATCTTTTACAGGGACATAATTCCTCTGCTGGGCACGGGACTGAGGTGTTTAGGTGGACCCCCAAAAAATAACCACTCCACAGCCAGCCAGCCCAGGGTTGTGCCCCCCTGGTGGGAAGAAGGAGGGAGATTCCCATGCTCCTTCCTTGGCAGAGGGTAAGTCCCAAACTGGTGGGTGTCCCAGGAAGGGGGGAAGTGTCTGGGATAGCTCCAGCCACAGGAACAACCCAAGGAGATGGACAGTAGCAGCCTCAGGGGCAGTACCAGCCAGGAATCGCCTTCCCTGGGAGAGGGGTTTAGGTGAGATTTTGGGAAGAAATTCCTCCCTGTGAGGGTCTGAGGCCTTGGCACAGGTTGCCCAGAAAGCCGTGGAAGTGCCCAAGGCCAGGTTGGAAGGGGCTTGAAGCAACCTGGGATAATGGAAGGTGTACTGTGGGTCAGGAGTGACATAACATGAAGGGACACCATGGTGGGAAGGGGGTGACACCACGACAGTGAGTGACGGGGTGTGCCCAGCCTGCCCCTCTGCCACGGCCACAGCGGGCTGCAGACTTTCTGCCCACTTCACTCCTTCGCTGCCGGGCCCCGGGACTGCCCCGTCCCGCTTCCAGCACTAATTTCAGCCCTAATTCCAGCCCAGGCTCCAGTTCGGGCCTAGGCCGCAACGGTTGCCATGGCAACCCGGAAGTTGTGCTGCTCGCGCAAAGGCCGCCGGGAGTTGTCATTCCCTCCGTGCCGCACAACATGGCGCGGCCGGGTCCTTGTGCGCGCCCGCCTCCCGCAGCCCCCAGAGCCTTCACTCTGGTCCCTCCTGACGGCGCCCCACCCTCCACGCGCTCAGGGCCACAGAGCCATCAGGGGGCTGCCATTTCCACACTTTATTGCCGGTGCAGGAGCGGTGTCGGTGTTCTGTGCGTGCGGGGCTGAGGCAGAGGCGCCTCCCACCCCCAGAGCGCGGGCGTGGCGTGGGCGGGGCGTTCCGGCTCGATGGCCCCGGCCCCGGGACAGGCCGCACCCCCTCGTTGCCGTGGCAGCGGGGGGGCCCTGTCCCACCCCCCCAAATCAAGGAGTGGGTTCATCAGTGTGGGCGTTGTCAGGCGCATGGGTGTGGCACTGGGCGTGGTCGTCACTATGGGTGTGGTCACAGAAGGGGGCGGGGCCGCCATCCAGGCTGGCCTGGCGCACCACCCCGCGCGGGCGGGACGAGGGTCGTGGCCTCGGCGAGGGATCCCCCACTTCCTCCGCGGCCTTGAACACCTGAGGGGGGACAGCAGGGTCATCCCATGCCGCTGTCACCCTGCGGCCGCAACCCTCAGCCCACCCAGGCCGCCGCTCACCTCCCCGGCCAGGGGCTCCCCCAGCAGCTCGGGGGGCTCGGGGGTCTCCAGCAGGCTGATGGTCCGCATGACGGCGCACAGGGAGATGCGGGGCCGCCGAGAGGCCCCCAGCAGCCCCCCGCCGGCTGCCTCCTCCTCAGAGGGCTGCGGGGACGCCAGCGGGGAGGACGGCGGGGACAGGATGCTCGTGTCCCTCGCGGTGTCCTCCTCGGCGTGCGGCGTCCGCTCGGCCGCCCGGGGCTCCCACAGGCTGCTGTGCCGGCTGCCACAGACCTGTCAGTCAGCACCTGGCCACGCCCCCCGGCTTGGAGCCACACCCACTAGGCGTGGGGTGGGGTTCCAACAGGCTCCTCCCCCACAAAATTCACCCCTCCCCGAATAGGGCCCCACCCACTCCACACAAAGGGGTGTGGCCACAACAGCCCCACCCTCTTATCACACAGGGGTGTGGTTGGCCCAGGCCCGACCCACTTGGTCCCTCCCACCTGTCCCTATTCACCTGCTCATGCCCACCTGCCCTCACCCGCTTGGCCCCACCCCGTTGTCCCCACCCTGTCCCCACGCACCTGGCGCTCAGGATGCCCTGGTAGAAGTCGAGCTGGCGCATGAAGCCGGGGTTGGGCAGGACGCCGGGCCGGCAGTGCCGGACATGCCGCAGCGCCCGCTCCAGGGACCACCCGAATTCCTTCATGGCATAGGCCAGCACCGTGGCGGCCGAGCGGCTCAGCCCCATCCGGCAGTGCACCAGTGCCCGGCCTCCTGCCGACCTGTGGAACCCTCTGCTGGCACCATGGCACGGGGGACACTTGGGGACACCGTGTCTGCAGGGCTCCCAGTGCCCCCCTGCTGTCCCAGGATCCCCAGGGCTCCCAGCATCCCCCAGCCACCCGGTGTCCCTGGGAACTCTGGTGTCCCCAAGGATCCCACACCCCAGAGCCCCCAAGCGCCCAGTGCACCCCAGCACCTCATTCATCAAGACCCCCTCCCCATGCCCCCCTCTGCCCGGGCCCCACCTCCAGTCCCTGCCCCTCTGTGCCCACGATGTCCCCCCTGGTGTCACCCCCCATGCCCACCAACCGGACACGGGAGAGGAAGAGGAAGGTGTCGTTCCAGTGGGGCAGGAGCTCGGCTGCCTCCTCGTCGTACACCCGCACGTTCATGTACGTGAACAGTGCCGGGAAGAAGTTGTCGATCTCCCGCGCCACGTTCAGGATGTGGGTGACCCTGCGGTGACACGGGTGACACCCCAGTGGCACCCCATGATGATGACCCCATGACAGTGCCACCCCCTGCTCACCTATTCTGCTGCAGCTCCTCCAGGTTGGCCGCGTTCCACTCGGAGCCCTGTGTGGTGACAGCAGTGAGGGGTGGGGACGCTGCCATCTGCCCTGCCTGCCCCGCCCACCCCGCTGCCCACCAGGAAGAGGTGCGGGAAGACGCGGGAAGGCCGATCCATCTGCGCCAGCACCAGCAGCATCTCGTTGTCGATGAAATCCTTGTGCTCGGCCAGGCTGTGCCCCGTGCGCCGCTCCAACTCCTCCCGCACCTGGGCAGCGCCCCGGGTGAGGTCTGGCCCTGCCCGGCCCCACCTGTCCCCAGGACCCCCTGCCCGGTGCCACCCACCTCCTTGGAGGTGACGTTCTCCAGGTCGGCGCTGGCCATCACGTCCCGCAGCAGCGCCCGCACTGCCTGCTCCGACAGCTCTGGCATCGCCGGCCTGGCACCGGCACGGCCTTGTCACTGGTGCCACCTGCCCCACCCAGACCATGCCCTGCCAGAGAGTGGCCGGCAGGCTGTGGGGCGCGGCGGGGGCGCGGCGGGGATCTTACCGGAGGGGCGTGGGCGAGGCCGGGCGCACGGACTCGAGGTCGGCCATGGCCAGCCACTCGTTGAGGCAGCTCTGCTCCGAGCCCAGCACGGCCGCGTAGCCGCCGGCCCAGGCCAGCGCGGGGCCACCGGGGATGTGCCCGCCGCGGGCAGCGTCCTCACAGGCGCGGTGCAGCTCCTGCAGCACGGCCCTGCCGCACAGCACCTGCCACCCCTGCACTGCCAGCGCCACCCCGACAGCTGCGTCTCCTCACCGGCTGTCCCCAGCGTGTGGCTGCTGCCCAGACCCTCCCCAGCTCTATCCCCATGACTGTGCCCGGGTGCCCATGGTGGTGCCCGTGGTGGTGATTGTGGTGATCCCCAAAGCCCCACTGCCCACATCCCTGTGTCCAGCGTGGTGCCCACGTCCCCGTGCCCAGGATGGTGACAGCATCCCCCATGCCCATGGCAGTGCCCAAATCTCCAGTCCCTGACATGGTGCCCACCCCCCTTGTGCTCACCATGCCACCCACAACCCCGTGCCCAGGGTGGTCCCCATGCCCCCCATGCCCCCGGTCACACGCGGGCCTCTCTCACCACATGGTCTGCACAGAGATGGGCTTGAAGATGCGGGTCTGTCCCCCCGATGTCACGCTGAACCCCCTGGGCACCGTGGGGACATACGTGGGTCAGGGCACGCACCCCAACCCCTCTAAGCCCCTCCCTGTCCCAAAATTCCAGCCTGTCCTTACCCGTCGCCATCGAGGAACACTTGGGTATCGCTCCAGAGGGGCAGCACCATGCCCAGGGTGCAGTGGGTGGCCCTGGGGTGGGCAGAGGTCAGGGGGTGCCGATGCCCCCCTGGGCCTCCCCCGTGCCCCGCTCACCCCTCGTGGGCAAAATCCACTCCCAGCAGTGCCGTCTCTGCCTCGGCTCCCTCCTCCTCCGGCCGCACAACCAGCAGGTACCGCACCCGCCGCGGCCGCGCCGACTCCAGCCGCACCGCCTGCAGGAAAGGGGGCATCGGAGGGGGGATCTGTCCCTTGTGCTCCCAGTGCTCCCACTGACCCGGGAGAAGTATCAGGCAGGGCCATTTCCCCTCCTCATTGCATCCTATTCCATCCCGTCTTACCTCCATCTTGTCCTCATCTAACATCCCCATTCCCATTCTATTCCCATCCCACCCTACCATGCCCCCATGTTGTCCATATCCCACTCCCTTTCCTTTCCTCTCTCTGTTCCCATCCCCATTCTGTCCCATCCCAATCCTCTCCTGTCCTGTGCTCTCCCCATCCTGTTCCCACCTTCATCCCATCCCATCCCCATCCCAGCCCATTCTGTCCCATCCTGTCAATTTTCTCTCCCCACCTTGTCCCCATCCATATCCCATCCCTGTTCCTGTCCCCATCCCATCCCCATGTTCCTGGAGGGAGGATCCGTGCCTCACCAGCCGGATGGCGTCCTGGGGGCGCAGCAGCTGCATCATGAGGTGCAGGTGCTGCTCCTGCTGTCCTGGGGCCTGGCTGGGGGGCTCAGTCGGGGGGGGCTCGGCCGGGGGGGGCTCCTCCGCAGGCAGCAGCACCGCAGCCCCCTTGACCATGACGAAGCTCTGCCTGGGGGGCAGGAGGGTCCTGAGCACCCGGAGCACCCCCAGAGTGCTCCCCCAAGGTGGGGGCAACTGTGTCCCCTCCCCAGCCCGGGGCTTCGGAGCCCCCTCTCACCGTCGCTGCAGTTGGCCACGTCTGGGAGCATCTTCCTCCTGCAAATTGGGAGGCAATTCCTGGGGAAAATGTGACCCCAGGGCATGGACCAGACCCCACAAGCTCCCCTCAGCACAGACACCACAGTCCGGTGATCCCCTAACAACACCCATCCCCTCCAAAGAGTGTGGGCCCCATGGTGGGGCATGGGGGCCCTTTGGGGGTCCTGCTGTGGAGATGGATCCTTGGGCACCCCCCTCGGGATGGCGGGGGGGTCCTGCCTCTGTGCCCCCCACCCCTGGCTGGGTGGAAGTGCTGGAAGGGGGGGGCCTGAGCACCCAGAAAAGGCCCAGTGGTTACTGGAGGAAGAGGGGAAGGGGGCACTGGGGGGCACTGGGACAGCGAAGGGACCGGGAGCGCTGGGGAAAGTGGGAGCAACTTGGGAATACCGCCCCCCCCCCTTCACACCCCCATATTCCTCCCTTAACTTCGGGAAAACCTCAGCGGGGAGCACAGGAAACTCCAACACGTGCTGAGGGCAACTCGGCTCCCAGTAAACTCCCAGTAAAGTCCCATCGGAAGCGCCTGGGATAACCCCGCACCGGGAGCGACCAGAGCAACCTTCCCCCCTCCACCTCCGCGCTGGGACGGCCCGGGACAGCGAGACCTTCCGCACCGGGAATCCCCGGGGCTCCGAGACACCCCCGCACAGCCCGCACTCGTCGCGCCGGCATCCCCCAGGGCACCGCGACCCGCAGGAGCTCCGGGATCCCCCCGCGGTCCTTCCCGTACCCCCGCACCGGGAGCCCCCGCGGCTCTGGGACCGCCCGTACTCCCCCGGGAGCCCCTGTGCCAGCCCGCACCGGGATCTCCCGGGGCTCCGGGACCCCCCGCCCGCCCCCCGTGCCGTCCCCGCCGGGATGCCCCGGCCCGGCACCGCACTCACCGCGGGGCCCCCGGCGGAGCCCCCCGCCCGCCGCACCGTCACCAGCGCCATGCCCCGCTGCGCCGCCCCCCCGCACCAGGAAGCGCCTCCGCTGCCCCGCCCGGACGGGAACGGGAACGGGAGCGGGAGCGGGCACGGCCCCGGGCACGGCCTGGCACGGCACGGCCCTCCTCCGCCACGGAAACACGGCAGCCGAGACCCCTAGACCGCCCTCCGTCAGAACGGGACCTCCCCGGTGCCCCGGAACCCCCCGGGACCCACATCGGTGTGGGCAAGGCAGGATTGACACTCCAGCACTTGGGACACCCCCAGTTCCTCTGAAAGTGGGAGCCCTCCGGCACGTGGGACCCTCCCCCAGGTCCCCAGAATGTGTGACGCCCTCCCCAGATCCCCAGAAACTGTGGACCTCCCGAGAGTCACTGGCATCTGGGACACGCCAGGTTTCATCCGGTGGGAATCCCCCAAGCGTCCCCGGCAGGTCACCCCCAAAAACCCCTTGCCACCCCATGGCTCCCCAGCCAAATTCCCCCTCCCTGGGCAGGGGTCTTTTCCCGAGTAATATAAACGAAATAAATCAATCCCTGGGCCAGGAACAGGGGCACAGGGCCAGATTTGGGGCGAGCTGAAGAGAAGCACCCCACCAGTGCCACCCACACGCTTACTGGGTGAGTCCCATCACCTGAGCCCCACCCCACGTGCAGGATCCATCCCTTTTCCCATGCTCCACCCCCGGGACACCCCACTCATCACCCCCCAGGCACAGACAAGCGTGTGTGTGTATATATATATATATATGTATATGTATATGTACAGACATTCGGGGCCCCCCTGCCCCGCACTGCCCCGAAACACGGGGCCTGGGGGTCCCCCAGCAGCCCCCCCCACACTGGAGTGCCTTAAAATAGGGGTCACCCGCATCCCACGGGGATCCCCAGGTCTGTCCTGCCCCCCACAGGGTCACAGTACAACACCAAAGAGGAGGGGGGTCCCTAGGAAGGGGTCCTGGGCATTGGGGTGTCCCTGGAGGGGGAGGGTCCCCAGGTGAGGGTCCCTGTGCTGAGGTTTGGGCCTGGCAGGAGAAGAGCTCTGGATTGGGGGTCCCGGGGGTAGGAGGATCCCTGGATCAAATTCCCCCCTGCGGGGGCTGTGCCCACATCAGGGGGGTCCCCATCACGGCGGGGCCACCCCGGCACCGGCTGCTGCCCAGGCGCTGGGGCGTCCTGGTGTGGGACAGTGCCCACACTGGGGTGTCCCCTGGGCGGGGTGTCCCTATCCCTGCAAGGAGTGTCCCCACGTGGGACATCCGTGTCCCTGCGTGGGGTGACCCCACATGGGACACCCTCGTCCCTGTGTGGGACGTCCCTGTCCCGGCATGGAGCGCCCCGGGGCGCTACTTCTCGGTGAGGGAGAGGCGCAGGATGCGCTGGAGCTCCTCGTCCTCCTCACGCCGCCGCCGCTCCCGCTCCTCCTGCTCCCGCTCCGACAGCGCCATGGCCAAGCGCAGCTGCTCCGCAAAGCTGCCGTACCCGGGGGGGCCCGGGGGGCTCCCGCCGCCTGCTCCTGGGGGACTCCCGGCGGCCGGGGGCTCGGCGCTGGGCCCGGCCTGCAGCAGCATGCTCTCCTGCAGGGCCCTGGCGAGGGGACAGCAGCAGGGCCACACCCTTGTCACAGGAGTCACACCCCCTCTGGCACACCTGTGCCCCACCCCAGGTGGCCACACCTCCTTCACAGCCCCATATTGGACTGGAGAGCCACGCCCTGTCCCACATGCCCCGCCCAGCTGCTAGCCACACCCACACCCGCGGTTAGCCACGCCCATTATGACCACACCCTTTGGGCAGCAAGAAGCCCCTCCCGTGGCCCCACCCTGACACCTTTTAGCCCTGCCCCTCTGACCCCCACGGACCCTGTACCTGCCCCACCCTGACACCTTTAACCCCTGCCCCTCCCAGTCTGGCCCCGCCCAGGTGAGGTGGATGGGGCACCCCGGGCCATGCCCCCACGGATGGGGTTCCGTGGATGGAACCTCACCTTTCCAGCTGCAGGTCCTCGTCGTAGGGCGGCGGCTCCGCGCCGGGGCGGGTGTTGGTCAGCGCCTCCCAGATGGTCACCTGTGGGGTGCGGCCACACGTGAGGGACACGCCCAGGCGCGTGTGGGGAGCGTCCAGGTGAGGGGGTGCGGCCGCACCTGGTCGGTCTCGGTGCCGGCATCCAGCAGGCTCTGCTGGATGGCGAACTGCAGCAGGTCGTCGTCCTCATCCCGCAGGGGCTCGCTGCGCCCCGCGCCCAGCACCGTGTACCCCGCCGGCACCTCGAACACGCCCGCCTCCACCTCGCACGGGAACGGCCACGTTGCTGCGCACGGGGAGCTGTCAGCACCCTTGGGTGTCCCCACGGCACCCCGCATCCATGGCACATTGCGCCCACAGCACCCCACAGCACTCCCACAGCTCCCCATGGCATGCTACAACACCCCACGTCACCCCACTGCATGCCCACCCCACTCCGTATCCATGGAATCCTGGCACTCCCTGGCGCCAGGACCCTGCCAGCCTCACCTCTGGGCCCGGGGGGCTGGGTGCCGGGGGGGTGGGCACCGGGGGGCTCCTGGGGGGCACAGATCCGTACGGAGCCCAGGGGCTGGTCACACCCGCACAGGTTGCTGAAGGTGATGCGGGCGTTGAGCACGTGGAACAGGGGGATCTCTGTGAGTACAGTGGTCAGTTAAGGCCCCATTGAAGCCCTGCCCCAAATTAATCCCACCCCAAACGAAGCTTTCCCTCTCACCGATCTTGACGGGGAAGCCGGGGGGCAGCTTGAGGGTGATGAAGTCACGCAGTTTGGCGAAGTGGGCGTTGGAGATGGCCATGAGGTCGATGATGGGTGTCACCTGCTCCGCCAGCGACAGCGGGTGCTGCTCGCACAGCCACAGCGTCGCCTTGAACCTGCCCGGGCACCACCGTGGGCACGGGACCCAGTGGGGCCACTGGCCACCAGCACCGCCCCAGGGCCCTAGCAACACCCCCGGGGTGTGGACACCCAGTGGCACGGCCCTGAGGACCCTGTCACCACCCCATGGGTGCTGATGTCCAGTGCCACTGTCCTGGGAGTCCATCATCACCTCACTGCCTGGGGCCCGGCACCACCCTTGTGTCACAGCCCCCGGGACGCCATCACCACTCCCAGGGCTCCTGTCACCTGGTGTCCTGTCCCTTGGGATCCCATCTCCACCCCCCGTAATTCCTGACACCCAGTGCCACACCCCCAGGACCCTGTCACCATCCCATAGGTCCTGACCCCGGGGCGGAGGCCTCACCTCTGCACCTTGCTGGACATCTCAATGGGGCGCCCGATGTTGCGGGTCTCCAGGTCGAAGTGGGGGTCAAAGTACTCCTCAGGGGTGATGGCCGTGGGGTTGGTGGGGCTGGCAGCCTGCAGGACAGGTGCCTGTGGGGACACCGGCACCGCTCAGGCCCCCCTGGAGACCCCCAGTTCCCCCAGGGACCCCCTGGGATGGCCACTCACTCCGTTGTGGGTGCCGTGCTGCTGCGCGATGCCCAGGAAGGAGTGGAAGGGTGTCTTGGAGCCTGGAGGGAGGTGCAGGGGTGAGCTGTGGGCAGTGGGGGGGACCCCCAGGGCAGGCACAGGTCACACCCCTCATGGGTGACACCCCGCACGCCTGTCACATGTCACACCCACAGTGTCCCACGCCTGACACGTGTGCCACCCAGGAAGGTGGCACCCAGGAAGGAAGGGTGGCGTGCCCCGGCCGTGTACAGGCCCCCTGACTGGCTGACGGGGCTGTCACCTTTGCTGCGTGACTTGTCCTGATCGGAGAGATGCTCCGTCCTAGTCTTGGTCACCAGCTCGACGTTGCTGGCACTGTACACCTGGTGTGGGGACAACGTCAGCCCTGCCCCACTCCAGGCTGTCCCCAGCACCCCCCCAGCCTCCGTGCTCACCTTGGCCTCGTAGCCGCTGACCACCTCCATCTTCTCTGAACGCCAGCCCCAGATCCCAGACTTGTTCCTGGGGGAGCGGGGAGGCCTCAGGTCACCCTCTTGCACCAGCGTTTCCTTCCCCTCCGCCCGCGCTTCCCCCTCGCGCAGCCCCTTCCCGCTGAGCGCTGCTCTTCCCAGCCCCCTCCCACCTCTCGAAGGCGATATTCCGGGTGTCCAGGTGCGTGGAGACGATGGGCGAGGTGAGCCGGCCGGCCACGTGCTCCTCGGTGGGCTGCATGGCCGCCAGCAGCAGCTCGGGCTCGTGCAGGGCCAGCGCCAGCGTCTCCGTGTACACCACCTGCTTGTCGTGGTCCACCTCCATCACCACGGCCCCTTCGTCTGCGTGGGGACACGGGTGGGGTCAGCGCCCAGGCCCCCATGACACCCCCCGGGCTGGAGGTGGTTTGAAGGAATCGGGTACATGAGGGGGACCCCTCAGGAAGGAAGAATTGGGGTCCCCATGGAGTGGCTATAGAAGATCTGGGGAATTGGGGGTCCCTCGAGGTACATGTAGGGGCTCAGGTGATCCCCTCAGCAAGGGGGAATTGGGGTGTCCATGGAGTCACTACAGAGGATCTGGGGAACAAGGGGTCCCTGGTACATGTAAGGACTGAGGTGTCCCCCTCAGGACGGGGGAACTGAAATCCCAGGGGGGCCCTCTGGGAGATCTGGGAGGTCCTTATGAGAGTATTTATAGTGCAGGGGGCCTGGGGGATCCTCAGGGGAGTCCCTCTAGGGGATATGGGGTCTTTACAGGGGCGCACTTAAGAGTGCAGGGGGTCTGCGGCTCCGCACAGTGACCAGAAGGCTCCCAGGGAATCCAGACAGCTCTTTACAGTGGTGTACTTATGGTGCAGGGAGTCTGGGGTGACTGAAGGGTTCTGGGGGGCCGCGGGGGGGGGGGGGGGGGGGGGTTGGAGCTGACCTTCCCCTTTGAAGATGTAGCTGCGGCGGCCGCGCTGCCATGTCATGTGCTCGAAGCCCAGCAAGGTGGTGTCCACCCGCAGGCTCTCGCCGCGCTTCCACACGCGGTACACGTCACTGGGACACACCTTGGACACCAGGGGCACTGCGGGCACAGGGACCCCTCAGCCCCGCGGCCGGGGGAGCCCCTGGGGATCCCCTTCCCCCGCCCAGCCCGGCCACGCTCACCCCAGCTGGTGAACTCCCACTTCATCTCCACGTAGAAGTCGGACGCCTGGAAGGGATGAGGAGCATGGTGGGGGATGTGTGGGGTGGCTGGGGGCTCCCTGCTGAGGTCACTGGGGAGGAGGGGAGCCTTGAGCGAAGGGATGGGGATCCCTACTGGGGTCCTGGCAGAGTGGGGCGATGTGGGGGGTGTCCGTGGGGAGGTCTGGGGGTTCAGGGTGCAGTTCTGAGGGGCCGTACCCGCCGCAGCTTGCTGAGCAGCTCGGGGATGCCGGCGAGGCGCCGCGTCGCGCGCTGGTAGTCGCGGTACTGGAGCACCAGTTGCACCATCTCGGGGTCCCCCGTGCTCACTGCCTCCTGCAGCACTGGGGACACGGGGCACCGTCAGCCAGGGTCACCCGCACCCCTGGATGGTGTCCCCAAGTCCCCGTGGTGGCCCCGTACCCGTCCATCCGTTGGCGTTCTCCCGGCCCACGTTGGCGTTGTGCCGCAGCAGCACCCGCACCGACTCCAGATGGCCCAGGGACACGGCCAGCTCCAGGGGCGTCCGGCCACGCGGGTCCATCAGCTCCACGTCGTGCTGGAAAGGTGGCGGGGTCACTGTCCCCTCCCCGTGCCACCCCAGTGCCCCCCCTGCACCCCCCGTGCTCCCAAGGCCTGGTGCTCCCAGCCCCCTCTTCTCCCAGGGCTGCTAACCCGATCCCAGAGCTCCCAGTTGCTTCCAGGCCTTTGTTGCTACAGCCCCTTATTATCCCAGTGTCACCAGTCCTTCCAGTGCCACCAGTTCTTCCAGTGCTCCCAGTCCCCTGAGTCCCAGTCTCCCCTGGTACTCCCAGTCCTCACAGTGCTCCCGGTCTTCCTCCAGTGTTCCCAGTCCTCCCAGGTGCTCCCCGTGGTGTCCTCCCCACCCAGTGCTGCCAGCTCCCCACACTCCCAGTCTTCCCAGCCTCCCTCCAGTCCCCCCAGTGCCCTGTGCCCCCAGTTCTCCCAGTCCCCTGTGCCCCCAGTCTCTCCTAGTGCTTCCAGTCCCTCTGCAATGCTCCCAGTCTTCTCCCAGTGCTCCCAGCGCCTGTGTCCCCAGCCTTCCCAAGCGCTCTCAGTCTCCCTCCAGTGCTCCCAGTCCCTCAAGGCTCCCCAGTCCCCGCAGTGCTCCCGGTCCTTCCAGCCCTCCCAGCATCCCCCCCCACCCCCCCCGCGCAGAGCGCTCCCGGTTTCCTCCAGTGCTCCCAGTCCCCCCCCCCCAGCATTCCCAGAGCTCCCAGTCCCCACATCCCCGCGCTGAGGGCCCCGCCGTTCTCCTCCCCATCCCCTCCCGTTCCCGGTGCCGGTGCGTGGGGGGGTGCCCGCTGCCCGGCGCCGCTCCCGGTGCCGCTCCCGGCGCCGTTCCCACCGTCCCCGCGCGCAGGGCGCTGTCCAGCGCCTGGTGCCGGTTGTGCCAGACGAGCCGGTGCAGCGGGAAGGTGTCGGCGGGCCGGGCCATCCCGGCACCATGTCCCCGGGGCCGCCGGGGCGGACGGACCGGGCCGCAGCGCGGGGCCTGCCCGCAATGGCTGCGCGGGGGCGGCGGCGGCGCAGCGCGGCGGCGCGGGGCGGGGCCGCACCGGGCACCGGGAACAGGCAACGGCACCGGGAGCGGCGGATGGCAGCGGGAACAGGGAACGGCATCGCCGCCGGGAGCGGCGCATGGCAGCGGGAACGGGAAAAGGGAACGGGCATCGGCACCGGGCACGGGCACCGGCAAAGGGAACGAGAACGGGGCACCAGGGAGGGGAACAGGAGCCGGACACGGGAATGGCACCGGCACCGGGAACGGGAGTGGGAGCAGGCACTGGGAACGGCACCGGCACCGGGCACCGTGGTTGTGGGCACCGCCACTGCAGCAGAACCGGGAATGGGACTGGAACCGGCACCGGACACAGCCCGGGGCTGCCCCCTCTCCCCCCCTCCCGCTCGGGTTGACGCCAGGGACTCGTTAGCCCCCAGCTGACCCCCGCTACCGGGGGCTGCCGGTGCCCGGGGCTCCCTGACCCGTTCTATGTCATGACATCAGGGGGTACCTGCTGCTCGGAACCATCGTGCACCCAGTCACGGGTTTATCCCAACCCATCCCATCCCCTCCCGGCCCTGCCGCTCCCCAGGAATGCCGGAGCGCCGGCCCGGCTGCGCCGCGCCCCGACGCGCTGCCCGCGGGCTGGGTGCGGGCAGGAGGGGTGGCATCAGCACTGCCTGGTGACAAGGGACAGCCAAGATCATCCCTGGGGACAGCGCAGCAACGGGGGACACGACCCCCGGCACCCCCCGCTGGCCTGGCACCCCCATCCTGTGGGACTTGGGGATGTTCCGGGATGTCCCGAAGTGCTGGTGTGTCCACAGGGGGACATAGAGGAAGCTCCCACACCACAGGAGGTGACAAGGACTCCGTGTCACCCTCGGCGGGCATGGAGACATCTCCCCCCCCCCCTCCTCCCGCCAGTGAGATGGAGCTGGATGATATTTTTCTATCCTTTTATTATAAAAACTCTTTTTTTCTTTTGCATTCTCACATCTCTGCTCATGAAAACCTCACTCACCCAACTGCCCCAGCCCTGCCCGGTGCCCCCCCTATCCCGGTGCCCCCCCAGCCCCGGGAGCAGAGCGACCAGAGACCAATATTTACAGATGCTGCCAGGGACTGGCGGGGCATGGGGCACCCCTGTGCCCACCCCGTGGCTGATTTAGGGGGGGTCCCACCTCCTCCTTCCTCCTCTGGAGGGAGGGCAGGGGGTGCCCTGGGGAGGGGCAGCAGCAAAGCCGGGGGCGCAGGGGACCCGTGGCACAGTATTTACAGGGGGTCCCCCCGGGCACACACTCACTCACACAGAGCCACACACACACACACACACACGAGGGGTTGTCACCCACGGGACGGGCACAGCCGCGCGGGGAGGGGGGGACGCGCCGGCTGGGGGGGTCCCACCGGCCCCCTTTGGCACACGCGGCACTGGGAAGCGGGCGGGAGGGACGGGGGCTGCCTTCATCTGAGCCGGAGAGTTCCTGGAGGACACACCGGGGGCACACCGGGGGCACACCGGGGAGAGGGTGCCGGGCGTCACCGCAGCCACGCCCCCGGGTGACACCGGCACCGAGCGCGTCCCCCCCCGCCCCCCCCCTCCGGGCACACGGAGAGCGGGGGGGACACGCGGGAACCCAACCCAATAAATTAGAGGCGGGGTGGGAAGGGGGAAGGGGGCGCGGGGAGGGATCAGAGCCCGTTGGGGGAGCGCTGGATGAACGGCACTTTGCTGAGCTCCACCACGGGCGAGCGGGGCTTGTTCTGCATGCGGGGCACCCGCTGCAGCAGCTGCTGCGCCTGGCGCTGCGCGTCCCGCAGCTCCTTCCGCCACTGCACCAGCTCGGGGTCGCTCTGCGGGGCAGGGAACCGCGTCAGGAAGGGAGACAGGGCAGGGGATGGGGTGGGCAGGGATTGCCGGGGTGCCAGGGCTGTGGGGCTGCCCCACGTTTTCAGTATCGATGCCTTGGCATGGCTTGAAGGACTAAACGTGCAGGGCCAGTGGCCAGCAAGAGGCGGCTAGTAGGCAGCAGAGAGGATGGCTAGCAGGCAGCAGGAGGTGGCCAGCAGCCAGGGGGTGGCGGGGGGGGGACACTCACGTCGCACTGCAGCACGAACTGCTTGCCCCCGCGGATGCGGAGCAGGATGCACTTGCGCTCCTTCACCTGCGTCTCCTCCACCGAGTCGATCTCCTCCATGGTGAGCAGCGACTGCTGGGGGGACAGGCTCAGCCCGGCCCCCGGCGTCCCCCCAGGGGTCCCTCACCCCTCATCCCACCGGTGCCGTGCCCTCCTTACCGGCGACTCGCCCTCCCCGCGCCACTCCAGGCGGTTGGGGAAGAGGTAGAAGTAGCGGCGCTGCCACTGCGTCAGGAAGGGGTTGCCCAGCTTGGCCATGTAGCCGTGCATGATGCAGTCCTTGCCCATGGCGTACTCTGGCATCACAGGGAGGCGGGATCAGCACCCGGCACGTGGCCGGGGGTGCTTCAGGCTGAGGGTCCCTGGCGCCACTCACCCTCCTCGTGCCCCAGCTGCTTGTTCTTGGCCTTCTTGCGAGCCTCCAGCTTGTCGGTGTCGGCGTTGACGGCATCAAAGACGGTCTCGGTGACCTCCTGCTGCCAGCGCTCCGAGATGGTGAGCGGGAAGTTGCGGTACAGCTCCTGGTCACTCTCCAGCAGCTGGGCAGGGCGGGATGCAGGGGTGAGGGGCTGCAGGACGCCCCACGCCCCCACGCTCGGCCCCTGTGCCCGCTACCTTGATGCCCTTGGTGTCCTCCTCATCGAAGGAGCCGATGTCGAAGGCGTCGGCTGCGTTCACCTCGCCGCGGGGCGGGACGAGGGGCGGCGGGTACTGCGGGCAGCAAGGGGGGTCACAGGGGTGACTGCCCACATTTGTGCCCCTGTCCCTGTCCCCAGCCACGGGCACACACCCCTCACCTTCTGCAGGAACACCATCTGCCAGTCTAGGCCCTTGAAGAAGGGCTCTTCCTTCACCTCCTGCGCTCTGGGGAGGGAGGAGGGCGGGTGACCACGGCCGCAGGGGGGCTGTGCCACACGCCCTGTCTGGTCCCCTGGGGGCCTTGGGGACACTCACCCTCGCCCCATGCAGCCCAGGCGCCGGTTGACGTCCCGCTGCAGCAGCCCCTCGAGCAGGGAGCGCAGCTCCGGGGAGAATGAGTCCGGAAGCTCCACGGCCTGTGGGAGATTCCGTGAGCACACCAGTGAGCGGGGACAGGGACACACACTGACACACAGAGGGGCACAAACATGTGCTCCAGGCTGGCAACAGCTGTCCCTGACCCCCTGTGTGCCCCTCAGGCCAGTGGGTGCCACAGCAGAACAGGGGTGCCTGCGCCTTGCCCACGGCCCCCTCAGTGCCCCCACCCACCATGGTGAGGGTCATCCGGTCGATCTCGTGCTTGTCCTTCGTCTTGTGCTGCCGGAACGGGCTGTGCCTGCAGCGTGGAGGGAGACGGGGCTCAGCAGTGCCCAGCTGCGCCCAGCTGTGTCCAGCTGTGCCCAGCTGAGCCCACACTCACCCCCGGAGCAGCTTGAAGAGCATGCAGCCCAGCGAGAACCAGTCGGCGCTGCTGTCATAGGCCACCCCCTTCTGCAGCACCTCCGGCGCCATGTACCCGTGGGTGCCCCTGGGGAGGGGGCACAGGGGGGTCAGGGGCCGCCCCGGGCGGGGGGGCAGGGCGGGCAGGGGTGTGGGCACACTCACACGCTGGCGTGGGGCTTCTTCTTGGAGAAGTCGCAGGCCAGGCCCAGGTCGGAGATGCGGACGTGGCCGAACTCGTCCAGGAGGATGTTTGCCGGCTGCAGACACAGCGTGTGACACCCTGAGCCCCAGAGTGGCCCGTGGGAACGGGGGTGGCGAGCCTGGGGGGGCTCTGTGGGATTTGGGAGTGTCCGAGTGCCCCCCGAAGTCTCAGGGTGCCCACGGATTTTGCTGTCGGGGCGCCCGTGGGACCTGAGGGTGCCCTCTGGGCTTGGGGAGTGCCCACAGCGTTCGGAGGGCTCCTGCAGCGTCTGTGACACCTGTGGGTGCCCACAGGGTCCCGGAGGGGTTTCTGAAGGCTCGGGGATGTCCTGTGGGTGGGGACGGTCACCTTGAGGTCGCGGTACACCACGAAGCGGCTGTGCATGTGCTCCAGGCCCAGGATGATCTCGGCCGCGTAGAACCTCATCTCCGCCTCCGAGAAGACACCGTGCTGGGACAGGTGATAGTGCAGGTCCCCCCCTGTGGGGACAGGGACCGGCTGTCACCCGGGGCAGCTGTGGGAAGGGGGCTCTGTGCCACGGGGGCCCTCAGGGCCGGGGTCTCACCATTCATGAGGTCGAGGATGAAGCTGAGCTTGTCGGGCGTGTGGAAGGCGTAGGACATGCACACGATGAACGGGCAGTCCTGGCGGGAGACACGGGGTCACCCTCCCTGTCCCCATGCCCTGTCCCCTGTCCCCTGCCCAGCACCCGTGTCCCCTCACCCCGGTGCTGACGAGGGACAACATGATGCGCTCGTTGAGGGCCAGCGTCTCGCCCTGCTTCATCTTGATGCGTTTCTTGTCCAAGCACTTCATGGCGTACCTGGGGGAGGGACATGGAGTCCCTGCAGCCACCATGTCCCCACAGCAGGGCCAGCACCCAGCTCCTGCCCACAGCCGTGGCATCCCTGCCAACCCTGGGTGCCCGCAGCCAGGACAATATTCCCACAACACCCTGGCACAGCAAGGCCACTGTGGACACCCCGGGGACCCCCCAGCACCCCCAGATCCCGGGAGGGTCTCTCCATGTGGGAACGTTCCCGTTACATTTTGCCTGTGTCCGCTTTCCGGCAGCCATAGACCTCCCCGAAGCCGCCGCGGCCGATGATTCGGTGAACGCTGAAGTCGTTCATGGTGAGCTGGAGGGGTGAGGAGGAGACTGGGGTGAGCCTGGACAGCACCCCCCAGCCCCAGTTTTCCCAGGTGAGGGACACAGAGGCTCCCTGGAAGCACATCCCCCTCCCTGGGAGGTGAGGGGCAGGGATTCCTGCTCACATGGATGTTCAGCTCCACGTTCTTCCACTGGCAGAACCGTGTGAACTTGTCACTGCAAGGAAAAACAGAGAGGGCAAGAGTGGAGATCCCGGAGCAACACCACCCTCAAAGACTCCCTGGATTTGCCTGGACACAGGGAGCACCCCCCGGGACACTCGGGAAAGGAAGAGACCCCTCAGTGCCCAGTGTGGGCCCCCTGGTGGCTCTCTGGGCAGGGAGACCCTGGTCCCCAGTGCGAGGGGACATCCCGATCCACACGGGAATTTCCTCCCAACTCACCTCTCAATGAATTTCTGGAAGATGCCCCCACGCAGGTTCTGGCAGATCTCCTCAATGTAGGGCTGGGGAGGACACGGGGCTCAGCGCTGGCTCCCCAGGGCCATCCAGGTCACCCCTATCCCATCACTACCTGGGGTCTCTTCCACCCCTGGGATTTCACATCCCCCCACTGCCACTTCCAGGCTCTCGGGGATGCTGCTGCCACCTCAGTCTCTGGGGACCCCAACACCACCAGCTCTGGGGAGCCCTAGGGTGACATCCAGGGTGCCAAGCACCTCCCTCTGAGGACCCCCTGCTACCTCCAGCCCTAAGTCTTCCACCACCCCATGGCAACCACAAGCAATCCCCCTCACTCCCAACACCCAAGGGACCCGCTCACCATTCCATGGGGTCCCCATTCCTCCTGGAACACCCCCATCCCGTCACCCCCAGCCCCCTCTAAGGATAAACTCTCCGAGTGCCACAGGTGGCAGGGACCCTTCCCTGTCCTAGGTGATGCCCACCTGGAAGAGGTCAGGGGGCACCTGCTTCTTGCTCAGGCGGCTCTGGACGTGCTCCGTGGCGCTCTTGGAGAAGGGCTGTGAGGGGGACAGCACCGTGTCACCTCGGGAAGAAGGGACAGCGGCCAGGCCGGGCTGCACGAGGCAGGAATCCACGGAGGAACCGCCATCCACAGGGCTGGGATGTGGCTCCCAGGACGGAGCCTGCGGGGAGTTTGGAGCTCCCTCTGAGGACACTGTGGGCACACTGGGGACATCCCTCCTGCCCTGCTGCCTCACCCCAGGGCCTGGCACTCACGTGGGAGCAGGCCAGCAGCTCCTTCATGATGTAATGGTCGAAGATGTGGCGGCTCCGGGCAGCTCGCTCCTCTTCCGAGTCCAGCTTCTCGTACTTCTTGATCTGGACAGGGCACAGCTCCAGTGGCACCGGGGCACACAGGATGCTGGGAATCGTGGCCCCTCTGGGTGCCACGTCCCATGGGAGAGCTTATCCCATCCCCTGGGAGAGCATCTCCTGGCTCCCTGGGCACTGTGTCCATGGTGCCCGTGGGCCCTGAAGGTACCAACCCACCCCAGCCCTCCTGGTGAACACGGGGGGCTGTTGCTGGGGTCCCCCGCCTCACCTCCTCATAAAATTCCATCAGGGGCTTGGCCTCCTCGGCCTGGTTGAAGGCAAAATCCCGGAAGAGCAGGTAGCCTGCAGGGACAGAGCCACGGCGTGAGAGGTGACAGCCCCCCAGCCTAGACCAAGGGACACAGGGACATCCCCTGGGCCTGCCCAGCCCTGCTGCCACCCCAGTGCCAGGCTCGGCGAAGGGGAAGTGCCAAGCAGGGACCGGTGAGGACTTGGCAGGGTGACAAGGACACGGCTGGCACATGGAGCATTGCCCTGGGACAGCACGGGGCACTGAGGGGGCTGCTGTGGGGCACAGTGGGGCAGGGGCACGGGCGGGCACACGGAGCAGGGCGGACGTGCCCGGAAACCGCCGGAGCCGGCAGGAGGAAGTGAGAGGCACTTCCTGCCCCGGACGGTTTGCGCTGGCGTGGGGGGAAGTGACAGGGCGGGGGACACAGGGTGGGGAATGTGGCGCAGCCCCCCGGCACCCCTGTCCAGCCTGGCCCCACAGCCCTCCTGCTATTCCCACGGCCACTCTCGCTCTTGTGGTGGCTACCAGTGCAGCCCCCCAGCCCAGCCACGCTTGCCCCTGTGCTTGTGGGTGCTGGCCACAGTGCCCCCCATGTCCCCCACAGCCCCCGTGTCCCCAGCTCACCAATCTTCTGTGTGAAGATCTTGTCAAATGTCACCTCTCCCCGGTCCTCCAGGTACTTCTGCATGACGCTGCGGATGCTGGGGACACACCAGAGGGGCTCAGCCATGCCCCTGACAGACCCCTGCTCCCCACCCCTCCTCTCCTGCTCCTCCCATGTCCCCAAGTCCCGGTGGCACACATGTCCTACCCTCCCGTGTGTCCCCACCCAAGTGTGGCACGTTGCTGGGTGCCAGGACCACAGCGTGTCCTGTGCACTGGGGGCCAAGGGAGGGTGGGGACGAGTGCCCACCCTAAAAAAGCTTCCCAGGTGCCTGGCAGTGAAGGCGCAGGAGGGCACCGGGGTCTGGCGGGGGGAGTGGGGACCGTGACCCTCAGCACACCTGGGTACAGGTGTGTGTGTGTGTGTGGTGTGTGTCCGTCCACACGGGTGTGACACTGCGGGGACAGAGGGGCCACACAGCTGGGTGGGACTGTGTCTGTGTGTCCGGCAGGATGTGTGTGCGTCCGTGTCCATGTGTCCGTGTTTGTGTATCCCTGTGTCAGGCAGGAAATGCGTGTGTGCGCGTCCATGTCCGTGTGTCTGTCTGTGCAACAGGCGTGACGCGTGTGCGTCCATATCCGTGCGTGTCCATATCCGTGTGTGTCCATGTCCCTGTGTCCATGTCCGTGTGTCCGGGCAGGTGTGACCGGCACACACGTGTGCAGGAGGTGTCCGTGACCCGCGGGCGGGTGCGAGCGGTGCCGGGAGGGGGTGCCCGGGGGACCGGCGGTGGCGGTGCCGGGGGCGGACAGACGGACGGACAAGCGGAGGGGCAGCGGCGGGGCCTCACCTGGGCTCGGGCAGGACGATCCTCTTGCTGGCGCGGGCGGCGGGCGCGGCGCGGCTCTTCTCCATGGCCATCAGGTAACTCACGTCCGCCAGCACCGCCTCCAGGTCCGCCATCGTGCCGCGCCGCCGGCCCCGCCGCCGCCGCCGCACCGGCCCCGGCCCGACCCGACCCGCCGGCCCCGGAACCGGAACCGCGCCCGGAAGCGGAACGGGGCCGGAGAGGAGCCGGGCGGAGGAGCGGGAAGCGGCCGGGAGGAGCTCGGCGGCCCCGGGACGCGGGCGGCGGCAGCGCCCGGCAGCGCCCGGAGCGGCGGGAGCGGAGCGCGGAACGGGGCGCGGCCGCACCGGGACGCGGGGCGGGGACAGCGGGGCCGGGCGGGGACAGCGGCGCCGCCACGCCCGCCCGGGAGGGGCCGTGACACCGGCTGTGGCACTGGCGGTGTGTGCGGCACCGGGTGTGTGCGTGTGACACGCTGTGTGTGACACTGGGTGCGACACCGGATGCGAGTGTGCCAGCGGGTGTGTGTGCCAGCGTGGGGGTGTGACACCGTGGGTGTGACGCCGTCTCTGTGTGTGGCGCCGTGGGTGTGACACGGTGTGAGAGACACCACGGGTGTGTGTGACAGTGGCTCTGTGTGTGTGTGACATCGCGTGTGTCATTCCACGCCGCGCAGTGTGCGACCACATGTGCCACGCGTGGCAGCAGGTCTCACCGTGTGTGATCGTGTCACCACGTGTGTGTGACACCGTGCGCGGGCTCCCTGTCCCCGAGGCCAGGAGGGGACACCTGGAGGGGACAGGCAAAGGGTCGGGGCGCTGAGATTCGCTTGGCCTGGTGCCCAGGCGAGGCACGTGGTGGCACTTGGGGACCAGGGCACAGGGAGCGTGACAGTGGCCTCAGCCACCCGTGGAGGGTGATGTCACCTGCCCTGTGTCTCGCCATGCAGATGTCACGGCCCAGCCGCCGCGGGGACCTGGGCCGTGACATCCCCGCAGGGTGGGGGACACTAAATGTCACCCTGGTGGCCCAGGAATCTGCTGGGAGAGGGCAGGTTTCCCAAGGGATGTGGAGGGCAAGGGCCCCACAGGCCTCTGGAGGACCTGGGGCCCTGGCAGGAGGTGATGGGACACGGGGACAGCTGCCGCCACCCGGCAGGAGACAGCGGGGACACCGGGACAGCTGCCACCACCGACGGTGCTCCAGTTTCCTCTCCGGCAGCTGAGACAGCGCCAGTGCTGGGGACAGGGGGGACAGAGGAGGTCCCAGCCCTGGCCTTGTCCCCTCCACTTCCCTCCCAGACAAACGGGCAGAGCTCGCACTCATGGATTTTAGTTGTTGGTTTGTTTTTTTTTTTTCAAATATTTTTTATTCCAAAAATCCACCCCCAAGAAACAATTCTTTCCCTTGGGAGGCTGGGATTTTTCCCTCCCCCCACAACAGCTCGCCCAGCCTGGTGGGAATATGGTATGAGCAAAGAGCCTCTCTGAAAATCCAGGACAGGAGAAGGCTCAGAAAGAAAAAAAAAAACAACAAAACAAAAACAAAACAAAAACCCAAGATACCAAAAAAAAAAAAAAGAGGAAAAACTAAAGAAAACTTAAAATAATTGCCAAGTAGAGCCCTCCCTCTGCCCCAGCCAAGAACCCCCAACCCCAACTGAGAGAGCGCAAGACTTGGTTTGCTTTTACCCTTAATGCTTACATTTAATTTTAAAGCACAAACATCAGAGATGGACTCTAAATCGCCAACAAAAAAATAGATATTTACAATATTTCTCCAGGGAAGGGAGGGAGGGAGGAAGGGAGGGAAGGAGGGATCGAAACGAAACAAAACCACAACCAAACCCTTAAACAAGTGACTTTGCTTGCAGGAGTTGTCTTTAGGGAGCAGGCTGGGTTGGTTTTAAATCACTAAGTGATTTTTATTATATATAATTCTCTTTTTTTCTTCCTTGTGGATTTGCACCACGCCGGGGTGGTGAGGAGGGTCGCACACGCCGGAGTCTCTGCGCCTGGAGAGGGGGGGACACGGCGGGCAGGGGGGTGCCGGCCCCGCGGAGGAGGGACCCCCTCCCCCCCGCCCCTCTCAACCCCAGCTCTGGAAATTTGTTTCTTTCTCGTTGCAAAACTCAAAAGGAATCCAAAGGAAAAAGAAAAGCTTTTAATTCTTCCGACGTCTTTCCCGGGAGCCGCCGCCGAGAGAGGCCGAGGCCGAAGGCTCCTCCTCTCGCCTGGGGGGGAAGGGGGGGGAGTTTCCTGCTCCGAGCCCTCCGGCTCCGCTGCGGCCACACTGCCCCTTGTTCCAGGCACTGCGGGACTGTCCCCTCGTGTCCCCCTGCCGGGGACAGTCCCCGCGGGCCGCCTGTCCTCCCTTATTGCTTCTGAAGCAGCGGGGGGGTGCGGGCTGCCCCCCGGGGACCCCTGCGGGGCTGGGGGCCGGTGGTGGCACGGAGGGGGCACCCCGGATTGTGCTATCTGTTCGCTGCCAGGGAGAGAGCAGGGTGCTGACACCGGGGGGACAGAGAGGGGGAGCTTCCGGGCACAGGCAGGACAGGGAGGGAAATAAAATAGTGACCCAGAAAAAGAAGATTCCAACCTTTTTTCCTTTTTTTTTTTTTCCCGTTTTTTTTTTTTTTGTCGTCTTTTTTTGTTGTTGTTGTTTTTTGTCTTTTTTTGTTGTTTTTTTTTTTTTTTTTAAAGTGCAAAAAGCTCTCTGCTGCCCTAGAGAGAGGTTCTTTGGACCGACCATTCATTGCAAAGGAAAATAGGCAGCGAAAAGGGGGTGGGGAAGGAGTGGACGATGCCAGTTCGGTCCCAGGCCGCGGAGCAGCCCTCGCCCCTCCGGCCCCAGAGTGCTTCATGGTGCCGGGAGCTGGGGAGGAAGAGGAGGCAGCTCCTGTCCCCACCCCGTGCTCACTCACCCCTGGCTGATACTTCCCGAGTCCTCCCTGAGCTCTGGTGTACCTGTGGGTTCTCCCCTGCTCCATCCCCTCGGACAGACGAGTTATCCCCCAGCCCCTGCTCCCGGGACACCCCGGCCACGGGGCTCCTGCCCTGGGCACCCAAAGAACCGCCTGGATGTGTGGGAGGAGAAGGGGGATGGATAGCAGTCCCTGCAGCCAGATGAGGGGGAGGGGAAGGGAAAGGGGGGGAGACCGTAGGAGAGCACCGAGCTGGTGGTGGCACCAAGGGGGACGAGGCGTTCTGGCTCTGCTCCCGCTTCCTTGGAGAGGCCTTGACCCTCAAGCTTTGTGCTACAGGGGAAGTGACAAGTGTTTCAAGGCAAGGAGACGACGGGGTGGAGGGGAAAAGCTGGGGGGAGAGGGTGCCCCATTTCTCTGCGCAGAGGCCTCGGTTACAGCCGCCGCCGCCTCGGGAGTGGCCAGGCCTCCGGGCCGAGGCCCCCTGCCGTGCGCCCATTCCTCCTCTGGTACTGGCCAGCCTGGCGGGACATCTTCCTCGGCAGAAGTCCCGGGGAAGGAGGAGGAGGAAGGACAGTGGAGCGAGGCCAGCGGTGGCCGTGCCTGCCCAGTCAGATGGGAGGCAGCGGCAGGACACGGAGGGCAAGGGGGGGAGGTGGAGGAGCGGCTCTCCGAGAGGGGTGGGATGGGCTCTTTTCCTTCTCCTCAGTCTGCCCCAGGGAGGGTCTCTAGCTGATTTTTTGGATCAGCTTCTCATCGGACAGGCAGTAGAGGCTGTTGATGGACAGGTCCGAGATGAAGTGCTCACAGGCTTTGCGGGTGATCTGTTTGCAGCCCCGCAGGTCGATGAGGGTGACGTTGGAGATGCGGCGCAGGTACAGCAAGGCCTGGTCCGTCAGCTTATTGCAGCCTGCGGGGAGAGCAACAGGGAGCGTGAGGGGGACACCTCCAGCAGCCAGCGCTGGGGTGAGGGATGGGAAATGCAGGAGGCACCTGGAGCAAGGCACCCACCTGCCATGTTGAGCTCGGTGAGGGAGTTGCGTGTGGAAGAGCCCACGGCGGTGAGGAGGTTGGCCGACTGGTCCGTGAGGTGGTTGCAGTGGCTGAGGTCGAGGCGGGAGAGCAGGGGCATATGGCGGATGATCAGGCGCAGCGTGGCGTCCGTGATGTCCAGCCCGGCGAGCCGGAAGTCGATCATGTTGCGGAGTTTGCTGCGATTGTCCTGACCTGCACGTGGAGCGGGAGAAACGGAGTGGCCACACTGCCCTGGGGACCCTTCCCTTGTCCATCCCACTCAGCCCCAGGGCAGCAGCAGCTTACTGGGTTTGTCTGTTGGAGGCGTGAGTAAGTCCCGGATCTGAGGGTCCTTGATTCCTACTGCCCACCGAAGATCGAGGGTCCTGAGAAGGGGGCAGCTGGAGGTACTGAGAGCGCAGACCGCAGACCAGGAACAGCCCGCCAGGATGAGGTCTTTCAGGCCTGGCAGAAGGGAGGCAGGTAACAAGTTAGACGGGTTTAGACAGCTCCGAGGCATCCCAGATCTCCACCATCTTTTTCCAGGCACATGAGGAAGAAGGTCCCCTCCCTGCCTGGGCTGGGCCACTGGCTGGGTGATGGGACCCAGGAACCCAGGAGTTTCCAGGCTTGCAGGGTGTCTCTCCCCATGATCCAGCTCTCAGGAAGCCTCAGAGCAGGCTGGTGGCAGAGGAAGAGACCCCTCCCCAGCCCACGCTCACCTGGCAGCCTGTTGACGAGCCATGTAAGCTGTTTTTTTGAGATATTGGTCCAGCTGAGGTCGAGGCTGACCGGCTGCCTTTTGATGATGCCGCTCAGCGCCTGGGGGGTGATGGACTTGCACCTGCTCAAGTCTATCTTTGTCCACAATCTCTTGTCACAGCACCTGGGGAGAAGGACAAGGCTGAAAGTTGAGTCCCAAGAGTCCCATGGAGTAATAGACAGCCAGCAGGTTACCTGGCTTCCAGAAGGAGCCCAGCCCTGGCGTGGGCCCAGCCAAAGAACAAGGCTGTTCCTCCTGGTTTCCATAGGTTTGCCCAAACATGGGAGGTTGCTGAAGGCGTCTGGCCACCCAGAGCAGCCCTAGCAGGGTTTTGCTGCCACAAAAAAAGACTCCAAGTTGCAGCTGCAGGCCTGCTTGCCCCATCTGGGTGTTTCTCCTGACCTTAGGGATCCTTACTCCCAGCCTGCAGAACACTCCTCTGTGTGTCCCACCCCACAGCCCCAGCAGAGCTCGCTGCTTTGCCAGGAGCAAACTCTTCCTCTCCCACGGGAGTTTGTGGGGAGCCAGGACCCGATGGCAGCTTAGCTGAGCCCCTGAAGGTGCAGGCAAGGGGGCACTCCTCTGCCACACCACCGCCACCAGCTGCTGATCAAAGCAGGGCATCCCTGCTGCTCGGCTGTTAGAAACCTCCCAGTTTCCATTCCCGTCTGTTCCCAAGCCCTCCATGCACAGCTGTCCTGGTGCCAGCATTGTCTTCGGGCCTGCTGCCCCCTGAGGCGCTTCCAGCCAGCAAACCCATCCCGCCTCAGCCTGCCTTCCCTGCCTGCTGGGAGGGGAGGCAGCGCGGGGAGGCCAGGAAGGGCAAGCACCATCAGGGTGGTGGGTGGGGAAAGGGCAGTGGCACCTCGCAAGGACACGGCAGGGGACAGGAAGAAGGCAAAAGGGAACAAGAGAGACGGGTGCACACATGGCAGAGCCACCAGGACTGGCTACAGTGACGCTGCCAGGCTCTGGGGAGAGACGGGAGGGCACCAAGGCGAAATCCTTCCCCGTTCCCTCTGGATGTCCCCCACAGACATGCCCCCAACCCCAGGACGCGTCCCCACACTCACCACTTGTACCAGGTCTTGCACACCCGCATGCACTCGCAAAGCTCCCTGCGGGTGAGGTAGCGGAACACGGACATCCAGACCTCGCGCTGGACGCAGCTCTCCTCGCCCTCCTGCGCCCGGCCCCCACGCCCGTTCAGCCGGGCCGCCCCCCCCTCCTCCGCGTTCTCGTCCTCCTCCTCCTCTTCCTCCTCCTCTTCCTCGGCGGCCGCCTCCTCATCGCCCCCGCTCCGCAGGGGCATCCTGGCGGGCGCGTGGCGCACGACCACGCGCGGCGAGTGCTGCAGGTTGGCCGAGGAGGCCGTGATGGCTTGGAGCTTGGGGACGATCGAAGTGCCGTGGACATCTTTGGTGGGGCGCTGGAGCGTCACGGTGAGGTAGGAGCCGTGCAGCTTGGCCTTCTCCACCTCCGACAGCTCCTTCTTGCCGCTGGGGTTGTTCTCCTTCTCCCGCACCATGGTCCTCTCCGTGGCCTGGAGCCGCAGCAGCTGCCGGCGCTTGAAGCGCTCGTCCCGGCTGGCGCTGTGGTGGTCGCTGGGCCCGGCCCCCGGGGACGAGCGCGTCACCACCCCGCGGGGGGACGCGGGGTCGTGGATCAGCTGCAGCATCGGGGTGGGCGAGTTGGGCGGGGGGGTCAGGGGCTCCTCGCAGCTCCGCAGGGGCCGCAGCACCTTGGCTTGAGCCGTGTCTTCGTCGCTCTCCTCCACCTTCCGCTTCTGCAGGGAAGCGGTGAGGCTGGTTAACGGGAATGGGGCCTGGGGAAGGCTTTTCCCCTCTCCTCTTCCCCAGAGAAACACAACAGTGCTGGCAGGACCTGCACCAGCAGTGCCCAGGTAGAATCACAGAACGGTTTGGGTTAGAACGTAGGGACACCTTCCGCTACCCCAGGTTGCTCCAAGCCCCATCCAACCTGGCCTTGGACACTTCCAGGGACGGGGCATCCACAGCTTCGCTGGGCAACCTGTGCCCCGGCCTCACCACCCTCACAGTAAGTAATTTCCTCCTAACAGCTCATCTAAGTACCTCTGGTCCACCCACACCAGCAACAAACATTTTCCTTCTCCCTTCTCAAAAGGGGTGCCCCTTGAGGTTGGGGGTGGCTTCCACTCTGTGCCTAACAGTCCAGTGTCTCTTACAGTGGAATATCTCAGGATCACATGGCAGCAGGATGTGCCCAGGCCCCCAGGTGCTGCACCCTCATGGTCCTCATTCTCACTGGTCACTGCCCAATTCCAGCCCATGCTGGCTGAACACATCCCTGGCAGGATGCAGTGGGAGGGGTGGAGGACGCAGATCCTGCCTCGCCACAGCACAGCTCCTTACCTGGCCCTTCTCTGCGTCGTCACCCTGGTAGCACTTGGGGCACTCCCAGCAGTTGGGGAGCTCATCGTTCAGCAGCCCTTCCCCATCCATCTGCAACGAGAGGAGGGGGTCAGCAGCAGCCCAGCCCCACAGCAGAGCCCCCCTTTGCCCAGCACGTGCCCTGCTCACCTGCAGACAGCCGGGGTGAACGATCTCATTGCAGATACAGCACTCCATGAGCTTCTTCTCAAAGTCCTGCGAGTCCTCGTTCTGATCCACCTCCCCGCAAAGTGCACACGTGACCGAGTGAGGCAGCCTGGGCTACAAGGGAAAGCAGGGCTGAAACCAGGGCGAGGTGGGACAGCCTTCCCCCTTTCCTTCCCTTCTACCTGAACTGTGGAGAAGCAACCAGCTATCCCCCAGGAATCCAACTTGGACTCACCGCCAAGCACTGCCGGAGGACGCAGGACTGCTTCATGCGGCCGGGCCCGCCGAACTTCTTCATGTCCCTGCAGTAGTGGCACATGCCACACTCGCCCTGCATGCAGGCCTTGCATTTCCGGCACCGCACCCGCCTCCGCCGGGCGCCTGACACGATGGGAGACACCGTGGACCTGACGGGAGTCGGGCGCGGCGTTGGCTTCATGGTGTGCGGCTTGGTGATGGGGATGGTGGGCAGGCGCACCCGCAGCCGGGCCTGGAGCTTTAGCTGCCAACAGGGAGAGAGGGAATGGGCTGAGGGGAGGGAAGTGCTGCGTTCTACTGGGATCTGGAAGGCTCTGATCCCCGGATCTGGCACTGATTTTGGATAACGTGCCTGAGAACAGCTCTGCTCCCTCAGCGGCTCTGCAGCCAACGCGCCTGGATCGGTGCTGACCTGGCAGCTCTGGAGCACACTTCCTAACCCCTCACACCACCCCACACCAAGAGCTCCTCTTCTTCCCCCCATCCCCAGTCAGGGCTCAAATGGGTCTGAAAAAGGCTGCTGAGTCCCAAAAGTGTTGTGGTGCTCCAACAACAGCCACCCTTTCCTTCTGAGGCAAGGTCCACCATGGCTGTCCTCTCTGTGTCACCTTGCCAGCTGCACCAGGGGACAGAATCCAGCTCAGGCCACTCTTTCCCAAGCTCGAGGCACACTGGGAACACCCACACCCTCTTTGTTTACAGTGCAGGTAGGACAGCACAGCTCTCCAGCTGTCACCCTGCATCCCATCAGCCATCACAGGAAATCTGCTGGCTGCAGCATCCTCCTGGGATTGGCCGTGCTGGGATGCGTACCGCAGCGATGGGTTTGGGGAAGGGCAGGCTCCCAAAAACCCCAGCACAAGGCTAGGGATGTGCCAAGCCTCGGAGTGCTGCACCCAAAGCATGCAGACATCCCCACATCACTTCTCCCAGAAAAGCTGCCCACGATGCTTGTGCTGCACAAGGATCACGCTGGATCCCCTGGGCAGGGCAGGCGAGCAGAGACGGGCACCTCCAAAGGGCAATCCGAGAGGCTCATTTGTCTCCAGACTCCCAAATGGGATGTTACCCATCCTTCCCAGTGTGATGGGGTCCTGCTCTTCCCATAGCCTGCCTGTGAGCCCATCTCCTGGCAGGAAGGAAGCAGTGACCTCTGGGAGCCATCCTGGCAGGCCACAGGAAGGCAGCCTGTGGAGGGGAAGTCCGGCTGCTCTGTGCCTCCATCTGCCCAGCCAGCTCAGCCTGGGCTGCAGCCCAGCTGTGCGCCCTGGGCTATGAGCACAGCTGGACAGGGAAGAGCAGGGATGCATGGAAAGGTCCCACTGCTGAACAGCTGGCTGCTATCCACAGGCAGAGACTCCCAGGAGAGAGCCGCCTTGCTTGGGGTTCCAAAACCCAATCCTACAGCATGGGGACAGCGACACAAGGGACACGTTCACCTCACAGTGAGGGGCTGTTGACCACCAACCCCACACCTCACCCACGTCTGCCACAGCGAGACCTTCCCTGACATGCAACATTCCTCAGGCCATCCAGGCCTCCCTTATCAATCCAGAGACCTGCTGGGAGAGCAGGATCGCCCCTTCCTCCCACAACAAGGGTCCATGCTCTCCAAGGGCAACCAAAGGGCTGGAGAATACTGAGCAGCTGGCACTGATCCGGTTACCACCCATCAGCTGAGCTGGGATAACCAGCACGGTGGGAGACCTCCGGGTTTGCCCGCGGTGCCGTGGAGGTGGCTGCACCCTGTGTCCCACCCTGGCACTGCTCCCGAGGCGAGTATGGAACTGGTGCCACCACACCCCAGGCCTGGGAAACAACTCAACACGTGACACCCATCTGGGTCCCCTCCTCGCAGCTCCTACCTTATCTCTCTTGGGCCACTGGACGATGGGGACGCCTGTAAGTGCCAGTTTAGGGTCGCTGTTTGCGTATTCTTCCAACAGCAGCTAATGGAGAGAGAGGAGGGGGGAAACAGAGCAGAGAGACAAAAAGCACAGGTGTGAGCAGAGGGAAACACAGCTCCCGCCAGTGAGGCAGGCTCCGACCAGATGCCAAGGCCAGCATGCTTCAAAGGCGGCTGGGAAGGAGCCCTCCTCTCCCCACACCCGCCAGCAACCATCCCTCCTCCCCACATGAGACAGACAAGCTCTGTCGAGTCGATCTGCACCAGTGCTTTCATCAACTGCATTTCAGCCCCGAGGCCCTGCGCTGGGCGCTGGTAGAAGGGGAGAGCACCAAGATTCAGCAGTCTGCGGGGATTTTGGGGGGAGGATTCACCAGCATTGCCCCCCCAGCTGCACTCCGGGCACGGGGCAGCCTAGAGGGTGCAGCAGCAGGAGCAGGATGTGGTGCCCCAGCACCCCCTCCGTGGCCTGGCACAAGCTGCCGGTAGCCGAGAGCTGCTCCCCCGCACTGCCTCGGGGTTTGGCTTTGACTTTGAGGGAGAGATCCCTTGGCACCGACCGGACTGGCACGGACTGGCACGCTGCCCTCAGGCGCGACAGCCCCTCGCTCCCGGTGCATGGGGCTCCCACGCTCACCCTGGTCCTTTCAGCCCCCTCCAGCGCAACCCCCTCCCCACATCCACTCCCCACCGAATTTGCCGGTTGCAAAGGTGCTTTATTTACTTGACGTTGCCATGGTTACGCAGGCAGGAGCCTCCTGCCGGCATCCCGGCGGGCGGTGCTTCCCGCTGCCAGGCAGGGCCAGGGGCAAGGGGTGCCCGGAGTGCCCCCCGCCCAGTTTTCCGGGCGTCTGGGGAGACAGGAAGCCGCAGCCTCCCCTGGGCTCCCCGGCAGCGCAGCGTGCCGCCTTCAGACCTTCCGCCTCCCCACGAGCACACGCCGAGGGAAAGGTCAGGGCTCGGAGCTCCCACACGGACATCCGTGGGACTGCAGCGTCCCCCTGCCCGTGGCACCGGGGACGGGGCGGGGGTGGCAGCGGCTCAGGCACGCTCCCCGCCAGCGAGCCGAGGGACTGCGGGGGCTCCCGGGTCCTGCGGCTGCATCTGGCTCGGAGCCGGGGTGGGCGACAGTCCCCTGGTCCCCTGTGCCCCGTGGCGCTGTGGCCGGGGGGACGCGGCGGAGGGGACCCTGCGAGCACGCGGCTGGAGCGCCCCGGCAGCGGTGCCGGCGAGCGCGCCCCGGGGACGGGGAAGGGAGAGGTGAGCCCAAGCACCGGCCAGGGACCCCTCCAGGGAGGCACGGGTCCCCCCGCGGTTCCCTCCCACCCCGTCCCGGACTGGAGCGTCCCCGCGTCCCCTCCCCACGCCACGAGCATTGCCAGCTGCCTGACCTTGCGCCTCTGGAGCTGCCGAGACTCTGGGGTGAAGTTTGCCGAGCCCTCTTTGTTTCGGTGCCCGCACTGCGAGTGCTGGGGCTCCCTCCCCTCTCCCCGGACACCTCCGGGGGCTGGCTCAGACCCCGGCCGGACCCCCGGTGTTCGGGGACATGGCTGGGGGAGCAGCTGCGCCCCCCACCCCGAGCGCCCCCGGCTCCTCCCCGCCCCCGGCAGCCGCACCGGCGGCCGCGTGCTCCTCCCGAGCCCTTGGGCAGCGGCGGCGGCAGCTTCCTGAGCCGGAGACAATGCTGCTGCGTCACCCACATGCGGTTCCCAGCAATGCTTTGCAACGGGAAGATGGCAGAAGAGAAAAAGGGAGCGAGGGAGCGGAGGGCAGAGCCGCGCTGCTGCAGCGCCGGGAGGGGCCGGGACGGCGGGGATTGGCGCAGGGTCCGGGCGGCGCTGCCCACCGGCCTCCCCGGGATCCCTCCCTCCCCTCCGCCGCCGCAATCCGAGAAGCCGGGGCCGGGCTCCCCGGGGCCGGGCAGAGCGTGGCCGAGAGCCCTTACCCCGTCCCGCTCAGGCCCAGCCTCCTCGGCGCCTTTCTTTTGTCTGCTCCGAGGCGGATTTGGGATCTGGGAGACCCCGCTGGAGGGAGCGGGGCTTTGGAATGTAGGCAAGGGTCATCCCCCTTGCAGCTCCCTCCAGAGTCTGCACCCCCCACCCTCCCGAGCTGGAGGGACAAACATCCCGCCAGCCAAGTTTGGGAGCAGCCACATTCCCAAAGGCACCGGGGACCGAACCGCTAGAGGGGGACAGATCCATACCGGGCGATCAAGGTGTCCCCAAGCAGCCCCAGCCCCCCGAGACGCCCCCCAGCTACACACCGCAATTAAAATGGAGGAAACTCCTGAAATAAAGCCAAACAGCACAGAGGAGCAGCGGCTGCTCCCACTACGGATGCACCCAAAGCATCTGCAGGCAACTACAGCTCTGTGTTCCCAGGAAGCCAGTCGCATGCCGACCTGGCTCGGGACTGTCACCCGGGACTGTCACCAACTGTGCCACCAGGGACACCCTCGGGCCCCTGGCACGGGCTCTCTGCGACCCACAGGCAGGAGCGTGACCAGTGCTGCCATCCCACCATGGGAGACCTTCCCGGCACAGCTCACAGGCCACCCCGAACTTCCTCACCCATCCCTGAAGATACAATCCCCATATTCCACACCAAATTCTCTCTGCCCATTGCCCAGTCAGGTATGTGAGCAATGCCACACCAGAGGTTTTGAAAGGAGGTCCTGGGCACAGGATCAGCACTTCTGGGAGAGCCTTCTCCTGTTTCTACAATCCTTGGTGCTCCAACAGCTCCATGCAGAGCCCAGATATAACCTGTTTATGCCAGGTCATGGGGGTCTGGCTTTAGACCTGCTGTCAGCTGCCTCATCACCATCCTCCTCCTGTCAAATCCAGTCATGGAAACCAGCACACCACAGAGGGGTTGGAAGGGATGGATGGAAGCAGTCAAAAGACAAAAGGACCTCTCAGAAATCCCCTCTTTGTCATTGATCCTTCCAATGACCCCCACCATGCTCAGGATTTTCAGACAACTCCTGCCACAGAGCTGGAAGCACAACACGGTCACATCCAAAGGGCCCCATCCAAAGTGTCGTGTCCTGCCACGTGACGCTCCAGGCTGAACTCGTGACAGGATACATATTTCTCCACGTGACCCAACAGACAGACACCCTGAAATCCTGATCACCACACAAGAGGCTGGGGGAAAAGGCAGCATTTTCCTGCTCCTGGTGTGCCTGGGGACACTGGATAGCAGAGGGTGGCACTGGATGAGCAGATCAAGGTGGTGGCGTTTTCTCATCCGCAAGTCTGGACGAGAAAATGCCACGTCCTGACCATGGGGAGCACAGACCAAAGTAGGGCTTTCCCAGCTCCATCATGGACTTTACCTGTGACACAAGGACAACAGCACCTGCTGCAGCTGGATGGCCCCAGTGGAAAGTTGTAGCTAGAAATGTCTTAGTGATTCCCAGGCTTTATGAGCCAACCTCTACTGGCCACTTCCATCACCTCCTATGGAAAATAGGTTTTAAAAGTAGAGGTTTGCTGTGGTTGGACAAACTTGTCCCACTTTCTCCAGCCACTACAGGCTGGTGACTAAGGATCTTCATGCCTTGAGGATGCCAGTCCTGAGGGACAGAATGCTGCAGCTCAGGATACTTCTGAACCTCCAAGGACAGCCAGCTTTAAGGAGCAAATCCTTAGGGAAGTTGTCTGGGACCACAAGGGCTGTCACCCACAGCTCATCTGCGAGGTGCAATTGGACACAGTGGGGGGTGAGTCACACCAAAACCACAGGCACACCTTTACTACCTTCAGTACATTAACAAATTCTTTGATCAGGTCTCAAAGTCCAACTGAACACCAACAACCTTCGAAACGTCTGACGCCAGCCTGCTTCTGTCAGTCCCGAGGTGAAACACAGAGCCCACAGCTCAGGTTCCTCCAGAGCATCATGCAGGACTCAGAAACACACATGACACATTCTTGAAGGTCACAGCACACACAGGACACCCAAAAAGCCACAGGAAACCAGAAATGCAGCCCCTAACAGCACCTAGACTCTTCCAGCCAAGACCCTGGGACCCCAGAGCTGCGCCCTCTGCTCCAAACACAGCAGAGCTCTGGATTTACCCCAACACCCCACAAAAAACACCCAGGGAACAGCATTTGGAAATAAAAACAATGGCAAAGACAAGGACACACACATGGCTGTGTCTGAATGGCAGCTTTGGTACAGGCAAGCAGCTGTGCAGATCACCAACAGCAAGGAGGGGAGCAGAAGGTAACCTTTTAGGGACTAGAATGAATTTCTGGGGAATAGAGTGAAGCTGACATTCTCACTTCAGTGCTGAAGCAGCTAAAACACCAAAGCTCATTGGGTCAGCTCAACAGATGAAGGGAAATAAAACCTCAGCAGCCCAAAAATAACTGACTCTCATAACTCCAGGTCACACCCTGGGCAAACAACTCAAAGGAACAAAGCCAAATCCACCTGGGGCAAGGAAAAGGCTCCAACTGTCACAAAGTCCACAGCCAAAACTGGAAGTGAACGGCATCAGCAAAGAGCACTCCTGCCACTGACAGCCATGAGGGACCCAGCCAGGGCCCAGACACCCTCCTCCTTTCCCAACCCCAAATCCCAGGGCTGTCCCTCAGGTGTAACATCAGCCTCAAGCAGAGGAAGAGGAGGACACCAATCCTGCCCCAGGACAGGGGCAGGGTGAGGACAAAGCCCAGTTTCCCCACGGGAAGTGCCTTGCACTCGCTCGGGCCTACCTTGACGTCAGCGATGAGGGCATCCTCGTCCTCGATGCCGGTGGGAACGCACTTCTTGTGCAGAGGGAGCGACTCCAGCTTGTCCACGAGGCAGCGCAGCCCCTCCAGCTCAAACTGGGTCAGGTGCACCTTCCTGCTCTTGCGGGGGCTGCCCCCGCTCGGGTCCCAGGCCTGGCCATTTTGGGAGCCCCGGCTAGAGTCGGAAGAGTCTATGGATGGGGTCTTCTTGAGCCCCGGCAGGCTGCTCCGGCAGCTCCTGCCCAGTTCGTCATAGTCCACATTGGCACCGTTGGCGATGGGGCTGGTGAGAATGGACCTCCTGGTCACGGGGCGCCGGGATTCCTTCCCTGCTGCGTCCTCATCATCCTCCTCCTCCTCCTCCTCTTCCATGTTCACCGAGTCCGAGGAGCTCAGCTCCATATCTGCCACAATGGAGAAACAGGGAGAGCAATCACAGGAGGTGTTCAGTGTGTAGGGGGACCCCCCAGTCACCAGAGATGCTGGAGCAACAGATATGTGTGAGGTGAAAGGAAGAGAGAAGCTGGAAAAGAACAGCTAAAAGCCCTTCCCATTCCTGGTTTGTTTGTGGGAATGCAAGGCGCCAGATACAGAAAAATGTCCCAGAGGAAGAAACAGCAAATGCCCTCGACTGAACTTCATGGAATTGGGTCGGAAGGGACCTTAAAAGGCCATCCAGTCCAACCCCAGAGCCATGGGCCTGGATATCTTTCATGACATCATGTTGCTCAAAGAAAGCCCTGTCCAACCTCATTTTGCTTTGGAGGGGCTTGGGATCCCCAGCTGAGGGCTCAGGACCTTGATGTTGCCTTCACAATGTGAGAAAGAGGATGTGGACTCACTCACAACCATGAGGTTGCTAAGCCCTTGCAAGTAACTTTGTCAGCCCTTTAAACTCCGTGTGCAGAAGGCCCTGGCCAGCCAGAGAGAATTCCTGCCCACAGCACTGTGGTGGACACTGCAACTTCCCCCGACCTCTTCTGTGCACGGCTTTGAACTGGTGGTGTGCTGGTTTCACAGATGTGAGGAACCTGGGCTGCTGCAGGGCCAGAGGAGAAAGCAGAAGTCTGGCTGGTTGTGACTTCATACTCAAAAAAAACCCACAGAGCCCTCCCCTGCCTGCCACACTGCTGAGCCAGCGCCCCAGGAGGAGGGTGGAAGAAGCCACTTGGATCGGGGTGAGGAAGCACTAAGGGCTGGACTTACCCATGCTGAGGGATTCCTTCTGGAAGTCCTTGGTCAGGTGGGAGCGGCTGGTGATGCAGTACACGTAGCGCTCCAGCACGTACCAACACATCTCGTAATAGAAGGGATAACGAAACTTATTTGGGACCTGCAAAAACAGGCAAGAGGATCTGTCAGGCCTCCTTCCCTGCTGCTGCTGCTCTCAGATGCCACACCAGGTCTGGCCCAGTGTCCAGCATGGCTCTCCCACAGGTCCTCACCCGTGTGCGGTCCTCGATGCTGTAGATCCGGAGCTGCATAGGGATGTTGAAGCTGTGTAAGAAGTTGCCCCCAAAAACCAGCGTGTCCATGGGAGTATACACAGCGTGGATCCAACCTTGAGAGAGAAAGTAGAGTTGGAAGAATCCTTCTGATTCACCTTGCATAGCTTTTTGTCACCCTGCTGTCATCCTAGATTGTTTCCTAATTGTGTTAGGCCTAAGAACACCAGCACCAAGGGAAACAGTCTTCCAAAGTCTGTTCCAACACTCAAAACAGCATCAAAATAACTCAAGTTCCAGCCCTTATCTCCAAGGCTAAGCAATCCAGCCAAGTCCAACATCTGGGGAATTCCAGCATGGGTTTCCTTAAGGCAAAGCCACTCAGTTCAAAAGAGGTGTCAGTTGTGATAACAGGACTCAAATGAGTGAGTTGTGCAATCCCTGGTGTTTTCTGTTCCTGGTCCTGCTGTAAGCCACAGCTCTGAAGTGGTGTCACAAGACACCCAGGAAGCTGAGGAGCTGCCTTGGGCCAGCCTGTCCTCAACCTACACTGTTCCATGTGTCAACATGACAGGATCTGGGAAAGCCTCCTTTAATAACTAATCAAATGTGATGTGAGCCAGCCACAGCTTTCCTAACATGGGCTGGATCCACAGTGCCATCACAGGCATGTTTTGGGAGGTGGCAAGCGAGAGGACAGAGCCACATCACATCTCCCTCCCTCAGTGACTCACGAAGGAGCTAAACCCTGCCCGTGTTGCCAGAGTTTCAGTGCTGCCACAACCCTGGCCAAGGCCAGGATGCCCCTGCCCACCCTAGGCGTACCTGAGGGGATGACAAATGTGTAGCCCTGCTTGAGCTCGATGCGCTGGCACTCTGACACTCTGTCCCCAAGGAAAATGTCTCCCTGCTTCCCTGAGAGAAGCCAGTTTTCATAGAGCTCCAGGTTCTGGGGTGTGGGAGGGATCAGCCAGAAGATCTGCAAATGAAGACAACATGCTTATGTAAGTCATCACATAATGAACAGCGATGGCTTCTTCCCAACATCTGAATCTCTTCCTCTCCCTGAGAATGTCCAAGGAAAATGACTTGGGCAGCTGCCCCCCTTGAGAGGACAAGCAAGGCCTTTCCCAGCCTAACACTGAGTGCTATGGGTAGCCTAAGCTTGGGATGCTTTTTAGGGTATGACGGACATCAGTGTCAAGAGATACAGAGCCCAGGAAAGCCACCAGAGTGACAAGGGGATTTACCTGAGTTACATTTACCATGTTAGAGCTACACCCGAACTATGGATTGGCACCTGTCTGGCTCCATGCAAAAAGGGTGGAAAGCCTTCAGTTTGCTGTCTGGGACCTGCATCCTCAAGGATTTATACAGAAACAGACCAACAGCCACTCTCCTAAAGCACCTGTAGCTGTCCCAATAGGGACTGTCCTACCTTTCCCCCTCGGTGGATGTGGTACCACACAGAAGTGCCACCAAAGTCCACGTGGAAATCTGTGTAACAGCCCTTGACACTCATCAGACAGTATCTGGTGGAAAACAACAGGAGGAGAAGGTGAAAATGAGTGGTGATTCACGTTTCGGAGCAGACATGGAACATTCCAAGGGAATGGGCCCCCCAAACCCAGGCCAATGGCTCAGAGCAGTGCCACAAGCTACACAACCCCCCTTCCACACAGCTAAAGGGGACTGAATAACTGACTGCAGTGGCTTTACAAGTGCCACCCAGCAAAATAAACAGGGACATTGTTCTTCCCCCTTCCCCCTGGTACAAACTGCTGCTCCCTTGGGCAGTTTTCCTGCAAGAGATTGTTTGCTGCCTGCCACAGCTCAGGAAGTCACTTACTTCTGCACCTTTGGATACTGCATCTCCAGGATGGCATTGGTAGACTCTGTCTGACTTTCCTTCAGGTGCCTGGGCCACATGTTATCAACCCAGTCAATCAAATCCACCTACAGCAGAGAGGTGGGAGACGTGAGCAGAGAAAAAAAGTGGCACGGTAAAGCCTTTTGCTCTCCCCAGGCTGGCAAATCCCTTTTTGCTCCTTCCCCACACCCAGAAAATTTCCCAGTGCCACTGGGGCAGTCCCACACATGAAATACTTATAACCAGATTGTTCTGACGCCAGCACTGGGCTTCCATAAATAAATATGCCAGACAGCATCTCCTAGGCTGGGATTCAACTCCCTAAGCTTCAGGAGAGCCAGAGATGCCCAGGTTCCCTCTGCAGTCAACAGAGAGAAGTGACTGGCCCTACGCAGCTGCCACTTCCCCTCTGCTGACTGCAGAGGGAGTTCAGGATGTTCATCCCATCCATCCCACCTCCGACAGCTCGTTTTCCCACCACAAAACAGCCTCCTGCCCCTCTTCCAGCACACCTCCTCTAGTCTTGGCCTCCTCTGCCCTCAGAGATTTCAGCACCTTCCATCAGGAACTCTCCCTGCCACACTGTGCAGAGTTCAGACTTCCATGTTTCTAATTGCTGACAGCCAATGAACAGGCCATCTCTCTGCAGAGTGACATGCCAGGGACTTGGCCATGGTCACCACAGCCTGACTGGGAGATCAGCTCCAGCAGCTTCCAGACTGACATTCCTGCTGAGCCCACATGTAGTTGCAGGCAGCCCCTCTTTTACCACATCCCAATGCCAGGCTGCACCTCGCCTCCAGAGCTCCAGGGAAAGCAGATCCCTGCAGAAGGAGGAGCCCTGCTCACCGTAGCAGGTCTCTGCACCAGGTTCTCCAGTTTGGTGTGGCTGAACTCCAGGCTGATGACGTTGTAGAGTTTCTCGCGCTCCTCCTCCGGCGTTTCGTAGTAGCGCGCCCACTGCGCCATGGACATCTCGATATCCCGCTGCGTGTTCACATCCATCACATCCACCATCCGTCGGCTCCCTGCCACGACAGCCACGTCACTGCAACTGTCCCTGGGCACCATGGGCTCCAGGAGGTGAGATCCTCAAGGACCCCAACCACCCAAGCAAGTGCAGGGTGGCTCTGGACACTTACCCACACACAGCCGCACATCGTTCACGCTGAAGTCCGGATCCGGCATCCTGTGGGACAAACATCTGGCTAAAATACCATCAAGTGCTTGTGGCTGCACACCCTGTGACCCAGGAATTGGCACCCTGAAGATTCATCTCTGCTGCTTTGTTGTTGGAGAAGGCCGTGGAATGGGAACTCTGGGGGCACAGGACTGGGGTGAAACACTAGGACAAACTTCTGGCTTAGGAAGCTGACTTGGGAATAGGATGTACCATCTCCAAAGCTGTTGTACAGCAACTTCTGGCAAAGGAGCCAGCAGGCCTTGAACTAAGCAATCCCAGCTCTCATTTTAAAGGCTGCTCGTGTGAGTTATCCCAGTCCAAAGGCATGGCCGGAGCAGGACACGCAGTATATTCCACTGACACAGCAGAACCACTCCAATGTTTGTACTGGCACCCTTCTCTGTACAAACACTGCTGTCACAGGCAGAGCAGGCTGGCAGCTGTTCGAGCAGCTCTTGACCCAGAGAAGTAACCAAAAGCTCAGGAGAAATCCAGTTTCAGCCATACTGTAATGCCCAGTATCAAATCTCTGCCCTCCCAAGTCACCCAGCAGTTAAAACTGAGCCTGGCACGACTTCCAACCCAATTCACCCCAGCACAGAACACCCTGCACTGGATGAGATGTCACCCATCCATTCACAGCCAGCTGAGGGGGTTCGGAGCAGTGCTGCTGGTACCGGCTCTGAAAGTTTGTGAGGGGTCATTTACTCCTCTAATCTCTGTATGAACCCCAAAAAACCACTGAACCCAGTTTACACTTAAGAGCTGCAAACCTCAGTGGATGTACTGTAGCAAGAGAACAGTTTAGAAGTTCAGAAAATCAGGTTGGAATTCTGGAAAATGCCAGAAATACTACAAATTGTTAGACTCTCTGGCAATAGATGCCTATGTTACTAAGAAAGAAACCCAGCCAGATGTTGCATCAGAGCTGCACTGGGACTTTTCAGATATTTGGTGGAATTCTGATCACCTACAGCCAATTCAGTCCTCTCATTTTTCAGTCCAAACAGACTAGGAAGAACGGGATAACCGAGCTGGAAGATATTTCTCTCTGCTCGCTGCACATAAAGAACAGCATGGACACGACACAGTCAAACAAGCTTGGCAGAGCCAGGATCAGATCCCACACAGTGTGGAGAGATGAAGGAACTGGGCCAGAGTCACCCACCACTCCATGCTCCGAGCACTTACTTTATCCCCAGGCCGTCCGAGCTCCTGAAGATAAGTGGGTCCCTCAGGCCACCCCGCTGGATGTACTCAACTGTGAAGTCTGGTGTGGGGAGACAAGAAGAGGGAAGGTTTAGGAGAAACTCCATCAGAGGATTATAGACACACTGAGGTTAAAAAGGATCTCTGGAGATCTCTAGTCCAACCCTGCTCCTCACTTTTCTACTCCTTCAGAAATCCTGGAACTCCTTTGCAGCAGTTCTGAGAGGCAGCACAGTGTGTGCTCCTGGCAAGCCTCAGACAGTTCCCCTAAGGAGGGGGGAGTTTGCTCCAACGGGCTGCTCCTGACAGGTGAACAGCCTGGATTCTGGTGTTCACTTCCCTAGGAAGCTCAGAGCCAAGCAAGAGATGCCTTGAAGAAGCACTCCTCCCTCCCGCTAAATCCTCATGAGGGGCTGTGCGATGAAAAGCCATCCCACAGAGCCGTGTGCGTGGTGAAAGGAAGGGGAGACATCCCACACAGCCCCTGAATTAAGGATCTGGTAGACATGTGGCTGCAATTACAGGTGCTGACCCAGGCAAACCCTCCCATCCCTGGCTGCCACGTGTCCCAGCAAGCTGCAGACCGGCTCCGTGCTCTCTGGAGCGAGCAGCTTCCATGCCATTCCCCACATGTGCTCCCTGGGACCACCAGTCCCAAGACAAACCTTTGCCTTCCATGAAGACCACGAAGGTGGAGTTGAACTTGTTGGTGGACAGCTTTTCCTCGAGGTCAAACGTCCTCTTCCCTTCAATCTCATCATCGGAGATGCCGTCGTCCTCGTAACGCCGCCTCATCGTGCCACGCTGAGGGGAGAACAACAGGAAGGGAAGAGTTATGGACCAGGAAGGGAAGTTATGGACCAGGAAGGGAACAACCAGAGCCTCATCCCAACCTAGCACAGCGCAGCCACGGCCTCTAGGGCAGCCTAGGTCTGTCCTGAACCCAAAACACACCACTGAAACATCAGCTTTGCCCCTCCTCCATCCAGATTTCTGCTAATTGGCCTGTATGGGAGACATAATCACTCCTAATGAATTCCAACACGGAAATACAGGAGGAGGGGAGGGAGGAAGGGAGAGAGTTTAGTGTAACTGAGACAAAGAACAAAGAATCAGCTACCCACTTTTACAACTGCATCAGTATTTTGCTGCACTGGAGGTAAAGGCACTTGTGAATTTAAATCTCTGCCAGAATACCAGTGATAAAATAAGGATTCTCAAGTTTGGCTGTGCCTGTACAAAAAAGGTGATTTATTCCCTTGTCTGTGTGGGGAGGAATAGCAGAGGGGAAGAAACACTTTTCTAAGAGGGTCTCGTAAGCACATCTGTACAGGGATTCCTGACAGACATCCTCTTCTGGCATTGCTGGATCTGGAAGAAATTACTGTCCCCAGCTGTTGGCCACCTGGCCAGAGAGCAGAGCCCTGCGTGGGAATGCTCCTTAAATCCCCTCAGATAAAAGGCAAACTGCTCTGAATTAGCCAAGCTGCCTTCCCCTAATTAGGGATGTTCCCGTTATCAAGCGTGCACACCAACTGCTGGGCCAGCAGACAGCCAGGGACAGGATGGGGCAGGAGATGACACAGCTGCTGGCACCTGCCTGGGGCAGTGTCACATCCCCAGCAACACCACCAGAACCAGCCTGTGATGACCTCACTGGAGAAAGAGGAATGACTCCCTCATACAGAAGCACTGCTTTAAATAAAATTTTAAAATTAATTAGATGAACCAGTGCAGGAGCACGTAGGGACACACACACACAAAAAAGGCTTTTCCCCCACCCCCTCCAACACTTAATTTTAACTCCCAGTTTCAAGCAGGCTGATGGATGCTCAAGGAGTTCCCCTGCCATAAAGACAGAGTCACTCACCTATTGTTAACAGCTCATTGACTGTGCTCAGCTTTCCAACCCCCTTCCCAAAAACCTGAACGACAGGGATACAAACACCTCATCAGCCAGGCAGGAACAATCAGCTGCTCCTGAATGGGGCACTTTCAGGAAGAGTCCTCAGGATCCCGAGGCAAGGGTCTGTCCAATGGCCCGGACATTAAACAATCTGGAAAAGGGCTGCCGTCCTTTGTCTTAAGCCATCCACTAAAGATGAGTGGGCATTCCCCGTTTTTAACAATACAAAACCTCACTTTACTTACAGCTTTTTACAGAGATATTTGTATAAAGGCAGGAAAATGCATTTAAAAAACACAGACCTATGGGAGTGGCAGCAACAGAAGCACCCATTCCTTGGGAACACTTGGAATTTCACACTGCTAGGGCTGGGCTGCACACACCAAAAACTGGAACTCCCAAATGCTCCCTCCGCCTTTAAACTGAGACTGGCTCTTCCAAGGGGATGCATCAGAACTTTAGGTTAGTGATGTAGAGGTATTATGACTGTGTTATAATGGATGATTAGCCCACCTTATGAAGCACTTTTCCTTAAAAATCACGGAATCCATGAAGCCTGTGTGGTACTCAGCTTTAAAATGAGGGCAGAGAGCAGAGAGGGCTCTGCCCTGTGCAGGATTTAGGGACAACGAGCCAACCTCATGCTCAGCTTTTCCTGAAGAACTCAGCATTTTGGGGAAAGGCACATTTCATGCTATTCCTTACTAAACCACACCAGGGAAGTTCAAGGCACACCTATGCCAGGCAAGGATGTGAATCACCCTCCAGCGTGACCAACGTTTCACTTTTCCCAATGGGAGGCAAGTCCAGGGCTACAGATCCCAGCAGGCAGCTCCCTGTCATTAATCAGAGGATGTGCACAACGAAGAGGAGGATTCGGCAGTCCATGCTCTCACCTGCTTTGGGATCTGCTGGGTGGTGGCTCACTGCAACACCAGGCTGCTTTTTGACCTGTTCCTTTACTCCAGACACTCACTTTTAGGGGGAAAAGCAGCTCTTTTGCCTTTGCTGGATTCAAAACCTCATCTTTTGGGGGGAAATTCTGGCTAGGCATGGAAATTCTGGCAAAAAGAGGCTATGTCCAAACCAATCCCTTAATAGCTTATATTCGACTCCCTTGGCTACACTTAACTAGGAGCAAGGGTTACTGCACTGGGCTGGAACTCAGGTGAGCCCCATTTGAGGAGGAACCTCGCGATATGTGGCAGCTCCAGCCACAGACACGATGACCAGGCATTGTCTGTCCTTCTGGAAGTGGCACCAAGCCAGGCTCTGGATTGTGTAGAGCAGCTCATTCAACAGAAATGTGACCACGTGGCCGGGCTTGATCCGGATCCTCCTGGTGCCATGGGTGGATGCTGGAGATGCACTGTGGGATCAGGGAACTGTTCAGACTCTTTTCCCAGGTCTCCTTCACAGCACAGCCTCCAAAGCAAACAGGTTGGAACCTTCCACCCAAACCACTCCACGATAAGGCAGCCACACCACAGAAGTGCAAACACCAGGAAACAGGCAGGAACACCTTCAACTTGAATCCCTTTGCAATGAGGAAACAGGGATGCAAAACACAGAAGGAAGGGGATTGTGTCCTCCAGCAAAGCAAATTCCAAAGTCTATTGCTCCTGTCATCGGCAAAGCATCAGCCACAAACCCTCTCCAGCTCTCAGGCGGATCAGCTTCGCCTGTTCCCGTGGGCAGGGAAGAGTCTGGCCTCCTCATTGGCCCAGCATGGAGGAGAGTGGGATCCCAGCCGTGGCTGAGGACCCAAAAGCACAATGCAAGCAGCTCCCATCCCATCAGACCCAGCCGGGGCCACACTGCTTTCATGCCATTGTTGTCTTGGCAGGGTGGGGAAAAACAATATTTCAGGGCCCCAGAGCAGGCAGGAGGAAGGAAAGGCTTCTGTGCTTCCAGGCATACGTTATGGGAGAGGCAGCATCTGTGGGAGCTTTCCCCTCCTGGAGTCTGCAGCTTCCTCACAGCACAGTGACACAAACCACAGACCCCATGTCCCCAGACTGGGTCTCTGTATGAGGACAGATGTGCTCGGTGGGTGCTCCAAGACCCCCTTTCTTCTGTGATGGGCTACACAGGGAATTGCTGCCTGGATAGATAATTGGTTACAGGTGACACCTGCAAAGCCATGACGGGCTAACACCAACCTCACCTGCCTGTTATTACACACACAGAGCTGTGCAAATCCTTCTGACAGCACCAAGTCTGACCTCTTCCTGGGAAGAGCCGCCTACCTTTGTCCCACAGCCTGTGCCAGGGATGGGGCTTGGCTGAGTACGCCTTCCCAGGACTTTCCTACACAGAACACCAGCAACTCACAGTCGTGGACTCTTAGATTAGAACTGCTGCTTCCTGGGAGTGACTCCACTATTTGGGAGCCCTTCCAGTATCAACCAGTTCAGCCAGGGACACGCAGCTTCCCAAAAGGAGATCAGCAGATGTCCCCAAAACCTCCACCTGTGACAATGTTCCGGGTGAAGTTCAGCTCCAGTGAAGCAAGGGACAGAGTCAGGCACATTACATTATCTGTCAGACAACCTCAGCATTAAGCAGCAATATTTAAATATCACTTTGGTTTCCCAGCTTTCTCTTAGGATTCAGGCATTTTTCATCCTGCTGAGAGTTTTACTAAGGAAGAACTGACAAGTGGTCCAAAGCCTTTCTCTCAGTGTCAGGCAGGGTCAAGATAAAGGCAGTTTATTCATCCTCCAAGACCAGGCAGCCAGCAATTCCCACCTAAGATAGCTGTCCTTCACCATTCCTTTCTGACCCTCCTGGGTACCATTCAATTAATGGAGGAAATAGGAAGCATGAATATTAATCCTGCTGACAGCTATCCCTTCTATTCTGATCCTTTCACTTGCAGTCTCCTTTGCCCAAGAATTCCAGGAAAAGCACCTCATGAAACTCCACAGCGGCACTCTCCAAAACCCTTCCTTGGAAACATCTTTCCATCAGCAAGCGCTGCCTCCATGGAGCACAGCTCCCCTCTAACAGCAAAGGAGCTGACAGTCAGCTGAAGAGAGCCAGAAAACTCCTCTCCTGTGAGGTTTTTTCAGGGAAGAACGAGTACAAGGTCACATTTGAAAAAAAGAACAAGCCGTCCTTTCGCTGAAAGAGCCTCATGTATTTAGAGAGTGAAACCAACACACACCACAGTATTTTAGTCACTTCCTGTCCTGTCTGCTGCCATCCCCTCCCTCAGCTCCATCTCCCAGTCGCCAGGAACCTCTTCCTGCTGTGCCACAGCTCCTTCCCCCTAGGAGACCAGAGCACCCCCCTTGCTTTTCCTCTCCCTGTGCTTGCTGTTTTTCCAGAGCAGCTTGCCCGTGTGAAGCCTCCCACAACCTTCCTTTATTCCTTTGACATGAAGAATGCATTTCCCATTTCCAATCCCAAACTCCCCTTGTTGCAGGTTTTAACTTCTCCCTGGCTCCCAGCATATCCATAGAACAGTGGGACTTAGCAGTGCATTTCTTCCTCACCCCCACCCCTTTGCAGGTTTACTCTGCTGAAAAGCACCCAAATTGGTAATAAATCGACCAGCTCAACCCTCCTCAGTTAAGGAATTTAACTTCTCACATATTTTTACAGCAAACAACTGTGGCTCTTGTCTAGATAAATCCAGACCTGCAACATTCAAATCTCTTGATGGGTGTCCTGATCTCAAGCGAGTACCTGAGGCAAGTCCAGAATTCTGCCTCTGAGACCTTGTGCTGAGAATCCCCAGCAATTCTAGCAGTGGGAAAGGGCTCCATTTCTCCAGGAAGGCACAAGGCAGCCTGACAGGAAGATGGACAAGCAGGGAAGCAGCAAGGCTGTGATCAGACAGACCCAGGGCACAGCAGGTGCCAGTGCAGGGAAGATCCTCCCTTGCCAGTGTTTCCAGATAGAGTGTGAAGAACCAAGGCACCAAGATTATGACACCCAATCAGCAGCCTGCCAGGTCACTGCTTATCTTAAGCACAAGAGCTTTTCCTTTCTATATCCCCCTCTTCTCCAAGCCTGCACCTCCCACTTCGGCTCCTGGGCTGGGCTCTAAGCTCTGGAGCACAAGCACAGCACAGAGGCAGCAGGTTCCTGCCCTCTGCTCCTCTCCCACCTTCAGTCCTGGACTTCCTGCTCCCCCAAATATGGGAGGCACCGTATTTGAACCACAGGATCTGAAGAACAGGCACAAACCCCTCAAGAGATCCAGGACAAGAGGAACCACCGAGTTTAACTCAGGTTTAATGGCCCTCACCACCTCCCATTTCTCTCAAAACCCGGAGTGCGGAATGGGCGTATCCCAGGTGGCACATCCCTGGATGAAGACAGACTCAAAGCACCAGGCTGAGGAGCAAACAGGATCTACACAAAACTGGAGCCTTTCCAGGCTTCTCAGCTCCAGGAGGGATTCCTATCACGAGCAAGGCTGGCAGCATTTCAGAATGACCGGGGAGAATGCTTTGGTTTGCACTTTTGGGTTACAAAATTGAACGTACATGAGGAGTAATTGGGGAATTGGAGCAAGGCAAGTGGGGAGGGAGCATGGAGGGGCAAGGAAAGCTCCACAGCTGCTCCCAAACCACACACTGACCAGCCACAGCAGCGAAACCACGAGGCAGAGGAACATGCTAGATCAGATCACAGATGGGCAGCTCTGGCAGCAGTCCCAAAAAGGAAGTGCTGCTCCTACAAAGGGATACGGCTCCTCACTCCAGTCACCTGCAGCCTCTGTCACTCACAGCCACTGTCCCAACGGGCTTTGATGGCACTGCTAGCCCCCAGACTGCCCATTCCCACCACCAGCCATGGCATGGGGACAAATCATGCCTGGATTCCATGAAAGCCTGAAGGAGCTCTTGAAGGACCATCAAACCCTCCACGCCACTTCAAGGCTGAACACTGACCCTCAGTGCTAAAAGCCATCCTTTGACATTCAGCCTTCTTATTTCTGGAACAGACTGAGAGAGCCCCTTGAACCACATCCCACCCTTTCCCAGTCAGAAGAAATCCAAGGAAAAAACCCTGCATGGAGCCCCTTTCCCTGCCAGGTGTGCCCAGCACGTGCCCTATGCAGTCAGGTAGGTGAGCAGTACCAGCTCTGCTCCTCCTTTTGCTTTGTGCAGGAAGGCAACAGAATCTCCCCAAAATGGACCAAACTGCTCCAAAAAAGGCTGGCTTGAAATTTATACACATTTAATCCATATTCCGACCACTGAGCCCACACAGACCAGGAGGCAGAGACCCAGGACAAGGGACAGAGAGCCATAAGCACTCAGAGGTGCAGCTGATCCAGCAGTAGCAGGTCAGCCCTGAGTGACTTCATTCCTTGCTGGGGATCTCTCTGTCCCCAGCACAGTGAGGGATCACAGGACTAGCTTGGATGTTTTTATCAGGGAAGTGCTCACCCTCCAAATTTCCCAGTGTCCCAAACCAGCTCAGCCAAAACCTGTTGCCAGTTCCATCCCATCACCCAGCCTGAGAGAAGCTGGACCACAGGAGTACTGGGATAACAAAAACACAGGAAGCTCTGAGGTTTGTACTGCAATTCCTGCTCAGCTGACACTGTTTTTTAAAGGGAACAGCAGCAGGCTGGCTGCATTGCAGGCTATAGGGCTGGGGATGCTCAGGGAGAGGGAAAACAACCCAGGGCCATTGGGAAGAACGTGGACAATGTGGGAATCCAGCTACTAGGAAGGATGTTTCCTCTGAACTCTGTGCTGTTACACTATCCCTGCACACATTCCCTCCCCCTCGGCTCCATAAGGAGCCCAGCACTCGTCCCTTCCTTACTCCAAATGGGGCAAAGGGGCTCAGTGACACATGGAAATATTTATGCACAGCAAATTAAAGACACTGAGGCAGCCTGACCTTAAAGGAGCATGCACTGCCAGCCCTCTCCTTTCCACTTCCAGCTGCCTCAGCTCGCTCCCAACATTACAGCTCCCAGGAGCCACGGGTACGTGGAAGAACAAGGAGGACTTTCCTCAAGCGGTATTTTCTCCCAAACTCTGTCAGGATTGTGCACTCAGCTCCCAACCCTGAGGACCAGCAGGAAAAAAGCCCACAGAGCCTTTTCCTTGACCTAAAAGGGTGTGTGGGGGCAGCTTTATTAAAACTCTTCAGTGTACAGAGCAATGGCTAAAACATGGAAAATCCACTACCCTGCAAGTCTGAGCAGATCTCAGCCCAAAAACTCCTCTGGTTCAAGTTCCTGGAACTTCCAGAGGGATTCAGAATCCCTGGACAGCCAGCTCGTGCTGTTTACTCCCAGTGCTGTTGCTACAGCAACAGAGATGCACAAGCATGGACACAGGAACAGGACAGAATCCCTGTCCAACAGCTCCATCTCCTCTTCCCTCACCATGGATTCACAGGATACACTTTGTCACCAGGTTTACCTGACCCACCTCAAGTGGCAGAAAGCAACACCCACAGCCAACTACGAATATTCCCCACCTGGTTCCCAAGAACAGGGAAAGGAGGTGAACAGGGAGCATCAGCAGCACAGGGAGTTCAGGCCACTGTGGAAAGGGAAGAACAACACCAAAGTTCCTCACAGCCCCCTAAAGGCTCAGCCATCATTTCCTCCTCTGGAATCAGCAACACTCTTCCCTCAGCAGCAGCACCAGAGACCTCACCCTGAAGAGAATTTCTTTCCCTCAAACATGTTTAGGGGACAAGATTAGGGCAGCACCTTGTTTCTCCCCCTTCTGAGCATATCACCACTTTCCCACATGTGCCCTTTCTCCCCCAAACCCACACAGGGACCTGTAAATCCCTGTCTGGGTGGCTCCTGACATAACTAAAAAGGCACTGGGGGCACAGGGACTGCTCTCCTGACTTGTCAGTGTCACCTCCAGCTGGGATAACCCTGTGAAAACTTATTCCTGGTTATGACAACATCATAAATGCAGCCTGCAGAGATTGTTTGGTAACTCACAGGTAACTTCCAAGTGCTCCTGTGGTGTTTGGCTCCTTGCTTAGTCAGCACTGCAGCTTCCAGGACACACTCAGGGCACAACCAGGCTTGGGACAGGAAGAATCCAGCAGATATTTACCTCTGCATCCCTCTCTGCTGAGAGGGAACAGCATCCAGTTGGTTTCAGGGACGTATTCTCCCAGGGACCAGCACAGTCATGCATCTGGCAGGATCTAAACGCTCACAGGGATTTCTAAAGCTTTCCAAGAATAGCCTTCAGTTGCTGCTAGATTCCACCAAAGCCCTGCCCAGACCAAATCTGAACAGCCCCTGAATTATTTAGAGCTCAATCATTACACCTGGGTCATTTGGAATGACTCATTTGTAGTGCCTCCAGTTTGAGGCATGTGGGAGAGATTAATAACCCCCCTTGCCTGGGCCCTGTCTAGACTGGGCAGCTGAGGTGTGTCCAGCAGACCAGGGACATTTGGCCAGGCTGGGTTTCACACAGGGCACAGAGGAACTCTAGGAAGGAGCTTGGCTTGACAGGAATTGCCAGTGTCACATTTCAAACGTGGGGAAGAGGGAGCAGGTGAAGTAAAACCACCCAAATTCTAACCCAGTGCCTGGGGCTCATCCTATGCTCAATGTCTGTGGGGAGCAACACAGGCAGGGTCACCCCAGCACACTCATGAGTCCCAAATCAGTGGGAGCAGCCCTGGGAAAGCCAGTATCCAGCAGGACTGGCCTCTGTCACCCCCCAATGTCTGGGAGTGACAAACACCAGCAGCCAAAAGGGATCATTACCTGGCAGTGAGCAGCTTTACAGCACAAACAAGGAATTGGGCTGAACCTGATGGGATTGCCCCTTGCATCCCAGTGTTGGGATAGTACGAAACATTCAAGATGGAGCAATATAGAGAAGGCAGGAAGCTGCATCCTCCTCCTTCCTATCTTACCTGACACAAGCAGCCCACAGCCTGCTCTGCCTGCCTTCCCTCTCTCAGCTTTGAGGCCATTTATCCCTCAATCTATCCTTATGCTGTGAGAAAAACCAACACAAGTGTCCTGTCAACATGTGTGGGCCTTCCTGGCCCCACGACTTGTGTCCTGCACTGACATCACCCCATCCATCCTGCAGAAAGGACACAAACAAGTTGGGAACCACAAGATTCCAGCTGCTCCGACTCCAGGCACTGGCCAGAGCCAGCAGTGCTATCCCTCGGGCATGGGCTGAGCTGGGATCGCTCCACAGCATGCAGGGCTGCAAGAGAAACCTTGTCCTGCACACTCCCCAGGCTTCATCCCCCAGCTGATGGCTCCACGTGCTGCAAAGCCCATCTGAACTCTCCCAGGGGATAGCACGGACACCGACATGTAAGGGCAGGTTTGGTAACTGCTGTTTACGGGAGAGGCCTCAGCTTCTGGCTGGTGGGGACAGGCAGAGCCTCCTCTCAAATTTCACACAAGGATCTGACCAGAGGGCAGGGCAGTGATAAGGCAGGATATGGACTGTCTCATGCCATGGGACAGAGCACTTCATTCCCTGGCTCCCCTCTCACCTCCCAAATTCTCCAGCACCCACAGCACTTTGCAGCAGCTAAGTCTCCTGCTCCACAAGCCCATTTCCCTTCATGGGTGTCACAACCCCTTTCACAGCCAAAATAAGGGTGACACTGCACCCAGCCAGGATGGTCACTCGGGGCCAACACCTCAACACCTCCAGCAGGAGCTGTGGCTCAGCCCACAGAGCACCCACGGCCCCCAGGGAGGGTGAGGCTCCTCCTCGGGCTCTCTCCAGCAGCAGAGCCAGTTTAAGAGGTTCCTACCCCACCCTGTCTCCCCATCTCAGACTTCCAGCCCCATCAGGTTTGCACACTACCCCAGCACACACAACAACTGGGATTAGATGCCTCCCCCCTGCCAACTTCCATCCAGGGCATGATCCACAATTCCCTGAAGCAGTGTTCACCTCAGGGCCATCAACTCCTGAAGCACTGAGGGAGGGAGAAAACCTCTTCAACCAGCTCTGCCACCCCGGCAATCCTAACTGGGAACCACACCCTGAGATACAGACTGCTGGAAAAACCGTGATGGACAGGATTTGTCCTTCAGATAATGGCATTCCCCTGCTGTGCTCCCAAGCCATTCCAAAGTGATCCAGCACTGCTGCCCTTCATTTCTCACCCTGAACATTGCCACTGCAAGCACACGGCAGCACTCTGGTAATGTGCTAATCCCAGCTTGTAATTCACAGGGCCTTACTAGTCTCAGTTCACAGCACGGGCCTTCCAAAATGAGCCCTGGAGCAGGCAGAAGGTGAGATTTCCTCACACTTCCAGCACCTAGGAATACACCTGCAGAAGAGCAAGGCAGCCTCTGTGAGCACCAGGCTGATGGATCCTTTTCTCCAGAGCCTTTAAGGAGTCCAGGCTCCTCATGGGGAGCCCAACAGCCTGATGTGACATGGGCAGGGTGCAACCACCCAGTGACAGCCAGCAAAGATTTCCAAGTCTCAGAGAGGGACCGAGGCATTGTTAGTGCCAGGGCTGGACTGTCACTCAGGCTCAGGACACAATAGAGCATTTCAGCTCCTCGGTTAAGGGCCTGCAAAACACGCAACTCCAGCTTGAAATGCTGGCACCTCAGCCCAAGCCCCAAGAACTGCCTCGTTAGGGAGCTGGGCAGAACAACACTCAGACAGAATTAGCAGGAGACTACTCCACAGTGCCTGCAAGTCCCATCTCCACTGCTCCCAGTCTCTGAGTGAGGAACACAGATATCCCATGTGTCCTCTCCACGCTCACACAGCGTCACCCACGGCCCATGTGAGCCTCCCAGAGCTCACCGGGAAACAGCCTCTCCCACAGACTGCCTTGGATGGGTGCAAGACATCCTCCCAGTGATATTCCTGAGTCCAGAGCAACTCACCCAGGCCTGTGTTATCCTGGGAGTCAGAGATGCAGAGCCTGAACTAGGAAGCAAATACAGTTAGGGCAGTGCAACCCACCTAATTAAAGTGTCACTGTGCCCCCCAGGCATGGGTGAACTGGCAGAGAATTCCTGCAGGAGCATGACTACACGCGAAGCACAGGTAAATTTCTCCTCCAAACCCAGATCTTCCACCAACACTAACACAAATTCATTCAAAAAGCTGACACATATCAGATTTTTGTTGAACTAAAGAAAGGCAACGTTACTGCAAACTAAATAAAAAACCGCAGAACACTCCAGATTTCCTCTATGTCCCGATGGAAACCAGTCAGGAAAAAGATGCTGTTGGTGTTATTACCTGACACACCAGAAAACAAACTTCCTCTGCCATCTCAGATGGTACCATCAAACCACACAATTAATTCAGCTCCTTCACCACCATAAACCATTCTGGTTCAGGTTGCTTGGCTGGTAGGACTACTATCACACCTGGATTTTTTTTTTTTTTAATACATTTATTTTTTTGCTATTTGAGCCCAAATGACAAACCAGAAACACAGCTGACAGCAGCAGGAACATGCTGTACCACCAGCTCCCTGCTTCCCTACCTGGAACTTTTCATTCAGGCCTACTAAACCAGCTCCCAAGTCCAAGGTATATGTGGGATATTCGAATAAGCCAAATCACGTTTTACAGAAGAAAAATAATCGTCTTTTAAGGGTCCTTCAGCGAGGGGGCATCACTGACACAGCAGGAGCACATAATGAGCTGGAAGTTTCCAGGAAAAGCATAGCAGGAGGTAGAAGTTAAGCCTCACCCACCACACAGGGGTCATGCCTCCTCCTCTGGGCCCCAGGCCAGCACAGACAACACGCACACACGAGGCCACACAAGTCCAGGTGAGCCTCATGCTGCTGCCCATGTGCCTTCCCAAACCCCTTAAGCACGGAGCTCATCAGCCTGCAGGCATTTATCCAGCTTAGCACATTCTGCTGGAGCCCAGCCCACCTGCAGCAGGACACCAACTCCTCCTGATTTTTATTTGAGACGATAAGTGTTTTTGAACTGGCACGTTCCTGGCTGATAGTCCCCTCCACCTGCCATGTCTTTATCCAGATGTTTTGGGTTAGTCCTGGATCACTCCCCAGTCAAACCAGCACCTTGAGCTGCATCCCACACAGCTGTGGGAATAAATGTGCCAGGATGAGGGAGGAGGTGGGACTGCTGCTGATGCCAAATTAAAACATCCACCAAAGCACTTGGGAACTCCCCAGCACCGATCGTCTTGAGGGCAAAGCTTAATGCCAAGAACCACACAGCCTCACACCAAACAATTCCAGAGAATTAAAGGATAAGGATTTACCTTTATGGGCAGCACCTGGAAGGTGAGGGTACAGGTACTGCTGTGAGTCAGAGAGGGACTCCACCACAGAGCTGCCACTTGCCCTCCCTGGGGGTTTGCAACTGCCTCAAAACAGCATGAGAGACACAGCAGCTTCCCTCCTTCCCTGGGATCTCCAGGAGTACCATCTCAGACTCTCCGAGTAGCTGCTCCCGAGCCGTTCCCAGTTACAGCCCAGTTCCCAGACCATGGCATTCATGCAGTCTCAGTGAACAGCAGCACACACACCAGAGCTCCTGACAGGGCTTGACTGGGACCTGACTGCTGGAACAGCTCCCTCCGAAAGAAAACACCAGGAAGAGACACAGGCACAGGAAAACTGGAGCTTGAATCTGGAGTTGGTTCTCTCAGGCTTCACAGCCACTCAAATCAAGAATGGTAACACACAGTGTTCCAGCTCCTCTGCTTGTCACAGACACACAGAAAAAACCTGTCGTGACAGAAACGACACTGACACCAGTTCCATGTTCTTATCCCAGAGCTCCTTATCCAGCCTCAGTCTCCAACCCCCCATTCCAGAGCTCAGCAGCCAAATTCCCTTCATTAGGACAAACCTGGTGACACAAAAGGACCCACAAAGCCACCTAAGCCAAGCCCACACCTCCAGGTAGGCTGCAGCCATCCACCACCAGCCTGTTTGGGTTGTTTAATCCTGCTGCCAGGAAAAGCTTTTCCCTTCTCCAGCTGCAACAGAACCAAGACTGGAATAGGATTGATTCAGGGCCACTACTGACCAGTCTTTGGCTGTAACGGATCCGTTCTTCCTCGGGCTCCATCTCCGACTCCTCCGAAGAGAGCGAGAAGGACACGCCAGGACTGCTGTCGTCGTCCTCTTCCTCCTTGGAAGCCAGAGGGAAACAGTGAAGCAGGGCATGGGGACACGGGACACCCACACCCCTCACTTCCCTTCTCCTTTTGGGGCTGACCCCACCCCGCTCTGGGGGCTGAGAGAACCCAGGGGATGAACCCACCGCAACTTTTACAGCTCCTATTCTAATTTAGAATGAATTAGTGAGGCTAAATGACTTCACCAGCTGTTCTGTAACACAACAGGAGCTACAGGGCTCCCACCTTTGCTCCACACCAGCACCAGCAGCTCCACTGGCCCACAGCAGAATAAAAACCAGGGAAGGTGCTGTAAAATCCTGGCTTCCCCAAAATTAAGCACCGGAGAGCCAACTCCTCCAAACAACAAAATCACTGTCCTTGGGATATCCTGTACCGTGGCACCTGGGAGAAACTGCACTGGTACAGGACATCTCCCATGATCATGGAAGGCTTATTGGATCTCTCCTACATACACAACCCAAGTAGGGAAGCACTCAGGCATCTAACTCCTGGCTGGAGAAGGCCTAAATGCTGAGATCTCCAAATGTGCCACCTTGTGACACCGCACACCAACCTGGGAAAACCTCCCAGGGCGTCAGATGGCACCTACACTTTTTTTTTTTTTTTAAAGGGACAGAAACCAACCAAAGCCTGGGTATGGCACGGCTCTTAACCCCCAGGACTATGCCTAAACCAGACCTTCGGGGAGGAGAATCGGGGAATGGGAGCGGGGAAGGGGATCCGCCACCCCTTGTAGTGTTACAGAACCGCTACGACCACGTAGGGAGAACTCGCTCCATCCTGCTCCTCCCCGACCCCCGGCTTTGACAGCAGAGCATTCCCAGTCCCGACAGCACCTTCCCCACCCCTGCCTCCCTTGGAACCACGGCACCAGGACTCCCGGCTCGGCCGAGGGAGGCAGTTTCCCCACACTTGCTGAACTCTGTTTATAAACAACCGGACAACCGGAGCGCAGCGCGCCCGCTCCGCCGCGGGGCGCGGGGGCCACCCCCGGCCGGCCGGGCCACCCCAGCCCGCCCCCGCCGGGGCAGGACGGGAGGCGGGAGGGAGGGAGGGTCCCCGGGGAGCTGTCAGCCGGCACTCGCCGCCCCCTCCCCAACTTCCCGACGCGGCCTCCCGGGGCCCGGCAAGGGGAGACCCGCCCGCGCCCGCTCCCGCCCGGCCGCGCTCCGGCGCCCCGCACGAACTCGGGGGTCGCCGGTGACCCCCGCGGTGCTCACCAGGTCTCTCCTGCGCCTTTGTCCTCTTCTACCGCCGGCACGGGGGGGTGGGGGAACAGAAGAGACGGAGGAGGAGAAATCCCCCCGGTCAGCAGCAATCGCGCCCAGGGCCCGCCGCCCTCCCGGCCCCGCCGCTCCCGGCGCGGGCAGCGGGCGCTGACAGCCCCGCCAGCCGCCCCCCGCCGCCGCGGCCCGCGTCCCCCCGCCGCCGCCGCCGCCTCCACCGCCACCGCACCCCCCCCGCCGCCGGGTGCCGGGGCTCCGCCGGCGCCGCCCGCCCCGTCCCGCCCGCGCGGTGCCCCCCCAGCGCCGCCGCCCCCCGGCCGGGACGCGGTTCCCCCTCCTCACACAGGAGCCGCCGCCGCCATTTTGAACCCGTCAGAGCCTCACATACACACCGACGCCGCGCGCACGCGCCGCACGCACGGGACCCCCCCCCTCCCCTCCACCCGCACGCCGCGCGTGCGCCGCCCGGTCCCGCCCGGTCCCGCCCGGTCCAGCCCCGGCCCGCCCCGCGCGCGCGCGGCTCGGGGCGGCCACGCCCCCTCCCGTACGGGCAACGCCCCCTCACGTAACCACGCCCCCACCGCGTGGCCACGCCCCTGCCGGGGGAGGGCTGGAGAGGGGGAGCCCCGGCGGGATTTTGGGGGGGGTTCGTGGGGTCCCTCGGTGTCCCCGCGGGCTTCCGGGCTGCCCGCACGGCTGTGCACGCCTGTGTGGGGGTCTGAATGCAGAGAGACGGGCACGTAGCTACATGCACCTACATATCTACATACAGCTCCTCAGTTACGTGCTCTAGGTGTTAACAGCATAGCTATAAACTATATATAGTCATATAGATAGCTATAACCTAACTATATGCAGTGATATATATAATAAACGTATTGATATGGATGGTTATAGATCAACTATATAGTTACATATACGTTATATATATTAAAAATATATTAAAACATGTAAAATATATATAACTATACATACGGTTATAAACGGTACCCCTACAGACCTGTACGTGCAGCACACACCTGGACACACCTGGACACACACTCACAGACACCCCAACCCAAAATCAGCAGGTCACCCCATCCCGGTGGCCTCCCATCCACCCCAGGCCCCTGGCGGGACGCCCTGTCCCCAGCGCCCACCTCATGTCCCCAACACCCACCCGTGTCCCCGACGCCCACCCGGAGTCCCTGACGCCCCCAGGCCGTGCAGGGGCTGCTGCTGCCCCAGGGACCGTGCCACACTGAGTGTTGTGTCACTTTAATGGCAGAAGATCAGCCCGCGGTCACCCCGTGCCACCCCCCGGCGCTGGCCTGCCAGCGGGAAGGGGAGCCCCCAAATCAGTTCTCTGCTTCCAGAGCCCGGCTGGCAGAGGATCCATGGTGGGACAGGATGCTGGGACCCCTGGTGGGAAGGGGACAGGACTCTGGGATCCAGGCGCGACAGTTTCTTCATGCCAGGGATGCTTTCCTGCTGTCACCCCGCGGTGACCAGCGGTGCCAGCCCGGGTCAGGAGGGTGGCAGCGGTGTTCTGGTGGCAGAGGTGGAGGCATGGCAGCAGCCGCGGTGCGGTCGGAGCTTGGGGACAGCGGGGGATCCCGGGGGAGGGCTGTGCCGAGACAGAGGGCTCAGAGGAGCACACAGACCCTCCTGGGTCTCTCCTTGCGCTGCCTCCGGCGGGCAGCGCTAATGGCGGCGTTGCAAGCAGTCACGAAGATGTTCCCGACGTTATCCTGATACCTGGCCGAGCATTCCATGTAGGACACGGCACGGACCTGCCGGGCCATGGCCTCTCCCTGAGGGGACACGCAGAGTCAGACCCTGCTGGGGACTCCGGCAGTCGCACTGCCCCGTGCTGGCGGCCACCGCCGTCCCGTCCCATCCCGTCCCGTCCCGTCCCGCTGGGAGGTGACACCCACCTGCTGCCGGGACACGGGCTCCATCCGTCCGTCCTTCAGCTTCTGCAGCAGCTCCTGGTCCTGCCGCAGGTCCGTCTTACAGCCCACCAGCAGCACCGGGACCCCCTTGCAGAAGTGGTTCACCTCCGGGTACCACTGTGAGGGGACATGTCACCCAGGGATGGGCACGTGTCACCCAGGGATGGGGATGGGGGTAGGCTGCACCCCCCCAGGGTGCGTTACCTTCGTTAGGATGTTGGCAAAGCTGTTGGAGTCGGTGACATCAAAGCACATGAGGACAACGCCGGCATCCGAGTAGGACAGAGGGCGCAGCCTGTCATAGTCTTCCTGTCCTGCCGGGCGCAGAAGGAAACCATTACACACCTGGGACCATGAGGGTGACATCCGTGGGGGTGGCTGTGGGTTAACAACCCCCCCTTCCACGGTCGTGGCATGGGGACACCCCTCCAAGGCATGACCACGGGTGTGGGACACCCCAAAACCCCCGGGTGGGAGCACGGGGGGCACAACTGCCTGCCCTGTCCCCTTCTGTCCCACCTGCTGTGTCCCACAGGTGGATCTTCACGGGCTTGCCGGCAACCTGGAGGGACGCTGTGTACTTCTCGAACACGGTGGGGACATAGACCTGGCAGGGGACAGGGAGGGTGTCACACAGGTCACACAGGCAGTGGTGGGGGGCAGCGATGGAGGGGACCCCAGTGGGGACAGAACAGGGCACAGGGAGGGAAGCAGGGAGTGGGAAATGGTGGTGCCTCCCTGGGACAGTGGGGTGGGAATGATCGTTCTCCCCTATCCCGGGGCACTACGGAGCCTCACGGATGCCCGTGGGGATTCAGGACAGGGGTTCCGGGGTCTCTGTGGCTGCTCCCCTTCCCTGCACTACCCGAGTCCCCTGTGTGCCCTTGCTGAGGGACAAACCCTGCTCCCCACCCCGTTACCCACCCAAGAGAGGCAGAGGTGCCACAGACCCCCAGGCTGGGCCACCCTCTGCCCCCCTGCCCCCCAGTCTCCATGTCCCGCTTCAAGCGGCCCCGCTGCTGCCACCCACCGTGTCCGTCCCATCACGCGTCCAGGACACCGTTCCCTCACGGGGACTGTCACCCACCCACCGGGGGACAGGGATCCCGGTACCTTGGGGAAGTCCCCTCTGGCGAAGGCCATCAGCAGTGATGTCTTCCCGCAGCCGCCATCCCCCACGATGACAGCCTTGACCTCGGTTTCGGGGGCTCCTGGGCTCTGCCCCCCGCGCTCCGGCTGCATGGGGGTGTCCAGTGGGGCCACGGAGCCTGTGTGGCCTCGGCGGGGACAGGGATGGGGACAGCGGGGCGGGAAGCACCCGCCCGGTCCAGGGTGCGGCTGTCACCCGCCCGCCGGGCCCGCCCGCGGCGGGGCTGGGGCCGCGGTGGTGACAGCGGCCGGGCCACACGTACGGCTGTCCTGGCACACAGGTGACCTTCTCCCGGCAGGTCCTCGCGGTGCACAAGCGTCACACTGCCACCTGCATGTCCTGCCTGCCTGGCGCTCCCTCGCACGCACGCCTGCCCGCTGCCTCCGGCACGTTCATCCCCATCCCACTCCCCACTCCCCATCCCAATCCCACTCATGCACTTCCCGTGCAGATCCCCCTGCACAGCTCACCCCCTACCCCCTGGGGTGGGACCCCTGTGCCCTCCCGGACACCCCATTCCCGCCCCCGAGGCTGGGATTTATTGCCCTGAGCATCCGCGGGAGGCAAAGTCCAGGGGTGGAGGAAGGCACGGGGGAGATGACTCACCGCCCTGGCCCCGCTGTCACTGCCACCCCTGCTGTCACACCCGAGCTGTGCCATGCTGAGCCCTGCCCCGCCAGGAATCTCTGTCCCTGGCGCCCAGTTCAGCAGGACCTGGCTGAGGGGGCAGCCACCACCCCCCTGTCTTTTCCTAGTGATCCCAACGCCAGGTGGGACAGGCTGTGACACCCTGCTTTGCTCGGGGACATGCCATCCCAGCACTGATGTCCCCCATGCCCCTGTTTGGATGTCCTCAAGACCCTCTCCCCTCCAGTCAGTGCCCTCTTCTGCCACCCCAAAACTTTGGTGGGGTGAACAGGTGCTTCTGGTGTAGGGGTGCAGGGATGGATGTGGGGTCGTGCGTGCTGTCCCCTGCCATCCCCTCATCTGCCACCAGCTTCTCCAGGCTCTCTCAATGGCTACCAGCCCCCAGACCAGCTGGAGTGAATCCAAAGTGATGATGGCTCAGGCACCAAATCCCAAATTCTCCCCTAGGCCTGGTGCAGGGTGAAGTCGGAGGAGAGGGATTCTCATGCCGGGAGGCTGGCAGGCAAATGCACGCAGTAATGAACAATCTCAGAAGGATGCCAGCATCGTCGCAATATGGGGAGAGGAGGCTGGAGCACCATCAAACAATTAGGAAGGTGGTAATTACCAGTCTAATGAGATATCAGGTTGAATCCTAAAAGCACCAAGATTCTTTCGGAGTGAGATGCAACTGCTGCAGCGTCCGTCCTCTGGGGTATTCGCTCGGACAAAACATTTCCTTTCCCGAAAGACCAACAGAATTTTGACAGAAGAGGCAGCCTGTGTGCAACTGCCCAGTGCTCTCAGCGCCTGACCTGTGATTGTGCAGAAATGCCCCAGAAAGCAGCTTTACTTGGGGACAAATAGGCCGCTCTGGAGCTTCCGAGGACGTGGAGACCCCAATTTTTCTCATCGGAGGAGATCGTGGCGAGGAGCACCAGAGGGAAGGAGCGTTCCCTGCTCGGACACACCTACAGGTTGGCCCCAAGGAAAGGTAGGGGGTTGGGACCAGAGCCCAGCCCTGGGCACTGCTTGTGTCTCCCTGGATTTCCCCAAAGCCCCTCTCATGGCTCCCATGGTTGTCCTCAATTGGGATGACTGGATTGATCCAACCCTCCCTCCGCCCTCACCTCACCCCCTGTGCCCAGCCCTGGCACCCCTGTGCCCAGCCCTGGCCCCCCTGTGCCCAGCCCTGCTGTGCCACCTCACCAGGCCCCCTCTCCCCATCACATCCCCTGGGGTCCCACTAACTCCCCTCTGCTCTGACCACAGCTGGGGATCACATCCCACCTTCCACCATGGAGCTGAATCAGACGGCCCCACCTCCCTCATCTCCCGTGATGGACACTGAAGGAGACGATCCCTGTGGGATCAATGTCACCGATGTGGCCATAGGAGCTGTCACGCTGCTCGTCTGCCTCTGTGGGCTGGCTGGGAACGGGGCTGTGCTCTGGCTCCTCGGATTCCACATCCGCAGGAACCCCATCACTGTCTACATCCTGAACCTGGCTGTCGCTGACTTCACCTTCCTCCTCTTCATGGTCCCCTCCTCCCTGCTCTACCTGCTGGAGGATGTGTCCTGCTTCACTGTTGTGTCCCTGAAGTACCTGAGGTCCCTTTTTCTGCTGTCCCTGTTCTCCTACAACATGGGGCTGTACCTGCTGACAGCCATCAGCCTCGAGAGGTGTGGTTCGATTCTCTTCCCCCTCTGGTACCGCTGCCACCGTCCTGAGCGCCAGTCAGGGGTGGTGTGTGTCCTGCTCTGGGCACTCTCCATTGCTGTCATGGTCATGGTGACCTCCCTGTGCCTGTCACACGAGCACGAGCACTGCCGGGTGTCTCTCATCTCCATGTACGCTCTCAGCTTCCTCATCTTTGCTCCACCCATGGTCATCTCCAACGTGATCCTCTTCATCAAGGTCCTGTGTGGCTCCAAGAGACGTCAGCCTAAGAGGCTCTACATCGTTATTTTCCTCACTGTCCTCTTCTTCCTCATCTTTGGAGTGCCCCTCAGCCTCTGGAATTTCCTGCAGCAGCTTGGTTACATTGCTGTGTCCTCCCAGGTTGTTTTCCTGCTCGCCTGCATCAACAGCAGCATCAACCCCTTCGTCTACTTCCTGGTGGGGAGCTGCTGGAGGCGCTGCTCTGTTGTGTCCCTCCAGGTCGCCTTCCGGAGGGTCTTTGAGGAGACAGGGATCACCACAATCTCCAGCTGAGAGGCCACTGTGGTCCCACTGGCCGTGCTGCCCACGCCAGCTTCGTGCTCAGCTGCCCACCCTTGCTCCCAGCCAGGCCTGCAGGTCACCTTCCGACAGCTGTGTGTCAAGATGCATCCCATAGCTTTTCCCATCCCTTTTCTCATCCCACTGATCCATGTTGTTGTGTCTATCCCTGTCCCTATCCCTATCCCTATCCCTATCCCTATCCCTATCCCTATCCCTATCCCTATCCCTATCCCTATCCCTATCCCTATCCTTATCCTACAGCCCTATCCCCATCCCCATCCCTATCCCCATCCCCGTTCCTATCCCTATCCCTATCCCTATCCCTATCCCTATCCCTATCCCTATCCCATCCGCATTCCCACTCCAGTCCTATCCCCAACCCATCCTCATCTCGGCTCCCCTTCCCTATTTCCTGCACCTATCCCATCCCCATGCTGCTCCCCATCCCCATCTCCACCCCATTCTCCATCCCGTCCCGTCCCGTCCCGTCCCCTCCCATCCCATCCCGTCCCATCCCGTCTCATGCCATGCCATGCCATGCCATGCCATGCCATGCCATGCCATGCCATGCCATGCCATGCCATGCCATGCCATGCCATGCCATCCCATCCCATCCCATCCCATCCCATCCCGCAGGTTTCCCGCCCCGCGTTCGCTCCCGGGCTCCGAGCGCTGTCCGTCGGGCTCTGCTGCCCTCCAGTGGGGATGTTTGGGATCGCCGGCATCCAGACCCCTCTCGACCCGCTCCAGACTCTTCCTGACCCCTCTGACATCCCAGATCCCCCCGACAGCCCCGCTCCTGCCCCGCTCCAGCCGGGAGCCCCGGCAGTGTCTCCACATTGTCTCCCCGGCAATTCCCTCTCTTCCTCCCTAATAAACGCTGATGGATCCATCGTGCTGTCACCTCTTGTCCCTCTCCAAGGGAGGCGGGGGTGGGGGGGGAGGGCGGGAACACCGCGGGTGAAGCTCTGGAGGTGGGGGGATCTCCCAGAGGAACAGTCCCCGAAAACCATAAGAGGCGGTCCGGGGTGAGAAGCCCATGGGGAGAGATTGTAGGAGCAGGCCTGGGGATGGGAGGGCTGGGAAGGACGGCAGGAGGGTGGGCTGCACGGGGGAGTGGGATGGGAGGTTGTGGGGCGGGTTTGGGACGTGGTGGGGCCTGTGGGAAAGTGTTGGACATAGTGGGAGGGTGTGGGATGTGGTGGGACTGGAGGAAAGGTGTGGGATGTGGTGGGACTGGTGACCGCAGCAAAGCCGCAGGGAGGCGGGTGATGCCCCGTGGAGCCCCTGGTGACAGTCGCAGGTGTCACCGTGCTCCTGGAAGGGTGTGCCTGTGCTGAGGAACACGGCCTCCCCCTCCGCTGGCAGCTGCACCGTCTGAGCCTGCTGAGGGAGAGGCCAAAGGCAGGGCAGAGGAAGAATTTCTGAAGGAGTCCTTTGCACCTGCCTGACAACATTAGCATTAAAAGATATCTGGGGACGTCTTTGCCGTGGCACTCCCGGAGCAGCCGGGGCCGTGCTGAGCCCCTGGGCCATCCTGCCCGTGCCGCCTGTGCCGGTGCCAGCCCAGCTCCGGGCACTCGGGATCACGGGTGCTCCGGGCAGCACCAGCCGTGGCCGTGTCCCCTCCCTCCACCCACATTCCCAGCTGGCAGCAGGAGCCAGAGGAAGTCAGGGAGCGCTGGCAGAGGGAGCCAAGGCAGCTCAGGTTTCACGGAGCTGTTTATTGATATCAAACTGCAGGGGGATGCAGGAACCACGGCAGGGGGATTTTAGGGATCACAGCCTTTGGGGGAATAGTGCTCTAGGACCTGTGAGGGAGGAGGAAATCCATGCTCCAATGTGCTCCCTGCAGATCTTACTTCCCACATCGCCCTTGGCACTGCCCCTGCTCCTTTCTCCTGCGGGATTACACCACACCAGGGAGGCTGATCCCGTGGATATTTATTGATCTGGTGGCTCAAGGAATCTGTCAGTCACTGTCTCAGGGTCCTTTAGCAGCACAGGGGAAGGTATCAACAGGCTCGGATCACCGAGTCCATGACAGCATCATAACTGTGGGCAGTGTTCTCTTCTGGCTCCTGAAAGACCCTCTGGAGGGAGAGCTGGAGGGTCCTCACGGAGCAGGGGCTCCAGCACCTCCCCACCAAGAAGTAGATGAAGGGGTTGATGGTGCTGTGGATGCAGGCAAGCAGGAAAACAACCTGGGAGGACACACTGGTGTAACCGAGCTGCTGCAGGAAATTCCAGAGGCTGAGGGGAAGAGCAAAGAGGAAGAAGAAGAGCACAGCGAGGAGGATAACGATGTCAAGTCTCTTGGGTTGCTGCTGGGAGCCACACTTGACCTTAATGAAGAGAATTGTGCTGGAAATGACCATGGCTGGGGCGAAGAGGAAGAAGTTGAGCGCGTACATGGAGATGAGAGACACCTGGCAGTGCTCGGGCTCCTGTGACAGGCACAGGTAAGCCACAGTGACAATGAAAGTGACAGAGAGGGCCCAGAGCAGGGCACACACCACCCATGCCAGGCCCTGGGGACAGTGGCAGCGGTACCAGAGGGGGCAGAGGATGGACGTGCACCTCTCGATGCTGATGGCTGTCAGCAGGTACAGCCCCACGTTGTAGGAGAAGAGGGACAGCAGGAAAAGTGCCCTCTGGAACATCAGGGGCGTGAAAGTGAAGCAGGACACATCCTCCAGGAGGTAGAGCAGGGTGGAGGGGACCGTGAAATGGAGAAAGGTGAAGTTGGCAAAGGCCAGGTTGATGATGTAAAAGGTGGTGGCATTCCTGTGGAGAAGGCAGAGCACAGCCCCATTCCCAGCCAGCCCACAGAGGCTGATGAGCAGTGTCACACTGTCTATGGCCACATCGGTGACATCTATCTCACACAGATCGGCTTCTTCCGTGGGTGAGGCAGAAGGTGGGAACACGGAGCTCACCTCCATGGATGGACGCTGGGCAGGCGCTGGGATGTGGCCTCGGCTGTGGTCAGAGTGGATGGGCAGTCAGTGCTTGGAGAATCCAGGGATGGACCAAGCGGCTCCTCAGCAGCTCCCTGCAGCGGGAAGGGTTCGGTGGAGAGAAGTGAGATGTGCAGGGGAGGAGGGTGGTGGGAATGGTGGGGTGGGAGAGGGAGGGGGGAGGGTTGGGCTGTTCAGCAGGAGATGAGGAAGGGAACCTCAGGGCAGAGGATGGAGGAGTTGGGGAGGGCACTGCAGTCACCAGGAGAGGGCGGCAGGAACAGAGCAGCTGCAGGAGGAGAGGAAGGTGGGGCAGGGAGGAAGGAGAACATTGCACTGACCTGTTCAGTGTGGGGCAGCAGCAGGCACAGGGGCTCTGTCCCGATCAGCGGCTCCTCCTGGCACCCCTTGCTCCTTTGGGATCCGTATCCTAAAGCTACAGAGAAGACAACCACACCCTGAATGGGGCCCTGAGTGAGGCCTTACACTGCTCGCTGATGAAGAAAAGATAAAGTAACAACTCAGGGCTGGGGACATTCAATGAGCACAGGCTTAACACCTTCAAGGTGAAGACCACAGCCCCAGGGCTATCAGCTGCCAGGCTCTAACAGACCCTCCACCAAAGGGTGGGGGGAGGAGAGGCTTTGGGTACCTTGGAAAAGCCTCTGGTCAGAGGCTCAGTGACTCCCCATCCTCCACTGTGCAGAGCCCAGCTGAGGGGCCCTCACCGGGGGGCTGGGCAGGAACCACAGCAAAAGAGGTAACATGTCCCATCACAGGGGCCCCTCTCAAAGGGGTCCCCAGACCCTGCACCAGAGCACCGGAGATGATGCAGCAGACCCTCAGTGTTGTAAGGGACAGTGTCAAGCCAGCCCCTGCAAGGGAGACACGTGGCTCAAAGTGTGCATTACCCATTAGTCATTCTGTACTCTTTGCCATGTGGTGTGGTGGCACGTGGCTGCATGGCCATGGTGGCAGTGAGGGACCCTCACCAGCAGCAGACCAGATGGAAGAGAGCAACGAGACATCATTGGGACCCTTGGATGGCTGATATGCTTCCGCCTAACCCCTGTCACCTCTCCCTGTCCCCCCAGACCCCCATGCACACTCCTTTTTCTCTTTCTTTCTTTTCTCTTTCCTTCTCTTTGCCTCTCTACTATTAAATAAATACATCCATTTCTTGGCATCAACATTTAATCTCGTTTGGTTTTAATCTCGTTTCTGGGAATGCTTTGAACCTTCTAAGTTCTTTCCAGTTTATGCACAGACACTTAGCTTTCTTTGCTTTTCTGGGTTTAAACCACATCGTAACACACACACACACACACACACACACACACACACACACAGAACAAGGAGAGGTCCTCCTGTGTGTCCTGCACAGGTAAAGAATTCCTGCTTCGTCCTGCTTCACATTGTGTTAGATTATTCCGGCCCATTTGGGTATTAAGATACAGACAGGATGCAGAGGAAAAGAGGGGGGATCTGGGGAGGGCACTGCGGTCACCAGGAGAGGGTGGCAGGAACAGAGCAGCTGCAGGAGGAGAGGAAGGTGGGGCAGGGAGGAAGGAGAACATTGCACTGACCTGTTCAGTGTGGGGCAGCAGCAGGCACAGGGGCTCTGTCCCGATCAGCGGCGCTTCCTGGCACCCCTTGCTCCTTTGGGATCCGTATCCTAAAGCGGCTCCTCCCAGGTCAGGAACACGAAGGAGAAAGTGCCCAGATGACCAGGAGGTGCCCACTGCTGTCCCACCAGCTCCTCTCCGTGCCCTGTCCTCGTGTTGCTTCCCAAGGCTGGGTGGAGTTACGGGAGAGTCAGAAATTGTGACTTTGGCTACGTCAGAGCTCCACTTCTACGGAGTTATTTGTCCTGATTTTTTTGGCTAAGGAGGTTGCTTTTGCCAGAAGCTCTGCGTGGAGAATTTTGCAATTGCCTCCTAATTTCCTCCTGGTTAGAAACACTCCTCCCCTGCAGAACGTCCCATTCCCTAACTGCCTTCCCTCTCCCAATAGGCTTATACCGTTCCTCGTTTCTTTTCCCTAAGGGGTCATGTTCCCTGCAGCATCACTGGATTGCTGGCTGTGCTGCTACAGTGCTGCTGAGGCAGCTGTCTGCTTCAGTACAGAAATTCCTATTCTGGGAAGAGCTCCGGGATCTTTGCCAAAACCTCCTGTCATACGTTCGCAACATAGTCCCGGAAGGGATGTCCTTGCTGAGGGGTGCTTACAGCTTCCTCTGGGACCTGATAGAACCTATCAGCTGGCCAGTTTGAATATGGACAATTCTTTAAGCCACTTATAGTTGTGACCGCCTCTGTGATCCACACTTAAGAATAGACAGACTCCCCACCCAGGCTCTCTCCCGTTTCTGGTGCTGGCACAGGTGGCTGCAGGCCCCGTGTGGGGGCCAGTGGGCCCGGCCAGGCCCTGCTTGGGCCAGGCCAGGCCGGGCCACGGCCATCCTGGAGCCAATGGCCCTGTTCCAGCCATGGAACCCCCCCCACTGCCTTGCCGTGGGCAGCCGGAGCAGCTCGGCTCTCCCCCCTCTCCACTGTGATAAGAAAAATTCAACATTCCAGCTGCAAAGCTGCAAGGCCGAGGTGAGATTAACCCTTTTATTGCTGTGAAGAGCTGAAAACCTGAGGGAAGAGAGAGAGGAGATGCTTAAAGCTGAAATTCTGTCGTAAATCTGTAATATATCAGAGTATCCCATTGTAATTTCATGAAGATATGGGGGGGTGGAGCGTTCAACTCATAAGCAATAGGCAGATGCTGACGCAGCTGTAATTTCATGAGAAGTTTGGACATGGAGAGATGGAAGCGATGAGGACTTTTGCTCCAAACGGGAAAGGAGAAAACCTCAATTCCTTGAGATGCTCCCAGAGATAGTCCTAACAATGAAGATGAGGAGGACCCTTTGCTCCCAGGGAAGGAGAAGGGCCTCTATTTTTTGTTTCTGAACAGCTCAACCTTAAAATTGTACCCCAAAAAACTTCAAGAGTGGACCCTCGAAAGCAGTTGTGGGAAAAGCTGCAAGTCGGGGGGGAAGGGACTCACATCGTGGGCAGAGAGACTCCTCTTCCTAAATGGACTGAACAATATTTGGAAGTGGGTGGCTGTCTCGGTGTGATACTGTTTTCATAGCACGAGCAAGAAGAGACTTCTCTTTCTAAATGGACTGAACAAGGTTATTATGGAAGTGGTAACAGACTGAACATCTTAAGGGTTGTCTTTACATTGTCAGTGGGAGAAGGGAGGAAGGTGGGGGGAGGAGGAGAGTTCTGAAGGTGGTATAATTTTTTTTTTTCTTCTTTTAGGTCTGTTAATAAACTTCTTTATATTCTTTCAAGTTTGGTGCCTGCTTTGCATTTCTTCTAATTCTTATCTCACAGAAGATAAACAGTAATGAGTATTTTGGGCCAAACCACTACACTAAATTGGTGTTTCCGCCCGGTTACAAACCCAACCCGCTACACCTCCCCTGGAGCCAAGGAAGCACAGCTGAGCTGTGCTATCTATCCTATCCTATCCTATCCTATCCTATCCTATCCTATCCTATCCTATCCTATCCTATCCTATCCTATCCTATCCTTATCCCCGCTCCCCGCTCCCCATCCCCACCCCGCTCTCCCATGCTCACCCCATCCCACCGCATCCCGCAGCTTTCCCAGACGGCGGTCGCTCCCCGCTCCGAGCGCGGCCTGTCGGACTCTGCTGCCCTCCCGTGGGAACATTTGGGATCGCCGGCATCCAGACCCTCTCCTGACCCTCTCCTGACCCCCTCCGACACCCCAGACCACCCCCGGGCCACATTTCCCTCCCCGACAGCCCCGCTCCTGCCCCGCTCCACCCGGGACCCCGGCAGTGTCCGCTCTCCTCCTGGCTGTGGAGTTCTAGGAGCCGGGAGGGAGGAAGAAAGCCCAGCTCCTGTGTGCTCCCCTCAGAGCATCCCTCCCGCATGGCCCTGCTCCCTTCTCCTGCAGGATTACACCGCGGGACTGTTCCAAACGAGTGGCCGAGTGTAGTGGTTTAGTTCAAAATCCATTACTTACTTCTTTTCCTTCCGTGAGATAAGAATTAGGAGAGAGCATAGCAGGCACAAAACTTTAAAGAATATAAAGAAGTTTATTAACAGACCTAAAAGAGGGGGGGGGAAAAGAAGTCAGACTAAAACTTCAGAACACTTCTCCTCCCCCACCTCTCCTCTCTTTTTCCCACGTACAACGTAAAACGACAACCCTTGGGATTTCCAGTCAGTTTACCACCTCTGTAATAATCTCTTTCTTCAGTTCACTTAGGGAGAGGAGTCTCTCTTGCTCATGCTGTGGAGACATCTCCACAAGAAACAGCTCTCCCGTGGCTTCAGTGTCACAGCGAGACAGCCGCCCGGGTTGGTTCTCTGCTCACATGTGAGAGTCCCTTCCCCCGACCTACAGCTTTCCCCACAACTGTTTCTGAGGCTCCAATCTGGAACCAATGGGGTACCATTTTAAGGACGAGCTGTTCAGAAGCAAAGGTTCTCTTCACCTGTCTCTGGGAGCATCTTCATCTCCGGGGACAGAGGTCTTCTTTGTGGAGAGAAACAATGGACTCTACACGATTCAATGTGAATCAGGCAGAAGCCATTTTATGATGAATTACTGTCCCTAATATACAATTCTTGCATTCCCTACATGCTATCGTGCATATTTATCATTGGTTAAGGCCTATTTTCACATGCTGCTTTATGCTTTATGATTGGCTCTTGTCTCTGTGTCACATTGTCCACCGTGTATGTCACAACTGTCCTTCGGTTTGCATTTTCTCATCCTTATCTTCCTTTGCTTGTTCCTCATTTGCTGCTTGTTCCTTTCCAGTGCTGCTTGTTCCTTTCTCACAACCTCCCCATGGACTTTTTCCCCTGTGTACGTGCTCAAGTCCTTCTGTCTTACATGCTCTGGGTTTTCCAATTTTATGGCTGGTTCATGATATGTCCATTTTCTAGTAAAAACATGGTTTCCACACTTCTTCTTCCCTGGGAGCAAGGGTCTTCATCACTTTCATCTCTCTCTGTTCAAGCTTCTCACCAGATCACAGCCACTTCAACATTTGCTTATTTCAGTCCAGGTACTTTTGCCCATGATTGGGGTTTGTTCGTTCTTAAATGTGGATCACAGAGGTGTGTCAAGCTTCTTAAGTGGCTTAACAGAGTTGCCAATATTCAAACTAGCCAGTTGATTGGTTCTGTCGGGTCTAGAGCAAGCTGTAAGCACCTCTTTACAAAAGAATCACTTCCATGGCTGATGGAGCCCTCCTTAACTAAAAACCTGAACTGTGCTAAACCATGACACTGAGATCGCTGAAAAAAACAGCGAAAAGGGGATCAATAAAAGCCACATTTAATATTGACAACATGATGGAGTTCATTGGCCAGGTTCACTCTAGCACTGACCAGAGACACCAAAGAAAAACAGCCCTACAAATGAAATCCTGCCAATGAAACCAGAGCTATGACACGTGTATGGACACAGACACAGAGTCAGTGCAAGGTCCCTGTGAAAAATTCCCCTCGGACGCAGTGCAGTGCTCACTCCAGGTGCCTTTGCAGCTCCTCACTGGGGGAAGAGTTGAGCCTTGAGGAGTGGGGGGGATGGGCCCAGGATCCATCGGTGTTCAAGGGTCCTCTGAGTGCAGCAAATGGGAGAGTTCCCAGCTTAGGGAACTCACAGAAACCCTCAGCCACTGTGCTGGGATCCTTCAGCAGAGCAGTGGGAGGGATCAGCAGGCTCAGACCACTGTGTCCATGGCAGCAGCGTTTCTGCTGGGAGTGTTGTCCTTTGGCTCCACAAAGACCCTCTGGATGCAGTCCCTGAGGGGACTCCAGCAGCGCCTCCTGCAGCTCCCCACCGAGAAGTAGATGAAGGGTTTGATGGTGCTGTGGATGCAGACCAGCAGCAAAACGACCTGGGAGGATGCAGTGATGTAACCGAGCTGCTGCAGGAAATTGCAGATGCTGAGTGGGAGAATGAAGAGCGCAATGAGGAAGATAACGATGTCAAGCCACTGGGGTTGCTGCTGCTGGGAGCCACACTTGGCCTTAATGAAGAGGATTGTGCTGGAAATGACCACAGGTGCAGCAAAGAGGAAGAGGTTGAGGGTGCACATGGAGATGACTGCCCCCCAGCAGTGCTCGTGCTTGTATGACTGGCACAGGGAAGTCACTGTGGGATGACAGTGTAGAAGAAGGCCCACTGCAGGGCTCTCATTATCACCCACAACGTGTACTGGGGAAGGTGGCAGTGGTAGCAGAGTTGGTAGTGGGTGGACCTGCGCCTCTTGGTGTTGATGGACATCAGCAGGTACAGCCCCATGTGGTAGGAGACCATTGACAGCTGGAAAAGGAAGTTCGAGTACACATGGGGTATGATAGGAGAGCAGGACACGTCCTCCAGCAGGAAGAGCAGGGTGGAAGGGATCATGAAGAAGAGGAAGAAAAAGTCATCAAAGGCCTGGTTGAAGATGTAGTCAGTGATGGGTTTCAAGTGCAGGAGCCACAGGACAGCCCCATTCCCAACCAGCCCACAGAGGCCAATGAGTGGCATGACACTGTGTATGGCCACGTTGGTGACATCTATCTCACATGGATCATCTCCTTCGGTGGGTGAGGCGGGAGGTGCGGACACGGAGCTCAGCTCCATGGATGGACGCTGGGCAGGCGCTGGGATGTGGCCCCGGCTGTGCTCAGAGTGGATGGGCAGTCAGTGCTTGGAGAATCCAGGGATGGACCAAGCGGCTCCTCAGCAGCTCCCTGCAGCGGGAAGGGTTCGGTGGAGAGAAGTGAGATGTGCAGGGGAGGAGGGTGGTGGGAATGGTGGGGTGGGAGAGGGAGGTGGGAGGGTTGGGCCGTTTGGGTGGGGATTGATAAAGAACATCGAGAATAAACATTTTCAGCTCTCCTGAAGTTGCCAAAAGCCTAACTGGGGAAAAAGATAAAAGTCTGTGAAAGTGTGCACACAGGATGATAAACGTGGCTGGAGGCAGTGCAGGAACAGATCAGGAGGCCTGCAGTGGTTCCGGGGCAGTTCTGTAACAAGAAGCAACAGGGCATGACCAAAGGAAAAGTTCAAGGCGAGGTCACCTTTAATATGTCAGCACTCAGTGAATAGCTGCACCAGAGACCCCTCCTGATGAACCTCCAGGATCATGAAAGGACTCCCAGGAGGAGGTGGATGCATGGAAATGAGTCCTAGGAAAGTGATGTTTATGTATGAGACAAGAAAAAAGTTTTAATAGCTGTGTGTGTTTCTAGTGGACAAAACCCCTGCTGTAAAGTCTCCCCCCACACACAGAACAAAGAGAGATCCTCCTGTGTGTCCTGAGCAGGTAAAGAATTCCTGCTTCCTCCTGCTTCCCATTGCGTTAGAAAGCTTATTCAGGCTGATTTAAGTATCCCATCCCCATCCCATCCCATCCCATCCCATCCCATCCCATCCCATCCCATCCCATCCCATCCCATCCCATCCCATCCCATCCCATCCCATCCCATCCCATCCCATCCCATCCCATCCCATCCCATCCCATCCCGCAGGTTTCCCCCCTGGCAGCCTCTCCCCACCTTGAAGCGCTGCCCGTCGGGCTCTGCTGCTCTCCAGCGCGGACATTTGGGATCGGCAGCATCCAGAGATTCCTGACCCCTCCTGAGCCCTCGCACACGCCCAGACCCCCCCGGGGCCGCCTTCCCCCCGACAGCCCCGCTCCTGCCCCGCTCCAGCCGGGACCAGGCCCATCTTTGCCGTGGCACTCCCGGAGCAGCCGGGGCCGTGCTGAGCCCCTGGGCCATCCTGCCCGTGCCGCCTGTGCCGGTGCCAGCCCAGCTCCGGGCACTCGGGATCACGGGTGCTCCGGGCAGCACCAGCCGTGGCCGTGTCCCCTCCCTCCACCCACACTCCCGGCTGGCAGCGGGAGCCAGAGGAAGCCGGGGAGCGCTGTCAGAGGGAGCCAAGGCAGCTCAGGTTTCACGCAGCTATTTTATTGATATCAGACTGCAGAGGAATGCAGGAGACATGCCACAGGCATTTTTGGGATCACAGCCCTGTGAGGAAGGATCCTTTTGGGGAACAGTGTCCTAGGAACCTTGAGGGAGGAGGAAAGCCATGCTCCAATGTGCTCCCTGCAGATCTTCCCTCCCAAATCACCTGTGGCACTGCCCCTGCTTCCTGCTCCCTGGTCCCTGCTCCCTACTCCTGCAGGAATACAGTGCGGGAGGGTGATCCTGTGGATATTTATTGATCAGTTTGCTCAAGAAAAACCTCAGTCACTGTCCCAAGGTCCTTCAGAAGTGCAGGGGAAGGGATCAACAGGCTCAGACCTCCATGTCCCTGGTGGTATCTTTGCTGGTGGGAGTGATGTCTTTCCGCTCCTCAAAGACCCTCTGGAGCGAGAGCCGGAGAGACCCCAAGGAGCAGGGCTTCCAGCACCTCCCCACCAGGAAGTAGATTAATGGTTTGATGGTGCTGGTGATGCAGGCGAGCAGGAAAAAAACCTGGGAGGACACACCGGTGTAACCGAGCTGCTGCAGGATATTCCAGAGGTTGAGGAAGAGAATGAAGAGCACAATGATGAAGATAACTGTGTCACGCTTCTTGGGTTGCTGCTGCTGGGAGCCACGCTTGGCTTTAATGATGTCGATTGTGCGGGTGATGACCACGGGTGCAGCAAAGAGGAGCAGGGTGACGGCGAACATGGAGGTGAGAGCCACCCGGCAGTGCTCCTGCTCGTGTGAGGGGCACAGGAATGTCACTGTGGGAATGGCAGTGATGACAGCAAAGGCGACCCAATACACAGCACTGTCCACCACCCACAGCAGGCGCAGGGGAGGGTGACAGTGCAAGAAGAGCAGGCAGAGCTTGTGCGTGTCCGGTATGACGGTGATGCGCGTCAGCCGGAACAGCCCCCAGTAGTAGGACATCATGGACAACTGGAAAAGGAAGCTCACGTACACCTGGGGCATGATAGGAGAGCAGGACACGTCCTCCAGCAGGAAGAGCAGGGAGGAGGGGAGTGCGAAGAGAAGGAAGAGGAAGTCAGCGACAGCCAGGTCAAAGATGCGGGCGACAGGGCCTTGCAGTGTGAGGAGGCAGAGCACAACCCCGTTCCCGGCCACCCCACAGAGGCAGATGAGCAGCATGACACTGTGTATGGCCACGTTGGTGACATCTGTCTCACATGGATCATCTCCTTCGGTGGGTGAGGCAGAAGGTGGGAACACGGAGCTCAGCTCCATGGATGGACGCTGGGCAGGCGCTGGGATGTGGCCCCGGCTGTGCTCAGAGTGGATGGGCAGTCAGTGCTTGGAGAATCCAGGGATGGACCAAGCGGCTCCTCAGCAGCTCCCTGCAGCGGGAAGGGTTTGGTGGAGAGAAGTGAGATGTGCAGGGGAGGAGGGTGGTGGGAATGGTGGGGTGGGAGAGGGAGGGGGGAGGGTTGGGCTGTGCAGCAGGAGACTGACAAATATCATCGATAATAAACACTTTCAGTTCCCCGATGTTGCTGAAAGACAAACCAGCCAAAAGGATAAAAGGATGTGAAAGTGTGCACACAGGATGATAAACGTGGCTGGAGGCAGTGCAGGAACAGATCAGGAGGCCTGCAGTGGTTCTGGGGCAGTTCTGTAACAAGAAGCAACAGTGCCTGGCCAAAGGGAAAGTTCAAAGCGAGGTCACCTTTAATATGGCAGCACTCAATGAATATGAGCAACAGAGACCCCTCCTGATGAACCTCCAGGACCATGAAAGGACTCCCAGGAGGAGGTGGAAACATGGAAATTAATTCTAAGAAAGTGATGTTTATGTATCTGATAAGAAACACGCTTTAATGGCATTGTATGTTTATAATGGATAAACCCCCTGCATTAAAGTCTCACCACACTGTCAGAGACTGAAATATTATAGTTTATGACTTAAACATTTTCATGAAGGACTTTTAAAATTGCATTACAAAAGCTGTAGAGAAGACAACCACATCCTGAATGGGGCCCTGAGGCCTGACACCGCTTGCTGATGAAGAAAAGATAAAGTAACAACTCAGGGCTGGGGACATTCAATGAGCACAGGCTTAACACCTTCAAGGTGAAGACCACAGCCCCAGGGCGATCAGCTGCCAGGCTCTAACAGACCCTCCACCAAAGGGTGGGGGGAGGAGAGGCTTTGGGTACCTTGGAAAAGCCTCTGGTCAGAGGCTCAGTGACTCCCCATCCTCCACTGTGCAGAGCCCAGCTGAGGGGCCCTCACCGGGGGGCTGGGCAGGAACCACAGCAAAAGAGGTAACATGTCCCATCACAGGGGCCCCCCTCAAAGGGGTCCCCAGACCCTGCACCAGAGCACCGGAGATGATGCAGCAGACCCTCAGTGTTGTAAGGGACAGTGTCAAGCCAGCCCCTGCAAGGGAGACACGTGGCTCAAAGTGTGCATTACCCATTAGTCATTCTGTACTCTTTGCCATGTGGTGTGGTGGCACGTGGCTGCATGGCCATGGTGGCAGTGAGGGACCCTCACCAGCAGCAGACCAGATGGAAGAGAGCAACGAGACATCATTGGGACCCTTGGATGGCTGATATGCTTCCACCTAACCCCTGTCACCTCTCCCTGTCCCCCCAGACCCCCATGCACACTCCTTTTTCTCTTTCTTTCTTTTCTCTTTCCTTCTCTTTGCCTCTCTACTATTAAATAAATACATCCATTTCTTGGCATCAACATTTAATCTCGTTTGGTTTTAATCTTGTTTCTGGGAATGCTTTGAACCTTCTAAGTTCTTTCCAGTTTATGCACAGACACTTAGCTTTCTTTGCTTTTCTGGGTTTAAACCACATCGTAACACACACACACACACACACACACACACACACACACACACAACAAGGAGAGGTCCTCCTGTGTGTCCTGCACAGGTAAAGAATTCCTGCTTCGTCCTGCTTCACATTGTGTTAGATTATTCCGGCCCATTTGGGTATTAAGATACAGACAGGATGCGCAGGAAAAGAGGGGGGATCTGGGGAGGGCACTGCGGTCACCGGGAGAGGGTGGCAGGCACAGAGCAGCTGCAGGAGGAGAGGAAGGTGGGGCAGGGAGGAAGGAGAACATTGCACTGACCTGTTCAGTGTGGGGCAGCAGCAGGCACAGGGGCTCTGTCCCGATCAGCGGCGCTTCCTGGCACCCCTTGCTCCTTTGGGATCCACATCCTAAAGCGGCTCCTCCCAGGTCAGGAACACGAAGGAGAAAATGCCCAGATCACCAGGAGGTGCCCACTGCTGTCCCACCAGCTCCTCTCCGTGCCCTGTCCTCGTGTTGCTTCCCAAGGCTCGGTGCAGTCACAGGAGAGTCGGAAACTGTATCTTTGGCTACGTCAGAGCTCCACTTCCTCTGAGTTACTTGTCATGGGGATTTCGGGTTTTGCCCACTAAGGAAATGACTTTTGCCAGAAGCTCTGCGTGGAGAATTTTGTGATTGCCTCCTAATTTCCTCCTGGTTAGAAACACTCCTTCCCTGCAGAATGTCCCATTCCCTGACTGCCTTCCCTCTCCCAACAGGCTTCTACCATTCCTCGTTTCACTTCCTTGAGGGGTCATGGCCACTCCAGCAGCACTGGAATGCTGGCAGTGCTGGGCTGTGCTGGTGAGGCAGCTGTCTGCTTCTCAGAAGCAACTCCCATTCCGGGAGGAGCTCCAGGATCATTGCCCAAACCGCCCCTGGACCCAAGGAAGCACGGCTGAGCTGTGCTATCTATCCTATCCCATCCCCATCCTCATCCCCGCTCCCCATCCCCACCCCGCTCTCCATGCTCACCCCATCCCACCGCATCCCGCAGCTTTCCCAGACGGCGGTCGCTCCCCGCTCCGAGCGCGGCCTGTCGGGCTCTGCTGCCCTCCAGTGGGAATATTTGGGATCGCCGCCATCCAGACCCCCTCCAACCCCTTCTGACCCCCTCCTGACCCCTCCAAAACACCTTTCCTCCCCCACAGCCGTGCTCCACCCGGCATCCCGGCAGTGTCTCTGCTTCTCCTGGCTGTGGCATTCTAGGACCCAGGGAGAAGGATGAAAGCCCAGCTCCCTTGTGCTCCGTAGGAGCACACAGGATGTTAAATGTGGCTGGAGGCAGTGCAGGAGCAGATCTGGACGCCTGCAGTGGTTCTGGGGCAGGTCTGTAACAAGAAGCAACAGTGCATGGCCAAAGGAAAAGTTCAAGGCGAGGTCACCTTTAATATGGCAGCACTCAGTGAATACGAGCACCAGAGACCCCTCCTGATGAACCTCCAGGATCATGAAAGGACTCCCAGGAGGAGGTGGATGCATGGAAATGAGTCCTAGGAAAGTGATGCTTACGTATGAGATAAGAACAAAGTTTTAATAGCTGTGTGTGTTTATAATGGATAAAACCCCTGCTGTAAAGCCTCCCCACACACACAGAACAAAGAGAGATCCTCCTGTGTGCCCTGCACAGGTAAAGAATTCCTGCTTCCTCCTGTTCCCATAGTGTCAGGGAAGTTTTTTCTGGCCCCTTTTGGTATCACTTCCCATCTCAATTTCCACCTCTCATCCCCATCCCCATCCCCATCCCCATCCCCATCCCCATCCCATCCCATCCCATCCCATCCCATCCCCATCCCATCCCACCCCGCAGGTTTCCCCCCTGGCAGCCTCTCTCCACCTTGAAGCGCTGCCCGTCGGGCTCTGCTGCTCTCCAGCGCGGACATTTGGGATCGGCAGCATCCAGAGCCTTCCTGACCCCTCCTGACCCCTCGCACACGCCCAGACCCCCCCGGGGCCGCCTTCCCCCCGACAGCCCCGCTCCTGCCCCGCTCCAGCCGGGACCAGGCCCATCTTTGCCGTGGCACTCCCGGAGCAGCCGGGGCCGTGCTGAGCCCCTGGGCCATCCTGCCCGTGCCGCCTGTGCCGGTGCCAGCCCAGCTCCGGGCACTCGGGATCACGGGTGCTCCGGGCAGCACCAGCCGTGGCCGTGTCCCCTCCCTCCACCCACATTCCCGGCTGGCAGCAGGAGCCAGAGGAAGCCAGGGAGCGCTGTCAGAGGGAGCCAAGGCAGCTCAGGTTTCACGGAGCTGTTTATTGATATCAAACTGCAGGGGGATGCAGGAACCACGGCACGGGGATTTTAGGAATCACAGCTGTGTGGGGCACGAACCCTTTGGGGGAATAGTGCTCTAGGACCTGTGAGGGAGAAGGAAACCATGCTCCAATGTGCTCCCTGCAGATCTTCCCTCCCACATGCCCCTGCTGCAGGATTACACCGCGGGAAGATGAACCTGTGGATATTTGTTAATCAATCAGGCGGCTCGAGGAAAGCCTCAGCCCCTGTCCCGCGGTCCTTCAGCACTGCAGGGGAAGGGATCAACAGGCTCAGACTGCCATGCCCATGGCAGCATCATTGCTGCGGGCAGTGGTTTCTTCTGGCTCCCCCAAGACCCTGTGGAGGGAGAGCTTGGGAGACCCCACGGAGCGGTGCCTGCAGCACCTCCCCACCAAGTAGTAGATAAAGGGTTTGATGCTGGTGTGGATGGAGACAAACAGGGGAAGAGCCGGGGGGTAGATACTGTAGTGGAACAGAAGCAGAAAACTGCAGATGCCAGCGGGGAGACTGAAGAGCACCATGAGGAAGACAATGATGTCGAGCCTCTCAGGTGGCCGCTGGTGGCAGGCACGCATGACTGTAATGAAGAGGTATATGCTGGAAATGACCACGGAGGAAGCAAAGAGGAGAAGGTTTAGGATGACCAGGACGATGAGAGTCACAATGAAGCGTTGTGCATTGTCTGATATGAACAGGGAAGTCAGCGTGGGAATGACAGTGGTGGAGATGGCCCAGAGCATGGCACTCACCACCTTCGACTGGTGCTGGGGACGGTGGCAGCGGCAGCAGAGCGGGCAGAGGATGGACCTGCACCTGCTGAAGCTGATGGCTGTCATCAGGTACAGCCCCAGGATGTAGGAGAACAGCAGCGGCAGGAAAAGCAAAATCAGGTACTGCCAGGGCACGATAATGGAGCAGAACACGTCCTCCACCAGGAGGATCAGGGTGGAGGTGATGATGAGGAGGAGGCAGGCGAAGTCAGTGATTGCCAGGTGGAAGATGTAGACAGTGATGGCCTTGCTGTGGATGGAGGGTCCGAGGAGGCAGAAGACGGCCGCGTTCCCAGCCAGTCCACAGAGGCTGATGAGCAGCGTGACACTGTGTATGGCCAGGTTGATCGCACACGGACCGGGTCCCTTGGTGGAGAACAACTCCATGGATGGACGCTGGGCAGGCGCTGGGATGTGGCCTCGGCTGTGCTCAGAGTGGATGGGCAGTCAGTGCTTGGAGAATCCAGGGATGGACCAAGCGGCTCCTCAGCAGCTCCCTGCAGCAGGAAGGGTTCGGTGGAGAGAAGTGAGATGTGCAGGGGAGGAGGGCAGTGGGAATGGTGGGGTGGGAGAGGGACGGGGGAGGGTTGGGCTGTTCAGCAGGAGATGAGGAAGGGAAGCTCAGGGCAGAGGATGGAGGAGTTGGGGAGGGCACTGCAGTCACCAGGAGAGGGCGGCAGGAACAGAGCAGCTGCAGGAGGAGAGGAAGGTGGGGCAGGGAGGAAGGAGAACATTGCACTGACCTGTTCAGTGTGGGGCAGCAGCAGGCACAGGGGCTCTGTCCCGATCAGCGGCGCTTCCTGGCACCCCTTGCTCCTTTTCGATCCGTATCCTAAAGCAGCTCCTTCCAGCTCAGGAACACGAAGAAGAACATTTATCTCCTGTCCTGGTGCTGCTCCCCAAGACTCTGTGGAGTCACGGGGGAATCAGAAATTGCATCTTTGGCTACGTCAGAGCTCCACTTCCTTGGAGTTACTTATCCTGATTTTTTTCTTTCTTTTCTTTTCTTTTTTTTTTTTTCTTTGCCAAAAAGGAATTGGCTTTTATCAAAAGCTCCAAATGAAGAATTTTGCTAATGGCTCTTCATTTCCTCCTGATTAGAAACACTCCTTCCCAGGAGAATGTCCCATTGCCCTCCCTCTGCCAACAGGTTTCTACCATTCCTCATTTCTCTTCCCTGAGGGTTCATCACCCCTCCAGCAGCAGAGGGATGCTGGTGGCACTGCAGTGCTGGTGGTGCTGGCAGTGCTGGTGAAGCAGCTGGGTGCTTCTCAGAAGAAGCTCCCATTCTGGGAAGAGCATCAGAATCATTGCCAACACCTCCCCTGGGCCAAAGGAGCACACCTGAGACAAGAATTCCCATTTTCCACTGTAATGCAGGCTCACACAGCCCAAGGGAAGAACAGCAATCAGCTGCTTGCAGCCAGGTTATCAGCACTGAGAGCCCACCTTAATTACTGCCAATACCCTTAATGATTCAATGAGAGCACAGATTTGGGGGTGCTGTGATCCCCTTTGCAGCCCTTCAGCAGAGCTCATCCTGCTTCTCCTCACTCTTGGGAGCACTTGTGGTTGTTTTTACCTGACCCCACCCCTCTGGGTACCATGTGCCAGGGCCTCTCCAGCCTCACAGGGAAGGATTTCTCCCTCATATTCAATCTGAACCCACCCTCTTGCAGTGGGCAGCCATTTCCCCTTGTTGTCCTGTCACTCCAGGCCCTTGTCCAAAGTCCCTCTGCACCTCTCCTGGAGCCCCTTTAGCTCATGGATCATCAAGTGTTTGCCCTTGGAAGGATTGGCATGGTGAGGGGTTGTGAGATTCCATAGCTGGGGGCACAAATGGGGTGTCAGCAAGGAGGAGAGGTGACAGCTCTGGTCCCAGGGTCCCCATCCACAGCAGCTTCCAGCAGGAGCATCCCAGCTCCCAGGCACATGTCAGCCTGGGTAGGAATCCCCTCACTGCCTTAGGAAGGGCTCTGCTATGAGAGAGGAACCTGCCCTCCTCAGACAAGGCAGGGGCTTTAGAGTGGGAAAAAAGAAGGAAAGGAGCCATTTTGGACACTGTTCACCAGGGACAGGCTCTGCAGCAAAGCCCAGATATTCTTCATTCACCACATTCTGGGGTCAGAGTTCCCACATTGGGATGAAACAAAAGCAATAAATGCCAATTTCATGTGGGGGTGGTACCAAAATGGCAAAGATCAGCACAGCCTGGATTGTGGCTGGAGCTGCTGTGCAGAGTCGCTGTTCAGCTCCTCCTGAGGCTGGCCAGGTTCAGGATGGAGGTGCTGAAGGGCTTCCTTGGACATGGATGCTGGGCAACCAGAGGACGGCCCCGTTGTGCAGGACAGCAGCACAACCCCCTAATTTCTGTGCAATCCAATGCTCCAAGCTCCTGGTGACGTCAATTTCCATATTTCCAGCGGGTTTTGGTCACAGGCTCCCTTCTCCTGCAGGAAGAAACCACCCCAGGGAGGGTGACCCCGTGGATATTTATTGATCAGTAGGAATCCCTCAGCCACTGTCCCGGGGTCCTTCAGCAGCACAGTGTCACCATGTCCCTGCTGTCATCATTGCTGCTGGAAGTGTTTTCTTCAAAAGTCCCCTCAAGGACCTTCCTTAGGGAACCCATGGAGCAGGGCCTCTTGTACATCCCTACCAAGAAGTAGATGAAAGGTTTGATGGTGCTGTGGATGCAGGCAAGCAGGAAAACAACCTGGGAGGAGACATCCGTGTAATTGAGCTGCTGCAGGATATTGCAGACACTGAGGGGGAGAGTGAAGAGCACAACGAGGACGATAACGATGTGGAACCTCTTGGGTTTCTGCTGCTGGGAGCCACACTTGGCTTTAATGAAGTTGATTGTGCTGGAAATGACCACAGGTGCAGCACAGCTGAGCTGCTCCCTATCCCATCCCGTCCCCATCCCTTCCTCATCTGTGCTCTCCATCCCCATCCTATCCCATCCCCATCCCCATCCCCATCCCATCCCATCCCATCCCATCCCATCCCACCCCGCAGGTTTCCCGCCCGGCAGCCTCTCCCCACCTTGAAGCGCTGCCCGTCGGGCTCTGCTGCTCTCCAGCGCGGACATTTGGGATCGGCAGCATCCAGAGCCTTCCTGAGCCCTCCTGACCCCTCGCACACGCCCAGACCCCCCCGGGGCCGCCTTCCCCCCGACAGCCCCGCTCCTGCCCCGCTCCAGCCGGGACCAGGCCCATCTTTGCCGTGGCACTCCCGGAGCAGCCGGGGCCGTGCTGAGCCCCTGGGCCATCCTGCCCGTGCCGCCTGTGCCGGTGCCAGCCCAGCTCCGGGCACTCGGGATCACGGGTGCTCCGGGCAGGTGAATGTGGCCTGGGAACAGCTCTGTGGCCAAGTGAGCAGCAGAGGAACAGAAGGATGCTCTTCCCCGGCACAGCTGCTGCTTTGTGCTCTGGGGCAGCGCTGCCGCTGCTGGGCTTCCTCGGGGAAAACAGCTCCTTTAGGATGGGCTTTGCTGCAAAGGTTTCCCTGAGCTGGGTGTCTGCAGGAGGCGTCGGGATACCAGTGCCAGGAGTTTTCCATGGTTTCCAGGCTCTTGGGCACAGCACGTTGCAGGCAATTTGCCAGCGTGAGCCAGAGCAAAATGGGTGCCATTGGACTCTGCAAGTGCAGTTCAGGCAGATGTTGATCTTTTAACTTTTCCACGGCAGGTGCGAATTCTTGGGCATTTGGGAGTCTGCCTTGACTTGCAGGGATTGAAGGGTTTAGGTGTGGAATTGTTTGGCCAGCTTGCTCCAAGGCATGGTGTAGTTCTGGAAGTGCCCCACAGCTCCCAGGACCGAGGGGCTGCTGGCTGGGTGCTGGTTCTGCTCTGCCCTGGGAACTGGGAGCCCCTGGGAGGGCCGGGGGTGACACCTGGACATGGGCTGGGGAAGCCTGGAATTGTATCGCAGCACTTTTCTATGCAGCTCTATGGGCCGGTGTGTGCTGAACGAAGCGGCTCTTCAGCACAATAAGTTCAGCAGTTTGGAAAAACCATGGAATATCTCCGAGTTAATGATGGGAGAGGGTTGGGGCTGCTCCCTGATAACGTGCAGGGCTTGGGGTGGGAAACGAACATGGGGAGAGGAGTGGGGGCTGCTCCTCGCTCTCGGGGCGCCGCGGGCGCTGCGCAGCCTTCCCCTTTTACTTCCCAATTCCTCCTTTTGTGCCTCCTTTTCCCTTGGGGATGCGCCCGGGCCGCATTCCAGCGGCCGCCATGGCAACAGCGCGTGGGGGCGATGGGGTGGGCGGGGTTTGCCGCGTGATTGACGGGGCGAATGGCCAATGGGAACGCGGGGCGGGCTCGGGGCTGGCCAATGGGGAGGCGTGGCGGGGCTGCGCGCGGCCAGTTGGAATCGGCGGGAGCGGTTGGGGCGGGCGGGCATGGACGGGCCCGGGCGGTGAGCGAGGAGCGGGAGATCGGGATGGGGAACGGGATGGGGAACGGGGAACGGGGAACGGGATGGGGAACGGGGAACGGGATGGGGGAGGGGGAGAACGGGATGGGGAGCGGGGGAACGGGTGGGGAACGGGGAACGGGATGGGGGAGGGGGAGAACGGGATGGGGAGCGGGGGAACGGGATGGGGGAGCGAGGGAACGGGATGAGGAATGGGAGAACGGGATGGGGGAGCGGCATCGGGGGTGCCCCGTCCCCGGAGCTGTGCGGATGCCGCGGCCGTGGGGGTGGCAGAGCCTCCGCCCACCCCGGGCGCTTCCCACCCTCTGCGATCCCGGCCTGAGCCGGGCTCTTCCCTGCAGGGATTACGAGGCTCAGATCCGGCATTTCCGAGGGCCCGAGCCGCGGGAGCCGTGGGACGGCTGAGCACGGCCCTGGCTCGGGGTGCCCCATCCCTGCCCCGCTGTTGCCCCGTCCCTGCCCCATCCCTGCCCCGCTGTTGCCCCGTCCCTGGCTCGGAGCTGACTCCGGAATGGTTTGCAGGTCCCTGCAGTGGGCAGGGGAATGTCTCCCGCTCCAAGAGAAGCAGAGCCGCTGGCCCGGGCTCCTGGAGGAGCTGCTGAAGGTGTTCATGGGCGACAAGAGGTACAATGAATTGCTGCCAGGCAGCCCAGGATTGTTCCCAAACGTCATCCCCTGGCTCTGTAAGTTGGTAAGGTCTTGTTCTCCCCAAGCCCATATCCAGAGCCCCGTGCTGGGAATAAAGTAATTCCTGGCTTTCCAATACTAAAAATGCAGCACCAGAGTAGGGTTCTGTTAACCTGATGATTTAGGGGATATTGGCAAAAATTGATGGTGGGCCAGGTTGGACTGAGCTTCTAACACTCCCTGGATTCACGGGATCGGGGATTCCAGCGTGCACCACACAGGTTTTTTCGGGGAAATCCCTTGATCCCCAAATCCGTATGAGTTCAAAGCAAAAAGCCCTGGGAGCTGAAGACAACAGGATGTTTTTTGGGAATGTTCAAGTATTCGGTGTGTCCTAAATGTTGGCTTTGAATTAATGCAGATGGTCCAGGATTGTGTGTTCAGAGTTTAGGCATGGCCAGGTCTGGATTTGCATTTGTGGGCACTGAGTGTTCCTTGTGTCAGTTTAGGTCTGGATTGGTGGGAATTGTCAGAGAAAAGAGAAGGGAATTGAAATGCAGAGCTCTGTTCTTGGAGAAAGGATCAGGATGGGAGAAAAGAGGGTGTGGAACTGCTGGGAGCTCCTGGAGTGAGGGAAAGGATGCAAGAGGTAGAAACAAAAGCTGTGGAACAAAGCCCAAAAAAGGGGACAGGGCAGAGCGGTCACCTCGGGGGGGTAAAGAGGGAAAGAATCCCTGCTCCAGGAATGCAGCAGGGGCCAGGAGAGGATCATTTTCCATCCACTGCTCTCAGTGGGATTCTAATAAGGAAGGTCCAAGGGAATGATTCGTTTGTTCTTAGGTTTGGAATGAAAGGTGCCCTTCCAGAGGGGAATATTCACCTGTTAAAATTCTGTTGGATACAGGAAAAGAGGGAGGAAGCAGCTGGGGAATGAACAGGTGGATTTTTGGTGGATACAGACAAAGGCATGGGCAGGGGCACTTAGGTAAAATACACTTCCTGGGTAGCACCAGGAAAAGCTCCAGCTGCCCATTTTCCCAAGCTCTGACATTCCAGAGGAGTAAGCAGTGGTCAGCACATCAATTTCTCTATTCCTTGGATGCCCAGTGCTTTTGGGAAGAGGTGACAACAAATCCAGGGATGGAATTCCTGATAGTGAGGCCCAGGTTTTGATATCCTTCCAGCACCCGAACGCAACAGAGGGAATCCTGGAGGAGGAGGTGGAAAACGCTGTCGCTCCGTTGGTGGAATTCCTGGGAAATGGAAAGCAGCAGAAGCAGCAAGAACAGAGTTGGAAGCAGGCTCCAGCCGGGTAAGGCAGACACCAAATCCTTTGGAATTAGAACTGGGCAGGGGTGGGAAGAATTAATTCTTACATTCGTAGCCCATGGATTCCTGAGCAGGATCCTGGCAGGGAAGACTGCAGGGATCGGCCTGGGGACTGTTCCCGGCTGGGGGCAGCGAGGCTTGGAATTGGCTGGAGGGAAGAAAGGGGGATCCTTTGAGCACAAGGATCAGCTGTGAAATGTGGAGATGGCATCAGACAATTCCTCAGGAGGGTTCAGTTCCTGGGCCAAATGGATCTCCTGCCTTGTGAAGGAGCTCAGAGATCTGGGAAGAGCCCAACCAGCGCAGGGAATGCACTGGCAGATAAAACTGCTGGGGAATGGTGGGGAAAAGCATCAAACAGGGGGCCTCGTTTTGTACAGGAATGGTACAAAAAATATCCAAAGAGCAGGAATCCAATGGGATTTACATGTTCCTTGGAGACCACAATCCAGTGGGAAGGCTGAGAGAAGGAAGCAAAACCTAAAAAGGCAAATGAGCCAGATCTGCCCAAAGCCTCCAATGGCCCCATTCCCTGGCATTGCTGAGGAATTCAGCCGAGCTCCAAGCAAAAGGTGAGCCCCTATGGAATCCTTTCTGGGAGACCATATCCAGCTGGGACTCTTCCTGGAGAAGGCCATGGGATATGGGTTATCCCAGGTCCAGAGAATATGTCATTTCCTGTGGAAAAACACTGGGATCACTGCATCACTTACTGTTTTAGGCTCACCAGTCACCCGGGCTATCCAAGTCCATCCTCCCCAGCGGGGAGAGCAGGAGCACGTCTGGACATGGAGAATTTCTGGGAGAGCCCGGGAGAAGGAAGAAGGCTCCAGCTTCACAGATCTGTGTCATAACCCATCCTGTCAGCCACTGCTGTTTGATCCTGGTGGATTTGTCCTCTTGGATTCAACCTGAGCAGCGCTAATTGCTGGGAATGAAGCAGCCTTTGGTACTTCTTTTCCACGAAACCTCTCCATCCTGCCCTTCAATCCTGCTGCAAACACGGGGAAAACCCAAAACTCCTTTTTTTCCCCTCCTCTCCCCTTCACTTTGCCTCCTCTTTTCTTGCAGGCTTTGGGCTATCCAGGCTTGGATGTGGATTAGACACCCTGTAAGCTCAGCTCCAGGTGGGATTGCAGCAGCATTGGAAGCACCAGGAATTCTCCCAAGGTTTGGTGTGAGGGGCTGCATCTTGGGAGGGGCTGGGATTTTGTGCACTTGTGGGGATTTTTCTCCTGTTTGCCTTTTGGGCTGCCTCAGAGAAAAAGCTGGAAACCAAAGAAACGCAAGGGGGTTCCCAAATTCCTTTCCAGCCCTTCAGAGGAGGCACAAATCCACGTGGAGCTGAGGAAAGGGATGAGAATGGGAATGAGGGGGGTCATGCTGGGTGCCCTCCCCCAGAGGGACCCAAAACGGGCAGAAAATTCACAGGCAGGGGAGTGTGTAGAATACTAAACCCGAGTTTTTCACTTTTAGGTATATTGACACCTAATACTAATTTATGTATAGATTAATTTTGAAATACAGCCTCTCTCTCTACCCTAACATATCCAGGAATAGAAGCTGGGACTAGAGATGAGCGAGTTTTGAGCATAACGAGGCGGCGTTTTTCTGTAGGAAGGGAAGAAGCGAGTGCCTGGCGCCAGGAGCCGAGAGGCTCGGGCTGCAGGAGCTGCAGAGCGCCCTGAGCCGGCTTTTGCCTCTGCTCTGTCCGTGCCCCGCAGCGCGGCCCGGCCCCGGGCTGAGCTGGGCGGCGCTGCTGCCGCCTGGTGGCGAGAGCGCGGCACTGCCGGCCCCGGCACGGCGCCCCGGCGCTGCTGCCGCCCGGGGCCGGGGGAGCCGAGAGGGCGGCGGCCTCGGTGGCTGCCGAGCGTGGCAAGGGCAAGGAGCGAGCGGGGCCGCGTCTGGCAGCGGAGGGGAGGGGCGAAGGACGGTTCGGAGCGCCAAGGGACACGGGCGTGCATGAGCGGGGCCAGAGCGCTGCAAAGGAGCGGGCGCCGTGCGGGGCGGTGACCGCGACGAATGAGAGCGCGGGGGGCGGCCCGGCGGGGCCGGTTTTGCCGGGCAGCAGAGGCGCGGTCGCAGCGCGAGACGGGGCGGGGAGCACCGGGCGAGCACGGTCGGAATAGAGCCGCCCGCGTGCCGCTCTCAAGGGGGCGGCTCGGAAAGGAAGGCGCAGTTGGGCACTTTTCGCGTTGGCGTAAGGGACGCTTTTTTTAGCAGCTGCCAGGACCTTGCAGAGGGCAGGTGCCACTTCCGCCACACTCAAGATGGCGGACGCACTAGGACCCCCCCCCCCGCCCCCGACCGAGGTGTCCCTGCCGATGCCTGTTGCCGGTCGCGCGGCTATTGCCCGCCCGCTTTCGGCGCCGCTGACCCCACCAGACGTGTCCTCACACCGGGAAGCGCCGCGGAAAATCGCGCTGAAAGCGCGGGACCGGCGTCGGGGCCGGATTCAGGCAGCTGAATAGACAGACGCCGTTGTGAGGGGCTGGGGGGCCCTTAAGTGTACCACACTAAAGATGGCGGCTCAACCGGAAGTGGCTTCTGGCAGCACCCAAGATGGCGACTGCAGGCGGAAGTCACGTGATCGCCACACCAAAGATGGCGCCTAGGTACACTGCTTAGTGACCTTCTCAAGATGGCGACATTGCGCATGCGCCTTGGGTAGGAAAAAATGGCGGGAAAGAATGGACCCCCCTCCCCCACTGGGTTTGTCTATTCGGCTGCCTGAACGCGACGCCGACGCGGCTCCAGCGCTTTCAGCGCAATTTTCTGTGGCGATTCCCGGTGTGCGGGCACGGGCTGTGGGGTCGTTTCCGCTGGGGCGGGCGATAGCCGCGGGGGCGCCGGCAGGCATCGGCATGGACACCTCTTCCGGGGGCCTGCCGTGTCCGCCATCTTGAGTGTGGCGGAAGTGTGACCCGCTCACTGCAAGGTCCTGGCAGGTGCTAAAAAAAGCGTCCCTTACGCCAACCCGAGCGCGCCCAACTGCGCCTTCCTTTCCGAGCCTCCGTACCGCCCACGCCGTGCCGGGCTCTCGTCCCCCCCTCTCCGCCGCCTCCCCCCGCTCCCTCCGGCTCGAGGAGATGCAGGGAGACAGAAAAGCATCGAGGACGAGCAGGCACCGGAGCTGCCCGAGCCCTCCCCCTGCCCGAAGGGCGGTGGCTGCCCGCAGCCGGGAGTGGCCAGCGAGGATGGAGCTGCTCTTTCCCGGGGGGTGAGAGCTGGAGGGGAGGAGGAACGGAGCCGGAGGCAGGCTTTCCCCGGCAGGAGGGGCAGGGAGGATTTCAGCTCCCAGCAGCTCTGGGTGAGCGCTGGATGGAGCCCGGGCTGAGCCAGGTGGTCACTGTGGGTGCTGTTCCTGCCCCAGGGGCTGCTGAAATGGCAGCTCGCTGCAGCCTCGTGTGTTTGTGTGCAGAAGCAGCTCCAGTGCTGGCAGCCAAAGCGAATTTCTATCGGATTTGGATCAAATGTGGCGTTTAAATCTGGGATTGTTCCATTCCCTGGGTGGGGAAGTGCTTGGAGTAGCCAAGCTGAGCCATTTTTGAGAATTCCAAGCGTTGTGTTCTTACGCTCCTTAATACAGCGTTTAGATAATTGATCCTGAATGGAGACAGTATCAGGGGGATTTGTTAGAGTAGCAGGGATGTTTTTTCACCTGGCAGTGTGTCGGGATAGTCGAGACTCCTTATGTCAGAATTAATTGGTCTTCCTTCTTTTCCCTTTTGTTCTTTCTAGATTGTGGCTGAGTGGAGAGAATATTTGGGATAAAGAAACGAAATGCACGAGGGAATTTTTGTGTTCCCGTGGGGCTGCTTTAGGCGTGTGCAGCTTCTGAGCTGCACCGAAACTTGAGGCTGCCACAGAAGCCTTCCAAAGCTGGAAGGGCTGGGAAAGAGAATTCCAGGAGAGGTGTGGGAAGCGCTTTCTGCCAGGTCTGGGCAGCATTGAGGTGGGAATGACTTCAAAGTGTTCCTTGTCCCTGTCCTGTTCCCAGCCCAGGATGAAGTTGGTGTTCCCTGAGTGGCTGCAGTTCCCTGGATGTGGTGGGAGGAGGTCTGTGCCGGGGAGTGGGAGAAATGTCCCCTCCCGGTGCCGTGTCCTTGGCGGGCAGAGAGCGCCCATCGTGGGGATTTACCAAGACAGGAATATTGATCTAATATCGATATCCAACTGAGACAGACAAAAACTCTCTAACAGTTTAGAGTTAGCAAGTGCATGCTTTATTTGGCACCAGGCACTGCGTGGGATGGCTCCCTAAGATGCAGGGCCCCGATCCAAGCAAACACAAAGCTTTTTATTTACAAAAGTTATGAATATCCAAAATACAAATGCATATTCATAACATTAACACCTCCCATTCTCTGCTTCATATGGAAATGAGCTTCAATGTCATTAAGCATGCACAGTGTGTGATCTCAATGGAGTCGGTGGTCTTGAATTGGGTCAGTGCTCCCGAGAAAGATGAAGTAACTCATCTTCCTCATTTTGACCTTTTTGCCTCTCTGAGCTTTAACAATCCTAATTACTTTAATGACCTCTAAGTTTCCTCTTGCATGACTTTTGGATGGGTTCCCACCAAGGGAGGAAATTGGAAATTGTCCTTGTTCCCTACACCAACTTATCAATGTTTCTATTCCTCATTCTGAGCACAGCTAAGCAAACATGCAAATGACAGAGCATCAGTTATTTGGTAATTGGTTACTAACATCTTAAAACCCATTTCAGATCCAGCTGTCTTAACTATTTTAATTAACTCTAGCTGGGCCCAAATTCCTTCCTATTCTAGCTAATTTCAACACAGCTAGCCTATAACTAAAATCTTTATGTTTCTTCTAAATCTATGTTTCAGTGGCAAGGGAGGTTTGTGAGTATGGAATCAGTCCTAGCTCCTTTCTAATGAAGTGTTTTAATGAGCCATCAGCAGGGACCACTTTTAGCCAGCTTTAGTTAAGTTCCTTTTGCACAGGTTTCATGTTGCTTTGATGGTGAAGTCACCAAATCCTGAAGTTTGCTAAATTAACCCTGAAAAGCTTTAATGAACCAATGCTGAGGGAACTGGGGATTGAATATCTGGGATCTTATGGCCCTTTGAGGCCATATTGGGTTTACCCCCTGATTTTGGTGCCAAGGGAAACTCCCAAGTTAAGAATAATCCAAATATGAAGCACTTCTCACAAAACTCAGCTTTGCAAACCTTTATTTGGGCTAAAAAATAAGAGATGGGAATGCCCCTGGCAGAAAAGCAGCTGTGAGGCCCAGCAGGCTTCAAATGCCTGTCAGCAGGAGCTCCAGGAGAAATGGCTGCTGGCTCCGGGCATCCTGGGCTTCCCAGGCAGGTTTTGTACTGGATTGCAAGGCAGTTTTCCTGCCTCTGGGGGGTGGCACCTGCATCCCACTGGAAAGGGAAAAATGTGGAGAGAGCGCCAAGCGGGAAGGCGGTTGCTGATGTGTGTCCTTGGATTGCAGTTCCTCCCGGTGGGTCTGTGCTGCTGGAAGTACAAAGGAGATCAGTCCTGGAGTACGTGTGGGTTCGCCGGTGGGGCTTGGGAGAGACGCTGGACGTGAAATTCCAGGGAAGTTCCCCTTGCTGGAGTGAGAAGCAGTGGAAGCAGTTTGCTGTCTGCTTCTTCATCCCCTTCACCTCGGTCCCCTGGGGCTCCAGGTAATCCCCTCTCACCTTTGCTTTTCCAAGGGTCTCTAAATGAGGGCTTGAGCTTTGGTGTAGCTCCCTTTTACAGGGAAGATCTGTTCCAGGAAAGGTCTCCTGGTCTGGACTGATGGCGTTGCAGGAAGAGCAGGAAACCCCACAGCTCCTGTGGCTCCCTCATCTGATTTGGCTGCAGGCCGCAAGGCTCATTCCCAAGTGTCATCCCCTGGCTCCGTGACTCGGTGAGGTTGTGTTCCCCCAAAGGCCAGGGGCCGCTTTGTGTTGCAGTTCACGAAAGTCCAGCTCGGTGGTGCTGGGTTTGGTTTTTGTGTGCCATGAAGGCACTAAAACTTCCCCTCCTTCACTGGCACAGCCCTGGAGTGGGAGCAGATTCCCCTTATCCCGGAGTTAGCCCGCTCCTGCCCTGGATCCCTGTGGTGCCGTGTGTTCTCCAAGCTCAGAGCACTGCTGGCTCTAAACAAGAAAAACAATCCCTGTTCCTTCTCTTCTCCGTCCTTGATGTTCCCAGGCCCTGCATCTCCCTGGCTATTCCCTGTGTGAGTCTTCATCTGCATCCCACCTTATCCTGATCAAATAAGGGCCTGAGACGTGTTTAGCAGCAAATGCATTCCTGTAAAGAAAGCCAAGTGCAAAGAGCATCCAGATGCAGAGAAGTCTTTAGAAAAGCACTCCAGATGTGCAAATGAGGGATATGTCTTCCTGCATCTCCTGTTGATTTTCTCTGTCAGGTTTTGGAGGGGTTTCTCTCTGTGATTTCCTGCGATCCAGGTGTGTCCCTTCCTTTGTCCAGATCCTGTGCCAGAGGATGGAACAGCTGATGAGGGGGGTCTGGGATGAAAATGGTTCTGCTGAAATGAGGGAAACAATGCTGGAAGAGAAACGAGCATCCTTTTAATGCCTGGAATAAAAATGCTGGAAAAAGGGCACTTTTTATTTGATTTGATGTCATTCTCCCTTTTTTTCCATGGATAAAACTCCACGGTGAGCAGTCAGAGTGGAAATATGAAATGCAGGAGTCTTGGATTCCACAGTGGGATTAACTTCCCTTTTCTGCTCTCTTTCAGGACAGCAAAAACCACTGAACCCGTCCCATCTTTGGGACCAAGAGCTTTGGTGTTGGAGCAGCCAAAGCCAGCTTGGGCCCCCCTGGTGCTGCCCGTGGTGTGGGTAAGTGACAGGCTCCTCTTTTCCTCTGTGTTGGGATGAACTGCCTAGGGAATGCCGTTTCCAGCAGCCTGGTGTGCTGGAAAAAGGGAGAAGGGAAGAGGGAATGTGGTGCCAGAGCTGCGTGCCATCGGGTTGTGTTTCCCTCTGCGGACAGAGAGTCTCTGGGCCGAGGTGAGATTGCTGGGAGTGCTTGGACGAGCTGTGCAGGAGACAGGGAGTTGGGGATTGCAGCTGGGGATTGGAACCACTGCCTTAGGTCTGCTTAGTCAGTGTCTGTGTGAAGTGGGATTTGCGCTGGAGAGGTGCTGTCGGGAACAAAGGACGGAGTAAATCCTCTCCGGGGATGCGCAGGGAGGGAGTGATTTGCAGGGAAGGAGAGTATTTCTAAGCCGTGTCAGTATTTCCCTGAAAGTGGGGCTGGAGCAGTGAGGGGGGTGCTTGGGTTTGGCCTGGGCCTGTCAGGAAGAGCCATAAACGAGCCAGCCCAGGCCCTGACGCCTGCATGGATGTTTGACACACTTCTACAGAAAGCCAAGGCAGTCATGAATGCAGAGGACAAATTGTAGGCGTCTGCTTACGATCTGTGGGGAAATTTCCTTTGGAATTACCAGTCAGAGAGTGCATGCAGGCAGAGCACATCTTTTGGCTTTTTCTGGTTTGTCGTCTCCTGTCTGGCTATAGAGAGCTTTGTGCGCTGCCGTTCAGGAAGCAGCGTGTTTTCAGCTGGAAATTTGGGGTGGGTTTGTTTCCTCAGGGTCTGGGGTCTTTCCTGAGAGAATCACCCTCCCATAAATCCCCCGGAAAGGAGATGTTGGAGTACCTGTTTGTTCCCCTGTGGAGCTTGGAAGAGATGCTGAGGGTGAAATTCCAGGGAAGCTGCGCTTGCAGAGCGACTGGAGTGCGAAGCAGTGGCAGCTGTTTGCCCTGGGCCGGTTTCCCCCCTTCACTTCGGTTCCCTGCTGCTCCTGGTAATCCCTCAGCACCTTTGCTTTTGCAGGTGCTTTGCTGAAGGGTTTCTGAATGTGGCAGTGAGCTTTTCTGTTCCTGTTTCTATGGAGGATCTGTTTCAGGAAATGTCTCCTTATCTGGATGGATTCAGAAGTCCCTGTTACAGGTTAATTGCAGTGAAGAAAAGGAAAAGAAGCCAATAGCCTGGACTGGGATGCCCCAGGCCCCTGCCAAGCACAGGGGTTGTTGCTGGGTGTTTATTCTGCAGTCCTGTGTGCTCAGGTCTTGTTCTGAACTGCTCAGCCATAAATGCCACTGCAGGGAGAACAGGAAACCCCACGATTCCTGTGGAGTGTTTGTCTGCACTGACTTTGTGCTGCAGCCTGAACTGTGTCCTAAATGTTGGCTTTGACTTAATGCAGATGGTCCAGGATTGTGTGTTCAGAGTTTAGGCATTACCAGGTCTGGATTTGCATTTGTGGGCACTGAGTGTTCCTTGTGTCAGCTTTAGGTCTGGATTGGTGGGAATTGTCAGAGAAAAGCGAAGGGAATTGAAATGCAGAGCTCTGTTCTTGGAGAAAGGATCAGGATGGGAGAAAAGAGGGTGTGGAACTGCTGGGAGATCCTGGAGTGAGGGAAAGGATGCAAGAGGTGGAAACAAAAGCTGTGGAACAAAGCCCGAAAAGGGGACAGGGCAGGGCGGTCACCTCGGGGGGGTAAAGAGGGAAATTATCCCTGCTCCAGGAATGCAGCAGGGGCCAGGAGAGGATCATTTTCCATCCACTGCTCTCAGTGGAATTCTAATAAGGAAGGTCCAAGGGACCTTTGTTCTTAGGTTTGGAATGCAAGGTGCTCTTCCAGAGGGGAATATTCACCTGTTAAAATTCTGTTGGATACAGGAAAAGAGGGAGGCAGCAGCTGGGGAATGAACAGGTGGAATTTTGGTGGGTACAGGCAAAGGCATGGGCAGGGGCACTTAGGTAAAATACACTTCATGGGGTACCCCCAGGAAAAGCTCCAGCTGCCCACTTTTCCAAGCTCTGACATTCCAGAGGAGTAAGCAGTGGTCAGCACATCAATTTCTCTATTCCTTGGGTGCCCAGTGCTTTGTTGGGAAGAGGTGACATTTGGAAAGGAACAAATCCAGGGATGGAATTCCTGATAGTGAGGCCCTGGAGAAGAAAGAAGGCTCCAGCTTCACAGATCTGTGTCATAACCCATCCTGTCAGCCACTGCTGTTTGATCCTGGTGGATTTGTCCTCTTGGATTCAACCTGAGCAGCGCTAATTGCTGGGAATGAAGCAGCCTTTGGTACTTCTTTTCCACGAAACCTCTCCATCCTGCCCTTCAATCCTGCTGCAAACACGGGGAAAACCCAAAACTCCTTTTTTTCCCCTCCTCTCCCCTTCACTTTGCCTCCTCTTTTCTTGCAGGCTTTGGGCTATCCAGGCTTGGATGTGGATTAGACACCCTGGAAGCTCAGCTCCAGGTGGGATTGCAGCAGCATTGGAAGCACCAGGGATTCTCCCAAGGTTTGGTGTGAGGGGCTGCATCTTGGGAGGGGCTGGGATTTTGTGCACTTGTGGGGATTTTTCTCCTGTTTGCCTTTTGGGCTGCCTCAGAGAAAAAGCTGGAAACCAAAGAAACGCAAGGGGGTTCCCAAATTCCTTTCCAGCCCTTCAGAGGAGGCACAAATCCACGTGGAGCTGAGGAAAGGGGTGAGAATGGGAATGAGGGGGGGTCATGCTGGGTGCCCTCCCCCAGAGGGACCCAAAACGGGCAGAAAATTCACAGGCAGGGGAGTGTGTAGAATACTAAACCCGAGTTTTTCACTTTTAGGTATATTGACACCTAATACTAATTTATGTATAGATTAATTTTGAAATACAGCCTCTCTCTCTACCCTAACATATCCAGGAATAGAAGCTGGGACTCGAGATGAGCGAGTTTTGAGCATAACGAGGCGGCGTTTTTCTGTAGGAAGGGAAGAAGCGAGTGCCTGGCGCCAGGAGCCGAGAGGCTCGGGCTGCAGGAGCTGCAGAGCGCCCTGAGCCGGCTTTTGCCTCTGCTCTGTCCGTGCCCCGCAGCGCGGCCCGGCCCCGGGCTGAGCTGGGCGGCGCTGCTGCCGCCTGGTGGCGAGAGCGCGGCACTGCCGGCCCCGGCACGGCGCCCCGGCGCTGCTGCCGCCCGGGGCCGGGGGAGCCGAGAGGGCGGCGGCCTCGGTGGCTGCCGAGCGTGGCAAGGGCAAGGAGCGAGCGGGGCCGCGTCTGGCAGCGGAGGGGAGGGGCGAAGGACGGTTCGGAGCGCCAAGGGACACGGGCGTGCATGAGCGGGGCCAGAGCGCTGCAAAGGAGCGGGCGCCGTGCGGGGCGGTGACCGCGACGAATGAGAGCGCGGGGGGCGGCCCGGCGGGGCCGGTTTTGCCGGGCAGCAGAGGCGCGGTCGCAGCGCGAGCCGGGGCGGGGAGCACCGGGCGAGCACGGTGGGAATAGAGCCGCCCGCGTGCCGCTCTCAAGGGGGCGGCTCGGAAAGGAAGGCGCAGTTCGGCGCTTTCGGGACGGCGTAAGTGGCGTTTTTATTCGAACCTGCCAGGACCTTGCAGAGGGTGGATGACACTTCCGCCACACTCAAGATGGCGGACGCAATAGGCCCCTAAGAGAGGTGTCCCTGCCGATGCCTGCCGCCGGTCGCGGGACCGTCGCCCGCCTCCGGCGCCGGTGACCCCACCACCCGTGTCCTCGCACCGGGGACCACGGCGGAAAATCGCGCGGAAAGCGCGGGGCCGGCGTCGGAGTCCGGGCTGGATTCAGGCAGCTGAATAGACAGAAGCCCTTGTGAGGGGCGGGGGCCTTGTGAGTACCACACTAAAGATGGCGGCTCAATCGGAAGTGGCTTCTGCCAGCACCCAAGATGGCGGCAAAACCGGAAGTTAGGTCTCGCCACACCAAATATGGCGGTCGTTTACGCTGTTTTCTGACCTTCTCAAGATGGCGGTAGGGAAGGCCCCCCTCTAGCTGCGTCTATTCGGCTGCCTGAACGCGACGCCGACACCGACGCCAGCCCAGCGCTTGCACGCAATTTTCTGAGGCGTTTCCCGCTATGCGGACACCGATTGTGGGGTCAGTGGCGCCTGGGGTAGGCGGGAGCATTCAGGCAGCCGATTAGACGGAGCGGGGTCCTTCCGGGCCGCCATCTTGAGAAGGTCGAATAGCCCGTTACCCGATCGCCATATTGGTGCGGTACCGGTGACTTCCGCCCTTCCTCGCCAGGAGCGGCAATGGCGGGGAGCGCGGGGAGCAGCGCGGCCGGGCCGGGGGCACCGGGGCGGCTTCTCCGGGCTCGGAGGTGAGCGGGGACCGGGAACAGCCCCGAGCGAACGGCAGGGGCCGCGGGGGATCGGTATTCCGGCACAGGGATGGGTGTCCCGGCACAGGGATGGGTGTTTGGCACAGGGATCGCTGTCCCAGCACAGCGGGAGCTGCGGGCACGGGGCACTGGAGCTGCCTCGGCCGTGCGGGGCCCGAGGCGTCGCTCCGGGGCGGATTCTGTAAGGGACAAAATGAACATTTTGGGGTAAAATCTGGGTTAATCCGCAGTGGGGTTTTTGCCCGCTGTGTTCACGGCCCCGCCGGCTCCGGGCGGGTTAAAGGCGCAGCTGCCCCGAGACAGCGGGACCGGCCGGGGCTGCTCGCTCCCGGTGCTGCCGCCTTGTGGGGAGAGCCCGGCACTGCAGCCCGGAACGGCGCTGGACACGGGATCGGCGTGGAGCAGCAGCCCAGGGAATGCTGAGGCACCCCAGGGAAGGCTGAGGTGTCCCAGGGAATGCTGAGGCACCCCAGGGAAGGCTGAGGTGTCCCAGGGAATGCTGAGGTGTCCCAGGGAATGCTGAGGCACCCCAGGGAATGCTGAGGCGTCCCCTGCCCGGGGCACTCGGCAGCAAATCCCTGATGTTGAGCAGACAAAGGAAAGTTCTGGGTTAGTGGGAGGAGGTTTCTGGAATGGAGTTGGGACAGGTGCTGATCCACCCATGGAATCACGGGGTGGTTTGGCTTGGAAGGGACCACCAAGATCATTTACACTCTGTTTGTTGTCTGATTCCACAGCAAAGAACATCCAGAACTGGCACCTCACCCTCATGGACAGCGGGAATGCCTTCCATAGCTCTTGTTTAGGAATGGGAATGGCTGTTGGGAGCTCTGGCAGGACCAGGTAAGAACAGAAATGGGATCATTCTGGCTGCTGCTGGAGGTGGTTTTCTCTTTTCAGGATGTTCTGATTGATCCTTTCACAGCAGTGTTCCTGGGCACATTTGAGGGTAATTCCAGGAATTTCAAAACAGTTGAAAAATGGTGGGGAAAAAATGTGAACCTGATCCATTTCTAGTAACTCCAAACTTCTCCCACAGCACCGTTCCAGGGGAAAGCTGATGAAAGGATAAAGATGCAGATGAACAAGTGCTGTAAACCCCCCTGGCTCTCTGACAGGGCAGACCTTCCAGTAATGCCAGTACATCTCTCTGAGAGACTCTGGGATCACAAGGTTTTCCAGGAAAGCAAAACAAGGACAGAGATGAGGGAATAGGCTTCCAGTTAAGAATGGTTTGGTGGGTGTAGGAATGATCCTTGTATGTTTGATGCTTCCCTTTTTATTCCTGAATCATGTAAAAATGATTCCTTGAGTAAATCATCTAAATTTGGGAATTTAAATTGGAGAGGGAACAGTGCAGCATTAATACAGGCAGAGATCATGGAATGGTGGAATGGTTTGGGTTGAAAGCCCCATCTCTGAGCCTGTTCTGGGCAGGCTCCTGCCCATCGGCCACTCGGTGCAGGTGGACATGGAAGTGATGGAGGTGTTCAGGGAACGCTGATTGTTTTTCCCTGCCTCTGGCAGTCAGGTCATTACAAAGACTAATTGACCTCTTCCAGTGGGGAGACATTTAAACAAGAGGTGCCAAAAAGAATTGGAGCTTCTGCACGCTGGAATCTGCAAGTCTCCAAGTTAAAATCCCCCCTGGATGGTCACCGGTGCGATTCCCACGGACTGGTCACCTTGGCCAGGAGTGTCCAATCCTGCTGTCAATGCACTGGACCAGGATGTCATTTTCATTTCGTGTAAAGACCCTCTGGGTGCCCCCCAGTCACTGGAAGGACCGGACTGGGCTCCCAGGACAGCAATTCCAGGTGTTCTCTTCATGGAAATAGCACAGGAGCCTTCCCCTTGCCCAGAGGAGCAGCCAGCGCCTCCCTCAGTCCACAAATCCCCAGGACAGCACACAGGGAAGTAACAGGATTATGGAAATCCCCCACCCTGGGAGTTTGTGGGGCTCTGGATTAAATTTTGGATTCCTAATGTTAAAGGGGGGGGTGTGGAGGGGTTTTTCTTTCTCTCCTGTTCATTATTGTTACCACTGCTCTTGTTGCTCTCACTGTTATTATGTGTTGTCATTAATCTCAAATGATTGCATTTGTCTTGGTTTCCATTATTAAACTGTTCTGAGCTGGAATTTTGTCTCTGGTCTCTTCCCCATCCCACGGGGGGTGAGGGAGCAGCTGCTGGTGCCCAGCTGGGGTCCAGCCGTGGCCCCGGGCACTTCTGGGGGCTCCGAACCCGAGGGACAGGAGCGGTTTTGGGCTCACAAAAAGAGACCCAGTGCTGCCTTTCGGGGGCTCAAAAGCAGGGGCAGAGCTTAAAAACAGAGACTAAATCCTGCATTGTGGAGTCCTGAGAGCAGGCTGGTATGGCCAGAGCTGGGACTCAGAAACAGTGACTAAATCCTGTTCTCAGGGCTTGAGGAAGAGAGCGAGTCCTGTGTGTTTGGGCTCACAAAGAGAAACTGAAGTGCTGCGTTTTGCTGGACCTGAATCAAAGCCCAAATGCCGTGTTTTGATGCTCAAAGCGGGCTCTTCGGGCCAGGGCGAGTCTGTGTCTCTGAGCTCCGAGTCCTGCCTTAGGCACAGCCCGAAGCCGGGCTCCCCGGCCTCACGCAGAGCTCGGGAGCAGCGACTCAGCGCCGCGTCCGGGGCTGGCGGCAGAGCCCGGGGCCGCGTCGTGGGGCCCAAGGCGGGCTCCGGGAGGGGCTCAGGGCTGAGCGGAGCCCGGCCCGGCGCGTCGGGCCCGGCTCGGGATCCCGGGGCTGCCCGGGCGCTGGCACAGCCCCGGCTCCCCGCGGAGAGCCGGCCGGAGCAGGAGCGGCAGCGCCGGGCTCGGCCCCAGCGCCCGTCCCGGAGCGGCTCCTCCCGGTCCCGATGCCAGCCCCCATCCCGCCGGGAGAGGCGGCACCGCCCGGGACCCGCAGCGGCCGCCGGCAGGAGCCGGAGCCCCGGTCCCGGGAGCGGCCCCGGTGCGCGGGGCGGGTCCGGCCCGGGAGAGAGGGGCGGGGCCCCGAGCGATGGAGCCGCCCCCGTGCCGGGCAGGGCGGGCCCCGGGGCCGGGCGGGGCCGGGGCTCTGGGGCGGTCCCGGGCGGGGCCGGGGGCGGCTTCAGGGGCGGCCCCTGATCCGGCTCAGGTGCGCGGGGCGGGGTCCGCACAGGTGCGCGGGGCCCCAGCGCGGCTGCGCGGGGCGGGGCCGAGGGGATTTAAGGCCCGGAAATCGCCCCCGCCGCCATTTGCGCGCTCAGAGCTGGGGGAGGCTGCCGCTGGGCCGGGCTCCCCCGGCGTGGCCCGGGTGAGGCTCCGCTCCCCCTTTTTCCTCCCCCTCTTTCTCCTGCTCTTCTCCTCCTCCTTCTTCCCCCGCTTATCACCTCTTTCCTACCCCCCCAGTTTCTTTCTCTCTCCCCACACCCTCCCTCCCTCTCTCTCTCTCCCAGCCCCCCTCCTGCCCTCTCCCCAGCCCCCCTCCTGCCCTCTCCCCAGCCTCTCCCACCCTCTCTCCCTGCTCCCCTGCGCATTCCCGACCCCCGCACCCCTCCTTTCTCCCCGACCCGTCCTTTCTCCCCTCTCCCTACCCCGCTCCCCAACTCGACTCCCCTCTCTCTCTTCCCGCTCTACCTCTCCTCTGTCCATCATCCTTTCCCCCCTCGTTCTCGTTCTCCCCAACCCACCCCGACTCCTCTCCCTACCCCACCTCATCCTTCCCTGACTCTCCCCTTTCCCTCTTTCCCCCGCAGCCGCGGGGCTCGGGGCGCCGGAGAATAAAGCCCAGAGGGCCGGAGCCCGGCGCCCCTGCCCTCGCTGGAGCCCCACACGGGGCCGGGCCCGCTCGGCGGGTCCCCTGTGCAAACAAGAACACGGCCGGGGCTCCGGCTTTCCACACACACACTGGGGATCCCCTCCTCAGGAGGGGGTCCCGGGGGGGTGGTGGGTTGGGGTGGGCCCCCTCCTCAGGAGGGGGTCCCGGGGGGTGGTGGGTGGGTTTCAGGGAGGGTGGTGGGTTGGGGTAGGGTGGGCCCCCTCCGGAGGAGGGGGTCCCGGGGGGGTGGGGGGTTCGGGGGGGTGGGGCGGGTGGGGCGGGTGGGGCGGGCCCCCTCCGGAGGAGGGGGTCCCGGGAGGGGGTCAGGGTGGGCCCCCTCCGGAGGAGGGGGTCCGGGGAGGGGGTGGGGCGGAGGGGGGCTTTCCCCCCCCCCCAGTCCCCGCCCCCTCTCCCGGACCCCCTCCTCCGGACGGGGCTCACCCCGGCCCCCTCCCCGGGACCCCCTCCTCCGGACCGGGGCCCCGGGGGGGAGGGAGGGGGGCGGGTGGGGTGGGGGGGAAGCAGAGGGGGTCACGTCACTCTGCAGCATGAACAGGCATAGAGCCCACCGGCCAAACCAACAGCCCCTCCCCTCCGGCCCCCCCCCACCCCACCCCACCCCCCCCCTCCCCCCGGGGCCCCGGTCCGGAGGAGGGGGTCCCGGGGAGGGGGCCGGGGTGAGCCCCATCCGGAGGAGGGGGTCCGGGAGAGGGGGCGGGGACTGGAGGGGGGGAAAGTCCCCCCTCCGCCCCACCCCCTCCCCCGGACCCCCTCCTCCGGAGGGGGCCCACCCTGACCCCCTCCCGGGACCCCCTCCTCCGGAGGGGGCCCGCCCCACCCGCCCCACCCCCCCGAACCCCCCACCCCCTCCCTAACCCCCCACCCCCCCGGGACCCCCTCCTCCGGAGGGGGCCCACCCTCCCCCAACCCACCACCCTCCCTGAAACCCACCCACCACCTCCCGGGACCCCCTCCTGAGGAGGGGGCCCACCCCAACCCACCACCCCCCCGGGACCCCCTCCTGAGGAGGGGATCCCCAGTGTGTGTGTGGAAAGCCGGAGCCCCGGCCGTGTTCTTGTTTGCACAGGGGACCCGCCGAGCGGGCCCGGCCCCGTGTGGGGCTCCAGCGAGGGCAGGGGCGCCGGGCTCCGGCCCTCTGGGCTTTATTCTCCGGCGCCCCGAGCCCCGCGGCTGCGGGGGAAAGACGGGACAGAGGACGGGAATAAGGGAGCAGAGGGGGTCAAAGAAGGAGCGCAGGTGAGGGGTTCGGGGTGTGCAGGGGGTGGGGGGACAGGAAAGGAGGGATGGGAGGACGAGGACGGAGCACAGGTGGGGGGGGTCAAGGTGCAGAGGGGGGAAGAGGGAAGAGGAACACGGGGAGGTGGAGAGGGAAGGAAGGGTGGGGGACGGAGGGGGAGGATTGAGGGCAGGTGGGGGGAATTGGGAGGGGAAGGGGAGCAGGGTGTGGGGGCAAGGGGGACCCGGGATGAGGGGGAAGGAATGGTGGAAAAGGAGAGAGAGGGTGGGGGGTAGGGCAGGGTTGGGGTGTGTAGGGGGAAAGGGAAGGGGGATGGGGGGGACCGGGCCGGGGGGGAGGGAGGGGAGGGCTAGGGGGGAGAGGGGGGGGGGGGTTGGGGGGGGGGGGTGTAGGGGGTGGGGGAGGGGAGGCAGAGGGGGAAGAACGGAGAGGGTTAGAGGAAGAGAAGTAAACACAAATATAAAGGAAAAGAAATAACAGAGATAGAGAGACAGAGATATAGAGCCCGGTCCGGCCGCAACCTCTCCCACCGAGCGCCGAGGGAACAAATGGCGGCGGGGCCGATTCCCGAGGCTTAAATCCCCTCGGCCCCGCCCCGCGCAGCCGCTCTGGGGCCCCGCGCACCTGTGCGGACCCCGCCCTTCACACCTGTGCCGGCCCCGCCCCGCCCCGCCCGCGCCCGTAAATGCCGGCGGATCCGCGCCCGCTCCGCTTTGTGCGGTGGATGCTCTTTCTGCTCGTCCCGGGCTGCGGCGGGACCGTCGTTCGGAGCGCTGAGCGGAGCCCGGCACCGGGGGCTGCTCCCGGCGCTGCGCCGAGCCCGAGGCGCTGAGGTGGGACCGGGAACGGGGCCCGGGGATTCGGGTTCGGGTCCTGTCGGTGTCTGCTGGGGGTCCCGGGCCGAGCCGCTTGTCCCTCGGCGGGCGGGGTGTGGCTCCCGGGGCCGGAGAACTGAGGTAGGATTGGGATGGCGTTAGGGACCGGGATCGCCGCGGGTGCGAAGAACCGCTCCGGGATTGGCGCTGGGGCCGAGCCCGGCGCTGCCGCTCCGACTGCGGCCAGCGCGGGGCTGGGGTCCCGCCGGCGCTCCGGGTACCGTCCCGCCGCGGCCGCGGGGAGCCGGGGCCGTGCCGGTGCCGGGCCCGCCGGGCGGGCGGCGCTTCCCCGGAGCAGGCGCTGGATCGCGGCTGGAAGCGGGCGGGGCGCGGGGACCGCTCGTGCTGGCCCCGGCACCCCCAGAGGCCGCCGCTCCCTCAGCGCCGCCCGCCCCGTGGGGCGGAACCGGAGCGGCGGCGCTCCCGGCCCGGGCCCGCCCGCAGCCCCCGCGGGGACGCGCAGCTCCCCCGGCCCCGGCGCTGCCGAGGCCGCCGCACCCCCTGCGCAGAGCAGCGCCCGCCTCCCCCCGCCCCGGGGCCGCTCCCCCGGGGGCCTCCCGCCCGCCGCGCCCCCGCCCAGCGAGCGCGGCTGCAGCGCCGCGGCCGGGAGGAGCCGCTCCCCCGGGCCGGGCGCTGGCGCCGAGTCCGCTGCTGCCGCTCCTGCTCTGACTGCGCCCGCTCTGGGGCCGGGGCTCGGTGCCGCTCGGGCCGCTCAGCCGGTACCTGATGCTCTCCTTCCTCTCCCCCGCTTTCTCTGGGGCTTGCACGCTCCAATGCAAAAACCTCTGGGTTTAAAAGTCCAGTGGAAACTGTTTATTTCCAGAGCACAGGAGATCCTGAGTGGCAAGGGATACACAAGGAGCACCAAGTCGAACCCTTATGTGAATGGCTCATCTGGGGGTTGAACCCACACCTGGGCATTCTCAGCACCCTGCTCCAACCAAGCCAATCTCAGCTCCTGGCAATGTCCTTTGTGGGATGGGAATGCCAAGTGCCAGCAAGGTAATTCCTTTGCAAATACAGCTCCTTCTTGTATGTTAATGCTGCTTTACACCCCAGCCGCTGATCATGAAACAACACAGGTGATCAGTTGTGTGGCAGCACAAAACTCTTCCCATAACCCTGATTTCCTGTCCTTTCCAGGATTTACCCAACAGCTATGAAGGTGCTGGTTCCAGGTCCCTTTCCAGGGAGAAATGAGCAAGGCAAGTCCTGAAGGTTCACTTGCTCCATAGCCAAAGATCTTCTGGAGAGTGTCAGAGCTGCTCCTGCCTGCAGAGGGGTGTTTCCCACAGGTGAGTGTTCACAACCCAAAATCACAGTGGCTCCTGAGGCCGGGGCAGCTTTTGTGGCCCAGAGCTGCACAGAGCTCTCAGTGACTCCTGCTCACTGCCAGGAGTGTTCCTTGGTGCTCCTTCTGTGTGTCCCAGCTGGCAGGGAATGGGGACAGGGAGAAGGCCGGGAGCCCCAGGAAGGGAAGGAGCAGCTCTTGTGCTTTGGATTTGCAGAGAGGAGCTGTGCCTGCAGTGTCCTGCCCGTGGCATACAGCGTGCCAAACACACATCCCGGGAACGGGCACTGGGCTGCCCGGGCAGCGCTGGGATGGACATGGATAAAGGGCTGCCCGCGGCCCCTCGGCCAGGGGCTGCTCTGAACAGGCACCTGGAGATGCTTCAGCCCCGACAGACCCCACTGACACCCCAAAAATACCCCAAGGAACAGCTGGCACCGGGGAATGTCGGCACAGGCTGTTTGCAGAGGGGCTCAGACAGCAATTCCCGCTGCCGACCTCCCACACACCTGCCAGCTATGTCCCAGCCACCCAAAATGCCTTCCCTTCCAGCCTGAGGACATCATCCCTCAGCAGCGTTAAAGCCAAGGCAAGCTTCCCCCACAGCAATGAAATGCCAAGCAATGCCCTCAGAGATGCCTTCAAATGAAAGGTCAGAGGCAGAGAAATCTCTTTGGATTGAGTTGGCAGTTTTTGGGGAGCCAGCTGGAACTGCACAGCTGATGGAAAGCTTTCCCAGGTGGCTCACACTGCAGGTACCCTGAAGGCAGGGATGTGCATCCCTTTCCTGAGGGAAAAGAACTTCCAGAGGCCACTCCTGAGGCTCTGGAATGAAATCAGCTCCTGCAGGGAGAGAAGTCCTCCCGGGGGCACAGGGGCTGCCTCAGCACGGGCTGGGAGCGCGTCCGGCCAGCGCCTTCTCCTGCTTTCAAACATCACCTGGAGCCCGAGCTCGGGGGGTGCAGGCAGCTGAATTCCAGGGAACTCTGCCAGGTGCCCCCCAGGGACATTGGGGGGGCTGGGGGATGAGGGTTACAAACAGCAAATTCTGTGGAGCATGAACCTGTCCTTGTCCCGACTCTGGTGAGCTTCCCTGGAAGCTCTGCTGCTTCCTGACACACCTGCTGTTAAATAGGCAGCTCTGCATGGGAATATCCATGCTCCAGGAGGCACTGGGAGGCTATTCCAGTGGGAATTCAGGGCTTTGGGTAGAATTCATGTGAACTAGCAAAGCCAAACCCCAAATCTGGGCACCACACAGGGAACAATCTTTGTGCTGCCCTGGCAGCCAAAGCCCCTGGGCTGGGAAATGTCAGCAGGCAAATGGATAGAATGATCTAAATCCCAGCATCCCCCAAAGGGACGATCCATCACCTCCCTTTGCTCCCAAAGTGTCCCCTCTGTTCTGCACAGGTGCCCTGGGGATGCCAGGGAGGTCCCTTTGCCCACAGTGCCTTTCTCCTGCCCCTCTCCAGCCCGAGGCCTCTTCTCCCTTCCCTGCCAGCTGCTGCCAAGGAAGGAGGACACAGTGAGTCCTGAGTTTACTTGAAAATAGTCCTTCCCTCACCTTGAGATGACCTGAGACTTCACCCCCAAAATTTCCCCATCTGTCTCCTTCTGAGTTCCTCATTTTTTACAAGGAAGCATTCTTTCTCTGCTCTGGAGATTACCACAAGATTTGCCCCCAAAACTTTCCCCCCTGTCCACTACCTCTTTCCTCATTTCCACCTCAGTATTTTCATTCTTTGCCCTACAGATGCTTTCAATTTTTACCCCCCAGAATTTCCCTACCTGTCCATAAGTGATTACCTCAGTTTACCCCATCAAGTGCATTCTCTCTGTTACAGATCACATCACATTTTACCCCCAAAATTTTCCGTACCTCTCCACCACTGAGTACTTCATTTTTACCTCCAAATACTCCTTTTCTACCATGGAGATTCCCTCAAGTTTTACCCCCCAGATTTACTCACCTGTCCACAGCAATTCCCTCAGTTTACCTCAGGATGCTCCTGCTCTCTCCTAGGGATGACCTCACATTTTACCCCCTCAATTTTCCCTACCTGCCCAATTCTGATCACCTCCTTTTTAGCTCAAAATAGTTCTTTCTTCTACAGATGAACTTGGATTTTATGACCAAAATGTTTATTTTGTCCCCTGTACACTGACTAGATTGTAAAACCAAAACCACGCAGGTTCTGTCTGTCTTATCCCCAAAATATTAGTTCTGTCCTCTACAAATTAGGTCAGATTTTTTCTCAAAAACACTTACTGTTCCTACATAATTACCTCAGGGTTTGCCCTCCAAATTCTACCTAATGTTGGCTACTGATCACCTCATTGCTTCCTCAATATGTTCATTCTCTGCCCTACAGATCTTCCCAAGTTTTATACCCCAAATTTCCTTGCCTCGCCCCAGTGACTGCCTCAGTTTATGTCAGTGGTCACACTCTCCCTAGAGATTACCTCAAGTTTAACCCCCAAAATTTTCCTTAACTGTCCACAACTTATTACCTCATTTTTACCTCAAAATACTCATTCTCAACATTTAGATTATTTCAAGTTTTACCCCCCAAAATTCCCCTACCTGTCCACTACTGATTCCCTCATTCTTCCTTCAATATTTATTTACTTTCTACCATGTAGCTTCTATCAAGATTTACCCCCAAAGTTTTCCATCTGTCTACTACTGATTACCTCATTTTTACCTCAAAATGTTCTTTCTACAGCTTATTTAATGTTATTTTTACACACATTTCCCTACCTGCCCACAACTGATTCCCTCATGTTACCTCAGTGTGTTCATGCTCTCCCCTAGAGATTAGCTCAGATTTAGCCCCCAAATTTTCCCCACATGCTCAGTACTCATCACCTCATTTTTCCCTCAAAGTGTTCCTTCTCTGCTCTTGAGATTTTGTCAAGTTTTGCCTCCAAAATTTTCCTTATTTGTCTACTACTCAGTACCTCATTTTTACACCAAAATATTCATTCTGTCCCCTACAGATTACATCAAGTTTTACCCCCCAAATTTTCCTTCCTGTAAAATATTAACTCTTTTCTGCCCCAAAAATGAGTGATCTCTCCCCTAAACATCACCTCAGCTTTTCCCTCAAAAATGCCACCTCGCTCCCCTCGACATCCCCTCCCATTTTCCTACACAAACAATTCTTGTGTCCCCCCTCAGCCACCCCAGGTTTTCAGCTGAAAATGTCTCCTCTGTCCCCTCTAAGTTATCCCAGATTTTCCCAGTGAGGAGCTGCAAGGAATTCAGGCAGGGCCAATGACACCAGGGAACAGCTGTAATTTCAGAGGCAGAGAGAGAAGATCTACCAGGAAAGGGGAAAGGTTCAGAAAACATTTCTGCAATTAATTAATTAATTAATAATTATTTCCAGTTCCCCACTGAGAAGAACACAACCTCACAGCTGTTAAGGCCTGACAGTCCCCTGCAGGGAGAGCTCAGCACATGTCCACAGAGGCAACCCCAGCATCTGCAAGAAAGAAAGAAACAGCAAAAGGTGATTTCTTCTCTTTCCAAGTTATTTCAAGTGCTCACACCCAAACCAACCTTTGCTCTTGATTCTGGCCGGGTGCATGGTGAGCGGTGGGCACAGGTCATGTCATCCATGCTGATGTGAGTGATGCTTTCTGGGGGAAATCAGCCGATTTCCAAAGTTCCCTTCCTGCCCCGTGCCTGATCTGCACAGGAGAAAACCCCTTCCCTGAAGGGATTGTGCTCCCTCTAATGCCATTTGCCCAGTCTGTTCCATGGGGATATTGCCAGCCTGGGGGAGCAGAGGCACCCGCAGCTCTCAGCACTCTCTGCTCCAAGCACAGCTCTGGGCTCCTTTGCAGACTGCCTCTGCCGTGGGGTTTTCTCCAGGAGAAGCCAAGGAATTGCTCATGGAAGGGTGCAGATTAAGTTATCCCAAAGGGAAGCAAAGAATCAGTACTCCAGGAAGAGCCCCTGGGGTCTGCTGGGCTGAGGTGGGAAGGGGACATTCCTTGCCTGCAGGGCCAATACACAACAACCTCCAACCCAAAGCACAGACTGGCAGGTGGGGTCTGACAGCACCACTCTGACAAACCTCCTTGTCATTCTTCCCTGCAGTGACTTTTGCAATCAAACTCTGAAGCTGACAAGCCCAGCAGCTCTGTCCATCCACTCTGGAAGGAAAGGATACTCCAGGGATGAGGCCCATTCCCAGCAAACGCTCCCAACACAGCCCGGAGGCACCGCTGGAGCTCGGGTGTGGGGCTGGGAAGGGCTGCCAGGAGCACGCAGCCCCCAGGTGGGGTGGCAGCGGCAGCAGCAAATTCCCCCAGGCTGATGGCACAACAGAGAGACAAAGGCCAGCAGTGCCCACGGGAGGTGCAGGGTTAATTCTGCTCCCTGCCCTGCCCCATCCCTGCAGGAAAGCTCCAGGGGGAAGAGAAACTCTCAGGGTGCCCAAAATGCAGCATCTGTCACCCTGATCCCGCTTCAACTCAGCGTGGGGGGCCAAGCTCCCCCCACAGGTAAACACTGAGCTGAGCTGGTCAGGCTCAAACACAGCCCCAGGTCTCACCTCCAGCCTGCTCCTGGGGCTGCTGCCACATTCCTGACAAGGTGCCAAAGGCCCCTTTGGACAGGGCTCTCTCTGTGTCTCAGGTGCTGGGCACTGCAGGGACCAGGGCAGCCCCCTCTGGGGACAATTGGGGATTCATCCCACACCACGGGCAGGACCAGGGGCCCTCCAGTACAGGCTGGTGGGGCCAGAGCCCCTTGGGTTTGGCTGCTCAAACACCAAAGCTTTTGGCAAAGATGGGAGGGGTTAAGTGGGTTTTCCTGTCCTGAGAGAGAGAAGAAATTGTTGAAATTAAGCATGGAAATTAAGTCCACTGTGGAAGTCAAAGGCTCCTGGCTTTCCCACTCCTGTTCTGATTGCTCACTAGAGGGTTTTATCCATAACAAATGAGAGGTGGCACCAAATAAAAGAGCTCTTTTTCAACATTTTTCCCCTACTTTCTTTCATACATAAAAAGGATGTCAATTTTTTCTTAGTGCAGTCTTTGCCTAATTTGAACATAACCATTTTCCTTCCAGGCCCCACTTGTGGGTTCTTCACTCCTTTGCCATCAGACTTTGGACAAAGGAAGAGAAGGATCTGCTCCACACAGGTGTCATCCAACAGGGAACACCCCCTGTACCAGCCCCAGCCTGTGCCAAGCACGCTGCCTCACTTTCCCCATTCTGGATTCTGGCTCCAATCCAGTCTGAGTTTTCCCCTGTTTTCCATGTCTCAGGACAGGAACTTGTCCTGGTCAGGGTGTAAGGCCTTAAACTGCACATTGATCTGGGGGGCTGTGACTGGGATTCCAGCAGGGAATTCATTGCTTCACAAATAAAAATTATTCCAGGGAGCTGCTGCTTCACCACACAGTGTCAGCAAAAGAGAGAAAACACCAAAGGTGTATCCAAAAACAAGGATGAAATGATTCCTCCTGCTTTTAGTGGGATCAGGGCTTATGCTGCCCTGGAATAACAAAGAACTTCTCCCTCAGCCCCCCAGCGAGCCCTCAAAAAGCCAAAGCACAGCAGGGAAGGAAGGAAAGGCACCTGCTGGGGACAGCACAGGTCCAGCTGCTCATGGGGACTGGGAATGAGGCCGGAGCCAAAAGCACCTTCCCAGGCTGGAGGGGCTTGCCTAAAGCACCACCTCTGGGAAGCAAAGGGCTATGGAAGAAATGGAGCAGGAATTCACAATAATAATCACAATGTATTGGGAAAGAGCAACAACAGAAGCAACAATCATTCCAAGGGAGCAGGAGGGATGCTGAGCTTGAAACGAGGTTTGAGTGAGGCAGCAGCTCCTGGGAGTTCTAACCCACAGCTCCAGCTCTGCGATTCCAGGAGCACTGCAAGCTCCTACTGCCCCGTCCCCGGCTTTGCCTCCTGCCAGTACTCGGCACCTCGGGCACGGCTGGGTGCGAGTGCTCCAGTGCTGCTGCCCCGAGGGAGTGGGAAAATGGCCATTAAACCTCTTCCCACTGGGCTGGCTCCGAGCTCTGGCTGGGGAAAACATTTGGCACCCCTGGCATTTCAATGAAATCAGTTTCCATCACTTTGAAGATGCACTGAATAAACCCAGGGCACAGAAGTAAACCTCTCCCCATAAGGACAGCCCCAGGGAATACACAATTATTCCTATGCCTGGCCAAACAAACCAGCAGCCAGGTTTTGGGGAGAGACTCCAGACTCTTATCTCCCTCCCTGGCTGTAAAACACTTGCAGAGGCTTTGGAGTTCATACAAGCTTGTCAGGATTTGGATACTTCATTTAAATTCCATTCAGATACTGGAATGGAAGTGTCCTAAAGGCACCTCCACTCAGACTTTAATTTTAAGTTCTCTTCCACCAAAGAATTTGGATGTTCTTTTGTCTTTCTGCTTCTTTAGGTGTCTCCATGTGGGACATAAAATAAATGTGGACAAATTTTAGAATGCAGCTTCCAAGTCAAGTTACCTGCTAGGAAATGACTCCAGCTCTCTGGTACCTCGGGCTGTTTTAAACACAGCCTGGCCCTTCATGGCTGAGGCTCTGAGCTACACAACTTCTGACTGGGCAAGTAACAGCAGCTGAGGTCTCATCCCAGCTGTACACAAAAACAGGGAGTGGGGGCTGCACTTGGATACCTGCAGGCAGGGTTGGGCCCCTTCTGAAAGCTTCAATCCCTGTTTTTCAGAGATTCAATCAGGGATAATGACATTTTCACAAAGCTCTCTTAAGGCACATGAAAACCCGAGTCAGAAAATGGAATCAAACCCTTTGTTCCCCTGGCCTCACTCCCCAAATTCCAACGGGACAGACAAGTCCCTCTCCTCGGAAGGCAATGTCTCCTACCTGGATCTGTGCCTTCCCCAGCCTTTGGTGGCCGCTGTCTCCATCCTCCCACACCTCCTCATCTTCCTCCTCAGCAGGCCTGGCTTCCTCATCCTGCAGAGCAAGCACAGGGACAGTCACCAGCCTGCTCATCCCAACCCTGGGCAGCAGGGATGGACTGCTGGGACCCCCTGGACAGTCACCCCTCTGCTGGGCACCATCCCTGCTCTGCAGTCCATTCCCGTTCCTGGCCTGGCATCTCCTTTGAACGGGATGTTCAACCACAACCACTTGCTCTGCTGGCTTTTGGGACAGCAGAGACTCCCCCAAGGCAGCGGGCAAAGCTCCTGTTCCCACATCCTCTGCCTCCCAAAGCCCTGCTAGGGCCACGCAGAGCAAAGGAAACCACTCAGTTCCTGCTGGAAATTTCTTCTTGTGCCCATAAACCCAGGAAAATCGTGGCTGCCCCATCCCTGGAAGTGTTCAAGGCCAGGCTGGATGGGGCTTGGAGCACCCTGTGGATGGAATGAGGTGATCCTTAAGGTCCCTTCCCACCCAAACTATTCTGCCATTCCAGGATGATTCTGTGATCTCTCCCTGCATTTATTTTGCATCGTTTCCTCTCTAATTTGAATTCCCAAATTGAAATGATTTCTTAAAGAAATAATTTAAAATTATCCCAGGAATCAAAAGGGGTGCATCAAACATACAAGAATCATTCCTACATCCATCAAATCATTATTAATTGGAAGCCTCTTTCCTCATCTCTATCTTTAGTTTTCCTTTCCTAGGAAATCTTATGATCCCACAGTTTCTCCAAGAGATTTGCTGGGATTGCAGAAAGCTTTGCTCTGTCAGGGAGGCAGGGGGGTTGACAACACTTGTCCCTCTGCATCTTTATCCTTTACCCAGCTTTCCCCCAGAACGGTGTTGCAAGAGAAGTTCAGAATTACTAGAAATGGATCAGGTTCACCTTTTTTCCTCACTTTTCCAACTACTTCCAAATTCTTGGAATTATCCTCGGATGAGGCCTAGAAAACTACTGTGAAAACATCAATCAGAGGAACATCTTGAAAAGACAAAACCACATCCAGCAGCAGCCAAAACAATCCCATTGCTATTCTTACCTGGTCTCCAGGTGCTCCTGCCAGAGCTCCCAACACCCATTGCCATTCCATGAGGGTGAGGAGGCAGTGTTGGATGTGTTCTTTGCCATAGGATGGGATAACAGAGCCCAGAGGGTCTTTGTGTCCCTTCCAAGCCACCCCATGACTCCATGATACCATCAGCACCTATACCAATTCCATTCTGGACAGCCCAATTCCATTCCTCCCATCAACTCAGAATTTCTCCCTTCCTCTCTCTGCTCCACATCAGGCTGTGTTGCCACGTGCCACCGGCATGGGATGCCTCAGCATTGCCTGGGAATGCCACTCAAGGCTGCCCTTGTGGCCTCAGCGCTCCAAAATGCCCAGCTGGCTCCCGTTCCAGCTGGGAATGTCCCAAACAGCAGCGTGGGGTGTGCCCTCTGCCATCCCACCATTGGGGCAGCTCCCATAGAATGTGACTGACTTACTGGGTTTGGAATTCCTGGCTTAAAAAGCAGGTGCTGGAATATCCTCTCCTGGGAATATCCAGAAGACCAGAAGGCTCCCTGGAAGCCACAGGTCAGGGGCAAAGTCAGATGAACGATCCTGAACTGGTTTTCAGGGGATGCATCCCCAGCCTGTGGCTGCAAAAACTCCAGAGCTGTTCCTTCCCCTTGGGACAGCCAGGGAAAACATCCCCAGCATGGATTTCTGACAGGAAAAACCTCACTGCTCCAGGCTACTTGGCTCCTCCCAAATCCAGGCCAGCACTCCAGCAGGCTCTAAGGACAAAACAACAGGAAAGACCATCTCAGGGCACACGCCATGAGCTGGGCGTCACATTCCTCACTGGAACCGGGCTGTCACATCCCTGTGACAGTCGGGAGCATCCCCGGTTCCTCGCTCCTCCATTCAGGAGAAAGAGACAACAGGGCTTTCAAACAGCCCGTGTGTATGTCAGAGACTGAAATATTATATTTTATGACTTAAATATTTTCCTAAAGGACTTTTAAAACTGTATTACAAAAGCTGAAGAGAAGACTGGAACAGCCTGAATGGGGCCCTGAGGCCTGACAGCGCTCGCTGATGAAGAGAAGATAAAGTAACAGCTCAGGGCTGGGGACATTCACTGAGCATGGGCTTAACACCTCCAAGGTGGGGACCACAGCCCCAGGGCGATCAGCTGCCAGGCTCCCACAGCCCCTGCACCAAGGGCTGGAGGGAGGAGAGGCTCTGGGTGTCTTGGAAAAGCCTCTGGGCAGAGGTGCAGTGAGTGCCCATCCTCCACTGTGCAGAGCCCAGCTGAGGGGTGCTCACCGGGAGAGGGAAGCTTATCCACAGCAGAAGGGGGGACATAGCCCATCACAGGGGCCCCCAGACCCTGCACCAGAGCCCCAGAGATGATGCACCAGACCCTCAGTGTTGCAAGGGACAGTGTGTCAGGCTGGCCCCTGTAAGAAAGACACGGGGGCGTTCCCACCTGGCCCAAAGTGGGCATTAACCCACGGAATTCTGCACCCTTCGGCCTGGGGCAGCATGGAGCGGGATGGCCACGGCGGCGACAGGGGACCCTCAGCAGCAGCAGAGCGGATGGAGGGGAGCAACGAGACGTCCTTGGGACTCTCAGATGGGTGATGGGCTTCCACCTACCCCTGTCACCTCTCCCTGTTCCCCCACCCCCCACGCACACTTCTTTGCTTTCTCTCTTTTCCCTTTTCTTTGCCTCTTTTCCTATCAAATAAAATACATCCCTTTTTTGGCAACAACATCTAACCTCGTTTGGTTTTAATCTCATTTCTGGGGATATTTTGAACCTTCCAGGTTCTTTCCAGTTTCTGCTCAGAGACTTGGCTTGCTTTGCTTTCCTGGGTCTAAACCGGATTGTAACAGTGTAACCCCAACAATCCAGGGAAAACCACCTCGCTCTGGGGAGAAACATCATGCCCAGTTATGGAAAAAACCAAAGAGCAGTACTGGAAACACTCCCAGGCATGGAGGCTCCCAGCTCCAGAAATGCAGCTCTCAGGCTTCTTCCCAAAGGAACCCCAATCTTGCCCGGGACTGGGCTCAGGGAGAAAGTCCTGCCCATTCCACCACTCTGGCACAGACACCCCAGGAAGGTGTCCCTGACCATGGCAAGGGGCTGAACAGGATGGTCTGTAAGGTTCTTCCCAGCACAGACCATTCCAGGAGTTTAAGGTGGATTTGAGCAGCTCCTGGGGACATGAACACCACCCACACCTCCCACCTGGCTCAGCCCAGAGTCCATCCAGCACTCACAGAGAGCTGCTGGGAGCTGAAATTCTCCCTGCTCCCCCTGCCTGGCAAACCCTGCCTCCAGCTCCTGGGAAAGAGGAGCTGCATCCTGCTGGGTGCTCCCGGCTCTGGGCAGCTGCCGCCTTCAGGCAGAGGGATGGCTCGGGCAGCTCCGGTGACTGTTCCACCTCGATGATTTTGTGTTTTCCTGCATTTCCCTGGGCTGGAGGGGAGCAGGGGGTGCGGTGGGAGTGCGGGAAGGCAGCGGCGGTGAGGGCAAGGAGTGCGGCCGGGCACCGCACGGCGCAGGGGGGCTTCTGCTGGGAGTGGAGGGGCGCGACCCGGACGGAGACGTCCCCGCCGCTGCCGGCCACTGCCCATGGGGCTCCTGCCCGCCCCCGGCGCCACTGACCCCACACCCCGTGTCCCCACACTGGGAACCACCATGGGAAATCATGCTGAAACCTCTAATCCTGAGCCTGAGCCTTGACCTTTGACCCCTTGACCCATTCCTTGACTAGCCAACCTTTCATCCCTGACCTTTGATCCCTGACTCTCGACCATCCACCTTTACACCTTGAGCCCTGACCTTTGACCCCCAACCTTTGCCATTTGACCCTTGCTTTTGCCCATGACACCTGACCCTATGACCTTTGACCCCAACCTTCTACATGTGCCCTCAGTGCTTTGACATTGACCACCTTGACCTTTGACCCCTGGGCTTTGACCTTTGACTCCCTGACCCCCCAAGCTTTGCCCTGACTCTTGTCCCTTTATCCCCTAACCTTTAACCCCCTCTACTTTATACCCCTCACTGCTATTGCTGCCTGGAACCCCTCACTCCTGCTCTACACGCCCCAGCCCCCAACCCGTACCTGTCACTCTCCAGCCTGCAGATGTCATCCCTGCCTTTTTGGTGTGGGGCTTGTCCTCCTCTGAGGGTTCCAGGGTTATCCCAGCACCAGGGTTACCGAGCTGTGCTGCACTGAGGGTTTGCAGTGGTACCACAGAAAGAGACAGATTTGTCATCATTTACCCCAAAATACGATCCAAGGGATCACAAATTAATTAAGTTCCTTAAGGCTGAAATCAAAGAAGGTGGGTGGGCTGTCACCCCGGTAGGACAAGTCATAGTTCCACCCCTGATCCTTCGGGAAATAGCCCAACGAGAGCATGAAAGTACCCACTGGGGAACAGAAAATCTTTTAAACCATTTAAGGAAAGTAGTGATAGGGAGAGGAATGACTGATATTGTACAATCTGAAACAAGCAAGTGTGAAACCTGCTGTAAAAACAACCCTGACACAAGCAAGAGAGTTGTGTTAGGAGTGATAAAGACAGGAGATCTCCCTGGAGATTATTGGCAAATCGATTTTGCTGAGATGCCACGCAAAGAGGGATGCAGGTATATACTGGTACTGGCTGACACCTTCAGTGGAGGGCCTGAGGCTTTCCCCTGTCACACCAACACAGCAAAAGAAGTAGTGAAAGCTTTGCTCGACCATATAATACCAAGATTTGGGGTTCCTTTGGGAAGGTCATCAGATAGGGGACCACATTTTGTTGCAACAGTGGCTGGGGAAGTTAGCAGGATTTTGGGACTTACCTGGGACCTGCACAGACCATACAGGCCCCAGGCAAGTGGCAAAGTTGAACGCATGAATGGGACCCTCAAAACCCAGCTTTGCAAGGTTTGGCAAGAGCCATCCATGACGTGGGTTCAAGCCCTGCCTAGAGCCTTGCTGAGAGTCTGCATCCAGCCAAGGCAAAGGGACAACATCAGTCCCTATGGAAGATGATATGGCAGGCCAGACCAGGTTCCACATCTCCCAGGGGGAAATTCATATGAGAGGTGAAAATGATTTGCAGAAATATTTAATGGCTCTGAGTTCCACTTTGCAGAAGCTCCAGAGATTCGTCGTGTTATCCAAACCAATAGGATTGGACACAGGTGCTCATCCATTCCAGCCTGGAGCCTGGGTCTACATCAAGGGCTGGGACAGCAGCCCCTTGCAAGCCAAGTGGAAGGGACTTTTCCAAGTTTTGCTGACCACTTGTGCTGCAGTCAAGGTTGCTGGCAAGGGAGCCTGGATTCACTACTCCAGGGTGAAGAAAGCTTCTGCTCCCGAAATCACCAAGAAGACAGAGACTGATACAAATCAGAAAGATGCAGTTTAAACTGTTTTTTACATGTTTGGTGTTTACCCAACTGGTAACCATGGTTCAAGGTTCACCCCATGATTTGCATAAGACTGTAGTCCAAAACTCTTAATAAGAGCGATTGCTGGATCTGTACTCAGTTACCACCCCTAGATGGGAGGGGTCACTGGCCATTGATTGGCATTTTAATGGAAGAGAACTGCACTGAAACATGGGAACCAATTAATAGCACCCTTCTGCCCCCCATGACCCTGAGGGGCCTGGTAGAGCGTGCAAACTATAAGGCTCCTTGTGCAATTGTAAATGGCACAGGAACAGCCCTTCTTCCTTCATATTGTCATCAGACCCCTTTCAGGGAAATAACAGACCCGAGAATTGCAGCAAAGATGAAAGTGACAGGGTGGAGACTGGCTCAGCCATTTGGGACGGGGTTGTATTGGATATGTGGTGATAAGGCCTGGAAAGTTATGCCTGTGAACAAAGACCAGGCTTGTGCTATCGGGGCTATGGTCCCATATATAACAATATTTGACCATCTTGAAAAACCAAATGAGAGGAGAAAAAGATCTCTTAATCCCCTCATTGAATGCCCCACACTTTTTCATCACATAATCAGAGCCCCTGTACCTGCTTATGGAGTAGTGGAACTGGAGAGAGCAATTGTAAACATCTCAGCTGCCATGGAAGGTATTGAGCAGCACACTGCAGCTGCAATTCCAGCCTTACAGGAGGAAGGTGACAGTCTGTGCCGTGCAGTTATGCAAAACAGGATATTTCATCTCAATTTCATCCTTGCTGCACAAGGAGGTGCATGTGCTATTGTCAATACCTCTTGTTGTTCTTATGGGGACCAAAGTGGAAGAATGAAGAAAGATTTGGATGAAATTTGGAAGGGAACTCAAATTCTACAGGAAGTAGCTTCTAGAAATAACACCTTAAAATTTGATCATATTTTTGATACCCTTACCTCAGGGTTGCCAAACTGGGCCTGGGTAAAAGAAATATTCATAATAGATGTAAGTGTAGTTATTATCTGTGTAATTTCCTGTGGAGCAGCCGGTTGTGTAAACAGGTTCTGCGGGTAAAGAATAGAGTAGAGACTAGACAAGATAGAGTTGTGTTAGTCTCTAAAAGGGGGGAAACGATGCCATGAAGATTTTTGCCTTTTCTTTTATCCCCCTGTTATACCTTTGTACAACTTCTGTATTCCTGGTGCTTTTTGCCTGCATTCTTGGACTTGTTGGTCAAGCTGAGAGACTCAAGATTTTAGAAGCTTCGTAGCCAGGGATCAGTGTGCCCCAGAGCCCAAGGTCCTCTGCAGAACCCATTCTGTAAACCAAGATAGAAGCATCCAGGGGAAGGTTCCTTGGGGAGGGGGGCTCACTTGAGCCTCTCATTGGGGAATCGTTGATAGATCTGCTAATTAGTAACACCTATAATGTGATACCCGATGTTGGGGGGAAAAAAGACAGACTGGGGGGGTGCATCTCGATGCATGTGACCTGGAGGTGTGCACCTAAGGATCCTTACAATAAATACCAAGGTAAAATCCCTTTTCCCCTTCTAACCGTGTCTGACTCTTGATGTTAAGACCAGGAAAAGGCATCACCAGGGTTGCTGCACTGTGCTGACGCTAGGGGGAAAATGGTGCTGTCAGGGGTGGTGTGAGGGCTGGTGCACCTTTTCCCTGTATCCCTAACCTCCACTGGGTACTCTCCACCCTGAGAGGGAGGCTGTTTGTTTGGCTGCACCCAAACCTTGGCGATGAACATCGCCTCACAGACAGGACAGGACCAAGGAAAAACAAAACCCAGATGGGGGAAGAAAAAAGCTCACAACTGGGTGTTTTCTTATTATAAAGTTAAAAATCAGTTGAAAAACCTGAAAGGCAAAAATCACACACACATAAGGTTAGAACCAGTCAACACACACGCTCTCACACACTGACACACACAGACACAGACAGACACACACAGACACAGACAGACACACACTCTCACAGACAGACACCCTTCTTCAGCTTACACACTGGCTGCAGCCCTTGCTCACAACACTCCACTGACAAGGACACTTCAACACATCTTCCCACTGCTGCTCCATGACGTGGAAGGGTGGATTCTGGGAAAAGCGGTAGCATCGGTGACTGCAGGGATCGGAATCGGCCTTGGGGACCTGCAAGACAACATGAGGCAGTCTGCAAGTAGCTGACAGCTCGGAGTTATCCCCATACACCAGGCCCATGAGTTTTCTACACAAAACCCCACAGACGAGAGGAACCACAAAGTTTTACAACTGTTCAACCCAGCCATGACTCTACGTGCCAGGGCAGGGCAGCTCCAAGTGTAAGCACACCAAATAGAAGCAAAGATGACACGAGGACTTGAGATAACTCTCAGAAGATAAATTCTTGAGCCCAATATGCTTAGAGACAATGGAACCTATGGCACTACTACAGTGAGGAGGGCCTAATACACTTCATAGAGAAGTCCATGGCCCATGAAAAGAAGATACTACCAAAAGTGAGAAGAAAGATGGATGAGAACATCTTGTGTACTTCTTCTGGTCTCAAGAAGCAAAACTGTAAAGATGCTGGAATGAGCCCGATCCGGGAAAGTACGGGAGCAGAGACCCCCGCTGCCGCTACGGCCCAGAGCGAGGCCCATAAAGCACCGAGACGTAACAAAGGCCTGTGACACAGGAGAGGATGGACACAAACTACAGAACACAAATGACAGAACGCAGACACCAATGACAGAACACAGACACCAATGACAGAACACAGACACGAGCTGAACCTGCCCAGCAATGGGCCCAAGATTCCTCGAGCAAGATGAGCCAGAGGCTGACGATGCCGAAGGAAAGAAGGCTCTGGGGTAGCAGCACACGACAGTGAAACGTAACTCCTGCCAAGAAGCCAGGGCCAAAGCTGCTCAGAGGATGCTTAAGAAGCTTGGCAGGCCTAGAGAAGGAGGCAATGACTGCCAGGAGATACAAAGGGATCCCTAGGGAAGGACTCTGCCACCAAAGGCTGAAGTGATGTTGCAAAACGTGACCAACCAAGAAGTGGCCAAGATGCCCACATGTGGCTATGCCAGCAAGGAGGTAAAATGGAGACTGTGGCGATCGTGCCAGACCCGAAGGCGAGCTCCTCGGGCAAAAAGATCCACGATGACGGCGAGACTCAAAGGCCGATGACACGAAGCTCACGACAACACAGAGATGGGTTGGAACTGCCCTGCCCAGCAAAGGCTCAGGTGATGCTGAGGAGAAACCCTCGCCCTTTGCTTCCAAGGGGCCCTCCCACAACAGCCCTCTCCTCTAAGCTAACTTCCAATTGCCTCCTGGAACTCCAAAGGTTTTTCCCTTCTCCCAGCAACAGCTCCCAACACTTAGCTCTCTGAAGACAAGTGGACAAAATCCATCCTGGATGGAAAAAATGCATCAGCACTGCAGATGTCAACACGTTCCCCACGGTCCGCTTTGGCAGCTGCGAAAGATGGAGAACAAGGAGAAAATTCAGCCTCTGACAACACACAACAGAAGAGACCCCTTCTGCAAGGCCCCTCCCTCGGAACTGCCGAGGCTCATCGCTTACCTGCTCTTTCCAAACTTCAGCTCCACACCTGCTCACGGTGCCTAAGACAACAAAACAGAAAATGTCACGGTTGCCCTCAAGAAGAGCCACCCCAGGCTACTCCACACCACTGCCCCAGCTCACCTCAAATCTTGATCTGACTCTGGAGGTGGCCAGGACAAACCTGCACAATGAAAAGGGACACGCTCAGCACGCTGCCATACACCGCTGGCCTATCAGCACCCCACCTAAATGCCAGCTCACCTGCTCGCCTCTGGCCCTTGGCACGCCTAGGGCGGCAGCAGCACCTGCAGAGAAGCAAAGCAAAAACACATGAAACATGCTGAGAGACTGTGAAACCACAGCCTCCCTGCTCCAACTGAAGTATACCACACCTCTGCCTTAGGCTTGCACCCTCCAGCATCCAGGGCCAGGACATCCTGCAAGTGGACCACCTAAAACACACAAACAACAACGGATGCTTAGAGCTGCACCAAAAATTGAGACCGAGGCCATAACAACTCATTCTGCCCACTGGTCACTGCTCACCTCGCTCCATCACCCTTGACTGCCAATGTCCAGCATTACTCCCTAAAAAAAAAAAAAAAAAAAAAGACATGGAACAATGCTGTAACATAGTCACCATTTACACTGCCCCTGCAAAGACAAACAGTGACTGACCTTCCCACGGGAACCCCCTCACCTGGTATGGGGCACTCTGCCACGGATTCAATCCAACTGCCTCTGAAAGAAAGTTATTACACAAGTCAAGGTGCTGCATGGTAACTTAACAGTTCCAGCCATCCTGCATCAATCTAGGAATACCATTGATTGTGAAATGAACAGCACAGTCTTAGTCCCATTACACCCACACCCCAGACTATGCAGCAGGGCAGAGCAGCTCCAGGCCAAGCACACACACAGGCCTGTTATGCAGGAGATGACAAATGAGGGGATGCAACAAGGAGAGAAAACTCTCAGCAAGAAGAATGACCACAGGGACTGAGAGAAGGCAGAATGAGATGACCGAGGCAAGACCGACAGTGAGCCAATGAGGCTCAAAGAACCCTGGCAGAAGAAGATGCCAACAGAAGGACTCATTCCAGGAGCCACCTGGCAAAACCACAAAGATGGATGCCTGAGAACTGTACCATCAGCATCCTCTATCTATCCTCACATCCTTACAAGTCCTAATCTGCTATAATGGATCGCTGTGGAGCACAGCTGCGGATACAGCTCAGAACAAGACCATAAAAGACGCCTGACTCAACGCTTCTAAAGAGAGATGCGATTCCGATGGGCGTCCGAGCTCGCGAGTCAAAGGTTCGATGGTATCGGCACCGGGCCGAGGAATGCGGAGTTGGAGATGCTAAGGATGATGCCTGGCATTTTGGATAATCCCCTCAAAGGGGTAAGGCAAAAGACACGCAACACAAGATGCCCAAAAGACACAGAACACACAATAGACAAGTGACACGACACGCACCGGGACTGCTCTGCCCTGCGCACCTCAGCGTTGTGATCAAAAGTGAGACTTCCCCTTTACGTGGCCTAAGGGGCTCTTTCTCAGACATCCCCAACTCCAAAGCTTATTCAATAACCCCTCCTGACGAGTCCCGACCCAGCACCCTGCTTTCATCCCCTCTGTGGGGTGCAGCCCTCGACTTATCTCTCAGACGTCTGGGGATGTGAATCCACGTCGGGTGCAAAAGACGGCCGCCTCTCCATCTGGGAAGTTCCTGCCCTCAGTGGGCTGTTCTCTTTTAGTTGGCTACAGGAAAGAAAACCAAACATCAGTGCATGAGCTGAACAGCACATCAGCCAAAACCCAACAATTCCACTACTCACCATCCCCTGAGAATGCCCGGCTCCTCGGCCCGCCTGCTCCGGCCACACTCAGAGGCCGACGCCGTCGTCGCAGGGCACACCTGAGTTGAGAGGAGACAAAGTTCCGTGGCACTGCTGAAACTTGAGAGGAACCTCGCTCCTCCTCTCCACCTCCCCGACTTGCTGCAAATCCTCAACCATTGCTGAAGGCTACCCAGACAGCACCTCCAAATGGAAAAGGTAAAAGATTCATCACAGATTCCTGTAATACTTCCAGAGGGCTCACAAGAGCAGCTCGAGGGTGCCAAACCAGCTCTGTCAGCTGGTCAGCAAGGGGGTTCAGCCCTGGTAGGCAAAATACAAGTGGAACACCTGGAACACACAAATGGATGCTTAGAGCTGCACCAGAATTTGGCACCCAAGCAATAACAACTGGTTCTGTCCACCGGTCACTGCTCACCTTGCTCACTTGACCTTGACTGCTGCTATCTGGCTTCACTTTCTAGAAACAGAGACAGGTTTGTCCTGGCCACCTCCAGAGTCAGATCAAGATTTGAGGTGAGCCAGGGCAGTGGTGTGGAGTAGCCCAGGGTTGCTCCTCTTGAGGGCAACAGCGACGTTTTCTGTTTTGTTGTCTTAGGTACCATGAGCAGGTGTGGAGCTGAAGTTTGGAAAGAGCAGGTAAGCGATGAGCCTTGGCAGTTCCGAGGGAGGGGCCTTGCAGAAGGGGTCTCTTTTGGTGTGTGTTGTCAGAGGTTGAATTTTCTCGCAGCTGCCAAAGTAGACCGTGGGGAACATGTTGACATCTGCAGTGCTGATGCATTTTTTTCTGTCCAGGATGGATTTTGTCCACTTGTCTTCAGAGAGCTAAGTGTTGGGAGCTGTGGTTGGGAGAAGGGAAAACCTTTGGAGTTCCAGGAGGCAATTGGAAATTAGCTTAGAGGAGAGAGACAGAGAACAACCCTGTAACACAGCCACCCTTTATACCACCCCTGAAAAGCCAAGCAATGACCAACCTTCCCAGGGGGAGAAGGGACAAAACAAAACAGAAAGGCACGTGCCCACACAGGGTCCGAAAGCGTCACATTGCCGGGGGAGTTTCCATCTGAAACCGTTCCACCGTGACCTCTTTCCACAAGGGTCTCTGTCACATTGGACCAGCAGTTTGAATGCTGCAGACCACCTGTAAAACACACAAAAAAATGCTTACAGTTTCATCACTGATACAGCAACTCTGGTAGCACCCAGTTCTGGGCTGGAATCAATGCTCATCTCAGTTGCTGGTACTCATCCTGCTCACGGGTCCCCTGGTGCCGATACCCCACTCCACCTACCCCCCACTCTACTCCACAGGACAGAGCAGTTCCAAACACAAACACAAACAACACATGATGCTACAGTGTGACACAAGGATGATTAAAAAAGCTCTCAGCAAGAAGAACAACAGCAAGGATGGACACGATGCCAAAAGAGATGACCAATGGTATGGCAGCCGTGGACACAGGAGGCTCTAAGGAGCAGAAGAAAAGACTGGAACAGTGACCTGTTCTAAGAACTGTCACTCACAAGGATCAAGATGGCTGTGAGACAGTGCCACATTCAGAATGCTCCCATATCCTGACAATCTTACAAGCCCCAGGACATGACAGCTCCCAGCTGGAAAGGATGGATGGCAGCACAGCCGGGAACAAGGCCTCAAAAGAGATCTGACTCGGTGCTTCTGATTTGTGATGCCCAGACACAGCCAAGCCCACCGTAAAAGAACAAACGAGATCGGCATCGTGCCGAGAAGAGTGAATGTTTGAGCACCTGGAGATGATGGCTGACACTTGCAATAAGCCCCCTGAGGGGAAAAGGCCTCCGAGATCTGATCCAAGGGATGACAAAGACACAGAAGACACGCTAGACAACACAACACAGGCTGGAACTGCTCTGTCCTGCACACCCTGTGGCTGTGAGCACAAGTAGAGCCACTCCTTTCAGCTGTCTTAAGAGGCATCCCTTTCCCCTAGGCTAATTTTTAAATCTCTCCTGGGAATTTCCAACCCTCTAGCCTCCCATCTCTGGATCCCAGCCCCCAACTTAGCTTTTGGATGACCGGTGACATGAACCCACACTGGACACAAAACGAGCCCACCTCAGCTGTCTCAGAAGGCCCCGTGGTGGCTGGGTGAGCCTCTTCATCAGCTACAATAAAGAAAGCCAAAATCAATGCCTGAGTTTAGTAGCCAAACCCCAACAAGTCAGCGACTGACCATCTGTCCTAAGTGCACCCGTGTCCTTGAGCATCCCTCTTCATCCCAAGACAAAGGCTGTGGCCATCATTATAATGGACACCTGGGCTAGCAAGAGTTATGTGGTGTTTCTGTGAGCACAGTGGGTGCATCTGTGTGCCTTAAAACACATAAATGCATCTGCTGTGCTTGCAGGAAAGCCTGACAAGGCCCCTGAATAGACACCATTTCCCACCACACTACTTTCAAAACCTCTCCTGGCACTTCCTAACTTGATACCCTGCCCATGCTCCCTCTCACAGTTGCAATCCTCAACTTACCTATCAGAAGCCTCCAGCTCAGACATCATCTCTAACACAGGGCAGGTTCCTCTTGTGGCACAGTGAAGCTGCTGAAAAATTTGAAGTGCCATACTTGACACAATCTGGAATTTCAAGAAGTTGCAATGCTCCTAACAAACAAACAAACAAGAAATTACAAAAGCACCTTACCACCCCTGAACACTCAGCCCAAAACCACGAGCTTAAATACTCCCTGCACTCAATGCCATCTTCTTCACGGTGTCTCCAAAGCCTCTGCTGTTTTAGATGTCAAAAGCACCTCCTAAAAAACACCCGACACAACCTGAAAGAGCTCCTTCATTAAAATAACAGAAGAGCTCTTCCCCACCCCAGCCCACAAACACAATGCGCTCCTGGGCCCCAGGGCTGGGGTTAATACACCCCTGGCCGGGCCCGCCTCTCGCTCCCACCACGCCCGGGAAAAGGGAGGAGGCAATTTTACCCTCAGGGATCGAAGCCCTGAGAGGAGCTGCAGCTGTTTGGCTGCTCTGACTTAAATTCCAGCTGAGCAAAGGGCTCCGTAGATGCCTTCTGTTTTACTGCAGCTGCATCCACTGAAAGGGTAAAAAAGCTTCTTGTTTTGGCAGCGTAGACAGATGAGTTGCATGATTCCTTGTTAAGTTCTGTAATTGGTCATTAGTAACTGCTGAGCAGTACTCCATGCAGGACTATGTAGGGTGGAGAAGAATAGTAATAATATACCTGGTGTAACTCCTGTTGGGGCCTCTAATTAGGGCTGCATTCACTATAAATAAAACTAAAAAAATAATGGGCTCTCTGGTAGCAGGAGGGTTTTGTGTGTGCTGGGCTGCCTCCCTTGTGAGAGATTGGGTGCCAGTACCCAGCTAGAAGTGCCCTGAAGTACAGATTTAAATTCTTAAAATGCTGAAAAAGGGGGAGCTTCCTTCAACTGAACCCCTTAAAATGAGGGACCAGGGAGTGTTCGTCTCTACTTAAATCGATGCCATGGCAATAAATGGGTTCTCTCCTCTGAATCCCCTAAAATACTGGAAAAAGAGGGGTTTTCCTTACTTCAGGTCTCTCCAGTCATGGAAAAAGGGGGATTTTCCCCTCAATTCAAACCCTTGAAAAGGAGGAACAACAGGGTTTTCCCCTCAATGTAAACCTTAGGATGATGAAAATGGGGGAGTTATGCTCAATTCCAACCCATAAAATAGCATTGTCAAGGTTTTTCCTTTCTATTTAAACTGGAGAATAATGGAAAATGGGGATTCCCTGTTAAGTGATACCCCTAAGAGCATGGAAAAGGCAGGGTTTCCTTCATCTGAGACCCTTAAAATTGCAGAGGAAGGGGATTCCCCCTCAATTTAAACACAGACAATTATGGAAAAGGAAGTTTTTTCCCTCTGTTTAAATCCCTTTTCTCCTCATAACCCCCTTTTTTTTCCCCTGGGGGCACTGGGGAAGGGCTGCCAAGATGAAAGGGGAAAGTGGAATGTTTCCCTGGGACCCCACATGCTGCCCTGCCTGCTCAGGTGCTGCCCCTTGGCACGAGGGGTTTTCCCTGGGCATTTTCTGGGAGCAGTGCTCTGTGCCCAGGTGCCTGCGGCTGCTCCCCAGCTCCTGCTGGATGCTCCGCCCATTGTCCCTGGAGGGACACTCGGGATGCCCCCATTGCCCCTCTGGACCAGCAGCTCCCTGCACAGCTGTGCCCGGGGAACCCTCTGAGAGCGGCCTCTGGCAGGAGCCGCCCCCTCCTCATCCTGGCCGGTCACACCTGGGGCTGCTGCGCCTTGGAGCGGGGGCTGAGGAGGAGAAAGCTCCTGCTGGTCCTTCCCTCCCTGCACAGCCCTTTGTGTGCCCCTGAAACACCGGGGGGCCGGGCTTTCCTTGCTGGGGGGGACTGGGTGGTTCTTTGATCCCAGACTCTGCTCTTCCCCGGGCACTGCACATGGACAGGGGGCAGAGATGGGCTCTCAGAGGGCTTTGTTGGGTTCCCGGTTCCTCCCTCAGCTCCTCCTTCCCTCTTTTCCCTTAACTCCCGCTCCACTCTTTGCCAATGGGTTTGCCAACGTGACAGCTCAGCCTGCCAAGCTTTACTTCATCGCCTTCCACATTGTGCTGGTGATAATCATTGTCAAGTAGGATTTTTGGGATGGTTTCATCCTCTTTAGATGGAAAAGGGGATCTGCCCCTGCCAGGGCAGCGCTGGTGTGCCCGGGGTCACCTACGGGAGGCAGGTGGGATGTGTTTAGAGGGATCTGCTGCATTCTTGTTCCCACTGGGTGCTGCTCTGACCTGGACGGTGGGAACAAGCAGCTTTGTCCTGTGAAGGAGCTTTATCTCCTGTAAAGTCCCGTATAAAGGTCTGGAATGCGGGGGCAGTCGGAGTATCCGGCTGTGCCCGGAGAGGGACGGCACCTGGGCAGTATGTTCTGGAATAACTCCTCTTGTAACCGGAATTGTATCGCAGCACTTTTCTATGCAGCTCTAAGGACCGTGTGTGCTGAACGAAGCGGCTCTTCAGCACAGTAAATTCCGCAGTTTGGAAAAACCATGGAATATCTCCGAGTTAATGATGGGAGAGGGTTGGGGCTGCTCCCTGATAACGTGCAGGGCTTGGGGTGGGAAACGAACGTGGGGAGAGGAGTGGGGGCTGCTCCTCGCTCTCGGGGCGCCGCGGGCGCTGCGCAGCCTTCCCCTTTTACTTCCCAATTCCTCCTTTTGTGCCTCCTTTTCCCTTGGGGATGCGCCCGGGCCGCATTCCAGCGGCCGCCGTGGCAACAGCGCGTGGGGGCGGGGTTTTGCCGCGTGATTGACGGGGCCGGCGGCCAATAGGAGTGCGGGGCGGGGCGAGGGTTGGCCAATGGGGAGGCGTGGCGGGGCTGCGCGCGGCCAGTTGGAATCGGCGGGAGCGGTTGGAGCGGGCGGGCATGGACGGGCCCGGGCGGTGAGCGAGGAGCGGGAGATCGGGATGGGGAACGGGGAACGGGATGGGGAACGAGGGAGCGGGATAATGCCAGCGCCTTCTCCTGCTTTAAAACATCACCTGGAGCCCGAGCTCGGGGGGTGCAGGCAGCTGAATTCCAGGGAACTCTGCCAGGTGCCCCCCAGGGACATTGGGGGGGCTGGGGGATGAGGGTTACAGATAGCAAATTCTGTGGAGCATGAACCTGTCCTTGTCCCGACCCTGCTGAGCTTCCCTGGAAGCTCTGCTGGTTCCTGACACACCTGGTGTTAAATAGGCAGCTCTGCATGGAAATATCCATGCTCCAGGAGGCACTGTGAGGTCAGCGGGTTTGCTGCTCCTTTTCCCTTTGTCACCTGTGGCTGCCATTGCTGGTGTTTGTTTCCCTGTTACACACACACGTGCCAGTGAAGGACTGTGATTCCTTCTCCCATAGCTTTGCCTGAAAGCTCCTTCATTTCAAAGTTATAATCATTCGCAGGGAAGGGGGTCATATTCTCCATTCCAAGGGAGATTCCCCGCCTTCCTTGTCAGACACCCATCTTTAAACCAAGACAGCTCCTTCTGCACTTGCCTTGGGAGATGCTCCCTGGCTGAGTTGTTCTTTCCTGGACCAGAGGTTGTACCTCGGAAAGTTTCTCCTTTCCAATGGACAGGAAAATGGGAGACAGGGAGAGAAAAACCCTCCCAGATGTGGGAGTTGCTCTGCTTTGTTCGTTATTACCAACTCTGTTAATAAATGCTTTTTAAGGTGTTTCACCTCACATGTGTCTCCAAAGCCTGACTCACCCCCCACGGCTTTCCCTCTCACTTCCCTTTCCAGAACCAGTGGAATGTTGCTTTCCCCTGGATTTGAGGCCGTGGCAAAAGGAGGGACAACTTCCCCCCGAGGAAGAGATGGGGCTGCTGCCCAGCTCTCTCCCAGGAGGGATGAGGAGCTCTTGGCACTGTCAGCATCATCCCAACCACGGCAGGCAGCAGCCTTAGGAAGGGCTCTGCTATGAGACAGGAACCTGCCCTGCTCAGACAAGGCAGGGGCTTTAGAGTGGGAAAAAAGAAGGAAAGGAGCCATTCTGGACACTGTTCACCAGGGACAGGCTCTGCAGCAAAGCCCAGATATTCTTCATTCACCACATTCTGGGGTCAGGGTTCCCACGTTGGGGTGAAACCAAAGCAATAAATGCCAATTTCATGTAGGGGTGGTACCAAAATGGCAAAGATCAGCACAGCCTGGATTGTGGCTGGAGCTGCTGTGCAGAGTCGCTGTTCAGCTCCTCCTGAGGGTGGCCAGGTTCAGGATGGAGGTGCTGAAGGGCTTCCTTGGACATGGATGCTGGGCAACCAGAGGATGGCCCCGTTGTGCAGGACAGCAGCACAACCCCCTAATTTCTGTGCAATCCAATGGTCCAAGCTCCTGGTGACGTCAATTTCCATATTTCCAGCGGGTTTTGGTCACAGGCACAAGAGTTCAGTGGAGTTCACCTCTGACCCTGCTCTTTACTCAGAATAATTTCATTCTGGAATTAAGGGATGTGACCAATTCCCACTCCAAGAGGAAGGGAATGTTGCTGTCCCTGCCCAGCTCTGCAGCCCTACCTGGTGTCTCTTCCCATCACCGGGAATGCAGGGCCGGCTCTGCCGGCCAGAAGGGGAAGGATGCTCCGTGCCATCCCGAGCCCTCTCCTGCCATCCAGAGGCAGCAGCCCCGCAGAGATTTGGGGAATCACCGCTGCCCCGTGCTGGGTGTGTCCCCAGGGTTTAACCTGTCCCACCCTCTCCGGGAAAGAACTCCTTCAAAACACCATGAAACTCATCTGCTGAGCCAAAGGAAACGGAGTTTATTCCCTGGTGTGATAAACAAGGTTCACTTTGTAATATTTTAAGAAATATTTAATAAAAGGTCAATTAGGAGAACACAATAAAAAGGGTATTATGGCCAGGTGCTTTGGCAGAGCCAAAGGCACACCTCTACATCCAAAAGATCGTCTTCAAAAGTCCATCGCTTATTGCATATTCATCACCAACATGCATAATTCATGAATTCCTTGGAGTTTCTAAGTATCATCCTATCAGCCTTATCTTCCTCTTTGGCTCCATTCTGTCTCTGCTCCCTCCATCACTTCTCTCTGGTTTCAGGTGTTCTTCTCTGATAAGATACTCCAGGAATGTGAAGATTCTCTTTCTCTGCCCACCTTCTCCAAACCGACTACATAAACAATAGACATTCTATACCATGCATTACATCATATAACCTAGGCAAAGTTTCTCCAACATTAAGTAACATGCAAAAAGCCAACATCACTATACCTTTATAACACTGGGGCCCAGGCAATGAGGGTCATTCCATGGGGAATAGAGCCAGGGAACAGGACTGAGCCCGGCTGCACTGCTTGGAGCCATGTGGAGCTGGGAGGGAAGAGGAAATCCATGCTCCAGTGTGCTCCCTGCAGAGCATCCCTCCCACATTGCCTGTGGCACTGCCCATGCTCCCTTCTGCTGCAGGAATAAACCACCCCAGGGAGGGTAATGTCGTGGATATTTATTGTCGGATGACTCAAGGAAACCCTCGGTCACTGTCCTGGGGTCCTTCAGCAGCGCAGGGGAAGGCATCAACAGACTCAGACCCCCGTGTCCCTGTTGGTATCCTTGCTGCTGGCAGTTTTGTCTTTCTGTTCCTCAAAGACCCTCTGGAGCGAGAGCCGGAGGGACCCCACGGAGCAGGGGCTCCAGCACCTCCCTGCCAGGAAGTAGATGAAGGGTTTGATGGTGCTGTGGATGCAGGCAAGCAGGTAAAAAACCTGGGAGGACACAGCGATGTAACCGAGCTGCTGCAGGAAATTCCAGAGGCTGAGGAAGAGAGTGAAGAGCACAATGATGAAGATAACGATGTCACGCCTCTTGGGTTGCTGCTGCTGGGAGCCACACTTGGCTTTAACGATGTCGATTGTGCGGGTGATGAGCACGGGTGCAGCAAAGATGAGCAGGATGATGGCAAACATGGAGATGAGAACGACCCGGCAGTGCTCCTGCTCGTGTGATGGGCACAGGTATGTCACCGTGGGAATGACAGTGAAAAGAGTGAAGAAGGCCCAGAATTGGACACTGTCAAGCGCCCACAGCAGGCGCCGGGGAAAGTTGCAGTGGCAGCCGAGCCAGCAGATCTTCTCCATGTCCCATATGACGGTGATGCGCGTCAGCCGGAACAGCCCCCAGTAGTAGGAGACCATGGACAGCTGGAAAAGGAAGCTCACGTACACCTGGGCCATGATAGGAGAGCAGGACACGTTCTCCAGCAGGAAGAGCAGGGAGGAGGGGAGTGTGAACAGGAGGAAGATGAAGTCAACAGCAGCCAGGTGAAAGATGCCGAAATTGTTGGCGTTTAGTTTGAGGAGCCGGAGGACAGCTGCATTCCCAGCCAGCCCACAGAGGCAGATGGGCAGTGTCACACTCTGTATGGCCACATCAGTGACATCTATTTCACACAGATAGGCTCCTTTGGTGGGTGAGGGGGGAGGTGGGAACACGGAGCTCACCTCCATGGATGGACACTGGGCAGGCGCTGGGATGTGGCCCCGGCTGTGCTCAGAGTGGATGGGCAGTCAGTGCTTGGAGAATCCAGGGATGGACCAAGCGGCTCCTCAGCAGCTCCCTGCAGCGGGAAGGGTTCGGTGGAGAGAAGTGAGATGTGCAGGGGAGGAGGGTGGTGGGAATGGTGGGATGGGAGAGGGAGGGGGGAGGGTTGGGCTGTGCAGCAGGAGACTGACAAATAACATAAACATTTTCAGTTCCCCAATGTTGTTGAAAAATCTACTAGTCAAAAAGAAAAAGGGATTTAAATGTGTGCCTACAGGGCTAGAAATGAGGCTGGAGCCAGTGGGGAAACAGATTTGGCGGCCTGCAGTGGTCCTGGGGCAGTTCTGTAACAAGAAGCAACAGTGCACCCCCAGAAAAATAGTTCCAGGCAAGGTCACCTTTAATACTGAAGCATTCAGTGAATATGACCAGCACAGACCCCTTTTAATGAATCTGCAGGACCATCAAAAGACTTCCAGGAGGAGGTGAATGCATGGAAATTAGTTCTAGGAAAGTGATTTTTTTGTATTAGATAAGTAAGAGATTTTAATGACAATGTGTGTTTCTAATGGATAAAACCCCTGCTGTAAAGTCTCCCCCCACACACAGAACAAGGAGAGATCCTCCTGTGTGTCCTGCACAGGTAAAGAATTCCTGCTTCCTCAGGCTTCCCATTGTGTTAGAAAGTTTATTCTGGCCCATTTTGGTATCAAGATGCAGAATTGAAGAGCAGGGCAGAGCAGGGAGGAGCTGGGGAGGGCACTGCGGTCACCGGGAGAGGGTGGCAGGAACAGAGCAGCTGCAGGAGGAGAGGAAGGTGGGGCAGGGAGGAAGGAGAACATTGCACTGACCTGTTCAGTGTGGGGCAGCAGCAGGCACAGGGGCTCTGTCCCGATCAGCGGCGCCTCCTGGCACCCCTTGCTCCTTTGGGATCCACATCCTAAAGCGGCTCCTCGCAGGTCAGGAACACGAAGGAGAAAGTGCCCAGATCACCAGGAGGTGCCCACTGCTGTCCCACCAGCTCCTCTCCGTGCCCTGTCCTCGTGTTGCTCCCCCAGGCTCGGTGGAGTCACGGGAGAGTCGGAAATTGTGACTTTGGGTACGTCAGAGTTCCACTTCCTGGGAGTTATTTGTCTTGGGGTTTTTTTGCTACAGAGGAAGTGGCTTTTGTCAGAAGCCCCACATGAGCAATTTTGCAAACGTCTCCTCCTTTCCCCCTGGTTAGAAACACTCCTTCCCTGCAGAATGTCCCATTCTCCGACTGCCTTCCCTCTCCTGACAGGCTTCTACCATTCCTCGTTTCACTTCCCTGAGGGGTCATGGTCCCTCCAGCAGCAGAGGGGTGCTGGTGGTGCTGGTGGCACTGGAATGCTGGCAGTGCTGGCAGTGCTGGTGAGGCAGAGAAACTTCCACTCTGCAAAGATCTCTGGGATCATTGCCAAAACCTCCCCTGCGCCCAAGGAAATACCTTTGAGCTGCTCCTCATCCTCTGCTATCCGCATCCCGTCCTCATCTTGGCTCAGCATCCCCATGTCCGCTCCACTTCCATGCCGTGCCGTGCCGTGCCGTGCCGTCCCGTCCCGTCGCAGAGGTTTCCCAGCCGGTGGCCGCTCTCCGTCTCTGAGCCTGTTGGGCTCTGCTGCCCTCCAGTGGGGATGATTTGGGATCGCCGGCATCCAGACCCCCTCTGACCTACTCCAGACCCTGCCGGACTCCTCTGACAACCTCCAGAGCCCCCCCCGGGACCGCCTTTCCCCCCCCACCCCCCAAGAGCTCCACTCCTGCCCCACTCCACCCAGGATCCTGGGCCCTATCTCTGCTTCTTCTCCCAGCCATTCGTGCTCTTAACCCTTAAAATGATCAATTTAGCAAAGGGATGACACTGAAGAGCTTTTAGCTGAAATTACAGCTCATGACTTAACCTTCCCTCCAGGCCTGACTCACTCAGATGTCTCAGGTACTTAAAGAGCGGAGAGAGCAGCATTTCTGCCCCACTTGCCACAGCAGCCGCAGCCGTGTGTGCCCACAGACAGAGAGAGTCAGTGCGGGGTGAAAATGCCCCTGTGGGAGATTCCCCCGGAGGCAGAGCAATGCTCTCTCTGGCTGCCTTTGCATCTCCCCACCGGGCCAAGGGCTGAGCCTCGGGCACTGGGGGATCGGCCCAGGAGCCGTCGGCGTTCGGGGATGCCCCGAGGGCAGCAAACGGGAGAGTTCCCGGCTGGGAGAGGCCCCACTGCGAGGGAGGTTCTGGTCAGCGCTGCTGGGCCCAGGAGAGCTCCAAGGGGCTCCTTTGGGAGCGCTGGATGCAGGGCCCCAAGAGATGGGCTTCAGTCACAGCCATGTTTCACCCTGGCCACACTTTGGGTCGGCACCTTTCTGTGCAAGTGTGAGAACAGGGACCTTGTGGCATTCAGGCAAGAAAAACAATGTCCAAGGGTGTTCCTAAAATGCCAGGAGGTCGTTGGATAGCAGCAGTTCCTGGGAGCAGACGGAGTTTCTGACCAGCTCCAGGGGAGCTGAGCCCAGGGGCTGCTCCTCAAGGCCAAGGCCTAAGGAGCATTTCTCAGATCCCAGTGCGGCCTGGAAAGGGTGAGGGGATGCACCAGCCCAGGGAGGGTGATGCCAGGGATATTGATTGATCAGGGGACTCAAGGAATCGCTCAGCCACCATCCTGGGGTCCCTCAGCAGTGCAGTGGGAGGGATCAGCAGGCTCAGAGCAGACTGTCCATGGCAGTATGATTGCTGCGGGACGTGTTTTCCTCTGTCTCCTCAAAGACCCTCTGGAGGGAGAGCCAGAGGGAACCCACGGAGCAGGGCTTCCAGCACCTCCCTGCCAAGGAGTAGATGAAGGGGTTGATGGTGCTGTGGATGCAGGTGAGCAGGAAAACAACCTCGGAGGACATAATGAAGTAGCCAAGTTTTCGCAGGAAATTCCAGAGGGTGGGAGGGAGAGCGAGGAGGGCAAACAAGAGCACAGTGAGGGAGACAATGATGTCCAACCTCTTCTGTTGTCACTTCTGGGAGCCAAACTTGACCTTAATGAAGAGAATTATGCTGGAAATGACCACGGCTGGAACGAAGAGGGTGTTGAGGGCGTACATGCAGGCGCGAGCCACCCAGCAGTGCTCGGGCTTATGTGACTGGCACAGGAAATCACTGTGGCCATGATGGAGGTGGAGAGGGCCCAGAGCAGGGCACACACAACCACCGACAGGCACTGGGGGCGGTGGCATCGGCAGCGGAGGGGGCAGAGGATGGACCTGCACCTCTCAATGCTGATGGCCGTCAGCAGGTACAGGCCCACAATGTAGGAGAGCACTGACACTGGGAAAAGCAAGCTCCAGTAGGTCAGGGACATGATCATGGAGCAGGATACATCCTCCAGCAGGTAGAGCACAGTGGAGAGGAGTGCAAAGAGGAGGAAGGCGAAGTCATCAACAGCCAGGTTGAAGATGTAGATGGTGGTGGGGCTCCTGGGAATGCGGAAACCAAGGAGCCAGAGCACAGCCCCATTCCCAGCCAGGCCACAGAGGCCGATGAGCAGCGTGACAGCTCCTATGGCCACATCTATCTCACACGAATCATCTCCTTCAGTGGGTGAGGCAGAAGGTGGGAACACGGAGCTCACCTCCATGGATGGACGCTGGGCAGGCGCTGGGATGTGGCCCCGGCTGTGCTCAGAGTGGATGGGCAGTCAGTGCTTGGAGAATCCAGGGATGGACCAAGCGGCTCCTCAGCAGCTCCCTGCAGTGGGAAGGGTTCGGTGGAGAGAAGTGAGATGTGCAGGGGAGGAGGGTGGTGGGAATGGTGGGGTGGGAGAGGGAGGGGGGAGGGTTGGGCTGTTTGGACAAGGATTGGTAAATAACATCAAGAATAAACATTTTCAGCTCTCCTGCAGTTGCTGAAAGCGTAAGTTGCCAAAAAGATAAAAGTATGTGAAAGTGTGCACACAGGATGATAAACGTGGCTGGAGGCAGTGCAGGAACAGATCAGGAGGCCTGCAGGGGTCCCGGGGCAGTTCTGTCACAAGAAGCAACAGTGCATGGCCAAAGGGAAAGTTCAAGGTGAGGTCACCTTTAATATGGGAGCACTCAGTGAACAGGAGCACCAGAGAGCCCTCCTGATGAACCTCCAGGATCATGAAAGGACTCCCAGGAGGAGGTGGATGCATGGAAATGAGTCCTAGGAAAGTGATGTTTATGTATCAGACAAGAACCACGCCCTAATGCCTCTGTGTGTTTCTAATGGATAAAACCCCTGCTGTAAAGTCTCCCCACACACACAGAACAAGGAGAGATCCTCCTGTGTGTCCTGCACAGGTAAAGAATTCCTGCTTCATCCTGTTCCCCATTGTGTTAGAAAGTTTATTCTGGCCCCTTTTGGTATCAAGATGCAGAATGGAAGAGCAGGGCAGAGCAGGGAGGAGCTGGGGAGGGCACTGCGGTCACCGGGAGAGGGTGGCAGGCACAGAGCAGCTGCAGGAGGAGAGGAAGGTGGGGCAGGGAGGAAGGAGAACATTGCACTGACCTGTTCAGTGTGGGGCAGCAGCAGGCACAGGGGCTCTGTCCCGATCAGCGGCGCTTCCTGGCACCCCTTGCTCCTTTGGGATCCACATCCTAAAGCGGCTCCTCGCAGGTCAGGAACACGAAGGAGAAAGTGCCCAGATCACCAGGAGGTGCCCACTGCTGTCCCACCAGCTCCTCTCTGTGCCTTGTCCTCGTGTTGCTCCCCCAGGCTCGGTGGGGTCACGGGGGAGTTGGAAATTGGGACTTTGGCTTTGTCAGAGCTCCACTTCCCCGGAGTTATTTACCTTGGGGTTTTTATGCTACAGAGGAAGTGGCTTTTGTTAGAAGCTCCACATGAACAGTTTTGCAAATGGCTCCTGATTTCATTTTGTTTAGAAACACTCCATCCCTGCAGCATGTCCCATTCTCCAACTTCCTTCCCTGTCCCAACAGGCTCCTACCATTCCTCGTTTCTCTTCCCTGAGGGGTCATGGTCTCTCCAGCAGCAGAGGGATGCTGGTGGTGCTGGTGGCACTGGAATGCTGGCTGTGCTGGTGAGGCAGCTGGGCGCTTCTGAGAAGTAATTCCCATTCTAAGAAGAGCTCCAGGATTATTGCCAAAACCTCCCCTGGGCCCAAGGAAGCACAGCTGAGCTGTGCTATCTATCCTATCCTATCCTATCCTATCCTATCCTATCCTATCCTATCCTATCCTATCCTATCCTATCCTATCCTGATCCCGATCTCATCCCATCCCATCCCATCCCATCCCATCCCATCCCATCCCATCCCATCCCATCCCATCCCATCCCATCCCATCCCATCCCCATCCCCATCCCATCCCATCCTATCCCATCCCATCCCACCCCGCAGGTTTCCCCCCTGGCAGCCTCTCCCCACCTTGAAGCGCTGCCCGTCGGGCTCTGCTGCTCTCCAGCGCGGACATTTGGGATCGGCAGCATCCAGAGATTCCTGACCCCTCCTGACCCCTCGCACACGCCCAGACCCCCCCGGGGCCGCCTTCCCCCCGACAGCCCCGCTCCTGCCCCGCTCCAGCCGGGACCAGGCCCATCTTTGCCGTGGCACTCCCGGAGCAGCCGGGGCCGTGCTGAGCCCCTGGGCCATCCTGCCCGTGCCGCCTGTGCCGGTGCCAGCCCAGCTCCGGGCACTCGGGATCACGGGTGCTCCGGGCAGCACCAGCCGTGGCCGTGTCCCCTCCCTCCACCCACATTCCCGGCTGGCAGCAGGAGCCAGAGGAAGCCAGGGAGCGCTGTCCGAGGGAGCCAAGGCAGCTCAGGTTTCACGGAGCTGTTTATTGATATCAAACTGCAGGGGGATGCAGGAACCACGGCAGGGGGATTTTTGGGATGACAGCCCTGTGAGGAAGGATCCGTTTGGGGAACAGTGTCCTAGGAACCGGGAGGGGGGAGGAAAGCCATGCTCCATTGTACTCCCTGCAAAGCTTCCCTTCCACATCACCCTTGGCCCCTGCTCCTTTCTCCTGCAGGATTACACCAACCCAGGGAGGCTGATCCCGTGGATATTTATTGATCTGGTGGCTCAAGGAATCCCTCAGCCACTGTCCCGGGGTCCTTCAGCAGCACAGGGGAAGGGATCAACAGGCTCAGATCACCAAGTCCATGGCAGCAGCATTGCTGCTGGGATTATTTTCTTCTGGATCCTCAAAGACCCTCCGGAGGGATTCCCTGAGGGACACCATGGTACAGAGCGTCCAGCACCTCCCCACAGAGCAGGGCCTCCAGGAACTCCCCACCAAGAAGTAGATGAAGGGTTTGATGGTGCTGTTGATGCAAGCGAGCAGGAAAACAACCTGGGAGGGCACAGCGATGTAACCGAGCTGCTGCAGGAAATTCCAGATTTTGAGGAGGAGAATGAAGGGCACAAGGAGGAAGATAACGATGTCACGCCTCTTGGGCTGCTGCTGCTGGGAGCTGCACTTTGCTTTAACGATGTCGATTGTGCTGGAAATGAGCACGGGTGCAGCAATGAGGAGCAGGATGATGGCAAACACAGAGGTGAGAGCTACCCGGCAGTGCTCCTCTTCGTGTAATGGGCACAGGAATGTCACTGTGGGAATGACAGTGAAGAGAGCGCAGAAGGCACTGTATTGGACACCGCCCATCACCCACAGCAGGCGCAGGGGAGGGTGGCACCGGCAGAGCTGGAGGAGCTTTCTCATGTCACTAACCACATCGAGACGCGCCAGCCGGAACAGCCCCCAGTAGTAGGACATCATGGACAGCTGGAAAAGGAAGCTCACGTACACCTGGGCCATGATAGGAGAGCAGGACACGTCCTCCAGCAGGAAGAGCAGGGCGGAGGGGAGTGCGAAGAGGAGGAAGAGGAAGTCAATGATTGCCAGGTCAAAGATGCGGGTGTTGTGGGCTTTCAGTGTGAGGAGCCAGAGCACAGCCCCGTTCCCAGCCAGCCCACAGAGGCAGATGAGCAGTGTCACACTGTGTATGGCCACGCTGGTGACATCTCTCTCACACAGATCAGCTCCTTCGGTGGGTGAGGCAGAAGGTGGGAACACGGAGCTCACCTCCATGGATGGACGCTGGGCAGGCGCTGGGATGTGGCCCCGGCTGTGGTCAGAGTGGATGGGCAGTCAGTACTTGGAGAATCCAGGGATGGACCAAGTGGCTCCTCAGCAGCTCCCTGCAGCGGGAAGGGTTCGGTGGAGAGAAGTGAGATGTGCAGGGGAGGAGGGCGGTGGGAATGGTGGGGTGGGAGAGGGAGGGGGGAGGGTTGGGCTGTGCAGCAGTGGATTGATAAATAACATTGAGAATAAACATTTCTGGCTCTCCTGCAGTTGCTGAAAGCGTAAGTGGCCAAAAAGATAAAAGGATGTGAAAGTGTGCACACAGGATGATAAACGTGGCTGGAGGCAGTGCAGGAACAGATCAGGAGGCCTGCAGTGGTTCCGGGGCAGTTCTGTAACAAGAAGCAACAGGGCATGACCAAAGGAAAAGTTCAAGGTGAGGTCACCTTTAATATGGGAGCACTCAGTGAACAGGAGCACCAGAGAGCCCTCCTGATGAACCTCCAGGATCATGAAAGGACTTCCAGGAGGAGGTGGATGCATGAAAATGAGTCCTAGGAAAGTGATGTTTCTATATCAGTCAATAAACATGTTTGAATGACTGTGTTTGGTTATAATGGATACAGACCTTGCTGTAAAGTCTCCCCACATACAGAAATAGGGCGAGTTCCTCCTGTGTGTCCTGAGCAGGTAAAGAATTCCTGCTTCCTCCCGCTTCCCATAGTGTTAGAAAGTTTATTCCGGCCCCTTTTGGTGTCAAGATGCAGAATGGAAGAGCAGGGCAGAGCAGGGAGGAGCTGGGGAGGGCACTGCGGTCACCGGGAGAGGGTGGCAGGCACAGAGCAGCTGCAGGAGGAGAGGAAGGTGGGGCAGGGAGGAAGGAGAACATTGCACTGACCTGTTCAGTGTGGGGCAGCAGCAGGCACAGGGGCTCTGTCCCGATCAGCGGCGCCTCCTGGCATCACCTTCTTCTTTTGGGATCCACATCCTAAAGCGGCTCCTCGCAGGTATCCGGAATGAGCATGCTTGAGATTGCTCCAAAAGTCACCAGCAAGGGTATGAGCAAAAGTCCCATTTAGTATTAAATTACAAAGCTCAACAGATTCATTGGCAAGATTCACTCTGTTGGAGTGAAAGCTCCTCTGGACTCAGGCTCAGAGGGAAGCCAAAGCACAGGTGTTGAATTAAAACCTTTGGAGAAGCTGAGATGTATGACACCATGCCAAAGTGAAAAAGAAATACAAATTTTTAACTTCAGTAGAAATATATGCTAAGTGCCTTAAACATTAAAAAGCGGTATCAGAGATCTTAAACACAGTTCTTGCTGCAGCAGTGTTACCTTTTCACAGAATTCTTTACTTTAGACAAAATATAGATAAAATTACACTGTTCACATTTTTTAGGTAGAGTGTTCACATAAACAATAAGAGCTGATAGAAACTACATGCAAATCTGTGTAATACCTGTGTAACACTTGTGTAAGCTTTATGACTGTTAGAATGAGACCAGGATAGGTTAAGAAAAGGAAAACTAGAATCGTGTGTTAATCTTATTGTTCAATTACCAAATATAATCCACACTTCTGTAAGAAAAAATATAGAGTGTAGAGTGTATAGTATATAGTGTATATAGTGTATAGTATATAGTGTGTATAGTGTATAGTATATAGTGTGTATAGTGTATAGAGCGTATAGAGCATATAGAGCATATGGAGCATATAGAACATATAGAAGAAGCTGGTTTTGCCTGATGTTGATGCTGCTGCTTGCCTTTATCATGTAACCCCCTTCGAACTCTGCCTTCAAGAAAGCTGTGAGACTATGAAATAAAGAACTCAGCAGAACAGCAGCCTCCTCTGCTCTGTTACCCTGGTCCGAGAAGGAAGGGTACCTTGTCAAAAGCTCGACACACTCTACTTACAAAGGGCAACTAAGGCACAACAGGGAAAGCAAGCAACAACAAAACCAAACAAAATCCAGGCAATCAAAACAGAAATGAATTGAAACTACCTAGGCGTGTGTGGGTGTCTGTGTGTAAAGACAGTGTGAACAAGGATGGAAAGGAATGCAGCCTAAAGCTTAACAACAATTAACAGTGCTTTACCTTAACTTATACCTTAATTTATATCCTAACCTTAACGATCTGCAGAGAAATAACACTTAACAGCATTTAGCCTAAATTATAACTAGACCTTAACATCCAGACTCACTATAGCACCTGCACAGAGGGTGTGCATGCAGACAAATAGTCAGTGCAAGGTAAGGTACCTGTGGAAAAACTTCCCTCCGAGGTCAGTGAAAATCCTCACTTCGGGTGCTTTTGCATCTCCCAACGGACGAAGGATCGCTCCTCGAGGAGCGAGGCCATCGGCCCAGCACACGCTGTGGTTCAGTGATGCCCCAGCTACAGCAAACCTGAGGCTTTGCTGGCTCTGAGAGGCGTCCCCCTCAGAGGACACAGCTGGTGGCAGCCGCTGCAGCCCAGGAGAGCTCAGTGGGCACCCTCCTGAGGGTGGCCAGGTTCAGGATGGAGGTGCTGAAGGGCTTCCTTGGACATGGATGCTGGGCAACCAGAGGACGGCCCCGTTGTGCAGGACAGCAGCACAACCCCCTAATTTCTGTGCAATCCAATGGTCCAAGCTCCTGGTGACGTCAATTTCCATATTTCCAGCGGGTTTTGGTCACAGGCACAAGAGTTCAGTGGAGTTCACCTCTGACCCTGCTCTTTCCTCAGAATGATTTAATTCTGGAATTAAGGAAAGTGACAAATTCCCACTCCAAGAGGAAGGGAATGTTGCTGTCCCTGCCCACCTCTGCAGCCCTACCTGGTGTCTCTTCCCATCACCGGGAATGCAGGGCCGGCTCTGCTGGCCAGAAGGGGAAGGATGCTCCGTGCCACTCCGAGCCCTCTCCTGCCATCCAGAGGCAGCAGCCCCGCAGGGATTTGGGGAATCACCGCTGCCCCGTGCTGGGTGTGTCCCCAGGGCTTAACCTGTCCCACCCTCTCCGGGAAAGAGCTCCCTCAAAATGCCATGAAACTCATCTGCTGAGCCAAAGGAAACGGAGTTTATTCCCTGGGGCCCAGGGGCATTGAGGGTCATTCCATGGGGAATAGAGCCAGGGAACAGGACTGAGCCCGGCTGCACTGCTTGGAGCCACGTGGAGCTGGGAGGGAGGAGGAAATCCATGCTCCAGTGTGCTCCCTGCAGAGCATCCTTCCACATCACCCTTGGCACTGTCCCTGCTCCCTTCTCCTGCAGGAATAAACCAGCCCAGGGAGGATGATCCCGTGGATATTTATTGTTGTGTGACTCAAGGAATCCCTCAGTCACTGTCCCACTGTCCTTCAGCAGTGCAGGGGAAGGGATCAACAGGCTCAGATCACCGAGTCCATGGCAGCAGCATTGCTGATGGGAGTATTTTCTTCTGGGTCCTCAAAGAACCTCCTGAGGGAGTTCCTGAAGGATCTCACAGAACAGGGCCTCTTGTATGTCACTGCCAAGAAGTAGATGAAGGGTTTGATGGTGGGGTGGATGCAGGCAAGCAGGAAAAGAACCTGGCTGGAGACACCGGTGTAACTGAGCTGCTGCAGGAAATTCCAGAGGCTCTGGAGGAGTGTGAAGAGCACAACGAGGAAGATAATGATGTCGTGCCTCTTGGGTTTCTGCTGCTGGGAGCCACACTTGGATTTGATGAAATTGATTGATGTGGAAATGACCAAGGGTGCACCACAGACGAGCAGGATGAGAGCGAACATGGAGATGAGAGCCACCCGGCAGTGCTCCTGCTGGTGTGATGGGCACAGGAATGTCACCGTGGGAATGGCAGTGATGAGAGCGAAGAAGGCCCAGTATTGGACCCTGTACACCACCCACAGCAGGCGCAGGGGAAGGTTGCAGTGGCAGCAGAGCAGGCAGAGGTTGTCCATGTCTGACATGTCACTGATGAATGTCAGCCAGAACAGCCCCCAGTAGTAGGAGACCATGGACAGCTGGAAAAGGAAGCTCACGTACACCTGGGCCATGATAGGAGAGCAGGACACATCCTCCAGCAGGAAGAGCAGGGAGGAGGGGAGTGCGAAGAGGAGGAAGAGGAAGTCAGCGACAGCCAGGCTAAAGATGAAGAGAGCACTGCCGGTCATGGCCATGAGACGGAGCACAGCCCCGTTCCCAACCACCCCACAGAGGCAGATGAGCAGTGTCACACTGTGTATGGCCACGATGGTGACATCTCTCTCACACAGATCGGCTTCTTCCGTGGGTGAGGCAGAAGGTGGGAACACGGAGCTCAGCTCCATGGATGGACGCTGGGCAGGCGCTGGGATGTGGCCCCGGCTGTGCTCAGAGTGGATGGGCAGTCAGTGCTTGGAGAATCCAGGGATGGACCAAGCGGCTCCTCAGCAGCTCCCTGCAGTGGGAAGGGTTCGGTGGAGAGAAGTGAGATGTGCAGGGGAGGAGGGCGGTGGGAATGGTGGGGTGGGAGAGGGAGGGGGGAGGGTTGGGCTGTTTGGACAAGGATTGATAAAGAACATCGAGAATAAACATTTCTGGCTCTCCTGCAGTTGCCGAAAGCGTAAGTGGCCAAAAAAGATAAAAGTATGTGAAAGTGTGCACACAGGATGATAAACGTGGCTGGAGGCAGTGCAGGAACAGATCAGGAGGCCTGCAGGGGTTCCGGGGCAGTTCTGTAACAAGAAGCAACAGTGCCTGGCCAAAGGAAAAGTTCAAGGAGAGGTCACCTTTAATATGGGAGCACTCAGTGAACAGGAGCACCAGAGACCCCTCCTGATGAACCTCCAGGATCATGAAAGGACTTCCAGGAGGAGGTGGATGCATGAAAATGAGTCCTAGGAAAATGATGTTTATGTATCAGACAAGAACCACGCCCTAATGCCTCTGTGTGTTTCTAATGGATAAGACCCCTGCTGTAAAGTCTCCCCACACACACAGAACAAGGAGAGATCCTCCTGTGTGCCCTGCACAGGTAAAGAATTCCTGCTTCCTCCCGCTTCCCATAGTGTTAGAAAGTTTATTCTGGCCCCTTTTGGTATCAAGATGCAGAATGGAAGAGCAGGGCAGAGCAGGGAGGAGCTGGGGAGGGCACTGCGGTCACCAGGAGAGGGTGGCAGGCACAGAGCAGCTGCAGGAGGAGAGGAAGGTGGGGCAGGGAGGAAGGAGAACATTGCACTGACCTGTTCAGTGTGGGGCAGCAGCAGGCACAGGGGCTCTGTCCCGATCAGCGGCGCCTCCTGGCACCCCTTGCTCCTTTGGGATCCACATCCTAAAGCGGCTCCTCGCAGGTCAGGAACACGAAGGAGAAAGTGCCCAGATCACCAGGAGGTGCCCACTGCTGTCCCACCAGCTCCTCTCCGTGCCCTGTCCTCGTGTTGCTCCCCCAGGCTCGGTGGGGTCAAGGTGAGACGGAAACTGTATCTTTGGGTACGTCAGAGCTCCACTTGCCCGGAGTTATTTGTCTTGGGGTTTTTTTGCTACAGAGGAAGTGGCTTTTGTCAGAAGCCCCACATGAGCAATTTTGCAAACGTCTCCTCCTTTCCCCCTGGTTAGAAACACTCCTTCCCTGCAGAATGTCCCATTCTCCAACTGCCTTCCCTCTCCTGACAGGCTTCTACCATTCCTCGTTTCACTTCCCTGAGGGGTCATGGTCCCTCCAGCAGCAGAAGGATGCTGGAGCTGCTGGTGGCACTGGAATGCTGGCAGTGCTGGCAGTGCTGGTGAGGCAGCTGGCTGCTTGTCAGAAGCACCTCCCATTCTGGGAAGAGCTCTGGGATCAATCCCAAAACCTCTCCCAAGGAAGCACAGCTGAGCTGCTCCTCATCCCATCCCCATCCAGATCCCCTCCTCATCCATGCCATCCCATCCCCAACCCCACCCTGCCCTCCATCCTCATCCCATCCCATCCCATCCCATCCCATCCCATCCCATCCCATCCCATCCCATCCCATCCCATCCCATCCCATCCCATCCCATCCCATCCCATCCCATCCCATCCCATCCCATCCCATCCCATCCCACCCCGCAGGTTTCCCGCCCGGCAGCCTCTCCCCACCTTGAAGCGCTGCCCGTCGGGCTCTGCTGCTCTCCAGCGCCGACATTTGGGATCGGCAGCATCCAGAGATTCCTGACCCCTCCTGACCCCTCGCACACGCCCAGACCCCCCCGGGGCCGCCTTCCCCCCGACAGCCCCGCTCCTGCCCCGCTCCAGCCGGGACCAGGCCCATCTTTGCCGTGGCACTCCCGGAGCAGCCGGGGCCGTGCTGAGCCCCTGGGCCATCCTGCCCGTGCCGCCTGTGCCGGTGCCAGCCCAGCTCCGGGCACTCGGGATCACGGGTGCTCCGGGCAGCACCAGCCGTGGCCGTGTCCCCTCCCTCCACCCACATTCCCGGCTGGCAGCAGGAGCCAGAGGAAGCCGGGGAGCACTGGCAGAGGGCCCAAGGCAGCTCAGGTTTCACGGAGCTGTTTATTGATATCAAACTGCAGGGGGATGCAGGAACCACGGCAGGGGGATTTTAGGGATCATGGCCATGTGGAGCACAATCCCTTTGGGGGAACAGTGCTCTAATACCTGTGAGGGAGGAGGAAATCCATGCTCCAATGTGCTCCCTGCAAAGCTTCCTTCCCACATCACCCTTGGCACTGCCCCTGCTCCTTTCTCCTGCAGGATTACACCAGCCCAGGGAGGCTGATCCCGTGGATATTTATTGATCTGGTGACTCAAGGAATCCCTCAGCCACTGTCCCGGGGTCCTTCAGCAGCACAGGGGAAGGCATCAACAGGCTCGGATCACCGAGTCCATGACAGCAGCATTGCTGCTGGGAGTATTTTCTTACCACTCCTCAAAGACCCTCCGGAGGGAGTTCCTGAGGGATCTCCCAGAGCAGGGCCTCCAGCACCTCCCCACCAAGAAGTAGATGAAGGGTTTGATGGTGCTGTGGATGCAGGTGAGAAGGAAACAAACCAGTGAGGACAGACCTGTGTAGCCAAACTGCTGCAGGATATTCCAGAGGTTGAGGAGCAGAGTGGAGAGCACAAGGAGGAAGATAACGATGTCCCGCCTTGTGGGTTGCCGCTGCTGGGAGCCACACTTGGCCTTGATGAAATTGATTGATCGGGAAATGAGCACAGGTGCAGCAAAGATGAGCAGCATGACAGCAAATATGGAGGTGAAACCTGCCCGGCAGTGCTCCTGCTCGTGTGCTGGGCACAGCAATGTCACTGTGGGAATGGCAGTGAAGAGAGCGAAAAAGGCCCAGAACTGGACACATTTGACCACCCACAGCAGGCACTGGGGAACGTCGTAGCGGCAGCAGAGCCAGCAGAGCTTGTCCATGTCCAATGTGGTGCTGATGGCTGTCAGTCGGAACAGTGCCCAGTAGCAGGACACCATGGACAGCTGGAAAAGGAAGCTCACGTACATCAGGGGCATGATAGGAGAGCAGGACACATCCTCCAGCAGGAAGAGCAGGGAGGAGGGGAGGGCGAAGAGGAGGAAGAGGAAGTCGGCGACAGCCAGGTCAAAGATGAATTCAGTAATGTCGTTCATGACGATGAGCCAGAGCACAGCCCCGTTCCCAGCCAGCCCACAGAGGCAGATGAGCAGTGTCACACTGTGTATGGCCACACTCGTGACATCTATCTCACATGGATCATCTCCTTCAGTGGGTGAGACAGAAGGTGGGAACACGGAGCTCACCTCCATGGATGGACGCTGGGCAGGCGCTGGGATGTGGCCCCGGCTGTGGTCAGAGTGGATGGGCAGTCAGTGCTTGGAGAATCCAGGGATGGACCAAGCGGCTCCTCAGCAGCTCCCTGCAGCGGGAAGGGTTCGGTGGAGAGAAGTGAGATGTGCAGGGGAGGAGGGCGGTGGGAATGGTGGGGTGGGAGAGGGAGGGGGGAGGGTTGGGCTGTTTGGACAAGGATTGATAAAGAACATCAAGAATAAACATTTTCAGCTCTCCTGCAGTTGCCGAAAGCGTAAGTGGCCAAAAAGATAAAAGGATGTGAAAGTGTGCACACAGGATGATAAACGTGGCTGGAGGCAGTGCAGGAACAGATCAGGAGGCCTGCAGTGGTTCTGGGGCAGTTCTGTAACAAGAAGCAACAGGGCATGGCCAAAGGGAAAGTTCAAGGTGAGGTCACCTTTAATATGGGAGCACTCAGTGAACAGGAGCACCAGAGACCCCTCCTGATGAACCTCCAGGATCATGAAAGGACTCCCAGGAGGAGGTGGATGCATGGAAATGAGCACTAGGAAAGTGATGTTTATGTATCAGACAAGAAACATGTTTGAATGACGGTGTGTGGTTATAATGGATACAGACCTTGCTGTAAAGTCTCACCACATACAGAACCAGGAAGAGATCCTCCTGTGTGTCCTGCACAGGTAAAGAATTCCTGCTTTCCCATGCTTCCCATACTGTTAGAAAGTTTATTCCAGCCCCTTTTGGTGTCAAGATGCAGAATGGAAGAGCAGGGCAGAGCAGGGAGGAGCTGGGGAGGGCACTGCGGTCACCAGGAGAGGGTGGCAGGCACAGAGCAGCTGCAGGAGGAGAGGAAGGTGGGGCAGGGAGGAAGGAGAACATTGCACTGACCTGTTCAGTGTGGGGCAGCAGCAGGCACAGGGGCTCTGTCCCGATCAGCGGCGCTTCCTGGCACCCCTTGCTCCTTTGGGATCCACATCCTAAAGCAGCTCCTCCCAGGTCAGGAACACGAAGGAGAAAGTGCCCAGATCACCAGGAGGTGCCCACTGCTGTCCCACCAGCTCCTCTCTGTGCCCTGTCGTCGTGTTGCTTCCCAAGGCTCAGTGGGGTCATAGGGCAGTCGGAAATGCTTTTACAACTTTGGCTACGTCAGAGCTCCACTGCCTTGGAATTACTGGGGTTTTTTTCCAATAGGAAGTGCCTTTAGGAAAAAAGGTCCATTTTGTGATTGGCTCCTCATTTTCTCCTGATCAGAAACGTTTGTTCCCTGATGAATGTCCCATTCTCCAATTGCCATCCCTGTCCTGACAGGTTTCTACCATTTCTCCTTTTACTTCCCTGAAGGGCCGTGTTCCCTCCAGCAGCAGAGGGATGCTGGTGGTGCTGGTGGCACTGCAATGCTGGCAGTGCTGGCAGTGCCTGTTGAGGCAGCTGGGTGCTTGTCAGAATCAGCTCCCATTCCGGGAAGAGCTCTGTTATCATTGCAAAGACCTCCCCCGGGTCTCATAAAAGCACAGGTTAGCCAAGAATTCCCATTTTTGTCATTCTGCTGCAGGCTCACACAGCCCAAGGGAAGGACAGCAATCAGCTGCTTGCAGCCAGGTTATCAGCACTGAGAGCCCACCTTAATTACTGCCAATACCCTTAATGATTCAATGAGAGCACAGATTTGGGGGTGCTGTGATCCCCTTTGCAGCCCTTCAGCAGAGCTCATCCTGCTTCTCCTCAGTCTTGGGAGCACTTGTGGTTGTTTTTACCTGACCCCACCCCTCTGTGTACCATGTGCCAGGGCCTCTCCAGCCTCACAGGGAAGGATTTCTCCCTCATATTCAATCTGAACCCACCCTCTTGCAGTGGGAAGCCATTTCCCCTTGTTGTCCTGTCACTCCAGGCCCTTGTCCAAAGTCCCTCTGCACCTCTCCTGGAGCCCCTTTAGCTCATGGATCATGAAGTGTTTGCCCTTGGAAGGATTGGCATGGTGAGGGGTTGTGAGATTCCATAGCTGGGGACACAAATGGGGTGTCAGCAAGGAGGAGAGGTGACAGCTCTGGTCCCAGGGTCCCCACGCACAGCAGCTTCCAGCAGGAGCATCCCAGCTCCCAGGCACATGTCATCCTGAGTAGGAATCCCCTCACTGCAGCTTTCTAGGAATTCCATGGAATTCTCTGTACGCTGCTGTCTGACTCCCCAGGGAGTGTAGATGACTCAGATGAAACCTCAGACTTCCTAAGGGTTGTAGCCAAGAGAGCAGCATTGATTCACCTCCTCTCAGAAAAAATGACATTCCTGAAATCCCAAATCACCCCTCTGCTGTGTGCCTGCGCTCCAGCTCACGCACAGAATTTACTGTTGCATGAATTCTCCTGGAAACTGCGTGGTGAAGGGCAAGTACCACTGAAATTGTGGTATACAAGTGGCAAAAGTAGCTTTGAACCAGAAATCAAAGTTCAACAGCACATTTGTAGTGCAGGGTCCTAAGGATCCAGCCCAGGAATGGGAGGGGGCAAGTTCAGGCAGTTCAAAGAGAGGATTTTGGGATTGGGGTTGCGTTAAAAGAGAAGAGGAAGCTGACACAAACTGCTTTTCCCATAGGTCTCGTTGCTGAGGCTCTCTCCTGTTCCTCATCTCCTGGACAAAGGCAAGAGCAGATGAGAACCAGAGCCCTGATCCCATCAAAGGCTCTGGAATCGTTCCCTGTTTGTGAGAGCCCTGGAGAACACGAGCCAGCACGGAGAACAGGGGGCTGTGGAAGGACCTGGGACAGACCCCACGCCAGACACCGCTCGGGCTCACCCGCTGGGCTTCGCTCCCCTTTCCCAAGTGATCATTCCAGGGAACCTCTTGGAGATCCCGAGCCAGGGAGAGCAGCTGCAGTGTGTGAGGTGATGTGAAGCCACAGCGTGTCTGCTCCACTGGGATTGTCCAGGCTGAGTGAGGAAACAGAGGAAACAAGGTCAGACTCTTCTCTTTCAGCTTAATCAGTGCCCCCTCATGGGGATGCAACCTGGTTATCCATGTTTTTTCAGGGAATCACTGTCTGTAGGGTATTAAGAGCTATACATCTTGTGGGAAAAGGGGGGAATGTTGAAACGAGCGTCCTGCTGAAGGAATCCAGCAGCTCAGTGATCTCAGCTGACACCTGAGAATCCAGGTCCGGTCCATCCCAAAGCCATTTGCTCTATGACATCTCCACAGGCAATCCTTCCCTTCTCCAGTTGTTTTCCTCCTCCAGCTCTGTCCAAAGCCAGCAAGGAGGTATCTCCCCAGCTTTTGTGCCAGGCACTCCAGACCAGTGTCCCACATCCTCCTTGCCATCTGTCCTGTCCCTCGGCTCTCCCTGTGCTGCTCCACATGGAAGCTGGGCGTGGGAAAAGATGGGAAGAGCCACGTGTGGGGGTCAGCAGCATTGCTAAGGTGTCTCTGTTTGTCACCCTTCCAGCTGTGTGAGGGGAAGGGGAAGCAGCAGAGGTGTCCCAATGAGCCCATTGTCCCCTGGCACGGAGAGAGCCAGCCCTGCCTGCTGGAGCCAGCCCGGTGGGAAGGCATCCAGCGGGAGCTGGAATGAGGGCAGCACTACAACTGCACCGACTGTGACAGCAGCCACTGGAGCAAAGTCCCTGTGACGCTGCTCCTGTGCCTGTGTGGAATGGTGGGAACGGGGCTGGGCTCTGGCTCCTCGGCTTCCGCCCCCGCAGGGACCCCATCACCATCCGCGTGCCCAGCCTGGCCATCGCTGACTTCACTTCCCTGCTCTTCATCACCATCGCCCTGGGGATATTTCCTGTCCCAGAGAGCTTCTGCCACCAGCTGGGCTCACGGGGTGTGACAGCTGGGCTGAACGTCACCATCCTCTTGGCTTTCACTCCCAGTGTCACCTTCCAGAGGGCTTTTGAGGATGTGCCAGAGCCCCAGAACAGGGACAACACGGTGGAATCCTCGTTAGTGGAATCATCATAAAAGAGAAGCATAAAATACCCTGAGTTGGAAGGGACCCACAAGGACCATCGAGTTCAGCTCCTGGCCCTGCACAGGACATCCCAACAATCCCACCCTTTGCCTGACAGCGCTGTCCAAATGCTCCTCGAGCTCTGTCAGGCTGGTGCTGTGTCCAGCAGGGGAACTCCTGCCCGGGCTGGATTCTGGATGATCGGCGGAATCATCATGGAACGGTTTGGGTTGGAAGGAACCTTAGAGATCATCTCATTCCAACCCTGCAGCCATGGGCAGGGACACCCAGGAAGCCTTTTGCTTTGAAACCTTTGCTTGGAGTCTTTCCCATTCAACAGGCCTGCGCTCCCTCTGTCTCAGAAGTGAGCTTCCCTACCCTGAGGAATATTAAAATGGAGTCCCTAAGGCTCAGAGCTTTTCCCAGTGGGTTTTCTTGGTGTCTTTGATCAAAAGAGCGTGCAGGTGGATCAGAAGTCTCGGCACAGCAGTGCAGAACAATTCCTGGGCCATTCCTGTGCATCTCCAGCAGGTCCTGACATGTGGGAAGACCCTGTGGAGGCTTCACAATGAGCTTTGTTGCCCGGGTGAGTGGGCAGGTGTTTGGGATGGCCCCTGGAAGGCTTTGCCCAAAATGCACACCGAGTCTGGGGCTGAGTGCAGTCTTGTGAGTTGGAGAGGGATGGTCTTCAGTGATCCTTCCAACCCAAACCATTCTAAGATTCCATGGAGAATGGGAAGCTCAGGCAGGGACTGGCCTGGGTGACACTGGAGACAAGGAAGGTGCTTGGAAGTCGAAAAAGTTCATGGAAGGATCATGATCCACCTGCACTTGCCTTGGGAGACGCTCCCTGGCTGAGTTGTTTTTTCCTGGACCAGAGGTTGTACCTCGGAAAGTTTCTCCTTTCCAATGGACAGGAAAATGGGAGACAGGGAGAGAAAAACCCTTCCAGATGTGGGAGTTGCTCTGCTCTGTTCATTATTACCAACTCTGTTAATAAATGCTTTTTAAGATGTTTCACCTCCCGTGTGTCTCCAAAGCCTGACTCACCCCCCACGGCTTTCCCTCTCACTTCCTGGTGGCAATTGAATTTCCAACCCAGACTGGCAGGGAGTCTGAATTGTTTATTCAAAGGAGTGAGTTGGTTTATGCACTTTTCTAAGGCACAGTATTTCCTTTGTTGGTGTGACCTATCCCGTGCTGCCACATCAGGAACACACTTCATAGGGCTCTGCAGCATGACACCTCCTCCTCCCAGGGCCCGGTGGAGACAAGCCTCTCTGTGCCACCATGGGCTCCTTTGTTCTGCCATGTGCCTCTGCAGGCAGGTTTTACAGCTCACAACCCAATTCTCTCTTACAATTCCCCATAACTTCCCTTTCCAGAACCTGTGGAACGTTGGTTTCCCCTGGATTTGAGGCTGTGGGAAAAGGAGGGACAACTTCCCCCCGAGGAAGAGATGGGGCTGCTGCCCAGCTCTCTCCCAGGAGGGATGAGGAGCTCTTGGCACTGTCAGCATCATCCCAACCACGGCAGGCAGCAGCCTTAGGAAGGGCTCTGCTATGAGACAGGAACCTGCCCTCCTCAGACAAGGCAGGGGCTTTAGAGTGGGAAAAAAGAAGGAAAGGAGCCATTCTGGACACTGTTCACCAGGGACAGGCTCTGCAGCAAAGCCCAGGTATTATTCATTCACCACATTCTGGGGTCAGGGTTCCCACGTTGGAATGAAACAAAAGCAATAAATGCCAATTTCATGTAGGGGTGGTACCAAAATGGCAAAGATCAGCACAGCCTGGATTGTGGCTGGAGCTGCTGTGCAGAGTCGCTGTTCAGCTCCTCCTGAGGGTGGCCAGGTTCAGGATGGAGGTGCTGAAGGGCTTCCTTCGACATGGATGCTGGGCAACCAGAGGACGGCCCCGTTGTGCAGGACAGCAGCACAACCCCCTAATTTCTGTGCAATCCAATGGTCCAAGCTCCTGGTGAGGTCAATTTCCATATTTCCAGCGGGTTTTGGTCACAGGCACAAGAGTTCAGTGGAGTTCACCTCTGACCCTGCTCTTTCCTCAGAATGATTTAATTCTGGAATTAAGGGATGTGACAATTCCCACTCCAAGAGGAAGGGAATGTTGCTGTCCCTGCCCAGCTCTGCAGCCCTACCTGGTGTCTCTTCCCATCACCGGGAATGCAGGGCCGGCTCTGCCGGCCAGAAGGGGAAGGATGCTCCGTGCCACTCCGAGCCCTCTCCTGCCATCCAGAGGCAGCAGCCCCGCAGAGATTTGGGGAATCACCGCTGCCCCGTGCTGGGTGTGTCCCCAGGGCTTAACCTGTCCCACCCTCTCCGGGAAAGAGATCCCTCAAAACGCCATGAAACTCATCTGCTGAGCCAAAGGAAACGGAGTTTATTCCCTGGGGCCCAGAGGCAGTGAGGGTCATTCCATGGGGAACAGAGCCAGGGAACAGGACTGAGCCCGGCTGCACTGCTTGGAGCCACGTGGAGGCGGGAGGGAGGAGGAAATCCATGCTCCAGTGTGCTCCCTGCAGAGCATCCCTCCCACATTGCCCGTGGCACTGCCCCTGCTCCCTTCTCCTGCAGGAATACAGGCTGGGGGGGGGGGGGGGGGAGTGGTGATCCCGTGGAAATTTATTGATCAGGTGGCTCAAGGAATCCCTCAGTCACTGTCCCGGGGTCGTTCAGCAGCACAGGGGAAGGGATCAACAGGCTGGCACCACCGTGTCCCTGTTGGTATCCCTGCTGCGGGCAGTTTTGTCTTTCTGTTTCCTCAAAGACCCTCTGGAGCGAGAGCCGGAGGGACCCCACGGAGCAGGGGCTCCAGCACCTCCCTGCCAGGAAGTAGATGAAGGGTTTGATGGTGCTGTGGATGCAGGCGAGCAGGTAAAAAAACTGGGAGGACACGTAACCAAGGTGCTGCAGGAAATTCCAGAGGCTGAGGAGGAGAGTGAAGAGCACAAGGAGGAAGATAACGATGTCGAACCTCTTGGGTTGCTGCTGCTGGGAGCCACGCTTGGCTTTAACGATGTCGATTGTGCGGGTGATGACCAAGGGTGCAGCAAAGAGGAGCAGGACAACGGCGAACGTGGAGGTGAGAGCCACCTGGCAGTGCTCCTGCTGGTGTGATGGGCACAGGAATGTCACTGTGGGAATGGCAATGCTGACAGCTAAGTAGGCCAAGCATTGAGCCCCCCACAGCACCCACATCATGCGATTGGAAAGGTCACAGCGGCAGCAGAGCTTGCAGAGCTTTTTCATGTCCTTTTTGGCGCTGATGGCTGTCAGCCAGATGAGCGCCCAGTAGCAGGAGATCACTGACACCTGGTAAAGGAATCTCAGGTACATCAGGGGCAGGATAGGAGAGCAGGACACGTCCTCCAGCAGGAAGAGCAGGGCAGAAGGGAGCACAAGGAGGAGGAAGATGAAGTCGATGACAGCCAGGACAAAGATGCAGGCAGTATGCCGTTTCCGTCTGAGGAGGCAGAGCACAGCCCCATTCCCGGCCAGCCCACAGAGGCAGATGAGCAGTGTCACACTCTGTATGGCCACATCGGTGACATCTGTCTCACATGGATCATCTCCTTCGGTGGGTGAGGCAGAAGGTGGGAACACGGAGCTCAGCTCCATGGATGGACGCTGGGCAGGCGCTGGGATGTGGCCCCGGCTGTGCTCAGAGTGGATGGGCAGTCAGTGCTTGGAGAATCCAGGGATGGACCAAGCGGCTCCTCAGCAGCTCCCTGCAGCGGGAAGGGTTCGGTGGAGAGAAGTGAGATGTGCAGGGGAGGAGGGCGGTGGGAATGGTGGGGTGGGAGAGGGAGGTGGGAGGGTTGGGCTGTGCAGCAGAGGATTGGTAAATAAAACTGAGAATAAACATTTTCAGTTCCCTGATGTTGCTGAAAGACCTACTAATCAAAAAGACAGAAAGATTTAAATGTGTGCATACACAGGGCAATAAATGAGGCTGGAGCCAGTGGGGAAACAGATCTGGCAGCCTGCAGTGGTTCTGGGGCAGTTCTGTAACAAGAAGCAACAGTGTCCCCCCAGAAAAATAGTTCCAGGCAAGGTCACCTTTAATACTGAAGCATGCAGTGAATATGCCCAGCAGAGACCCCTTTTAATGAACCTGCAGGACCATCAAAAGACTTCCAGGAGGAGGTGGATGCCTGGAAATTACTTCTAGGAAAGTGATTTTTGTGTATTAGGTAAGAAACAGATTTGAATGCCCCTGTGTGTTTATAGTGGATAAAACCCATGCTGTAAAGTCTCCCCCCACACACACAGAACAAGGAGAGATCTTCCTGTGTGTCCTGCACAGGTAAAGAATTCCTGCTTCCTCCCGCTTCCCATAGTGTTAGAAAGTTTATTCTGGCCCCTTTTGGTATCAAGATGCAGAATGGAAGAGCAGGGCAGAGCAGGGAGGAGCTGGGGAGGGCACTGCGGTCACCAGGAGAGGGTGGCAGGCACAGAGCAGCTGCAGGAGGAGAGGAAGGTGGGGCAGGGAGGAAGGAGAACATTGCACTGACCTGTTCAGTGTGGGGCAGCAGCAGGCACAGGGGCTCTGTCCCGATCAGCGGCGCTTCCTGGCACCCCTTGCTCCTTTGGGATCCACATCCTAAAGCGGCTCCTCGCAGGTCAGGAACACGAAGGAGAAAGTGCCCAGATGACCAGGAGGTGCCCACTGCTGTCCCACCAGCTCCTCTCCGTGCCCTGTCCCTTGTGTTGCTTCTCAAGGCTCGGTGGGGTCATAGGGCAGTCGGAAATGCTTTTACAACTTTGGCTACGTCAGAGCTCCACTGCCTTGGAATTACTGGGTTTTTTTTTTCCTCTAGGAAGTGCCTTGAGGAAGAAAAGTCCATTTTGTGATTGGCTCCTCGTTTTCTCCTGATCAGAAACGTTTGTTCCCTGCAAGATGTCCCATTCTCCAATTGCCATCCCTGTCCTGACAGGTTTCTACCATTTCTCCTTTTACTTCCCTGAAGGGCCGTGTTCCCTCCAGCAGCAGAGGGATGCTGGTGGTGCTGGTGGCGCTGCAATGCTGGCAGTGCTGGCAGTGCCTGTTGAGGCAGCTGGGTGCTTGTCAGAAGCACCTCCCATTCCGGGAAGAGCTCCGGGATCATTGCAAAGACCTCCCCCGGGTCTCATAAAAGCACAGGTTAGCCAAGAATTCCCATTTTTGTCATTCTGCTGCAGGCTCACACAGTTCAAGGGAAGGACAGCAATCAGCTGCTTGCAGCCAGGTTATCAGCACTGAGAGCCCACCTTAATTACTGCCAATACCCTTAATGATTCAATGAGAGCACAGATTTGGGGGTGCTGTGATCCCCTTTGCAGCCCTTCAGCAGAGCTCATCCTGCTTCTCCTCACTCTTGGGAGCACTTGTGGTTGTTTTTACCTGACCCCACCCCTCTGGGTACCATGTGCCAGGACCTCTCCAGCCTCACAGGGAAGGATTTCTCCCTCATATCCAATCTGAACCCACCCTCTTGCAGTGGGAAGCCATTTCCCCTTGTTGTCCTGTCACTCCAGGCCCTTGTCCAAAGTCCCTCTGCACCTCTCCTGGAGCCCCTTTAGCTCATGGATCATCAAGTATTTGCCCTTGGAAGGGTTGGCATGGTGAGGAGTTGTGAGATTCCATAGTTGGGGGCACAAACAGGGTGTCAGCAAGGAGGAGAGGTGACAGCTCTGGTCCCAGGGTCCCCACGCACAGCAGCTTCCAGCAGGAGCATCCCAGCTCCCAGGCACATGTCATCCTGAGTAGGAATCCCCTCACTGCAGCTTTCTAGGAATTCCATGGAATTCTCTGTACGCTGCTGTCTGACTCCCCAGGGAGTGTAGATGACTCAGATGAAACCTCAGACTTCCTAAGGGTTGTAGCCAAGAGAGCAGCATTGATTCACCTCCTTTCAGAAAAAATGACATTCCTGAAATCCCAAATCACCCCTCTGCTGTGTGCCTGCGCTCCAGCTCACGCACAGAATTTACTGTTGCATGAATTCTCCTGGAAACTGCGTGGTGAAGGGCAAGTACCACTGAAATTGTGGTATACAAGTGGCAAAAGTAGCTTTGAACCAGAAGTCAAAGTTCAGCAGCACATTTGTAGTGCAGGGTCCTAAGGATCCAGCCCAGGAATGAGAGGGGGCAAGTTCAAGCAGTTCAAAGAGAGGATTTTGGGATTGGGGTTGCTTTAAAACAGAAGAGGAAGCTGGCACAGAGACAAACTGCTTTTCCCATAGGTCTCGTTGCTGAGGCTCTCTCCTGTTCCTCATCTCCTGGACAAAGGCAAGAGCAGATGAGAACCAGAGCCCTGATCCCATCAAAGGCTCTGGAATCGTTCCCTGTTTGTGAAAGCCCTGGAGAACACGAGCCAGCACGGAGAACAGGGGGCTGTGGAAGGACCTGGGACAGACCCCACGCCAGACACCGCTCGGGCTCACCCGCTGGGCTTCGCTCCCCTTTCCCAAGTGATCATTCCAGGGAACCTCTTGGAGATCCCGAGCCAGGGAGAGCAGCTGCAGTGTGTGAGGTGATGTGAAGCCACAGCGTGTCTGCTCCACTGGGATTGTCCAGGCTGAGTGAGGAAACAGAGGAAACAAGGTCAGACTCTTCTCTTTCAGCTTAATCAGTGCCCCCTCATGGGGATGCAACCTGGCCATCCATGTTTGTTCAGGGAATCGCTGTCTGTAGGGTATTAAGAGCTATAAATCTTGTGGGGAAAGGGGGGAATATTGAAACGAGCATCCTGCTGAAGGAATCCAGCAGCTCAGTGATCTCAGCTGACACCTGAGAATCCAGGTCCGGTCCATCCCAAAGCCACTTGCTCTATGACATCTCCACAGGCAATCCTTCCCTTCTCCAGTTGTTTTCCTCCTCCAGCTCTGTCCAAAGCCAGCAAGGAGGTATCTCCCCAGCTTTTGTGCCAGGCACTCCAGACCAGTGTCCCACATCCTCCTTGCCATCTGTCCTGTCCCTCGGCTCTCCCTGTGCTGCTCCACATGGAAGCTGGGCGTGGGAAAAGATGGGAAGAGCCACGTGTGGGGGTCAGCAGCATTGCTAAGGTGTCTCTGTCACCCTTCCAGCTGTGTGAGGGGAAGGGGAAGCAGCAGAGGTGTCCCAATGAGCCCATTGTCCCCTGGCACGGAGAGAGCCAGCCCTGCCTGCTGGAGCCAGCCCGGTGGGAAGGCATCCAGCGGGAGCTGGAATGAGGGCAGCACTACAACTGCACCGACTGTGACAGCAGCCACTGGAGCAAAGTCCCTGTGACGCTGCTCCTGTGCCTGTGTGGAATGGTGGGAACGGGGCTGGGCTCTGGCTCCTCGGCTTCCGCCCCCGCAGGGACCCCATCACCATCCGCGTGCCCAGCCTGGCCATCGCTGACTTCACTTCCCTGCTCTTCATCACCATCGCCCTGGGGATATTTCCTGTCCCAGAGAGCTTCTGCCACCAGCTGGGCTCACGGGGTGTGACAGCTGGGCTGAACGTCACCATCCTCTTGGCTTTCACTCCAGAGGGCTTTTGAGGATGTGCCAGAGCCCCAGAACAGGGACAACACGGTGGAATCCTCGTTAGTGGAATCATCATAAAAGAGAAGCATAAAATATCCTGAGTTGGAAGGGACCCACAAGGACCATCGAGTTCAGCTCCTGGCCCTGCACAGGACATCCCAACAATCCCACCCTGTGCCTGACAGCGCTGTCCAAATGCTCCTCGAGCTCTGTCAGGCTGGTGCTGTGTCCAGCAGGGGAACTCCTGCCCGGGCTGGATTCTGGATGATCGGCGGAATCATCATGGAACGGTTTGGGTTGGAAGGAACCTTAGAGATCATCTCATTCCAACCCTGCAGCCATGGGCAGGGACACCCAGGAAGCCTTTTGCTTTGAAACCTTTGCTTGGAGTCTTTCCCACTCAACAGGCCTGCGCTCCCTCTGTCTCAGAAGTGAGCTTCCCTACCCTGAGGAATATTAAAATGGAGTCCCTAAGGCTCAGAGCTTTTCCCAGTGGGTTTTCTTGGGGTCTTTGATCAAAAAGAGCGTGCAGGTGGATCAGAAGTCTCGGCACAGCAGTGCAGAACAATTCCTGGGCCATTCCTGTCCATCTCCAGCAGGTCCTGACATGTGGGAAGACCCTGTGGAGGCTTCACAATGAGCTTTGTTGCCCGGGTGAGTGGGCAGGTGTTTGGGATGGTCCCTGGGAGGCTTTCCCCAAAATGCACACCGAGTTTGGGGCTGTGTGCAATCTTGTGAGTTGGAGAGGGATGGTCTTCAGTGATCCTTCCAACCCAAACCATTCTAAGATTCCACGGAAAATGGGAAGCTCAGGTAGGGACTGGCCTGGGTGACACTGGAGACAAGGAAGGTGCTTGGAAGTCGAAAAAGTTCTTGGAAGGATCATGACCCACCTGCACTTGCCTTGGGAGATGCTCCCTGGCTGAGTTGTTTTTTCCTGGACCAGAGGTTGTACCTTGGAAAGTTTCTCCTTTTCAGTGAACAGGAAAATGGGAGACAGGGAGAGAAAAACCCTCCCAGATGTGGGAGTTGCTCTGCTCTGTTCATTATTACCAACTCTGTTAATAAATGCTTTTTAAGATGTTTTACCTCCCGTGTGTCTCCAAAGCCTGACTCACCCCCCATGGCTTTCCCTCTCACTTCCTGGTGGCAATTGAATTTCCAACCCAGACTGGCAGGGAGTCTGAATTGTTTATTCAAAGGAGTGAGTTGGTTTATGCACTTTTCTAAGGCACAGTATTTCCTTTGTTGGTGTGACCTATCCCGTGCTGCCACATCAGGAACACACTTCATAGGGCTCTGCAGCATGACACCTCCTCCTCCCAGGGCCCGGTGGAGACAAGCCTCTCTGTGCCACCATGGGCTCCTTTGTTCTGCCATGTGCCTCTGCAGGCAGGTTTTACAGCTCACAACCCAATTCTCTCTTACAATTCCCCATAACTTCCCTTTCCAGAACCAGTGGAACATTGGTTTCCCCTGGATTTGAGGCCGTGGGAAAAGGAGGGACAACTTCCCCCCGAGGAAGAGATGGGGCTGCTGCCCAGCTCTCTCCCAGGAGGGATGAGGAGCTCTTGGCACTGTCAGCATCATCCCAACCACGGCAGGCAGCAGCCTTAGGAAGGGCTCTGCTATGAGACAGGTATCTGCCCTCCTCAGACAAGGCAGGGGCTTTAGAGTGGGGAAAAAGAAGGAAAGGAGCCATTCTGGACACTGTTCACCAGGGACAGGCTCTGCAGCAAAGACCAGGTATTGTTTATTCAGCAAATTTTGGGGTCAGAGTTACCATGATAGAAGGTAACAAAAGAAATAAATCCAAATCGGATTTAGGGGTGGTAACAAAATGAAAAAGATCAGCACATCAGAGTTTATACCCTGGGGCCGAGGCACTGAGGGTCATTCCATGGGGAGTAAAGGAACAGGACTGAGCTCAGAGCCATGTGCCCCCATACTTCTGGCTGTCTTTAAGTTGCCCCATCTCTCAGTGCCAAATGTCCAGCAGTGTCTCACAGAGCTGTCACCTCCTCCACAGTGTCCCCAGGGCCGTGGCTGCCCTCGTCACTCCCTGTTTTCTCCTCAAACACCCTCCGCAGAGCGACTTTGACCGAGCGCTGGAAGCGGCGCCGCCGCCAGCTCCCCACCAGCACGTAAATCACCGGGTTGAGGCTGCAGTTCAGCAATGCCAGCAGGAAAGAGGGGTCTTCTGGGAATAAATCACCAGAATCAGGAAGATTGAGGAAAACCTCCACGCAGAAAGGGATGCCAAAGGCAAAGAAGAGCAGCACGTTGAGCAGGATGGCAACAAAGAGCTTCCCTGGGTGTCTCCTCCGCGAGCCACAGCGCAGCTTGAGGAATAGGAACAAATTGGAAACCAGCATCGTGAGGGAAAAAACCACGGAAATGGTGAGGGCTACACCTGCAAGGATGGTCTCAGAGTCTTCAGTATAGGTGAAAGTGATGTAGAGGGAGGAAACAAAAACGCTGGCGAGAGCCCAGAGGGCCCCGCTGACGACGCCCGAGAGGTGCCGGGGGCGGTGGCAGCGGTACCAGATGGGGCAGAGGACGGAGACGCAGCGCTCCATGCTGAGGGCTGCCAGCAGCCCCAGGCTGCTCAGGTCAAACAGGTGGCACGGGAAGCCAAGGACAAACACAAAATGCCTATAGTGATGAATAAAATGAAACAAAGACGTGCAAAATGCTGCTAAGGTCAGAAAAGCCAATATAAGCAGGAGAAACAGGAGGAGCAGGGAAAAGTCGGCAACAGCCAGATTTAGGATGTAGATGGTGAAAGGGCTCTGCTTCGTGTGGAAGCCCAGGAACCACACAACCACCCCATTCCCTGCCAGCCCACAGAGGGAAATCCCCAGGCACACACTGGCAAAGGCAATCAGCGTGTAGGGAAAGCTCGAGCATTGGGCTGAGACATATTCCTCCAAGTCCACAAATCCATAAACTATATCATTCAGGGTGAGGTTTGTTGTGCTGTTCTCCTCCATGGTGAATGATCCTGCTGCCAGTGGCTGCCTTCTCCTTTTCCCACCACTTCCTAGGAGAGATGGGGAACCACAGGGAAATAAGGGCCATCAGCATTCCCAGCACTTCCCATCTGTCCACACAGCCCCACGCCAGCCCCAGGAAGAGCCCCCACCCCTGCAGTGCCCAGGACAGGCTCCCATGCCTCCAGCCCTGACCCTGGACAGGAGGCATCTCCCACCACTCCATCCCTGGATTCCTACCTCCAGCAGGAACAGCTCTGTCACAGGAGCCCCAGGAGAAAGGATCTGGGGGTGCTGCTGGAACCACTGGCTGTGCTTTATCCTCGGCCCTCGTGCCTGGGGTGCAGCCCTTGGCCCAGAGATCACATCCCATGGTCAGAGCCTCCCCTCACAATCTCCCCACATCGGTGACAGCTTCCCCTCATGTGTCCCAGGGACAGAGATCTTGTCAGGATGAGGTGGCCACGTCACCGCCTTCCTCTATCCCTGCCACTCTCCAGTGTCATCCCACTATGCAAGGGGCTTCTGGCTTTCACTGTGTGTCTGTGTGTACCAGGTGGTCCATCCATCAATGCAGAGGGGGATATAAATCATTCCCAGGAATGGAGGATGGCAGAGGGGTGAGAGAGATGAGCCAGAGTTTCTCACTTTAGGAGTGAGAAATCACTGATGTGCAGACATGCAACAGCACGAGTTGCTCTGTGCCTCTAGTGACATGTAACTGGTGCTCAAAGACTTCTCCCAACTTCCTTCTGAGAGACACTTCTAGGAGTTGCACCTTCCTCCATCTCTCTCTCATGGATGGACCCTGAGCCTAAGTTCTCTCCTTGTTTCAAGTTTTCCTCTAGCTCCAAATCCTGCAGCTCCAGGCTGGACACCCTGGAAAGCCCACAAATGTTGTGCATTAACATGCATTGGTCATGGGGATGACAAGCACAGGATATAACTCCAAAGGAGAGAGAAAACACATGAAAGAGGGGCAGAAAATAAGCAATAAAATGCCAGTCCACGTGCTGTGAAAGGCTGAGGTTGTGTGGCAGGAACTGCTTGGAGATAAGAGCGCTTTGGCAGCACCATGTACCCCACAAACCTAATCTCAGAGGAGACACTTGCCTGGCAAGGGTGATTAGGCTGATGACTGGGATTAGATGGGATGGGATTAGAGGCAGTGGGCAAAGCCCTCGTGCAGTCCTGTGTCTGGGCACTGGTGATTTCCCACAGCAAGTGCACACAAGGACTGTGCTCGTCCCCATGGCTGCTGCTCAGGGGCTCTGTTGCCCTCCGATGAGGGCGGGAATTTCTCAGGGGTTCAGAAAAACCTGTAATAGATGAATGGACCGTACAGGGCTACCCCTTCCATGGACAGGCTCTGCCCTCACCAGAGGAGGGTTTTGGCCCAGGATTCCCAGCACCTGAAGGGACATAATATTATCTGTCCTCACATTTTCATTGGTTCAGATCCAGTAAATGATGTTTAAAATTCTAAAGTCTGAGTGCCTGCATTAATGGGATCATAACAGATCAGCAGCCCCTCATGAAGAACTGGGGGGAGGAGAGGAAGGTGGTGACGTGGCCACCTCATCCTGACAAGATCTCTGTCCCTGGGACACATGAGGGGAAGCTGTACCGATGTGGGGAGATTGTGAGGGGAGGCTCTGACCATGGGATGTGATCTCTGGGCCAAGGGCTGCACCCCAGGCACGAGAGCTGAGGCTGAAGCACAGCCAGTGGTTCCAGCAGCCACCCCCAGATCCTTTCTCCTGGGGCTCCTGTGACAGAGCTGTTCCTGCTGGAGGTAGGAATCCAGGGATGGAGTGGTGGGAGATGCCTCCTGTCCAGGGTCAGGGCTGGAGGCATGGGAGCCTGTCCTGGGCACTGCAGGGGTGGGGGCTCTTCCTGGGGCTGACGTGGGGCTGTGTGGACAGATGGGAAGTGCTGGGAATGCTGATGGCCCTTATTTCCCTGTGGTTCCCCATCTCTCCTAGGAAGTGGTGGGAAAAGAAGAAGGCAGCCACTGGCAGCAGGATCATTCACCATGGAGGAGAACAGCACAACAAACCTCACCCTGAATGATATAGTTTATGGATTTGTGGACTTGGAGGAATATGTCTCAGCCCAATGCTCGAGCTTTCCCTACACGCTGATTGCCTTTGCCAGTGTGTGCCTGGGGATTTCCCTCTGTGGGCTGGCAGGGAATGGGGTGGTTGTGTGGTTCCTGGGCTTCCACACGAAGCAGAGCCCTTTCACCATCTACATCCTAAATCTGGCTGTTGCCGACTTCTCCCTGCTCCTCCTGTTTCTCCTGCTTATATTGGCTTTTCTGACCTTAGCAGCATTTTGCACGTCTTTGTTTCATCTTGCTCCTCTCTACGTAGATTTTGTGTTTGCAGTGGAACTCCTGTGCCACCTGTTTGACCTGAGCAGCCTGGGGCTGCTGGCAGCCCTCAGCGTGGAGCGCTGTGTCTCCGTCCTCTGCCCCATCTGGTACCGCTGCCACCGCCCCCGGCACCTCTCGGGCATCGTCAGCGGGGCCCTCTGGGCTCTCGCCGGGGTGTTGGTGTCTTCCCTCTACCTCACTTTTGCTGAAGACTCTGAGACCGTCCTTGCAGGTGTAGTCCTTGTGATTTCCCTGATTTTGTCCTTCGTGATGGTGGTTTCCAATTTGTTCCTGTTTCACAAGCTGCACTGCAGCTCCCGGAGGCGGAAGCCAGGGAAGCTCTTTGTTGCCATCCTGCTCAACGTGCTGCTCTTCTTCGCCTTTGGCATCTCTTCCTGCATGGAGGTTTTCCTCAATCTTCCTGATTCCAGTGAGTTATTCCCAGAATACACCTCTTTCCTGCTGGCATTGCTGGACTGCAGCCTCAACCCGGTGATTTACGTGCTGGTGGGGAGCTGGCGGCGGCGCCGCTTCCAGCGCTCGGTCAAAGTCGCTCTGCGGAGGGTGTTTGAGGAGAAAACGGGGAGTGACGAGGGCAGCCACGGCCCTGGGGACACTGTGGAGGAGGTGACAGCTCTGTGAGACACTGCTGGACATGTGGCACTGAGAGATGGGGCACCTTAGAGACAGCCACATCTGTCTCTGTGGGGACAAGGGCATTCCAAGCAGTGTAGCCAGGCTCAGTCCCGTTCCCCAGCTGTACTCCCCATGAAACAACCCTCATTGCCCCATCCATAGGGAATAAACTCTGTTGATGAAGCAAAGATTGCAGAAATGGGCAGAGCAAGGGGTGCTAGGTTGGTGGTGGTGGGATTCAGGGTATAGGGAATAAGAGACGGGGGAAGATTACAATTTGGGGAAAAGAAAGAGGAAAAAAAAGAGAGAGAAAGAGACAGAAAGGGGAAAAGGGAGAAAGAAAGAAAGAAAGAAAGAAAGAAAGAAAGAAAGAAAGAAAGAAAGAAAGAAAGAAAGAAAGAAAGAAAGAAAGAAAGAAAGAAAGAAAGAAAGAAAGAAAGAAAGAAAGAAAGAAAGAAAGAAAGAGAAAAAGAAAGAAAGAAAGAAAGAAAGAAAGAAAGAAAGAAAGAAAGAAAGAAAGAAAGAAAGAAAGAAAGAAAGAAAGAAAGAGAAAGAAAGAAAGAAAGAAAGGAAAGAAAGAAAGGAAAGAAAGAAAGAAAAAGATACAAGAAAGAAAAAAGGAAACTTGCAAGAGAATGAATCTGAGAGAAAGAGAGCAAGCAAGAATGAAAGAAAATAAGAAAGGAAGGGAGAAAGTAAAAAATAACAATTGAGAATGACAAAGGATTTCCTTGGACGGGACAGATGAAGAAGGATATCCCTAGTGTGCTAAATCCCCCATGAATAGTTGGGTCAGTCACACAGGGGCTGGTCCTGCTCCCTCTGGAATCATCGGAGGAAGTGTTATTCACCTAAGCACAGCAGTGATATGCCAAAACCCACTTGGAATTAGCTGTTATGAAATAAACTTGGCTTTTCTGTCCTTTTTCAGTAGACACTGACTGGAAGGTTCTTCCTGTGCCTTAAATAAAATAAAAAAAATTATTTACCTGAGTTTATATTCTGTGTGTTTTTATCAGCTGATAAATAAAATAATAATGATTATGATAATGATAATGATTTAAAAAATAATAATGATAGTAAGATAGAATTTTTATCCATTTGAAAAATAACAACAACAAAAAAGAGACTTCTGGTTTTTTTAACAATACAGAAATGTTTTGTTTGTCCCAATGATAAAGTCATCTGAGATATCAAAAAGAGAACATTTTGAACATGAACCTGTGAGGTTTTTCAAAGAAAATTATCCATATTGCCTTTTTCTAACAATTTTGGTTAAAAGAATAAATGTTAGGTAGTCTGATAGCACAAATAATCCCATTTTGCCCCTCAAATTTGGATTTGGTTTAGAGAAGAATTTATTGCAAATCATGGTATTTATTTACCTTGTTCTGTTTCCTGTATTTCCCCCCCCCATCCTTCAATGTATTTCTATTGGTAAAGGAGATTTAAAAGCCTTGGATTTTGATCTGCCCTTTTAAAGGAAGAAACAACAACCCAATGCATGCTGTAGTTAAATGCAGAGACTCTGCCAAGGGCCGGAGGAAATTAAAATAACATACAAGAATATAATAATATAAAATAATGATCTCCAGTCATGTGTTTCTTTGAAATAGAAGAAAAGGGAGGATGAAACTCAGTGAATAAATTTTTAAAGCAAGTTGGAAGGAGTCCAAGCAGCCCTTTTCTGCTCTGCAGTGTGGAAACATCCCTGGTTCAGAGAAGAAATGGACTTGGAGGATGTGAATCCTTTCATTCCTTGAAATACTCACATTAGGAAGCCCAGAACGGCTCTGTGAGCCACAAAAGGCTGTGTGTGTGCTCAGACATGGGAATTCTGAATTAAGAGGCATAAATGGACTCTCCTTCCTGGAATTTCATGTCTGCTTCCAACAGGAGGCTCGTTGGTACCAATTCATTTTCAGAGATGTGAGTGAAAAGCAACACAGAGAATTTATGAGTTTACAAATGACCAGAATTTATCCCAAGCAGGATTTCTTTGATGAAATTCAGACACTGTGATAAACAGCTACTTGTCTTTCTCGGGTAGTGAAATGTAAGAAATGTCATGTATCAGAATATGTTAGGAAATGGTATGTGCAAATATGTTAGGAATAACTTTGCTATGCAGATATTAACTAGTTGACATTATAACTGAGGTTAAAATTGTAAGATGCTTGAGTTATAAGATACCAATATAATCTGAATCATGACTTTCTATACCAATATAACCTGAATCATAACTTTTTATACCCATATAATTTGAATGATAACTTTTTTATACAATGTAATAGCGAGTGTATGGTTAACTAATCGCTTAGTGCTCAAACAAACAGAAACTTGCCAGGTGAATAATTGCAAAAATAGACAGGTATAGCTGGATGAAGGAAGCAGCAGGATGTACTAATGAGAAGTTGGCAACAGTGAAACCAATCAGCACAAAGTACAGAATTTAAACTGGCTGGATCCAGAAAGACCCAGGAACACCACAACTGCACATGCTCTGAAGTTGAGAAGTTCAAGATATGAGGAAGACCTGAGCCTTCATCACAGAAGACCCCCGAAGACCCCCACGATCACATTATGCATGCTCTAAAAAGACAGCTGGGGGGGGGAACTATGTTAATCCCTCCTAAGGAAATGCAAATTAGTTCTCAGGAAAACTATGCATATGCATTGTGGTTTATTAATATGCAGGATGTTAAAGCATACAGCCGGGAAGTTGGTGTAAGTGGCTGTGCCTCTGGCTATGAGCAACGCACCCAGCGCTGTGGGCTCTTGCTTTAAGTGGCCTTTGTCCCCTTTTGTCCCTTATTAAGCTTATAAAACAAAAAAAAAAAGAAGAGTGGGCTTTGTTTCTCACAGACACCAAGACATTTCACCTTATCAAATGAATATTATTTAATAGTCACTGGACAGAAAAAGGAACTTTTAATGTGGTCCAAATACAGGTCAGGAATATTCTGTGGTCCAGGTGCTCCTGTGCTTTCAAGGATCACAGATGGGACTTAAAATAATGACCTAAAATATCTACAAAGAGGGTACTGAGGGTCAGGTGAGATGAACCTCCCCCGGTACCTCGAAGTCCTTCAGTTCTGCCAAGGAATTCTAAATTCCTTTCTACATTCCAAGGAATTCTGAATGGGATTTTAGGAGGACATGGTTATCGTGTCCCGGGTTTCCCGCTCATCTCTGTCATCTGCCGAGTCTTGGAAGGCCCTCTGGAACGCCAGGCGGAGGGTGAGCCTGAATTTCCGATCCCTGTAGCTTCCCACCAGGAAGTAAATGACGGGGTTGAGGGTGCTGTTGACGCAGGACAGCACGAAGCCGATCTCCGGGGAATACAGAAACTTGTGGCCCAGGAAGTCCAGGAGGATGAGGATGCTGAGGGGCACGGCAAAAATGAGGAAGAGGAGGATGGTGAGCATGATGACGGTGAAGAGCCGGCCCGTTTGGAAGGGCTGGGAGCTGCACTTGACCCTGAGGAAGAGGGTGAGGCTGAAGAGCAGCATGAGGGGGGTGCAGACGAGGAAGTCCAAGGCTCCGATGGTGATGAGCAGGCGCTGGCAGACTCTGGGAGAGGGGCGGGCAGTGCACAGAACATATCCCAGAGTGTTCAGGAGCAGGGACAGCGCCCAGAGCAGGCCGGACACCACGGCAGACAGGTGCTTTGGGCGGTGTGTCCGGCACCAGATGGGGGAGAGCACGGACAGGCAGCGCTCAATGCTGATGGCCGTCAGCAGGTACAGGCCCGTGCCGTACATGAAGAGATCCAGGAAGAGGAATATCCCAAACTGCACCCCCACGTTGAACTGCATCAGGTACTGCACGGTCTCCACGGCGATGCACAGCAGGTACCCAAAGTCGGCGGCCGCCAGGTTCAGGATGTAGACGGTGAAGTGGTTCCTGCGGATGCGGAAGCCCAGGTACCACAGGACCAGGCCGTTCCCCACCATCCCACAGGCAGCACTCAGCAGGCAGAAGCTCTCCATGAACTTGAGGACAGTGTAGGATGGCTGTGGTTGTCCCACAGCCCCGCTCTGGTTGGTCCCAGGAGCCTGGATGGTTGTAGCCAGAAGGAGGACTGGTGTGGTTGAGGGTCTCATAATGGGTGATTCCAGACCTGGGAGCAGAAAGGGGAGAGGTGGTAACCCCAGGGTGACTTTTCTAGAGGGGTTCCTGGGTTTGTTCTGAGGCTTTGTAGCCAGAATTTGATTTCATGGAATCATAAAATAATGTGGTTTGGGAGGGACTAAGAGCCTGCAGTGACAGGACAAAGGGAAATGGCTTCACAGTGACACAGGGTGGGTTTAGATGGGATATTGGGAATAAATCCTTCCCTGAGAGGGTAGGGAGGCCCTGGCACAGGTTGCCCAGAGAAGCTGTGGCTGCCCCATCCCTGGAGGTGTCCAAAGCCAGGTTGGAGCAACCTGGGATAGTGGAAGGTGTCTCTGCCCATTGCAGAGGGTTGGAACCGGATGATCTTTAAAGTCCCTTCCAGTCCCAAACCACTCTGGAATTCTGTGATTCCATGAGAACAACTGGTAGTTTTTTATATTGACAAGTGATTTCTATTTTAATAAAGTGCCATTTGATGTGGTTCTCCTGGGTCCCATGTACAGTAACAAATGAACATTTTGGTCTGGCAGAGCCCTCAGCTTCTCCCTCAGAAAGTGTGAGAACCACATGTAAGAAACCACAGATTATCTCGTCCTCACAGGACATGGGAGTTGTGGCTCTGACAAATTTTCACCCCATTCCCTGAGTTAGGTCACTGTTTCCTTCCCTATGGTACTGAGATCTGATTGAGAATCTTGGGGGTGAAAACAAAACCAGGTTTAACACCTTTTTTTTGGTCTGAAAGAGAACAAATATAGTGGTTCTTCTGCTGTCCTCCAGCCAGCTGTTAACTGGGACACAGAAGGCAAAGAAGTTAAAAAGATGAGAGGAACAAAAAATGGGGTTTTCTGGGAAGATGTGAATCACTGAACCATGTAGCCAGCATGAATCCTCTGTTCCCTCCTTGTGGTGCAGCAGCACACGTGGAGACAGACTTCCAAAAGCACCCAGAACGTGACAGACTGACTCACTGCTGTTCCATCCCAGCATCCCAGGCACACTGGCCCCATGGATGGAGGGAGAAGGAGCCTGTGGTGCAGGGAATTTCAAGGCCAGTTTGGAAGGGGCTTGGAGCAACCTGGGCTAGTGGAAAGTGCCCCTGCCCATGGCAGGGGGTGGAACTGGATGGGCTTTAAGGTCCCTTCCAATCCAAATTATTTGAGGATTCTATCATTTCCTTTAGGGTTGACTGAAACCAGGCAACTTCTGGCACTGCAGAGCTGGATGATCCCATCCTCAGCTCTTACGGCACCTTGAGCACTTCCAACATGAAGACTCTGGAGAGCTGCCCTGTGGCTGTTCCTCCTTCACACCCTGCTCCAGGGGTGGCCACAAATGGTCACATTTTTGCAGAAATTAGCAGAAACAACCTCAAGTTCTGTGCAGCATTTCTGCTGCGAGAACAGAGGAAGGCCGCGTGGTTACGTGGTTTCCTGGCCTCCGTGCAAATTTCCATTCGATCTGAAGAGGTTGTGAACATTTGAGTGTTGCCTGAGCTCTGTCTCAGCCCACTGCAGCCTCCACAGGTGCATCTCTCCCCACTGGCGATTCAGGGAATGACAGGTGATTCTTTCCCACTGGTAAATGGCTTTGTGCCATTGATCATGTCACAGAATCATGGAATGGTTTGGCTTGGGAGGGATCTTAAAGCTCATCTTGTTCCAACCTCCTGCCACGGGCAGGGGCACCTTCCACAGACCAGGTTGCTCCAAGCCCCATCAAGCCTGGCCTTCAATTCTTCCACAGATAAGGCAGCCAACAGCTCCTCTGGGCAACCTGTGCCTCAGCACTCTCACAGGGAAGAATTTCCTGCCAAGATCGAATTCAAAATCCACCGTCTTCCAGTTTAAAACAATTCCCCCTTGTCCTGTCACTCCAGGCCTTTGTCCAAAGTCCCTCTCCAGCTGTCTTGGAGCACTTTTAGGCACTGGAAGGTGCTCTATGTGCATAAAGACTGGCAGGAACAGCAATTACTCCAATGGATAAATGACAAAACATCAATAGTTTTGCCTTCTGCTGTACTAGAAGTGAAGAAATCCTTCTCTGACTTCTGTAGACCGTGGAGAAGAACACTGAGAAAGTCACTCACCGTTCTCATTTTTTTATCACATTCCCTTGGAAAGACTGAATTCCTGTCACATTCAAGACACTTTCAAGATGTGAATCTACTTCCTTAATGTAACTAGTAAGTGACAGCTCTCCTCAGCCTGAGTCCAGGTGGTCTTTTTCTCCCTTGAGATTCAACATCCTCCCTGTGGCTTGCCTGCAAGTCCTGCCTGTAGTTCCTGAAGCAGAACAACCCTGACCCCACAAAGACGTCTCAGACTATGGAGAGAAAGTTATGATGTTGTAATGCCAAGTCTCTGAGTAATGACTTTCTGTATTACAGAGGTGCATTTAGAGCAGTTCAAGAGCACTTGTACAGGGAAAATTGTCCCTGGAATGAAGCTTGCCTTATATTGAAAATTATTATCATCCATTCCTGACCTACAGCAAATTTCTATCCAGTAGGAGAAGTAAATACTTGATCTTTGTTCCTCCACTGGTTTTGTTTCTCCTCCCTTCCCCAAAGCCTGACAGAAACCATCAGAGTGCAACAGCAAAGACCCATCCCAGAATTTCTCACCTTTTTCTGGGTTCCTGAGAATTTCAGCGCCTGTGTCCAGCAATGTTGTCCCCTGGATTGTGTGACATAGGGTGCAGCTCGAGTCCTTGTGTCATCCTGCAGTGCTGGGCTGGGCAGCCACCGTTTAAAAAGCCACGGTGTTTTCAGCGTGACGCTCCAGGCAGCCAATCGCTCACAGGGGGAAACACCCCCTCTGTGTGTGCACCATCACCCAGACTTGAACCACTTCCCCCTCCCCTCTTTGCAGTGTCATGGAAACATTATTTTTTTACTACTTCTCCCTTCCTCAGCCGCTCTTGCAAGAGCTGTCCATACAAACCTTGCACTGATGGTGTGTCCTACTCGAGGCCCCCGAAGATGAGGCTTCACTGCTGCTCAGGAATTGACAGTTCTCTCCTACAACACTTTCGCTGGAGGTTTCACAACCTCTCTCAGCACTTCTCATTCCCTCCTGTCCCTGCCCAGCTGTCACACAGCCGTCACCACAGTGTCCTCTTCTGACCCACAGCCTCTCCCAGCACAGTTCAGCACCTTTTGCAGTCCCTACTGCTTCATCCAACCTTGCACCCCCACCTCAGCAGTTCCAGATGCCCAACCCCTGTTTGTGCTGCTCTCAACACATAGCTCTGGGGTCTTTCAGTGCCCCTTCACACCCCACAGGCTTTCAGCACAGTCCTTCAACACCTCAGGCGCTTCCTATTTCACAAAATCCCTCTAGCCTCATGCCTTTCACTTCCAGTTTCACAACTTCCCCCTGAACAGCACCTCAGATTCAGGGTTCTTCCCCACCTGGTGTCTCTTACCCAGACAGAGCCCACCACCCACCCACAACATCCCACTCCTCCCCACACAGACTCCATGTCCATGAGCCACCCAGATCCACCAGCCAAAGGTGAAAACAGAGGAAACACCTTTCTCCTTTCCTGGCATCCTTACAGGGAACTATTTTGAAGAGATATCAGCCTCCCCCATTAGTCCCTTGGGCCAGAGAAGCAAAGGGACAGGAGTGTGATGCCACCCAAATTGCTGCCATGTGTGTCAGTGGGCACAGGAATGGGCAGATCCAGCCCAAATTTGCTTAGCAGGTAAGAAACACATTTGTACATCTTCTGCTTCTGTTGTCATCTGTTCTTCCTCTTCCTTTCCCAAAGATTGTAAGACTGTTTTTACTTTCTTACCCAATCCTATTTCCTGCAGTGGTTACTGGCAACCCTCATTAATCTGACTCCAGGCTCCAGGCTATGGTGTAAAATGATATTTAAATTAAAATACTATTTTCACACAGAGCAGTATTTAACCTCCTGATTAATTTGAGGTTTTCCACTTTCTCTGCATGGATTGCTGGCATTCGATGTTGGGAGATATTCAAAATGCCTTTCTTGTTATTGGGCCATTCTAAATTTCAATAAATGTCAGCAAAACAAAGGGATGGGCAGTGGATGAAACTATTTATTGATGTCCATAAATCATAAGTTGAAAATACACACTAAACTTCAGAGGAGTGAGGAGTTGGAGTTGAAATAATGCACAAATTCATTGAATTTTGGAATAATTTGGGTTGGAAAGGACCTTAAAGCTCATACAATTCCAACCCCTGCCATGGCCAAGGCTCAACTCAGCTGACTTCCACAGATGTACTAGAGCTGACTTCCTTCCCTCCCTCAGTTTCTTAATTTGCAAAAGAAGGAATTGGTTTTTTACTTACTCTTTACTTCACTGACCTTTGCTGAAACATGCAAGTTCTTCCAAAAGGCTTTATTCCCTGGGCTACCAGTGACAAAATTCCATGGAAAACAGAGACTTGGAAGGTCATCAAGAAGTGACCCAAGCCACCTTCTGTCTCTCTTCCACTTACTACTAGAAACCTCTCAGATTATTTTTTTTCACCAGGGCTTGTGGATTTTTTTTTGGGATACACAATGGTTTTAAAGTCCTGGTTTATTACTCACAATGCTATAAAGCCTAAGCTGTGGATCTAAGGGGCCTTTGCACTCGGGAAAAGCACAAAGCCTGAACTAATGGCAGAGTCTGAGAATGTTAACTCGACCAGGTCACGTCAGATGCTTGCCCAGTTTAATATTCAGCTAATCTATTGGCTGTTATCTCCAAGAATCATGGAATTGTTCAGCTTGAAGAAGCTCTCCAAGGTCATCAAGTCCAACCATTCCCCAGCACTGCCACCACTAACCCATGCCCCCAAGTGCCACATCCACACGTTTTAAATCCTTCCACGTTGATGGTGACTCCACCACTGCTCTGGGTAAGCTCACAGCCCTGTGAGTGAGGAGATTTCTCCTAAAATCCAATCTAAACTTCCCCAGGCAGGATGGGATTAATTTCTGCTCCTTCCCGCCACTGAGCATTCACACCTCCCTCCTCCAGCCCCAAGAGCCCTTGAGCTGGGAGATTTCCTTGGAGAGGGTGGAGGAGCTCTGTGTAAACAGGGAATTAAGCTTTGGAGGAGGGAGATTTCCTTGGAGAGAGATGAGGAAAGTTACTTAAACATTTTTTTTCCTCTCTGCTTGCTGGGCTGTGTGTGCACCCTTCAGTGCCCACATTCCCTCCAAGCAGCTCCAACACGGGCAGGAAAAGCCAGGATACACTTGGTGATACAGGAAAGCAAAGAATTAATGAGGTAGGATTAAAAAAGGGACCCCCTAAGCAAGTGTTGGAAGCTTTTCAGAAGCTGTTCTATGTTCTTTAAAGTCTCTGCCAGGAAAGGGGAGATGTTTGGGACATAAAATCTTACAGCCCTTCCACAAAAAATTAGATCTCCAAACACAGAGGAGGTAAGTTTTCCATGATCTTTTCCCTTTCCTCTTTTCTTTCTTGATTTCTTCTTCCACCACCACCCCCCCCTCCCTCCACCTCCCCACTTCTTGACAAATGTGAAAATACAAAATGAAATTTCTCCTGAAGCTGTCAACCATCTCTGGCTCTCTTTGGCTGGAACCTTGTGCAGAACTGGTTTTGCAGTCCCAAATCAGGTTATTTAATTATTTTTTCCATTAACCACCTGAGATTTTAGGGGGAAACCCTGGCAATGAGGAGATGGTACAATTCCTCATCCATTTTATTTTTTAATTATAACAATCCACATTGTATTTATTTCATACTGCAACTCATTGCACTATATAATGTACCTCTAGTCAATGACTGAAAAGATGATTTTAGAGGTAAGACCCCCTTTTGCCCCCTTTCTTATCTTTCACCTCCTGCCAGTAAAACTGCAAGCTCAGGAAAAGTCCCAAACTTTCCCAACTTCCTCTGTAGGCTTCACTCTTTTGAGCTTGAGAGTAATCTGGGTTTTTCACCATTTCAGCATTTCCGGTGGGTGCTCGATCAGCTTTTTGCCTGCACAGGAGTTTCTGATTTTGCTGTCTTTTTAAGTCATAAAGTAGAAGCCCAGATCAGATGGATCCAGTCCCAGAAGGATCTAGTGGGTGGCATCCCTGCCCACTGCCAGCGGGGCTGGAACTAGATATTCTTGAAGGTCCTTTCCAACCCAAACCATTCCATAGAGTCTATGATTCTATGGCTGCATCTCATGCAAGGTAAATTAAATATGTATAGGGGGAAGAACTACAAAAAAACAAACAAAACCCAAGACAAATTAAAAAAGCACCTGATAAACTTAATTCTAATCCTATATATTTCTTAGATAGAATGCACTTTTGATAAAGAATTAATTTTTAAGAATGAAAAAACTGATGAATCATTTTGTCTTTATCTTTCCACATTCCCAGGCTCTGCATTGCACGTCGCCCAGCAGAATAGCATGGAAAACTCCAGCAGGGTGAAGGAATTCATTCTCTTGGGCCTCTCAGAGAACCAAGGGGTGCAGAAAATATATTTTGGTGTGTTCCTGCTTTTCTACACGCTCACAGTGGCAGGAAATCTCCTCATAGTTCTCACTGTGACGAGCAGCCAGCACCTGAACTCCCCCATGTACTTCTTCCTCTGCCACCTGTCCTTTGTAGATGTTTGTTACTCCTCTGTCACAGCTCCCCAAATGATCTCCGGCTTCCTGGTGGAAAATAACACCATCTCCTTTGCAGGCTGCATAGGGCAGCTCTTTGGGTTTCATTTCTTTGGCTGCACGGAGATTTTCATCCTGACGGCCATGGCCTACGACCGCTACGCGGCCATCTGCCGGCCCCTGCACTACCCCGCGCTCATGTCCCGCCGCCTGTGTGGCTGCATGGTGGGGGGCTGCTGGGCGGGGGGCTTCCTGCATTCCACCCTCCAGACCCTTCCCACCGCCCTGCTCCCTTTCTGTGGCCCCAACAAAGTGGCCCACTACTTCTGTGACGTCCGCCCCCTGCTCCACCTGGCCTGTGCCGACACGCGCGCCGCGAGCCTGGTCGCGGTGGCCAACAGCGGGGTCATATCCCTGAGCTGCTTCCTCATCCTGGTCGCGTCCTACATGGTCATCCTGGTCTCCCTGAGGGGCCAAAAGCCAGCAGGGTGGCACAAGGCCCTGTCCACGTGTGGGTCCCACATCACTATGGTGATCCTGTTCTTCGGGCCCTGCACGTTTGTTTACATCCGCCCGTCGGGTGACCTGGCCGAGGACAGGAGCGTGGCCGTGTTCTACGGGCTCATCGCACCCATGCTCAACCCCCTCATCTACACCCTCCGGAACGGGGAGGTGAAGGGAGCCATTAGGAAACTGTGCAGGAGGAAAGTGGGAAGTGGAAATGGGAAGGAGTAGGGCTGTGGTCATGTTTCCAAAGGATCGGAGAAAATCAACCATGTTTTGCTGTAATTTCTTCTGTGGCAATGCCCCAAAACCTGCCTTTCAAAGGACAGCTGGCTCTTGGCTCCTGCTGTAATTAGGAAGGCACTAAACATTCATTTTTTGATGGGAAAGACATTGGGATCTCTGGCATTCCCTTTCTATTCCTTGTCAACAAGCACAGGCCCAGACCACAGCCTCCTGAGCAACTGCAACACCAGTGTTTAAATAAATACTGTTAAAAATACTGAAAATGTTGTCCAGGTAGAGCATCCCATAAGAAAAAAACCCACAAAAATCTGCTATTAAGAGCTGGCTGGGTGGTTTGCTGATGAAGGAACAGGAGGGGAAACTTCTCCCCTTCCTCTCCCACTGCAACAAATCCTTTCTGCCCTGTTCCAGGCCAGGCTGGACAGGGCTTGAAGCAACCTGGTCTAGTGAAAGGTGTCCCTGCCCATGGCAGGGGGTGGAATGAGATGGTTCTTCCAACACAAAAAGTTATTCTGCAATTCCATAATTATCCTATAAATCTGTCTACTTCACCTATCTCTGCCAAACAGAGCAGGATATGAAAGAAATGTATTTTTAAATGCTTTGGAGGTGAACACCAGTGGGGTTTTTTCAGAGGTCTCACTTCTGCGTACTGCTGAGCAAATATTCACCCACAGCTTATGGAAGATGTCACTGGAAAGAGTGTCACTTTGCCAAGAATTCTTACAAGAATTTCATACCTGAGCTCAAAAGTTGCCTCTGTGCTTTGCAGTGTCAATAAAAATACGTGGTGAGCGAGGAAGGCTCACCACAAACCTTTGTACATTTTTTTGTGTGATTTCATCTGTTGCCTCTTGTTTTAAATTTGTAAGTCAAGTGTCTAAGAGATAACATCTGTGATATTTTTGGTTTGTGCTGTCAACGTGTAAGTTAATAAGAAATAAGATTGCAGATGAGAAATATTGGCTTAGGACAGAAAGCAAAATTTATATCCATTTATATGAATTTCTATAAATGTCCTATGCAAGAGATATTTTTATTCCTGACATCTCTCTCCAGAGACTACACTAACAACTATCCAGAGAACAATTTTAGCTCCTTGCCCACTGATGATTTCTGACAAAACTCCCTTTGCCTCTGGGATCTCATTACTCCTGATAGTCTTGCGCTTCTGCTGGGTGATTTACTTGAACTATTTCTGCTACAGAAATAATTGTACTTGCAGAAGCTCCTGGAGGTTGTTTTTTTTTGCAGAATGGGAAATACAGAAGGTTGGGCTGTTCTTTTCAGGGCTCAGAGTTGGCAGAGATACAGAGCTGCTTTCACAACTTCTGAGCAGCAACTTGCAGAGAGTTTCTGATGGAACTGAGAGGTTCTGATGGAACCCCCTGAAGTGGTTTGGGGAGGCTGTCAGAGGAGCAGCAGCAAGTGAACTCTCTGTGGAAGTGTCCTGGGATTGTTCCTTCGTTTTGCTCAGGCTGCACTGAAATCCTGCCTTTGCAAAGCAGCATTGCTGGTGAGTGACTTTTGTGAGGTCTATTTTATGATTTAGGAAAGAAAAATTTAAAAATCAGTTACAGATTAAGAATCCCAGAATGGTTTGGGTTGGAAGGGACCTTAAAGCTCATCTTGTTCTGACCCCCCCAGCCATGGGCAGGTCCACAGGCCAGGTTGCTCCAGTCCCTGTCCAGCTTGGTCTTGAGCACTTCCAGGAATATCCCACACTAGTGATTCTTGTGTTCTGCATGGGAATGCTGCAAAGGTGCATTTGTGGGTGTTTGTCAGTAAAGGAGGGTCACCAACAGCTCATTCACTACCCCAGTGTCACTACAGGTGTATTTATGGGGTGTTCCACACCACATCCAGGACCTGAGTATTATTTCCACCACCCTCCTCAGATAAATAACCAGAGCTTGTTATTACACGTCAGTGACACAATCCAGCTTGGGTATCACCGTTACTCCTTCAAGGAAGCATTGCCTTTAAATTGAAATTGTCCCAAAAGACACATCCTAAAGCAACTTTATTTCATGCTGTTGGCATTGTACATACCCGGTTTCTCACTTGTAACCTCCTGCTCTCTGAGTTATAAACTCCTCAGCAGAAATGAGAATTTCCTTGTGGGATTCTAAAAGGAAATGTGCATTCCTCTGCTGGTCCCACTTTAACCTCCACAGGCCAGTGAGTGTATTTGTCTACTGAAGAACTTTAAAAAATAAAGAGGTGGAGAAACTGTGCAGGGCTTTGCAGCTTCTGCTGTGTTAGAAACCCCAATTTTTTTCAGTGAGGAACCTCCCAGACCTGGTTTCTGTGCATGTATTCCCAGTTTCAGAGTGGACAAGCTAACTGGAGAGCCATTTCCTCAATTTAGAGGAGTGCTATTAAGGATCAGAACATGGAACAGCTCATGCTTGAGAATGGCAGCATTTGCTTCCATGCTGGCACTTCAAATTCCAGTAGGAAAAAGGACAGCACAGCATTTTTCCAGCATTCATGGCTCTTGGTATCTGACAGCAGCATGTGCTGGAATCACCATTCCGGGAGGGATTTAAAAGCTGTATGGATGTGGCACTTGGAGACATGGTTTAGTGGAGGGCTTGGCAGTGCTGGGGGCATGACTGGACTCAATGGTCTTAGAGGGCTTTTCCAACCTCAACAATTCCATGATTCTGTGATTTCTCCTTGACAGAATGGGAGCACACCAACTACAATGCAGGAAAATAGTGGTCAGAGTGAGTTCAGCGGAGAAGGTCAATGTGGAGGGCCCAGAGACCTGAATAGGGCCAGAAGAGGTGGGGGTGAGTGCAAACTCTGCCTTCTGTCATTTATGACATGACACTGGGCTTTCTGCAGCAGCAAATGCATCCTGCTCACACCATCCATGAGCCTTGGAGCTGGAACACGTTCCCTTCTCTTCCTGGCCGGGCCCACACCTGTGCCATGGGAGCCTGAGCTGCAGCGATGGCACGGGGCAACTTCTCCCGGGTGACTGAATTCATCCTTCTGGGGCTCTCCGACACCCAGGAGCTGCAATTCCTCTTCTTCACCCTTTTCCTCCTGGCCTACACCATGGTCCTGCTGGGCAACCTCCTCATCATCGTGACAGTCAGGACTGACCCCAAGCTCTCCTCGCCCATGTACTTCCTCCTCTGCCACCTGTCCTTCATCGATATCTGCTACACCTCTGTCACTGCCCCCAGGGTGCTGGTGGCCCTGCTCTCGGGGCACAAGGCCATTGCCTTTGAGGGCTGCATGGCCCAGCTGTTTTTCCTGCACTTTGTGGGTTCCTCAGAGATGTTCCTCCTGACAGTGATGGCGTTCGACCGCTACACGGCCATCTGCAGGCCCCTGCAATACACGGCCATCATGGCCCGCAGGGCCTGCTGGGCCCTGGTAGCTGTCTGCTGGGCTGGGGGCTTTATCCACTCCATTATCCAGACTCTGCTCGTGCTCCAGCTGCCCTTCTGTGGCCCCAACATGATCCACAGCTACTTCTGTGACGTGCTGCCTGTCGTCCAACTGGCCTGCACCAACACCGCCCTCACCGAGTGGCTCATGGCCTCCAACAGTGGCCTCATATCCCTGGGCTGCTTCCTGGTGCTGGTGGTCTCCTATGCGCTCATCCTGGCCAAGGTGCGGGGCCACCTCTCCCAGGGGCACTGGAAGGCGTTGTCCACCTGTGCCTCCCACCTGATGGTTGTCACTCTGCTCTTTGTGCCCTGTATCTTCACCTACCTGCGGCCTGCTGGGACCTTGCCCTCCAACAAGTATGTCTGTGTCATCTACACGACCTTCTCGCCCATGATGAACCCCCTCATCTACACCCTGAGGAGCAACGAGGTGAAGGAATCCATATGGAGACTGTGGAAGCGCTGTAGAGCCTTCTGACACAAGCTGGGTTGGCAGAACCCTGGAGTTACACCATGGAGTTACACCTGGAGTCACATTCCTACTCTACTCCAACACACTAATGACTTAGTGGCTAAAGCCTACAGACTTCAAATTGTGTATAAATATATTTATATACACATATAACTGTTAATATTAAAAATATTAAAAATCCATGCTGAAAACCCCAAACTTCCTAAACACTTTCACTCGTGTGGGATCATAATTTTCAAATAAATAAATGAATCCAGGACGAGGCTTGTCTCCCTCTCTGATGTGCTTTTCCTGTGCTGTGGCAGCAGATGGCAGAGGCACATGCATTAAGTGTCCCCAAATTCACCCACCAACACCAGAAGGTAGACACGATGCTGATTTTGCTTGTAGGATTTTCTTTAGACATATAAGAATATTTTTAGTCATAATTCTCTCACAGAAGCAAATTATTAAAATCATATGAGGCACAATATATAGAGGAAGGAGAGAGAGTGGAAGGGACTTTGGATAAGGGCCTGCAGTGACAGGACAAGGGGGAGTGGCTTCACACTGACACAGGGCAGGTTTAGATAGGATATTGGGAAGAAATCCTTCCCTGTGAGGGTGGGCAGGCCCAGAGAAGCTGTGGCTGCTCCATCCCTGGAAGTGTTCAAGGCCAGGTTGGACAGAGCTTGGAGAAACCTGGGCTGGTGGAAGGTGTCCCTGTCCATGGCAGGGGAGCTGGAATGGGATTGTCTATAAGGTCCCATCCAACCCAAAATGCCTCTATGAGGGCAGCAGTTACATCACCAAATCCATCAGGGATAGAAGTTCAGTGGCTGCCATGAGAGGAACACCATCCGTTTCTGTGTGCTAGAATGATTTAGGATTGGATTCATCCCTCCTAAATAAAATCATGGAATCACTGAGGTTGGAAAAGCCCTCTAAGATCATCAAGTCCAACCATTTCCCAGCACTGCCAAGGCCACCACTAACCCATGTCCTCAAGTGCCACATCCACATGGCTTTTAAACCCGTTCAGGGTTAGTGACTCCACCACTGCCCTGGGCAGCCTGTTCCAGGGCTGGAAAACCCTTTCCATGAAGGAATTTTTCTTAATACCCAATTTAAATTGCTGCACAGGAAGTGGGAGGACTTCCACTTTCCCTGTCTCTCCGTGCTGTCTTAAATTAGCCCTCACTCCCACACCTGTAGGAAGAGGAGGATCAGAACCATCAGTGAGTCATTGATCCTCCTGGTTAAGAGAGATTTCCAGTGCAAGTTAAATTTCTTTTCAGAAATTTCTTTTCTGATCAGAATCATCATTGGATCATCACAGAATGGCTTGGGTTGGAAGAGAAGTATTTTTTAGTATTAGAGAGAAATGTTGAAAAATAAATGTCCTCTAGGTCGATTTAAGGGAAATTTCAATTGAGAAAAATAAAAATGTACTACTATGATAATTTTTTAAAAGATTTTGATAAAGCTTTTATAAATATTTTATTCATAAACCAATGCAAGGAAAATTGGAGCTGTGCTCCAGTTATTTTGCTGGTGTCAATTTGTTCACCAGGTATAAATGCGGGGCATCAACAGTGAATTGACTTGAAATAATTGCTCCAATTTTGATAAAACAAACTAAAATTCCATATTTTGGGGAGCTGGTCTCTCAATACAAGGTGCTTGGAGCAACCTGATCCAGTGGAAGGTGTCTCTGCCTGTGGCAGGGGGTTGGAATGGGATGAGCTTTGAAGTCCCTTCCAACCCAAACCATTCTATGAAGACAAACAATTTAATAGAATTGATTTTTCTCCCCAGGAAACATCTTGGGATGACTTTAACAAGGCCTCAGAAGATGCTGTTAAAAAGTTGGTGCCTGACAAATTGCAAAGGTGCAGCTTTGGCAGCTGAGTTTGTCCCCCTGTGTAAATTGGCTCCAGTGCGCACCATTAAAATCTCGAGTTCTTTCTCTCCTGGAAATTATCAGCTCTCTGAGCTCATCCTCAGATTTATTGCCCTCACCTAGAGGACAGTGAAAAATGGCCTCAAAGGGAAAAAAATCCTTGGAGAACCCGCAGGATCTCTACAAAGCTTTTGTCAAATCCCAGGAAACTTGAACAGAGCCCAGACTAATCAATTTTGTTTAAAGACTGTGGGACTGAAACACAAATGGACATCAGAGAAAAGGGAGCATTTTCAGCAGACTCTAATCAGTCTAGGCTCATCGTAAGCATTCCTAGATGGAAATCTCAAACAATGACAAAGCTGGGCAGTCCCAGAAGTGATCAAAATCAAATCATTTTGGTTGTGCTACACTGGGGATGGCAGGAAGGGGTGGGCAGCAGGGCAAGAGGGGTCTAACCCAGCACATCATCAATTAGTGCACATCTGGATTCTGCAAATTGAGGGGGTTTGTGTTGTTGTTTCTTTTGGGGTGTTTTTTTTTTAATGACTTTTTATAATAAAATACAATGCAATATAATTTTTATTTATTTACCCCGAGGCAGAACACTCATCTCAAAGTCTATCCTGTGTTTCTACTTCAAATAACCCTGCTAAGATTATCCCTGCAAATACATAACTTAGATGTAGGGTTGAGAGCCAGAAGCCCAAAACCAGTCCTGGGTGACTGGCACTTTGATGGGGCCAATGCATCCCACCCCAAAAGAAGCACTTAAGATTTATGAGAAGAACCTAATCACGGAATGGTTCAGGTCAGAAGGGAGAGGTGAGGGATGGGTCCCTTTGTCATATCTCTTTCTGGCATCTGGGTTTATTACAAAATTCCTTATTGCAAAATTCCTTATTCCTTATTCCTTATTCCTTATTCCTTATTCTAAGGGAAGAGTGATGCTTCATGGTCCTTGGGCTAACTGCAGCACAACAGGGAAAGGACTAGACCATGGGGATTTATTCCAGCCACAGCTCTGAACTCCCATGGCAGGATAGGCCTGTGCTGTGTGACCCTTGGGGAATTCCAGTTTATAGAGTCCTGGAATGGTTTGAGTTGGAATGGACCTTAAAGTTCATCTTGTTCCACCCCTGCCATGGCAGGGACATCTTCCACCGGCCCAGGGTGCTCCAAGCCCTGTCCAGCCTGGCTTTGGACACTGCCAGGGATGGGGCAGCCACAGCTTCTCTGGGAAACTGTGCCAGGGCCTCCCTACCCTCATAGGGAAGAATTTCTTCCTAATATCCAATCTCAATCCCTCATCTTTTAGTTTAAAACCACTTCCTTTTGTCTTACCAGTGTTTGCCCACGTAAGACACAGAATCCTTAATTTGCCAGGAGTTACACCCTGCAAACACAGCAAACAGGCTGGAAGAATGATTGACAGCCAGAGTCATCCACGTGAACAGTGCAGAATTTATGGTCAGGTAGTGCTGGAATAGGAACAGGCCTGTTCCCAGTCCTGGACATCACACGGGAGGCAGCACTCCCATAAATCACATGTGGATGCTTAATGGGACCAGAGGGGAATTTTTGTTGCCTCTTCAAAGTAGTGCTGGTAATTTTGGTTCCTTCGATTTCCAGCCCCCTTTGGCAAGATTCTGAAAAACCCCTCATACATGCAATTAAGGGAACATCCAAAAAAGCTTCAGAGACACTCGTCCCCAGACACTCCCTCATATTTATAAAACCTCATTAAAGAAGAGAGGTGTCTACTCCTGCAGCCAAGCCAGCCCTTGTGCCAGTGCTGGTGTGAATATTGCAACGCTGCTGTATTGAGATTCGTCTCTTCCTTAAGAGTGAAATCATTTTTATGTCACATGTAGAAAGAAGAAAAAGGATTGTTTTGTTCCCTGGAGATACAGACAACTATAAATCACCTGTAATTAATTCTGTGTAGCAGTGAGTATTTCTGTGTTGTTGCTGTGCTATTTCACCTGAATGAGCTCCCCAATTTATGAACAAGTGATGTCCCTTTTATTTTGGCTGAGTTAAATATTTCTTACGTAGTTTAAGACCTGACTTTGCTTCCTCTCAAGTTTCTGGGAGAACGTGGGACCACAGAGGAGCCTGGCTCAGATGAAAAATATTTCATCAATCTATTTATCTCTGCACCTCTTACAAATGAGAGCGTGGTACAATATTCCTACCATCTCAAAATCAATCCCAGAGTCTCCCAAAAAGGAGCCATTTGGACTGCACTTTGCCTTCCCTCCCTGTAGGGCTGGTATGTAAATCCTTACTGTAAACACTGAGCTACATTCCAGGGAGTAACGAAGGGTAAATGGGAAGATCCTTTAATGCCAAGGTTGGACTTCTTTGAATTGGGGAAAAGGGGTGGAGGAAAAGTCCAGAGAGAAGCTAAAAGTACTAATACTAATATGGAGTAAAATTTACAGAAAATAGTGGGAAATCACTAACTAATACCAAATTATATCCTTTTCTTTTTTTATGATAGAATCATAGAATGGTTTGGGTTGGAAGGAAGCTTAAAGTTCAGCTCATTCCAACCCCCTGCCATGGGCAGGGACATCTTCCACTAGACCAGGTTGCTCCAAGCCCCATCCAAAAGCTGAAAAAACACCCCCAAAATGCATCTGTCTGCTGATTACCAGGGATTTAATTCTTCTCTGACAGCATCACTCCCTTAAAAAATAAGTTTTAGCTTCAGTTACTAATCTAGACTCTTTTAGTGATATTCTTAATACTAAATAATTTATGTTGAAAGGAATTCTGCCCCACTCCCCTTGCTCAGAGAACTTTCAAAGCCCTGTTGTGTTGCCTGGGGCTGTGTCCAAGCTGGACACCACAGGGAAGGTAACTTCAACTTTCAGCTCTTCAGTCTGAGGTGGCAACTTGCAAAAAGTAACATTTTGGATTAATCCCTGGGAAGTTTAATACCTACATTTTGCCTTTTGTATTAGGGATATGTGGGTAAAATTTAGATTTTGAGTGTGGCTTGGAAATGGTTTTGAATGTCAAAAGGGACAAAAAAAACCCCTCACAATCTTTAGAATGGGGGTGAAATTGTGATTAAGTTACACCTTCCTTATTCCAGGGAAACCTCTGCCTCATTCCCACAACGAGAGATAAGATGCAGAGGGTCAACCTCTCAACGGTATCCGAATTTGTTTTCGTGGGCCTCTCTGATGCTCCTGAAATCCATTTGCTTCTCTTTGTGCTGTTTCTGCTCATTTATTTGGCCACCATGGCAGGCAACATCACGCTCCTCGTTGCCATTAGCACCAACTCCCACCTGCACAGCCCCATGTACTTCTTCCTCAGCAACTTATCGCTGCTGGATCTCTTATGTCCCACCATCACCGTGCCCAAGATGCTGGGAGCCTTGCTGCTGGAGCACAAAGAGATTTCCTTCTCTGGCTGCCTGTTCCAGCACTTTTTCCTCATTGCTGTGGTGGGCACGGAGATTTTCCTCCTGACTGTGATGGCCTACGACCGCTACGTGGCCGTGTGCCACCCCCTGAGGTACCCGAGCATTGTGAGCACGAAGCTCTGCGCTCAGCTGGCCGTGGGCACCTGGGCAGTAGGTCTTTTGAACTCGCTGCTGCACACCTCTCTGGTTTTCACGCTCTCTTTTTGTGGTCCTAACAAAATCCAGCAGTATTACTGTGACATTCCTCCCGTGCTGGCCCTCTCCTGCTCACCTACCCGCAGCAGGGAGTTGGTGATCCTGGTGGTGGCTGGAGTGCTGGGGAGCAGCGCCTGCGTGGTCACTGTGGTCTCTTACATCTATATCCTCCTGGAAATCCTGTCCAGGAACTCCCCCGGGATCTGGCAAAAGGCTTTCTCCACCTGTGGTTCTCACTTGACCGTAGTCTGCCTTTTCTACGGAACCACCATCTGCACCTACGTCCGCCCTTCCTTCACCTATTCCCCGCCTCGGGACAGGGTCGTTTCCATGCTCTATGGAATGCTCACCCCGCTCCTAAATCCCATCATCTACAGCCTGAGGAACAAAGAGGTGAAATGTGCCCTCAGAAGAGTGATCAGCCGGGTGAGAAGTGCTTTAACGAGGGAACAAAACCTCGCCCAGTCTCCACAATCAGCTGGGTAGAAACTGCAGCTTGTGACTGATCTTCTCTAACTTTCAGACATCTGAAAATTAGATGCTGGAACCCAAATTCGTTTTTTCTGGGCTGAAAACTCCTTCTCTGGGCTGAAAACTCCTTCTCTTGGCTCCCTCTGCAGTTAGAAGGGAGAGCTGTGCACTTCCAGAATTGCATGGCACAGCTTTCACAGGAGGAGAAGAGTCCATCTGGGAATGCTGTTCTCCACTGAGCACTGAGGAATCTTAGGTGAGAGCAGGCAGGTGTTGGATGCATCTTTTAGGGCAAGAATTCTGGGAATTGGTACTCAGGCACACTTAGATACACCGTACTAAAGCAGTTTATATCCCTTTCAAAATTAAACTCCAAATATATTAAATTATGTTTTACGGATCAGCCCTGAAATCTCTCTCCTCTCTCCCTCTCCTTGCTGAGCGTCTGATGTTTGCTGGAATCTCCAGAGTTCCATCTCTGGAGCCATGTTTGCCACTACATTTTTTCTTTTTCCCATTTTTTCCTCCTTGCTGCTAATGGAAAGAGAGGTGATGCTGCTTCCTGCAGCTCACCTGTCTCTTCACCACCTCTCTTCTCTGTAGAGAAATAATAAGTCATCCTGCAAAAATGCTGAGATTATCCTCACTTGGTTGACCCCAAACATTTCTGTTGGATACGTTTAATAAAATCTGTATTATTTAACTACAAGTCTCTGGATTTTTAAATGCTTTCATTTTCTGATGAGACCTTGTATCAATTGTAGCCTTAAGGTGTCTGAAATGCAGGAAAAATCATCAGTGTGAGCGAGATTGCAACTGGGAGCAGGATATTTATGAAGCATTTCATCTGCCAAAAAAAAATCCTTGTTCCAGCTCTTCCAGGACTCTGAACGGCAGCACAGCCAGGGCACAGCAGTTGAATTTGTCTTTATCCACAACTTTACTCCTGACTAGAACCCCTGGAATCTGGTCATCACCTGCCATGCCTGTTGATGGCCCCCTCGAGATGTCCCAGGCACTTCCACAAGGTTCTGAGGGACTTCTGCCAACCACAAGTTGTTGGCCAGGGGCAGCTGCTGGTGCTGCTGGTGAAGGATAATGATGAAGGATCAATTATACTTCAAACTCCTGCCATAACTTCTGCACCAACAAAGTGGAGGGCTGGAGAGGTGTTGGCCAAGCCAACAACTCTCCAACTGAGGTGTGGAGAAGTTGTGACAAACTGAACTGCTTTGGAAGTTTTCATTTCCTTTAACAAGGAGGAAAGTTTCCCTCTCCTCAGTGCCTGTGAAGCTGTCCCCGGGGGCTTGTTAGAAGGATGAGGGAGGTCTAGCAGGAGCTTCCTAAGAAGGTTTTAAGACCATTAGAGGCTTCCTCAGGATGCCCAAAAGGGCTTGTTAAGAGGAAGGGCCTTGGGTGGCTGCTCCCTGCAGGACTGAAGAACTCTCCTCTTTCCAGAGGTGATGGAATCTAAATGTAGCTGGGCAGACAGATGCCTAAGGATGGGTGTCAGCTTGTGTGCAATTCCAAGCCCTGGATGCCTTTTAAAAGAGGCCTCTGAATTCCACGGTACCAAACTAGAGCCTGATTCCCAAAGTGCGTCCAGATGGGAGATTTTGATGCCTCTCCTGGCTTGTGAAAGTGGAAAAGTTGGATTATCAAGTCTAATTCTGCTAGAGTTCCCTCCCTCTCCACCCACCAGAGCTATGTGTTCCCAAAAACAGCCGCTGTAAGGAGCTGTTTGCTGCCAGTGGACAAAACAATGCTCACAGCAAAAGCTGGGATAGAGTTCTGGGAACTTAGCGAGGAATATGTTCCGTCTTTTCTCCTTCCTTCCCAGAGAAGCTGTGGCTGCCTCATCCCTGGAAGTGTTCCAGGCCAGGCTGGATGGGACATGGAGCAACCTGGTCTGGTGGGAAGTGTCCATTAGAGGTTCACTCTTTATCATCAGCTGTAACCCCTTCCTGGATGGAGGTGCTAATCCCTAAATATTCCTCAAAAGTGAGACATCCTCTCTCAGTTTCCTCATCCCCAGTAGCCTCTAACACTAGAAAGAGACAGCTGTGATTTTCTTTGGCAGCACTGGAAAAAATTTAGCAGGGAAGGATCGTAATACACTCACCCCATTTCTGATCCTCTTTCCCTGAGTGTCTATTTTTGGCTGCTCTCAGAAATCAATACCCCTGGACTGGCTCACCACCACAGAGCTCCTCTCATATTCCTAGAAGTGGAGCTGCCCTGTTGGAATGGGAGGTGGGAGTACAGACAGCACTAAATAAGTTGAGGAAAAATACCCTGTACCACAGATATTCCCAGGTGAGTGATCCTCCGTGCATTCACACCTTGCTTTTGCCACTGAAAATCAGATTTCACCTATTGTTTGGCTAATCTCATGTAAATAGTGAGGGAACATTTTTATTTATCTATTCCTAAATAGAAAGAATTCCTGAAATTCTTGATGTGCCTCCAAAAAAAAAAAAGCTATTTTTTTTCCTTAAGAAAAATCCAACTATACTATTAATGTGTGGATTTTATTACTTGCAACGAAACCAGGACAGATTTTCCCCTCTCTTTTTGTTTTCTTTTTTTTGTTTTGTATGATGCTGCCAGATATGAAAATATGCAACATAAAAGAGGTTGTGAATGATTTCTTTTTCTCCTCTAAAAATAGCACCCACTTCTGAAATTCAGGTTGGGCTACAGTTCTGGCTTTAAAATTCCCAAGACTTTGGGAATCAAAAAAAGGTGCATTCAGCGTGTCAGTGCTACTTTCTCCTCCCTTTCCTCCATATTTTTTAATTCTTATACAAAAGATGGATTCATAGAATCAAAGCTCCTTGTGAAGAGACTTTGTCCTCTCTGTCGCCATGCTTTAAACACTTGGTTTTAAATGACTTTAAGCTCAAGGAGGGAAGGATTAGATTGGATATTGGGAAGAAATTTATCCCTTTGGGGGTGGTAAAAATCTGGTTGTTTATTAATCCCATTTTAGTCAGATTTGTATTATCTCACTCAGGGGTAACTACCTAAAATTTTGGAATTTATGCTGCTCATCCAGGCTTCCTTTGTCTGCCCTGCTGAGAATTTATCCTGGCATCAGCAGAAATGTGTATTAACTTTTGCAAAGTTAGGGTTAAATTATGTGCTTTTTCTTGGAAGGTTAAATTAATGCCCAGAATACCTTTTTTAAGCAGACTGAGCCCAATTCAAATTCAAGTTTCAGGTAAAAAAGAAGTGTGAGGGAAATTGCTTGGAAAATCTAAAGATATTTGGGGCTTGAATGTTTAAAAGCAATGCTCATGGCTTGCTTTTCATCAGCTGCTTAAGAATTAATCAGCCTCAGGAAAGTGAACGCACAAAATATTTGCGAGAAATCCCAGAATCAGATGCGGCATTTAAACTTGGAAAACTAAAAGCTTTTGTACAGGGGAAAATACTCCCCCTGTTTGGCAGCCAGCTCTGCCATACCCTCTACAGAGAAAGGAATATAATTTCTATATATTTTATCATGTTTTTATGGCCTGTTCTGCTCTCCCCAGTCATCTTTCAGGCCTGTTCTCATCCTGCTTTCTTGACAATTTCACCACTTTCATATATTTTCCCATTATCTCTTTTTGCCTCTAGACCACAAGCCCTTGTTCCCCTTCCCACAACATAAATCAGCTTTTTCTTTCTGCTTAATTTTGTTACGAAATGCTTGTTGGTGGTTATGAGGCTGGCAGTGTTACAAAACACACACATTGATATCGAGTTTGGCTTGCCCTGGGCTTCTTTTTCTTTCTCTCACATATCCAAAGAACCCACAACTGACAAACTGGGAGAGCTGGGAATGTCTAGCCTGGAGAAGGGAAGGCTCCAGGGAAACCTTAGAGCCCCTTCCAGTGAAAGGGGCTCAGGGAGAGCTGGAAAGGGACTTTGGACAAGGGCCTCGAGTGACAGGACAAGAGGGAGTGGTTTTAAATTGACAGAAGGTGGGTTTAGATGGGATATTGGGAAGAAATTATTCTCTGTGAGGGTACTGAGGCACTGGAATGGATTTCCCAGAGAAGCTGTGGCTGCCCCATCCCTGGAAGTGTTCCAGGCCAGGTTGGACGGGGCTTGGAGCAACCTGGGATAGTGGAAAGCGTCTCTTCCCATGGAATGTGATGGTCTTTAAGGTCCCTTCCGACCCAAACCAGTCTGGGATTCTGCTGATAAACAGGGTTTTTTAAAACACTGGAAACGGTGAATTCTCAGAGGAAGCAAATATTGTGTGTGTGCCTGTTCCTTATAAAACTGAAGATGCAATTTGGCGCTTCTCTTGCAACATCCTGTGCTTGGCACAGGTTCCACTGAGATTATTTCACTGCGTGCTCCTCTTTCCACAGCCCTGGGCACCGCCCTCCCTCATTCCCCCGCCTCAGGGGGCTTGGAAGGGAACAGCGCCCCCACGGCCATGACACCCGCCCGCGCCTCCCGCTGGCGTCATCCCCCGCGACACCGATGCCCGATCCCCGCAGCGCTGCATCTCGGCAGCGTTGCGGGATGGCGGAAAACACCCTGCAGGTCCCCGAGTGTCCGTAGGAAACAACAGTGCTGGAGCAGCCTCCGCCAAAGCGCGGAGAGGCCGCTGGTGAGCACCGCCCCGCCGTTCCGCCGCGCGGCGGGGACTACAACTCCCAGCGTGCCCCGGGGCAGCGGCGCACGGAGCGCGCACGGCGGGCGCCCCCACGTGGCTCGGCCGGACCGGGACCCCCCGGGACAAACAGGGATAACTCGGGACAAACCGGGATAACTCGGAATAAACCGGGATAACCGCGGACGACCCGGCTGCCTCCCGCTCCACAGCCGTCCGGTACCACGGGCCTCGCCCGGGCTGTCTGGAGGGAGGCCGTGCTGGGAAGTCTGGTGGCTGGGAATGGGGCCACGTGCTGCAGTGGTTCCCTTCCCTCTCCCCTTCCCTTCCCTCTCCCCTTCCCTTCCTTTTCTCCTCTCCCTTTCCCCTTCCCTCTTCTTCCGTCTCCTTCCCTCCCTTCTTCTCTTCTCCCTCCTCCCTTCCCTTCTCCCTTCCCTCCCCTTCCCTGTTCTGATGTTCCCTGTCTTGGAAAAGGCTGTAAAAGGTAAATGGCTCCAGATGCCTTTCCTTTCTCCCTCCACCCCTCTTCCAGCTCTCTGCCTGTCTCCTGACAGCCCAGGCCCGGGATTTTCCCTTGGATCCCTATTTCTCTTGGTTGCTATCCTCCGCTCTCCCCTTCCTTTCCCTTCCCGTCCCAGATCACAGTGAGCCTGAGGAGCTCTGGGACACAGCAGGGAGATTCCCCCCTTTCCAGGCAGCCTCAGGCAGGCAGGTGAGATGGAAGTGTCACTTGGAAGGGTGCTGGGAGTTGTGACCAGCCTCTCAGTGCGCTGCTTGTTGACTGTAATCTTAGTGCTGGAACACAATAGGAATGTTAACAAAGTTCCTGGAATCTTCATGGAGAGAGCTGTAAAGGACAGCATCCCTCACAGAGCAACTGAACTGAAATCACGCCTAATTAACCTTTCATTTATTCCCTGATTTATGGTGTAACACAAGATTTTGCAGGTGAAAAAAATGATGTTTTTTAAATGAATTATGACTATCTTAGTCTGGTTATTGTAGATAATCAGGCAAAGCACATTGTCTGAAAATGGAATGTTACCTCATTCTCAAGGAGGATGATGAATAAAAGTCATGTGATGGTTGGGAAGAGATCCCACTCACTTCCCAATTCCTCCACCTCGAGGTTTGGTTGCTTTTGGAGGTGCTGTTGCTCAATCCTGATCCTTGCACTTGATAGGAATGCAGGAACTGCCTGCAACAGAGACATCTGTCTGGTTAGAGCCAAAGGTCATCCAGGGAAAGGGGTAGAACTGTCTGGAAAAAAGTTTTACTTCTGGAAAAAGCCACTTCTGAAGGACCTGCAACAAGAAGAGAAAGTTTCCAGCCGATCCAAAGTAATGGTGGTGTCACTTTCTCTTCCCATTCCTCAGCCTCTTCTGTGCACTCTCACGCTAGATGTGGCTGTAAAAACACAGATTCTCAGTCCCCTTCCTCCTCCTTTTCCAGTCTCTGCAATTCCCAGCTGTGTTCCCATCCTTGTCACTGTAGGCCTGTGTGTGGCTGTGTTCTGTGACTCTGGGGCAGTTTAGGTTGAAATAAGTTTTGGAACTGCTCCTGGATTTAGCTGCTTTCCTGGCCTCTGGAACACAGCAAGAAGAGATTGAACCCTTTCCCCCTGTGGAATTTTGTGGTGACAAAATTTTTCACCACAGCAAGGCTGGCAATTTGAAGGAGAAGGATTTCCAGCAGAAAACTCTGGAAGTGGATATTCTCTCCTTTCCCAGGATGACAACCTCACTGTTCCTCTTGAAATGCTTATATTTATGTGGAGGGAAGTAGGGCCTGGTGACTTCAGAGTAGATGAGAATAAACACGGGGGGGGAATAAAGTGGGAATTGCCTTGGGTGACTCCAGAGTACCTGAGAATAAACACAGGCAGGAAATAAAGTGGGAATTGCCTCGGGTGACTCCAGAGTACCTGAGAATAAACACAGGCAGGGAATAAAGTGGGAATTGCCTTGGGTGACACCAGAGTACCTGAGAATAAACACAGGCAGGGAATAAAGTGGGAATTGCCTTGGGTGACTCCAGAGTAGATGAGAATAAACACAGGCAGGAAATAAAGGCAGAATTACCTTTTCCAGGCAGAGTCCACTGCTAGTTAAACCTGGCTGAGGCAGGCGTGCAGGCACTCAGGAATTCCAATAAAAGCCTGGTAGCATTTTTTGTGTGGTCATGCTGAGCCTGCTGGTCTTGGTTGAACAAAGTTTCCTGGGTTAAGTAACAATGCTGCAATTCTGGCTTCTTTTTTCTTCCCCGTCAGAAACTCTGTTTTCCTTGCTGACCTCAAGAGATATATATCCTCGTGGTTTTGCATCCCGCTGCTCCTTCCCAGGCTGTTGTTTCAGCTGGTGTCAGCCCATTGCTCAACCTGCACCTCCTGACTGGAGAAATGCTTTGTCAGAGAACTGTTCCCTTCTGGGCCTGATTGAACGTCCTCCCTGCTCCTCACCGTCTTGGCATCTTGGCCAAATTCTCTGTGATCACGCTTTGCCCTCAAGTCACTGAGCTCCTTGTGACTCTGGAGCTTTCAGACCCATCCAGTGGCCAGGCCAGCCCTAGAAACTGGCCAAAAATGCTGTTTTCTGCTAAGTTCATTGCCTGCAGAGACACACTAGGGGGTCAGCGGGGTGGCTGGAGACAGGGAAAAGAGACAAAAGAGGTGTGAGGGTGTTTGTGTGAGGAATGCAGTCTCCCCTTTTTGGCTGTGGGATTATTTCAGCTGCCTTGCTCTGAGACTGCAGTGGGTTGTGTCCCTTCTCAGAGGCTTTTGGAAGGAACCAAGAGCATGAAACACTGGGCAAGGAAGGGCCTGGCCTGTGCTAAGTAAGTGTGGGGTGGAAATCTTTTTTTTTTTAACTTGTCAGACCGGAAAGTTCCTGATTTGAGTTTCAGTCTTGGTCATTGCTGCCTATTTAGACAGGTTTGTGGTCATGCATGACTGAGCAAGCTACTCATAGAGCAACTGGGTGGAAGATTCCTTAGGCCAGGCAGAGCATTCCTCTGGCTGCTGTCTGAGGGGAGTCTGAGGGCTTTGCCTCCACAGCTTTTCATGGGAGCATCTTCCCAGGACACTGACCACAAGCCCGGATGGCCAAGGTGGTCTGCCCGGGGTTAAGGGTTCTGCCCAGCCCAGCAGAACATCTGAAACAGCCACATGTGATTGCTGAGGGGTTCCCGTGGCTGTCCTTCCCTGTTATCTCCCTGTCCCACCGACTGGGTGGCCTCTGTGTCACTGCTTTATTGCCTGCTGGAATGCTGCTATCTGTGGGCATGGCCCAACATCTGCTGAGCCGAACACAACGACTTCAACGTGGTCCCCGTATTTATGGGTGTCTCAGCCACTTCTTGCCCCAACAGAGACGATTTTCCCTGTTTTATTTCTCTCTCTGTGCCCTTCCCCCCAGTTTGTTCAGTGTGCAGGGAAAGCACCACTGGATCGCTTCCCTACCTTGAGGAAGGAGTTGTGTCCAGCTCATCCAGAGGTGACTTTGCGGGGACAACACTCCACAGTTCAGCACTGCCTGGCTGTTCCACAAGCAGCACACAGAGGATTAGGCCCAACTTGAGCCCCTTGAGCAGCTTTTCAGTATTTTTACCTTGATGCCAAAGGCCTTAGTATGGCTTAGGAGGAAGTTACACCCAGCAGGAAAGGTGGACAGGGGTGTAGAACCTGTGGAGTTGTGGCTGCACCTCTGCATGAACCACAGGGGTGTTTTTTTCAGTGTCCCTTCACAGCACAGCACAGCACAGCAGGAACCAGCTTTTCCCAGAGAAACCTCTCCCTGTGCCTCACCTCTGCTGAGAACATCCCTCTACATCAATTTAATCCCTTCACTTCCTCTGAATAAGCCATGGAATGAGTTCCTGGAGAGACCTGCTCAGCAGTTTGGGGGTGCCCCTCCGCCCATCCTGCCCGACAGAGATCAGCCATGGGCCACTGCTTGTTTTTGTGGTGTTTTATCAGGCTGCTGCATGTCCTTTAACTGCCAGCTCCTTGTAAAAGCTTGTTTCTTCTCCTCATGCTTGAAAGCGTTTGCTGCTCGTCCCTTTTTGGGTGGCTGAGTATAAAAGCAGCCTCCTCTGGGAGGTTTAGTGTCTGCTCAAACTGCACTAAATCCAAGGAACACCTTTGTGCATCCTCACAAAATTACCTGATGGCCTCAGGGGGGGACAAACGTGTTTGTCTCTTTGATTACCAAGTAAAACCTCTTTAGAAAACAACATTTCACCCGTGCATCCAGAATTGAAGGCTGCCTGGTGATCCATGAGGGCTTGAACACTCACCAGTGTTTTCCAGGGGATTTCACGCTAGGAAGGAGGTGATTTTTGTGGTGTATTGAGAAATTTCCCCATACTTGTTGACGTAGATTGGTGGTCTATTTGCAATTTTTGTACAGTATTTGAAGAAAAAGTTCAATACAACAAAACAGGGGACAGGAACGATCCCCACCCCCTTGTTTTTAACACACTGTAAATCTGAGAGGGGGGGAAAAAAAGGGTGGATGGCACCATGGGAGGATCATGACAGTAGAGCAAATGTGGATTGTGGCCTGTGCTGGAATGTCAACATCAAACTTATTGTGGCTTTTGCAGCTTGGCAGATCTGTGTTGTGAAAGCTCCTGTCCGTGCATCGGGGGCACAGGCTGCCTTTGGAAGCGGGGCTGGAGCTTTCCCCTCACACATAATGGAGTCAGTCTGGAAATTAGTTTTAAAAAAGGGTGATGCATCCAAGTAGATTCACCAGATCCTGGTTGTGCCCATGCCGACAGAATTGCTGTGTTATTAACATTGTTCTTCCTCACTCTCTTGGCTCTAATTGTAGTTTTACAAGGCTTGTAAAAGAAATAAAAATAAATTGAAGAGTAATCTGGGCAAAGTAGAGAATTGCAATCTCCTACAGCATTTTGTTTAGACTGTGTGTAAAAATTCTCCAGAGAGAAAAAATCCTGCATCACAACTTAAAAAAAAGTTTGTCTGTCTAAAGAGGGTTTTGTATTCCTGGTCTACAAAATCGTGTAGTACAAACTCATACAGATTATTCTGTGTTTGGGACTTTTTTCCTGTATAAAAACAGCTTCGTGTTCAGTCTCCAAAGCAAATTTCCCGGCAGAACTCCAAACATCCTTTGTCTGTCTCCCTTTGGAGAGTGTTTCCAGGAACCAGCAGCTCTGTGTACCCCAGTCATTTGCATTCTGTGCTCTAAAGTACCCGGTGGAAACTTGTTGCCTAAATCAAAATGGAAAAATTCGGGCACCTAAAAGAAACAAACTGAAAAGTTTGCACCGAGTGTTTTGCCCAAGGAGCTACAAGAAGGAGTTTTCAGTTAAGTTCCCGGAGCAAGTGGAGCCCAGATGTTTCTAGTAAACAGCTTTCAAAACTCGCAGTTGAGACCAGTGTCAAATTTCCAGACACATGATCAACCTTGGAGCCAAGTTTAGAGTTGCTTTTGTGTTTACATAAAGCCTGGAAGCCGAATGACACTGAGGGTTGTGGATGGAGTGGAGGTTCTCCATAACAAATATTTGACTGAATGCAATTTCTCTTATTTACAGGACTTTGAGCTTTTTTTTTTGGGGGGGAGGGGGGGGGGCAAAAAAAGGTTACTGTATTTTTGTTGATTTTACATTTGAGGCATATTCAGCACTTTCTTGCTTACTGGAATTGGAACAGATGTTGATTTTTAACTGGATCTGTTATTATTCTGGCCATTGAACCAGCATGGCAAAATCAAGCATTTTAAAGCTAGAGGTGAACCATTTTTACATGTGAGAAATGAAATTTGTGCATTCCTGGGCATTCTGGCTCCCACTCTGCTCACACCAAGGCAGCCCTCTCGCTGAAGGTCTAACTGGATGCCTAAGCCACATGCCAAGGTTTTTCCTCAGGGACTGTATCAGCAAAAATCTGTCTCAGAATTTACTTTGGGCAAATATTGTCCAGCATTTGTTTAGGAGTCTGGTTGTCTGCCCATTTGGAAAGGTCATGCACCAGAAGGGCACAGGTAGAATCAGGATAAATGATATTAAAGTGGGACTAGGAGTCATGGAAACTTTCCCTTTGGGTGCATCTTGATCTCTGACCTAATAACCTTCTATATCATATGCAGACACTCACCAAAGAAGCTCTGATTATTTTTGCATGCTTAAAGCTCAGCTTTACTATCCCTAAATTGGCAGATTCTGGGGTCTGTGCCCTGTGTACAGCAGCTAAGCTGTAAACAACAAGAGAGCTTGCTCCATTGTTCCTGATGGGATATCATCCAACGGAAAACAGGGGTTGTCTTCAACAATTTGAAGCTTGTGTAGGCAGACAGTACACTGATTTTGCCTGTGGGCAGCATGAACATGAGTCTACTTCAGCCCAAGAAAGCAGCTGAGAGGGACATGAATTCAAAATCCACACAGGCCGCCACCGAGAGGATGGGGCAGGCCCCGGGCAGCTGGGAATGTTGGGGGATAATAAGGAACTAAAATAAGAGAAGAATTTCTTCCTAAACAGTATAAAGAATTTTTCCTAAAGAACTTTACAGTCATTCCTGGGAAGATGCCTGCTAAAAGCATCACCTTACTCAGGCTGGGCTTTCCATCAAGTGACATTCACATTTAGGAAGGAATCCTTCCCTGTGAGGGTGGGGTGGCCCTGGCACAGGGTGCCCAGAGAAGCTGTGGCTGCCCCTGGATCCCTGGAAGTGTCCAAGGCCAGGCTGGATGGGGCTTGGAGCAACCTGGGATGCTGAAAGGTGTCCCTGCCCCTGGAAGGAATTGGAATGAGATGATGTTTAAGGTCTCTTCCAACCCAGACAATTCAGGGATTTTATTTTAAATGGATAAAAGGAGGCCAGAACCGAGCCATGAGGAAACGACATGAAGTAAATTCGAAATTAAAACAGTAATTTGAGACAGGAAAGATCTGGGAATGGCTGAACCTAATCCCGTATGAGAGCAGAGTGGTGAATTCTTCACCTTGGTCACCAAGACATGACCCCCACGGCTGTGCAACCCTGTGTTTCCTCTGCTGCCCACGTAAATCTGCTGTCATCGAACACAATGTGCATTGTGCAACTCCAAAAAGCAGAATTTGGGACTTCCCTAATCCTACTGACATGCGATCACGGGTGACACAGACTGTCCGAGCTGCAGAGGAAATATTCCTATTGCAAACTTTGCAATTATGGAGCTTTGTTTGATGTTCCTGTTGTGAAGACACTCCACTGTGAACACGCTAATAAAGAAAAAAAAAAATTAAAAAAGAGTCTGCCCAGCAGCTACCACTTTTTTTTTTTTTTTTTTTTACATAAGCATTTATGTGGGAGGAGAACAGGAGATTTGAAATGTACCTGGCAGCCTGCTGAAGCATAGGGATGACCCACGTTATCTTACAGATCTTAATTACTTGTGATGGTTAACCGACAGGAGCAGCAGAAAACCCTGAAACAAAGGGAGGCCGAGGCTCCCTGTTCCCTCAGGGCATTTGGAGTGTCTGGAAAAGTGTTCTTGGTGCTGCCCTTTACCCACACACAGGCACTTGTACAGTCACGCGTGGGACATCCCACAGTGCCGGGAAGGGTCAAAGATCAGGTAAAAATGTGTACAAAGAACTGGTGAGAGGAAAAAAAAAATTAATCTGAGTTTACGGTCTCAAAACATACAGGAAAAAAAATATTTCGTCTGAGTTTACAGGCTCAGTACGTAGAGGAAAAATTATTTCTTCTCAGTTTACAGGCTCAGTAAATTGTATTTCTGATGGATTTCAGCAGGAACATTGGCTTGGGAAAACCAGGATTGAACATAGGCTTGGGAAAAACCGAGATTGGGGAGTTCAGTGCTATGGGATGATCTCAGTTTAAACAGTTTCTAGTCCCTTGTGATCTGGTTAAAACTTAAGAAAGCAGAAATGAAAAGACTGCAGAGCTTGTTGTAAACCCATGACTGAACTGCCTGACTGAAGAACCCGATGCTTATTGAAAATAAATGATGGCACACACTGAGCGACGGGGATAGCACTAAAACCAGCCGAAATAGTCATCTCATTACCAACAAGCTCAGTTTTTGACGTTTGGCCTTCTTTTTTTTTTTTTGGATTTGACTTGGATTTTAGCAACTTTTTATTCTCACGGAGAGGGCGGTCACGCATCGGCACAGACCGCCGGGGGCAGTCCCCGGAAGGGGGTGTAGTATGTAGGATGTCGGGCACGCTTTGGCGGCGGGCTCGGCAGAGTGCTTGAGGGGAAATGGCCGGATTTGGTGACTTCGGGGGGGATTTTCCAACACGGGCCATTCCCTGAGGGACGGCGCGCGGCGCGGCGCGGCGGGAAACGGGGGCGCGCGCGGGCCCGGCCCCCCGGCGGGCGTGGCCTGGGCGGGTGCTGAGTCACGCCGGGCCAGCAGAAGGGCGCCGGGATGCCCCGCCCCGCCGTGGGGGCGTGGCCTGGCGCGCGCCGGTATAAAAGGGACGTCGGCGGGCGGCTGGCCCTCAGAGCGCGTCAGCGGCGGAGCGAAGCGGGTTCCTGCGTCAACAGTGCTTGGACGGAACCGGCCGCGCTCGGGCCCGCTGCCCCCTCCATCACCACCGCCCGCACGGTCACCGCAACATCCACCGGAGCACCCCAGCCATGGCAGCGCCCCCCTCTCAGGTGCGCCAGAACTACCACCAGGACTGCGAGGCCGCCGTCAACCGCCAGATTAACCTGGAGCTCTACGCGTCCTACGTGTACCTCAGCATGGTGAGGGCCGCGGGGGCAGCGGGCGCGGAGGGGTGAGGGAAGGGTCCTGCGAGGGATAAAGGGGCTGCACGAGGGCCTGGCCCCGGCGGGGGGTTCCTGGGTGCCGGGCGGTGCCTGCGGGCCCAGCTCCTCCTCCTCCTTTTTCTCCACCTCCTCCTCCCCCCGCCGCTTCCAGGCCCGGCTGGGCCGTCCCCTGGGTATAGGTGAGGCCCTTTTATCTCGCCTGCTCCGCGGGCCCGCGGCCGTTGCCCTTGGCAGCCTCGTTATCAGCCCCGCTCAGCGCCTTGCCGGCGGCTCTGCCCTTGGGGCCGGGCTGGGTAGCGGGAGGTGCCGAACGAGGCGCTTGGCACCTTTCCCGCAGGAGTGCTCTCCTCCCAGCCGCGGGTTCTCCTCCAGGAATCGGTAGGAATCCACGGTTTCCTTGGGCCCTGTATTTACATGTCTTCTTTGGCCCGAGGCGCCCGTTTTAGCCGTCCCCTGACCTCTGTGCAGCAATCCTGGTGCTGTGGGCGCGCTGAGACGCTGAAACTTCCTAGTGACACTGTGCTGTGTTGTGGCACGAATTCTGCAGCTTTTTTTTTCTGTGTTAATTTGTTTTTGAGCCGTGTTTTGAGCTTGTGTGGGTGGGTGATAGTGGTACACAAGCACCAGTGTCTTGCCTTGAACCTCTAGGCCGCTGGTTTAAGAGCAGAGAATTCTGTAGAAAGTTGGTAAATAATTGGCAGTTGATGCAGAACTTTCCCTTGAATCGTGGTAATGGCTCTTACCAAGGAATAAACAAGCTGTGTGATGGCTTCTAAGTGCTTGTTACAGGGTTTTTTTGGCTTTCAGAAAAGTATTTGCTGTTGAATTCATATTTTAGTTCTATATATCTCTTGTATTTTAAATGTGACATTTTTTTCCCCCCCAGAAGTAGAAAGTGTATTCCTTAGTCTAATCCCTGGAAAGCCTAGGGAAGCAAGAGAGCTTTATTGCAGAAGTACCTGAAAGTTCTTGGCTTACCCTTACCTGGTGTTGCAAGGCATGACCCTGACTTGCAATGTGATCATTGTAAACAAGCTCGGGCAAACAAAGGGAAGGTTTCTCCTTGAAAAAGGCTTTTCAAGGCTGCCGTTTTGTGGTGCTCAAAAGAGGTGTCTGTGGGCCGTCAGGTTTTGGTGGTTTTTGTTTTGTTGGTATCTTCAGAGCTGAGCCAAGGACACAAACAGAATTTATTCGTGCCCTTGGTAGGGATACAGGTTAAAATTTAATCCTTGCTGGAAAAATTGAGTCATACTAAGGGGAGAGTTGTTCCACACTGCCTTGCTGGCCTGGGCTTGGACCACAGTCATCCTGAAGCGGGGGTTTTGAGCCTGTGAACTCTTTATTTTTCAGTCCTACTATTTTGACCGGGATGATGTGGCCCTGAAAAACTTTGCCAAGTACTTCCTGCATCAGTCCCACGAGGAGCGGGAGCACGCTGAGAAGCTGATGAAGCTGCAAAACCAGAGGGGCGGGCGCATCTTCCTGCAGGACATCAAGGTGAGCTGGGGGCTGTCCCCAGCTGGAAAGGGATGAATTTTCCTCTGGGTTCTCCACAGAAAGAGCAGCAGCTGACACTGGAGAGGCACAGTCATTTGAGATGTGTAGTAATTTGATGATTTGTGCTGGTTGACTAATAAAAAAGTACTTCTTGTGTAAGGAGAGGGTGCTGAGCCCTGGTTTGTTTGCTGTGGGTTGAGGGCAGAACCAGAAGACAACTGGTTCATCACCATCATTAAATTTACCAGTAGAAGTGCTCTCTGCTGTTTGGAGAAGTGGGACTTTGAGGGTTCACTCAGTTCTATTCCCAGGGTGCACTTCACGTTTTTGACCTTGCATAAGTGCCTAAACTTGGTCTAAACAGGCTTTGAGAGTGATCTAAAGGCTCCACCCGGCTGGTCTGTGGGTTCTTACAGAAAACATGTCCTGTGCTTTCCCCTTGCAGAAGCCAGACCGTGATGACTGGGAGAATGGCCTGACTGCCATGGAGTGTGCCCTGCACCTGGAGAAAAACGTGAACCAGTCACTGCTAGAACTGCACAAATTGGCGACCGAAAAGAACGACCCACACGTAAGTGCACACTGAGGATCAAAGTGGCTGTGCAAGGATGTCTCTTTTACTTGTGCGGGTTTAGGGCTGAGCTGTGTGTCCCTGATGCTGTTACAGGTGAAAAAAGGTGTGAACCAGGGGTGCAGCCCTCACAAAGCCCTTTGGTGGGGTTACTGCTGTCTTTCCAGGAGGATTTTTAAGGTGGCAGGGACCTGCTTTGTTCCCTCTGAAGTGTGTCTGTGAGCAGTCTCTATGGAGACTGTTTCTGAGGGCGTTGCGTTCCATCTTTTTAAGGCTTTTTGTCACAAGCCTTTTTTGCCACAAAATTCTGGAGTTGCTTTGGAATATTAAAAGCCCTGATGTTTCAGAACAGTGTTTGAAAACACAGGATTCTTTGTAGATGGAAGTTTTTGGCAAGGCTGGGTTGAGACTGCTTAGTATCAGGAAGAAATTATTATGTGTGAGAATCGAAGCACTCTTGGGACTGTCCTGCTTAAGTTAGAGGGACTTCTTAAAACAAAACCAGAGGTGTAAATCCTCACTGCTGTGAGTTTGCTGTGCAGTGGGGGAATCTAAATCTGTTCAGGAGCTTGGCTAATGCTTCCTGCAGTGAGGAGGAGGAGAGGCTTCCTGAGCTGCCTGGCTCTGCAGGGTTGTGGAGTGAGTGAGCCTGGCTTGCTTTGATCTTGCTCTGAAACAAAACTAGATGCTGCTTCCTCTCAGCTTGAAAATCCTGAATCCTCTCCTTTCCCTAGAGAGCCTCGGTAGCATTTCAGGCCTGAATTTAAACCTCTGGTCTCCCTTGCAGTTGTGTGACTTCATTGAGACCCATTACCTGGATGAGCAGGTGAAAGCCATCAAGGAGCTGGGTGACCATGTGACCAACCTGCGGAAGATGGGGGCCCCCAAATACGGCATGGCAGAGTATCTCTTCGACAAGCACACCCTCGGGGACTGTGACAGCTGAAGCCTTGCCAAGAGCCACGCTGTGGGTTTCAGTGGGACTCCTACTTACTGTCCAGCCGTGCATGCAGCTTCAGCCACCTAGATAAACAGTTCCATACTCTGTACCAAATATCCCCCTTTCTCTTCGTGTTTTATGTACTGCCCTCCAGCCAATAAAGTGACTTGGTTCCAGCTGGCTTTTCCTGTTGCGTTTGGAGGGAGAGCAGGCAGCTGTAGTGAAGGCAGTGGGAGGTCAATGTGTTGTGTGACATAGGGGATTTGCAGCTGCTGCTGAAGGCAGAAGTAGGAAAAGCTCTGGTTTCTTTAAATTCCTTGCAGGGAACTAAAATGAGGAAATGAAACCACGGTCCTGGGCTTGAGCCTTGCTTTTATTTTCTGAGGGTGGGCAGTAAAAATCAGCTGAGTGGTGTCTGCTGCCATCCTTCTTTCTCTGAGCACTGTCAAATCTGTGGCAGGGGGGATGTGGAATTTCAGAAGGAAGCAATGTGCTGGGCAGCTGCTGCAGCTGCCTGTGCTGGTAGGCCCTTGCCCTGCCTTACTCCAGTACTTTCCCAGTACTGGAAAACACCAGCCAGACAGGACTGGCAGAAGCACTGTGGGTCTGCATCACAAGTGATGGGACTTGCTTCAGTCCCTTACTTTTCCCTGGAGTATCTTGTTAGGAGTGCAAGTCCTGCCTGAGACTGGGAAGCTCAAGTTCTCATTCTTGCTGTGATGAGGAGGGGAAATATCTGCATCACCTGTGCTCCTGTTCTGGGCTACACCTGGCTGGTCAGGCTGGTACCTGCAATATTTAACACTCAAAGTCTTGTTCTTTTGCTACAGATTGGGTTTTTTTGTGCTTTTGTTCTTGTTGCAACAAGAGTTGTGCCTGCTGAGGCCAGGAGCAGCGTGTCCTTAGTGCTGGTTTTAGCCCAGGCCGGGCTCCAGCTGCATGTCCAGCACTTCTGTTTGGGTGAGTGCCAGGATAAGGCAGGTATCCCATGGATCCATGGGGTCCCCTTTAGCTGTACTGGTCCATCTGCTCCTCCCCTGGGCTTTCACTGGCCTCCAGGATCACCTCCATCAGCCCCACGTAGTCACCCTCGGCTAGGGAGATTCCAGAGTCGTTGGGGGATGGACTCTCTGCTCTTCTGGGCTCTTTTGGAGCTGGGGGGTTAGTGCTTCCATTCCCAGAGTCTCTCATGTTCCTGGAAACCTCTGGGTGCTGGTCTGGAGCACTGGCTGTATCTTCCAAACTCAGGCTGTGAGCCTCGGGACCCAGGTTCCCCTTGTGGGACCTTTCCAGCGCTGGAGAAGTGACTGGAGTGAAGGAGAAGCAGAGGGAGGCGCTGCCTCCGGGGGTTTTGTTGCTGGGGGTGTGAAAGGCACTGGAATGCTCTGAATTGGGAGTGGCAGAGGCTGTGCTCTCCAGGTTTAGCCAGGGTGGGTGTGAGGCTTTGGAGCTCTTCAGATTCTTGAAGCTGCCTTGTTTCTCATGCTCGGGGGACTCTGCCAGGAAGGGGAATTTTGGGCTGTTGGATGCTGTGGACCGTGCTCCTGGGCTTCCCGTGGTGGCAGCTTCCCTGGAGCTGCTCTTTCCTTCTTCTACTGTCACAGCCATGAAGTCAGGACCTCTGCTCCGCTCTGTGGGCCAAACAAAGGTTTCTCTTGCAGCAGAGCCCAGAGAGCTCTGACTCTTGTCCACGTCGCTGGCCCTGGAAGGGGAGGTGTTGACGATGACATCCCGAAGGGAAGTGGAGCACGCAGCGATGCTGGAGAGTGCCGGCGGCTTCTTGCGCCCTTGGCGGCGGGAAGGGAAAATCATGGGGATGGAGCTGATGGGCGTCTGTGGAGCGCTGTAGAACCCAGGCCTCTCATAGAAGGGGGTGGACATGAAGGCATCAAACTCCCTCAGTTTTCCCTCTTCGCTGTCCCACTGCTCCTGGGAGTCTCCCCTTGGCTGATTGATGCCGCAAGGGCTTCCGGACTTCCCCATGTCCTGGTAGGTATAATGGGAGAAGGGCGCCGCGGGATCTCCTCGCCGGCGCAGCAGGTTCATCCGGGAAGAGGACCTGGAGAAGCTCGGGGACTGGACACCCAGGAGGCGGCCCAGGTGTCCCAGCAAGGGAGTGGAGTGGTTGGCCTCCTCGTTCTCTTTAATCTGCTCCAGGGGCTGGAACTCCATCTCTTCCTTCTGCATGCTGGGAAAGGCAAAGCAGGCTGTTACGGCACACGGTGGGGGCGGGATCTGGAGAGGCTGGCAGCACTGGGAATGCTGCTGCCAGGGGCAAGCCTCTCCCTGTATTGCCATTAGCCCCCCAAAAGAGGGATGCTCATCCACAGGTGAGTGGGGGAAAGAGGTCAAATTTATCCTTTTCCAAGGAGGATGTTGGCTGTTGTGGACGAGCCTAAAAGCTCCTCAAGTGTAATGTCCTGCAGAAGACCCGATCCAGGTGTTGTCACACTTTGTCCCTGTGCTCACCTGATGTCAAAAGTGGAGCCTAGGAAGGATGGGCGCTTGTACTCGGCAGTGGCTGCGGTGTAGGGTGGCTGGGGATCGGGCTCGTTCCAGTACAGGTCCTTCTCCAGAATGGGTAAATCCTGGTGCATCTCATCCACTGCCATGAGGGAGACCTGTGGAGGACAGCAGGAATGTCACACGGGGTGAGCAGCTTTTTGGGTGCCTGTTATCCGGGGTACAAAGGAACACAGAGCTGGAGGAAGTGGTGCAGCACGGAACCCAGGCAAGTGGCTGGGGTTGCTGTGGTTTCCTGTCACTTGGGTTGTTTCTCATGCAGAGATTTGATAATTTGGAAGGAATATGGTGCTGAAGGAGACAGGAAAGCAACAGGTTCGCTAGGACAGAAGGGCTGGAGGTGTGGAGTTACTGCATGGCAGAAAGCAGATGAGGCAGTTTTAGATGGATGCAGGGTAGGAAACCCCAGGAGAGGCAGGAATCACGTGTCATTCAAAGGCAGCTGAGGCCTGAAACGAGCAGCCTGGATACATCCCATGTGCCAGAGCATGGACCGAAGCTGCAGTCGCCCTCTGTGTACAGAGATATGCCAGAAGCCCCACATTCCCTGGTGTGGATTGGGGGGGATCTCTCCCATCGCAGGCAGGGAGGTGGGGGCAGAGGTGTTGCAGGAGAACTTGGTCCCTGTCCTGCCTTGGTGTTCCTCTTCAGGTGAGGCTCACCTGGAGGACCTTCCCCCCCTTTACCTGCAGGTTCCTGTCGATGAGCCAGTTGGTTTCAAAGTCATCGTCGTCCTCCCCAAAAGGGTTGATGAGCTGCTCGGCCACCTGCATGTGGAGAGCACACAGCACAGGTCACCACTGTCATCCCTGCCCCCTTCCCTGCAGAGAGAAGTCAGGTGTGATGTCCCTTGAATTCCAAGCCATGTTTTCCCTCCCCAAAAGGGGGGTGGGTTAAAAGTGGAGGCATCCCAGGGGCTGGGAGACATTGGAATTTATAATAACTCCCTTGTGCTCACACAGCCCTCCTGCAACTTCAGGAGCTCCTTTTTTCCCCTCTAATCAGGCTCAAAGACTAGGAAAAAGTGCAGCTGGTGTCTAGAATGAGACACTGGGAAAATTAGAAAGTCCTGGCACTTCCCTCAGCCCCTCTTGGCTTACTGTTGTTGCCCATAGATCAAAGAACACAGCTGAGTTCCTGGTAAGCTCGCTCTGGGAAGAACCCTTGGCCGGGTCAGATTCCAGCTGCAGCCATGCTTTCTGGGACTTACCTTTAACCAGCCAGCGTAGAAGAAGAATTGCAAAAACGTAAAGACAGGCACGAAGAGATCCAGCTCATGGCCAGGATATGCTTTCTCTGGATCCAGGAATTGCCTCCCGATCAGACAGGCCAGGAAGAAGCTGTAAACAGCCACGGTCACCACCTGGGAAGGATGCCAAGGGACACACCAGGGCAGCGTGAGTTCCCAGCATCTCCCTGCAGTTCCACCCCACACAGCTCCAAAGGCAGGCTCTGTAGCCTCGGGAAGGCCCTGGATTCAGTTCTGACAGGCTTTTTGCAGGAGGTGCAGAAAGCTACAGGCATTCCCTTTTCCCTCCAGCTTTTATGTATGCTGGGTGCCATTCCATGCTGTCCCTGGAATGACGTCTGTGCAGGTGTCACAGGCCAGTGGCAGCAGCAAGCATGTGACATCCTGGATGAGCTGGAAGCTGTCTCATGGCTCAGTCCATGCTGGCAGAGTGCTTCCAAGTCTGGGAAGGGAACCCTGGCATTGCTATTTGCTCCTTCCTTCCTGCTCCTCATGCTGAGCTTTTATTAATATTTTCCTGCCTGTATTTCAGGCTGGGCTGAGCTTTGTACTTTTCCCTGTCACCACAGGACTGAGCTTCCCCTTTTCAAGTTAAAAGTAACCAAGGCTCTCACGTGGTCCCTTGATACAAACAAGGGGGTTCAAAACAGGAATACACTTTCCCAACGTGTTCCCCATTAACCTCTGGTGCTGCCAGAGGAGGAGCAGCAGCAGCCTCCTGTTTCACGGTGAAGGGCATCCCTGTTATCTGAGCAGCTGGATTGCAGGAGACAGAGGAGCAAGGTGTGGTGCCAAAGTGTCTGCCTGGGCTGGTAAACAGCTGAGTGCACGCCTGGCACAACCTTCCCGGGATCTTGCCCAGGATGTGATCCCTGCAAGGAGGTGCAGGGAGTTGGGTCTGTGTGTTCCTGTGTTTTCCACATGGATTTGTTACCCCTGGACAGAGGTTGTTTCTGGAGAGGTGGGTGTGTCTGAGTTAAGGAAAGGAGGCTGGGCTGGGTGTGTGCTGAGGTACCTACGGAAGAGAGATGACATATGCAGGTGGGGGTGAGGGATTCAAGAGTTATCCTGCATTTTCCATGGGTGGGGCAGATATGGAGCACTACAAAGACAGGCTGAGAGAGCTGGGGTTGTTCAGCCTGGAGATGAGAAGGTTTTGGGGAGGCTGTGGCCTTCCAATACCTTAAGGGAGCTTATGGAAAGGAGGGAGAGGGACTTTTTACACAGGCACATAGTGACAGCACAAGGAACAATGGTTTTAAACTGATAGAGGGCAGGCTTAGATTAGATATGAGGAAGGAATTCTTTACTAAGAGGGTGTGAAGCCCTGGCATAGGTTTTCCAGAGAAGATGTGGCTGCCCCATGCCTGGAAGTGTCCATGGACAGGGTTTGGAGCAGCCTGGTCTAGTGGAAGGTGTCCCTGGATGAGCTTTAAGCTCCCTTCCAACCCAAACCATTCCAGATGTGGGTGTCAATGGGGATGTGCACAGGCAGTGGTGGAACAATGAGTGTGGGGATTCCCTTCTCACCTGGGTGTAGACCAGGGGGATGCTGATCCAGTCGTATCCGTAGAGCCTCCCGCACTGGCTGCGCAGGGTGTTGAGCTCCTGCAGCAGGGAAAAGGGAATGGCATGTCAGGATAACTTCCCATCTCTTTGCTGGGGACATGGAGCCTCTCCAGCACCACTGTCCTCCATTGCTCCAGCCCTTTCCCTTCTGGTTACACCCCCTCTGGAAGCAGGGCTCAGTCTGAGCCTGGGAATTGCTCAGCCTGGAGGAATTCCCTTCCTAGCTCACTTCACAGCAGAGTTTCTCCTCGAAAAATGAGTGGCCAACAGGTGAAGCAAAGAATGCCCTCAGGAGCATCCATTTCTCTCTCCTGTCGATAGATAAGTATCCCAGAGGGAGAATTCTCTCTCTGTGGGCAGATGAATCCTGCTCCAGGCAACAGAAACCACATGACTTTCTCTGCACATGAATACCAAGAAGGATGAGCTGCTACAGAGCCTTTTTCTGTGCAGCTGGGCAGGGATTGTTGCCAGGTCTTGCCTGTGGAGCGTGGCCTGTTGCCCAAAACTATCTAAAGAGTTTTTAATAGCAAAGTTTTCTACAGGCCCTCAGTTGCTGAGGGTGTTTTTGACCTCTCCTAGTCTCTTCCAGATACATGCTTCCTTGTGGCTTTCCATTTGGATCCTAGAGCCCTCCACTGGCACTGGCTGTTCTGGAATGTGTCAAGGACCTGCTACACAGGTGCCTCCCATTCCCCAGGATCTCAAAGAGTTGCCTGTCCCCTCTGTCACTCACATTCAGGATGCCTTGGAGCAGCACGCTGTCCCGGATCCTCCCGTCATTCCTCGCCTTCACAGCCAGGTTGGAGAACCACACGCACGGGATCCAAAACTTGTTGTGGGGGGAATTCAAGCTCTCAAACTTCTTGTGCTCTTCTGGTGTCATGAGGCCTGGGTGGGAAAGAGCAGCAGGAGAGGGATGGACATAGAAGGCAGAAGGAACTGATCAGGTCTGAAATGAAAACATCTGAGTCTCGGGTGGTTGCCTTGGCTCTCCTTAAAAATCTCAGGAAAGACTCAGAACTTTGGGAGACATGTAGAAGGACAAGTTTCCTTGTTAAAACATTGAGTCACAGAGGTGGGATAATGGGATTTCACTTTGGATGTCTGCAGCACATCAAATCAGAGCCATCAGGGAGATAAAGCACTGCTGCAGGTGCAACTGCCTGGTGTTCATAGATGCTTGTTGAGAATGGGATAATTTGTGTCCCTGAAGTGCCTTTTCTTTTTAGGAAGCCAATGATATCACATCTCTGTGGCTTGCTAAGGGAAGCCAGACGCCTCGGGCAGACTGGGAACTGCTGCACCTTGAGGAGCACCTTCCAAGAGGATTCAGGGAGCTTGCGTCTCAAATCCCCACCTGTCCTGAGGGAGCAGCACCACCCCATTTCCAGAGAGCCTTTCCCAAGGCCCCCTGCCCCTAGAGGAGCAGCAAGGAGGAGGACTGACCTGCCCTCACGACGTGCTCCATGCTGGGGAAGCGCTTGTAGACGGCGGTGCTGACGGAGCGCAGGATCAGCACGCTGACCAGGTTGCTGTAGCGCATCAGGGTGCGGCGCAGGAGCCTCCCGTACTCGTCCTCCCCATCCACGTTGCAGGACACCAGGTTCATGATCCGGTCTGGCCACGGGATGCTCTCGTACTGGGCCCACCAGCGGGACACCACCAGGGCCACGTAGAAACCTAGAGGGGAGCTGAGAGAGTCAGGCATCTGGAAAGAGCTTCCTCCTCCCACTCCGTCTCCTCTCCTTCTTTTCTCTTCTCCTGCTCATACAGGGATGCCTGGAGGGGAATTCAGTCTTCTGTGCTAAAAGGAAGTCTGGATTTCATCCTCTGCTTCATAGAGTCAGAACAGTTTAGGTTGGAAGGGACCTTAAAGATCATCTTATTCCAAACCCCTGCTGTGGACAGGGACATCTTCCACTAGCCCAGGTTGCTCAGAGCTCCACCCAGCCTGGCCTTGAAAACTTACAGGGATGAAGCAGCCACAAGTTCCCTGGGCATATCTGGTGCCACTTGGAGCCTGCCCTCCTGGAACCCAGAATATGCAGTGCCAGCTGTGTGCTGAGGGACGCTCACAGATGTGACACGAAATATTCCACTTGAGGAGTTTTACAAAGGCAGAGGGGGAGGGATCTGCTCAGTGAATCCTGCCTGCCTGCAGAGCTCTACCAAACCAGGGAGAAGAAATGCTGTCCCATTCCCCTCCCTGCTGGATTCCAGACAGCTCCTTACCCAGCACGAAGGACACGGGGATTAGCTCGGCATAGCTGTTGCAGTACAGCGCCAGCTTCTCAAACATCAGCCTTTGGCTCTCGCTCAGGATCAGCCTAAAAGGGACAAACAGAAGCAGTTCTCCCTCTCCCTTCCCTCCTGTGAACAGAGTCTGGCAAGTGCCTGTCCAGCAGGATCCCTGCCCCAATCCCGTGCTTCTCCCATGTCCTGCTCCAGGCCAGGCCGTGGGTGTGAAGGTGCTCACCTGTAGACAAGGCTGATGGTGAAGTAGAGCGAGATGAAGATCAGGAACTCGGAGTAGAGCAGTTTGTAGATGCTGCCTTTCCATTGGAGCAGGAGCTGGGAGAAGGTGCCCAGGCGGGCATCAGCCACGCGGTTGGTGTAGGTCACTGTCATCACAGCTCCTGTGCAGGCACATGACAAGCAGGGCTTGGAGCTTGAGCAGGAGGAGGACACAGGGATGTCCCAAGTGTCCCACCAAGCAAGATGGAAAGGGAAAAGAAGGAATGGGCTGAGATCAAAAGCCAGGTAAGAAGAAGGCAGCAGCACACAGAGCCAGGAGGAAATTGATGGCAGGCAATTAATTTGATGAATTTGCCATCTTTTCCCTGTCCTTGAGCTGGTTATAGTGACTGAGGATGTATTTTCTGGTGAATCCCTTTGTTTTTAGTGTTTGATTGTCAGCATTCAAGTGGGGCTGGTTGGTTGGAGGGGACAGAGCCCAGGTGCCACCCCCTTCCACAGAACACTTGTGTAAGATTAATTTCAGGGTCACAAACTCCAAAGTTTATGCTTATCCCAGTAATTTTCTTAATATAGTTTTTGTTCCAAGTGTGTTTCTGTAAACCTACTTGCTGGGAAGCATTTTCCTGGAATACTGCTGGGAAAAAAAACCCAAACAAATCCAACCCAAAGGAAAGGAAAAACCTCAGAAAGATTTCTTGGGAGTGATCCAGATAAAGGCATCCCAGCAAGGATAGCTGTCTGCACTTTTCTGGTCCTAGTCCTGCAGGCAGAGCAGCCTTCCCTGTTGGAGATCTGTGGGATGGAGTTTGGCCAGGCTCACAGGGCCCAGATTCCAGCAGCTCCACCTCCCCTCTCCTTCAACCATATGTTGCACAATAAATCACAGTGGATGCAAAATAGGCATTGAGGCTCCTGAAATGCTCCCCAGACATGCAGCATCCCCATTTTACTTCTAGTCTAACTTGCAGAAATAATTCTTTATAATCAATTAATAATCAGACTCATATTTATATAAACCTGAATTTGTACCAAAAAAAAAAAATAACCCAACAAACAACAAGACACCAGTGTTAGCCGTGCCAGGCAGGTTGGTGAATGATTCCTTGGGGTAGAAATAATTATCCAAGGTGAAACTATTGGTATTTCTGATCCTAACATGTCAGCAGGCATTGCTATTTAACAGGGGTAATAATGTTAATGATTATGGGGCCTTGGGCCCTTCCCTGAATGATGGGGATGAAGAAGCACTTCAAGGGACAGTTCACACCCTGCAGCAGCTGAAGGCAGGTAAGTTTGTGCCCATGATCCTCATTTGTTTCTCATTTAAGCATCCCAGTGAAAGATTTACACTGAGGTGAGGACACCTCAGGTCCCAGTAAGCTGCTGCTGTGAAGAAAACCAGCAAAGTCTGGATTTTTGGCTATTTCAGCCAAACAGCATCTTTGTCCTGGGTTTGGCTTTTTGGTGCTGCTCCTCCTTTGGGTTTCCTTGTCATAACTCAGGTCCCTGAGTCCCCTCTTTAGGGTGACTCAGGGACCTGAGAGGAGCAGAGGTGTCCCTGTCCCCAGCTGCACAAATGCCCATTTCAATAAATCCTCGTGCCCATTCCATATGGATTTTTGGGCACAGGACTTGGAAGAGTGGGTTTTAACTGCCCCAGAGGTTGCATGCACGGGCTGTCCAGAAGAGAAAAGCACGCCCAAAACCCCATCCATTTTTGGGGCCTCTTACAGAAAGCTGCCTCTTTTCTCTGCACTTTGGGGCTCGAAAGCGCTCAGGGAGAATCCTCGTTGCGTAATTCAAATACAGATTCACTTTTTTACCAAAGAAGGAAAACTCCAGCTCTTGTCCATGTAAATAATGGATGTCGCCCACCTCTACTCCGTTCTGCTCCCGTGTGGGATATGGGGCTTTTCCCAGTGCTTTTCCCTCCAGCCCTGAATGGTTAAGGCACCTCCCTGCCCACCTGCCAGCCTGTGATGGGCTGCCCTGGGATGTCACTGGGCAGCTGGCACGTTCTATTTGTGGCTGAGGTCCCTGGTGGGAGGTGACTCACCGGCACACCGGAGTTGGGATGGGCAGGAAGAGCCCACCCAGGGAGCTGCTGCCTGCCACTGCCTGCATCCCCCTGCTTGTCCCTCTGGACTAACCAACACACCTGGAAGTCGACTGACCTGGAATTCAGTTGTGGGAGCCCACAGCAAGCAGGATTCTGGGACATCAGGTGCATCACCCACCACAAACAGACCCGAGCAGGTATCGCAGAGATGGACAACGAGCAGACAAAGCAGAGGGATGGAGCCAGAGGAGGTCACAGATAGGCAGGAAGATGGATCTCTGCAGGAGAGAGCGATCCTCCTGCTGCTGTTAGGAGGACCAGATACTCACAGTCATGGGCTCCTGAGCTGTGCTGGAGGCTGGGGACGTTTGGTCCCGCACGTGTCCCTGCTGGGTCCTTTGTGGCCCGGGCCACCGCCTGCCTCCTCGTGCCCCCTTGGCTCATGGGGGGATTGGACCTGCCCCACACGGTGTGCTAAGGAGCCTGAGACCCACTTGGGAGCTGCAGCCGGTCACTTGATGCCGTAATCCCTCCTCATTACAAAAGAGACTCTGTTGTCTTTTGCCCTGTTCCCTCCTAATCTTCTGAGTAAGCCCTGCGTGTTTATAGAGGCAGCCGGAGGAGGGGGAGGCAGGGCTGGCTGCTCCGCTGCTGCTAACTCCTGGCACAGCCATGGTGGCTGCCAGAAGAGAGGCATTTTTCCTCTAATTCTTTCCTGTTTGGTCCCTCTCTCCGTGTCACAGTCTTACAGGAACCCCAGGAGATTATGCAGGGCTGGAATTTTCCACCAAGGCTGTAAAACGTGGTGTGCTTGGGGGCTGCCCTCTCTTCCCTAGGTCAGTGAAACACCTGGTCCATGCTCTGCCTGGCTCTCACAGGATGTTTCCCCGTCATCCCTTGATGTCCCTGGATGAGTTTGCCACCTCTTCCAGCTGTGGTTTGCGTGCTGGGGATTTCCCCTCTGCCACTGGCTCTTCGAGACTTTCCATCTGTTTGCTTTCTTTTCCTCTTGCTTCTCCAGCAGTGCTTGGGGGTTGTCAGTGCCCTTTCCTGTGTGACATCCTGGGAAGCACTGGTCCTTGCCTTGCCCTCAAACTTCACCAAGCCAGACAACTCCTTCCCTCTGTCTTTCCAGGGTCCTCAGTCCCTTTTCTGCTCCCAAGCCATCCTTCCCAATTGTGACCATCCTTCCCTTCCACCACCTCCTCAATGCCTCTGGTCAGGTCTTTATTAGGACATTCCCCATCCATGAGGCTCTGAATCAAAATCTTTTCTTACTGAAGTGGTCTTCCATCGTTTAGGCAACTGTGGACACTGTGGAGAGGGAGCACAGGTCTGCTCCCTGCAGGTAAGAGCAGCTGGAGACCCAGGCTCCTGTAATAACCAACTTTCTCTTGTGCTTTGTCTTTGACACTTATGTAACATCAGCGGTTGGGATCGATTTGTCCCAGCTGTAGTTTTCTTCCTGTGGTTGATCCTAGACAAGGGGAGGGGGTTGTTTCACTGCTTCTTTGGAGCAGGTGCTGCCTGGCATCTGCCTGATGGGGGATTTCTGGTACAGTCCTAGGAATTGCTGCCAGTGGCAGGGAGATCATAGCTTAAAACGTGGGATTCAGTGCTCTGTGAAGGGGGATGAGAGCAGGGGATCCCTTTCTGAAGGGAATGTGGTCCAGTCCCAGGGATGGAATTGGTGAACAGGCAGGCTGAGACAGATCTTGAGGGTCTCAGTGCCTGAACCCTCATCCCCACACAGCAGGGAGACAAAAATGCTTCAGGTGAGACATTTGCTGGAGCTGTTGGGAGCAGTTTGGGTGCTCCTGGGGACGTGGAGCAACAACCCCCGAGTGTCCTGCTGTTTGTGGAAGGATGTGCTGACATCTGGGGGCCTCTGCTGCCCTCCTCTGAGAGCAGCTCTGCTGGCAGCTCGAGTGTTCCACAGCTGCCCTTGGGACAGCAGGAAATATGCGTGGAATTTAATATTAAAGTAAATAACTGAGGGGCTACTAGCGTGGCAGTGCTGCTTGGATCCCTTTCCACATCCCCTGTGGCCTCAGACCCAGAGGAAGAGGATGGTCTGAAAGTCTGCCTTGCTCAGCAGAGCAGGAAGCAAAGAGGTGCTGACATCCATCCTCAGCCTCAGAGCCCTGCAATCATCCTCATTTTCTCCCTGTTAAAGATGCAGAGATTGAATTGCTCTGCTGGAGTTGAATCCCTGTTTTGAGAATGCCAAAGGGCTGCTCTCCACACTGAGTTAGCAGCAGCTGGCTGGGAAAGGCACAGTGCCCTCCTTGCTCTCTCCCAGAGGATAGTGTTTTTAGGGACAGTGGGTCTCAAAGCTTGGTGAAATTCCTTTCCCTTCTCCAGTTTCAGTGCTGGGCTAGACACAGAGGCAGCTGGAATCAGAGGTAGCTCTCCAAATTACATTCTTCCTTGGAATCTGATGTAACTTTAAAAAAAAAAAAATTGAAGTGGGAAGTGTCTGGCAAGATGCTGTTTTTCTTGGACAGGATTTACTCAGAGGTTTGAGCTGGCCAGAAATGTTTGAAGAGGATACAGTGACCCTGCAGTGCTTTTGTGAGGACCGTCAGGCTCGTTGCCCTTATGCTGCAGAATTCCTCACTAATTCTGTGCCATCCTGGGCTGCCCTGGGAGCTGGGGGTGCCTGTCCCTGTGCCAAGCTCCATCTGCCCCTTTGCATTTACTTTTAGGGGCTTGGATGGTGACAAATCTCTCACCTTCCCTCTGATGTTGCACAGTTCAGTGTGTACAGCATGGAAATGAGGGAAGGGTCCTTAGTGAGGTCCCTCTTCTCTTGCCTTAGGAATTGTGGTGGGGATTAGGTGCCAAAGGGAGGCTTGACCATGTTGGTGCTGGAAATCAGAGACCCCAGAGGAGCCTTGCTGCAGCCCTTGGAGCCAGCTGAGCAAACATGTGGCACAGCCGAGGAGCCAGCCACGAGGGGGTGGATGGAGCCTGGAGTTCCAGGCCATTTGTTTTCATTCTCCTTTCCATGGCAATAACATCCGGTTTGAGTTTGCTGGGTAAGGGGTGTCAGCAGGTCAGATCCTGCTTTCCAAGATCCAAAATAATCCCTGTTCTTCCTTCCCTTCCCAGCCTGTGTCTAGCTTCCTCTTTTCTTTCTTTTCCTTTTTTCTTTCTTTTCCTTTTTTCTTTCTTTTCCTTTTTTCTTTCTTTTCCTTTTTTCTTTCTTTTCCTCTTTTCTTTCTTTTCCTCTTTTCTTTCTTTTCCTCTTTTCTTTCTTTTCCTCTTTTCTTTCTTTTCCTCTTTTCTTTCTTTTCCTCTTTTCTTTCTTTTCCTCTTTTCTTTCTTTTCCTCTTTTCTTTCTTTTCCTCTTTTCTTTCTTTTCCTCTTTTCTTTCTTTTCCTCTTTTCTTTCTTTTCCTCTTTTCTTTCTTTTCCTCTTTTCTTTCTTTTCCTCTTTTCTTTCTTTTCCTCTTTTCTTTCTTTTCCTCTTTTCTTTCTTTTCCTCTTTTCTTTCTTTTCCTCTTTTCTTTCTTTTCCTCTTTTCTTTCTTTTCCTCTTTTCTTTCTTTTCCTCTTTTCTTTCTTTTCCTCTTTTCTTTCTTTTCCTCTTTTCTTTCTTTTCCTCTTTTCTTTCTTTTCCTCTTTTCTTTCTTTTCCTCTTTTCTTTCTTTTCCTCTTTTCTTTCTTTTCCTCTTTTCTTTCTTTTCCTCTTTTCTTTCTTTTCCTGGAAGAAGAGGGGGAGCACATGCCACTCTCTGCCTTGTGACAAGTTGCTTTTTCAAGTGGCTGGGATTCAGCATGTCCAGCACATCCCTCTCAAAGCTTCCTGTCAGCACTATCAGTTCCCATCCTTCCTGCCTTTGTTGGCTCCTGGTGGAAGCACTTCTACCTTTCTAATCTGAGGACTCTCTGTCGCTGCTGGCCAAGCCTTGGGAGTTAATAATTACAAAGACTAATCACTTCTGGTGCTGCCTTGCAGAGCTGAAGATCTTTCCCCTCCTCCCAAAAGTTCCCTGAAGATAGCAAAGGTTGCAGCCAGCGACACAAACATCCCAGACACTCCGTTCCTAGACTTCAGAGCATGGGCTTGGCCCGTGCTGTCCCCGTGCATCCTGGCCATGAGGCAGGGCAGGGCTGGAGGTGACACGGACACCCAGGAGATGCTGGGACAGAGAATTGCTCCCTGTGTGGTATCCAAAGCAAAATCCTGCACTGGACACAAGGATCGCCATGTCTGATTCTCCTGCTTCTGGCGTTGGGTCTGTCCCCGAGGCAGAGGATGGACAAGCTGAGAGCAAGGCAGGAGCTGCCCCTGTGCACCAAGGCTCCGAGGGGATACAGCCGCCTGGAGGAGAGCCCAGGGCAATGGCAAGGTAGGATGTGATGGGAAATGTCCTCTGAGGGCAGGAGCAGTTTTCGGTTCAAAATTCCAGCGTTGTCAATCCAGAGGTGGCAGTAGGATCTGCTGTGGGTCAAGGGAAACAGCAGGAGTGGTTTGCCTGTTGGGTTCCCAGCCCAGTGCTCCCCTTGAAGTTTAAAAACCCTGGACAGCCAACAGCCTTTTTCCCCTCAGCCAGATTTCCCCTATCCTTCCACCTTCCGTGTATTATCCCTTCTTTACAACCCCAGTTTCCCCTCTGCATTGGCTTTGTGTGGCACGGTTTTGGTGGCAGGGGTATAGGGAAGCAGAGATCCTCCTGCAGCCCATGGAGGAGCCCACGCTGCAGCAGGGGGATGCCCGAAGGAGCCTGTGACCCCACAGGGAGCCTGTGCTGGAGCAGGGTCCTGGCTGGACCTGTGAAGAGAGGAGCCCACGCTGGAGCTGCCTGTTCCTGAAGGACTGACCCTGAGAAAGGGCCCAGCGCTGGGGCAGTGAATGAAGAACCCGTTGGAGAAGTTCCTGGACGGCTTCTCCCGTGGGAGGAACCCCCGCTGGAGCAGGGGCGGAGTGTGAGGCATCCTCCTCTGGAGGAAGAAGGAGCAGCAGAGCCAGCACCCCCATTCCCCATCCCGCTGTCAGGAAGGAGGCGGAGGAAGCCAGGAGCGATTCCGTGCCGCGGACGAAGAGCGGAGCGGAGGGACGGTTGTTGGACATTTCCTTTGCACTCCTCATTGCCCCGCGGTGAGTTGATGGTGACAAACCACGCTAATTCCCGGCTGCTCCAGCCTGTAGTGCCCGTGCCGGGCTGTGCAGAGTGACCCCTCCGGGCCCCCGGCGGCGCTCAGGGCGCAGCCGCGCCGGCATCACGTGGGCGGCGGGGCCGGGGCTGCTCGGGATCGGCTCCGGATCCTGCGGGAACGGATCCGGTTCTGGCTCCTCCGGGCACGGCTTCGCCTGCGGCTCCGCTTCTGGGTCCCCGGGCACGGCGCCGGCGGCGGCTCCGGTTCTGATCCCTCCGGGCTCGGATCCGGCGGCGGCTCCGGTTCGGGTCCCTCCGGTCACCGCTCCGGCTTCTCCGGGCGCGTCTCCGCTTCTCGCTCCGGCTTCTCCCCCGGGCACGGCTCCCGCTCCCGGTGCGGCTGCCCCGGGCATGGGGGCGGCGGCGGGCGCGCCTCCGCCGTGAGCAGCATCAGCAGCAGCGGGACCCAGCGATGTTGCGGGGGTAGGTGCGGGTCTGGACGGGGAAGGAGTGGCGTCCGTGTGCCGGGGCTCTGGGAATCCACAGAGTCCTGGAATGGTTTGTGTTGGAAGGGGTCTTGAAGTTTATCTTGTCCTGCCAAGGGCAGGGATACCTTCCACTAGACCGAGTTGCTCCAAGCCCCGTCCAGCTTGGCGTGGACACTTCCAGAGATGGGGCAGCCCCAGCTTCTCTGGAAAATCCATTCCATCAGCCTCACAGGGAAGAAGCCGCATGGAAGCAAAGTAAGGAGATGGAATAAGGAGGCAGCAGCATCCCCAGACACAGGACTTGGCGTTTCACTGCTGAGACAAACATAAGAAACACCAGTGTGTGTTCTGCTATAATATAATAACATAAAAATATAACAAACTACCGCCAGATGCTTTGCCAAACATTTGAGGGATGATGCTGAGCACCCATGGGAGGATGAGCCGCTCCGGACGGATGCTGGTCCATGGTGGTGCAGGTCAGGGGTCCGTCCCGGTGGGGATGGAAAAGTCAGGCCCTGCTCCCAAACCTGCGGGTAAGAGTTTAACCTGGAGAGAGCCAGAGGCTGCTCGCACGGGAAACAACCCCGTTGGATCGGCGCTGCAGGAAACATGTGGGGCCCGCTGGAAAAAATGCAGATCCTGCACATTTTTTTGCTTTTTCTACAGAAGAGCGACTTTAGAAGGTTGTGGGGTGTTGGGGATTTTTTTTTTTTTTGCATGTGGGTTTGCGTTTCTTGTGTCAGCGCGTGCCTCTTAGGATATGATCCACTTTTCCTGGAAAGACTGCTACCAGTCAGCAGGAGAGAGGGAGTGTTTGTGGTGGTCCTTTGGTCTCTGGGGTTGGATTTCAGAGCCCCACCTGGACACTGAGAAGAATCCAGCATAGCCAAGGCTTCCATAGGGATTCTGTTTGCATGGCGTGGAGAAAGAGTGAGCTATTCCATCATAGATGGTTTTCCAGGATATGTTTTTGGCATTACAGAGTGTGGGTGGGACTGTTTAATTCCTTCATATCCTCCAGTTTTCTTCTGTAATGTGTGGAAATACATTGAAATATCTGTCTCCTGAGGCAACTTTCAGCTGAGAATTAGAGTCCTAAAGAAACAACATTATTTTTATTTCCTGTGGGTTAGATGAAGTGAATTTGTATCAGTAGATTGCTGAAATGTCCCTTTTCCTTGCTGCTGCTTTTATTTATTGTTTTTATCCTCTGTGCTCTGATTTCCCTGCTCCTTTCTGGTGTGATTTCTTCCGAGGGTTCAGAGAGTTCTCCATGTGTGCTTTTCCATGTGTTTTCCTGTGGTACCTGAGCTGATTTAGTTGGGAGCTGCTGCTTCCTTCCCCCTGTGGAAGGTGGCTGTGGACAGATGTTGGTCTTGGACAGCTCAGGGGGCACAGGGAGGGGGAAATTAGAATGGAAAAGGTGACAGGACACTCTGGGACTGAGAGGATAAGCCCAGCCTGTGTGGAGTCAGGGCAAGGGGGAAGAGTGTGGCCTGGCTGGAATGCAGGGGAGGAAAACACAGAGATGGGGCAAAGGGAAGAGGAAAAAACAAACCTGAGCAAAAAGAGGTGATGGCTGCTCTGCAGGAGGGAGGTGGTGGGCGAGGAGCAGTGTCCAGGAGTGTGGGAGGAGGTGCATGAAGAGAAGGGCACCAGAGCTCAGCCAGGGCTCGTGAGCCAGAGATAAGCAGCAGCAGGTTAATCTGCAGGGCACTGCCTGTGTCTGGGCAGGATAGAAAACTTCCATGTGGGGAAGGCTTGGACATGCTCGGCCTGCCTTCAGATGGAGGGAGATTTCGTGGGGAGAGTTCAGTGGAGGAGAAATGCAAACACCACGGTGACAGCACTCAAATGATGTTTTCCTCCCCTAAAGCCTCTCCACTGTTAATTTGGGAGCTGGTAGAGCCCTACTCAGCACTGGGGTGCAGTGTCCTGGGTGACTCTTGTGGTTTCTTCTTTGTAGGGTATCTCTGCTTGCTGAAATTAAAAAATAGGGCTTCCACTCAGCTTGGGGAAAATACACTGGTTTAGATAGCTCTGTGGAGGATTTCAGTGGGAAATAGGTGGGAAAGTAGGTTAAAAATAGATCGTTTCCCTCTGAAGCAAGTGCAGGGGGTAGAGAAAGGCTGGGTTGGCAGCAGAGGGGATTGGGGTCTGTATATTAGGAATGGGAAAGCTGTATTCTTTCTTTTTGCTGCTTCAGTAGGGAAGTCTGACCTTAGGTCTGCTGGGTGTGTCCTGGAATCCTAAAAAGCCATCTGCAGGATGTTTCTCTTGGACAGCAGGTGATCCCTAAAGTAGCTGTCTTTAGTTCTCCTGCCTTATCCTGAGTTACTAAGGACACCATGCCAAAAGGGTGAAGCACTTCCATAGGGGTGCAGGGCAGAGGAGCTGGGCAGCTGTTGCTGCCCGAATTCTTCCCCATCACCCTCCCTGCCCCATTCCCAGTGCCTGTGCCTGGGGCTGGATGTGTTGTGAGTGTTGGAGGAAGGCTCTGGATCACCCCCATGCTGATTTTCCCTGTGCTGTTACCCCCCCAGCCAGGTCAGTTTTGAGGAAGAGAGCCAGAATCCACCCGCTGTGGGCCACTGGAAGCCCCTGATGCCATCCAAAGGTGACAAGGAAGAGCCAGAGGGTGGATGCCAGGATGCTGGAGGTGTGGATGAGCCCCAGTCCACGGAGCAGCTCAACGTGTCCCGGCTGCGCAGCTCCTCGGTGGAGATCCGGGAAAAGGGCTCTGAGTTCCTGAGAGATGAGCTGCACAAAGCACAGAAGGTAAGGCCCAGGGTTTGTGGGAACTCCTGGGGATGGCAGCATGGGTTGGAGCAGGGGGGGCTTTCCTAGAGGTGGTGACAGGAATCTCGGGTCAGGGGTCATCAGGTGCCGTGGTGGGGAGGAAGGGCTGTGCTTGACAGGCTGGGGCAGGGCATCAGCACTCCTCTCCCTCTCCATTTCCTCAACAGGAGCTGAAGCTCAAGGACAAAGAATGTGAGAGATTGTCAAAAGTCAGGGAACAACTGGAGCAGGAACTGGAGGAGTTAACAGCCAGCCTGTTTGAGGTACCACCTTCTTCCTTTTCCCATCATTTCTTAAGCTTACATGCAGCTCCTTTAAGACAGGCTTTCCCTGGACTTCCAGCCATCTCCTCCCACAATTTCCTCCTCTCCCTGTTGTTCTTTCCCACTTGGAGAAGCAGAGCTGGCCAGTGCTGCAGGTGGAGCCTTTACCTGGATTTCTTTCCCCTTCTAGCAGCTGTGGGGTGGCATAAAGAGCGCAGTAGTTATGGTTGCAAAATGTGGGAATGCCTGGAGCTGGAGCCAAGCACAGATCCCTGTTCCCTCTCCATGCCTGCTCTGTAGTCTGGGCAGCTGCTGTGTAATAGAGATGATTCCCTGGTTCATCCCAACCCTTGCTTGGGGTGGGAACATGCTGGATGTCCTCATCTACTCTGCTCCAATGAGTGTCCTGTTGGTTCTTGGCTTTATTTTGGTTTGGTGGGTTTGTTTTTTTTTTTGTAATGTGATTCTTGCCAAGCTGTATCCTGGCAAGATCCCATTCACCAGCAGCTCTAATGTCTGGATCTCTCTGGGCAGTGAGGAAAGCCAGAGTCCATCTGTGCCTTTGAAACACAGGGCTGTGAGAGCCAGGGGAGCACCCCTCTCCTGCAATTTTGGCTGCCTGAGCACAGGCTGATCTTGGAAATGATGTAGCCAAGGGCTGTCCCCTGCCTTTGGTGCCCTTGGCCAGACGCTGCTTCCAGACTGCAGGGAGGCTCCAGCTGGGATTCATCCCACTGCCCTCTTCCTGTGGGAGAAGCTTTTAAGCCAGTTTCCACCATTTGGCCCCCACCTGAGCTCCAGCTCCTGCTCTGTCACAGCTGTGCCTGGGGCAGTGGGGAGCAGCTGCTCTGAAGGGGAAGAGGGAGCAAAGTGCAGTAACAAGGCAGGCAGGAGCAGTGCCCTCAGCAAGACATGGAGCAGCGAGTCTGGATCAGGATCAGAGCCACAGGCAGCAGTCAGGGTCAGGAATCAGCGCAGGGATCCCCCAGCAAGGCTGCAGTGACTGCAGGAAGCCAGGCTGAGGTGAGGCTGGAGTTGCAGAGGTGTTGGAATAGGGACAGGCACAGCTGTGGTGTAGCATGGGTGGGTTCTAATGTTAAAGCAATTCCCAAGGGCAAGGAAGGGCAGGTCCTTGCTTCTGGCATTCTTCTCAGCAGCCCCTATCAATGAGAGATGACCTTGGCCAGCTAAACTTAACTTAGCCAGCTACACTCCTGGAAAGTGGATGCACTCCAGGCTCTGGCACTGGGAGCCTTCTCCAGGAAATTCTGAGGGAAGGCTCTGCACAGCTGGCAGAGCAAACCCCTCGGATGTGGCAGGGATGTCTGTCCCCTTGCCTGGAACACATGATGTGGCAGATCTGTGACCTGCCTTATTGGCTGTGTGAGCTGGGGTGCAGCAGGTGAACTAAAATTCTCTCTGGTGCAGGAAGCCCACAAGATGGTGAGAGAAGCCAACACCAAACAGGCTGCAGCAGAGAAACAGCTGAGGGAGGCCCGGGGCAAGGTGAGTGACTCTCTGTGACTTCATTTTTGGGGGTGGTGTGGTGGCCTCCCTGCCCAGCCTGGCCAGAGGGCTGCTTGTTGGCTGAGGAGAGTGAAGTGCAGCTTGATCTCTCCGAGATGCTGTGGTCCTTTTCCAGCAGACACTTGAGTGAGGGGGAAAAGGCCTCGCAGACATCCCTGCAATCTCCTGCTGATCCAGCTCCTGTTTGGGAAATGGATCCACAGAGAAATAATGAGTTGTTTAATTGTCACAGTTCTGGGATGGATGGATAGAGCAGGGACCTGGGGAGTTGCAATTCCCTGACACGGCTGCACCACAAGGCTGCTCAAATGGCTCCATCTTGAGGAGAGAGAAATTTCTTTGGAGTTACTGGTTCCGAAAAGAGCCTGGGACAAAGTGTGCTGATTGAAGGGGTAGATTCCCAAACAGCTGCTGTTTAAAATTCTGGATGATGGTGGCACTGGGAGGATGGGGAGAGGCTTCGTGGCTGAGCTTGTAGCTGATTCCCTGTGGCTTCAGTGCTTGATGGGGTGCAGCAAACTGGAGCCCGGCAGGTGCTGAGGGTGCCTCTTGCTTGTGTCCCCAGATTGACATGCTGCAGGCAGAGGTGACAGCCCTGAAGACGCTGGTGATCACATCCACGCCGTCCTCCCCGAACAGGGAGCTGCACCCTCAGCTGCAGAGCCCTTCCAAAGCTGGCTTCAGGAAGGGCCACGGGCGCAACAAAAGCACCAGCAGTGCCATGGTGTCAGCTGCCAGCCAGAACGTGGCTCCAGAGCCCGTCAGCCGGGAATGCAAAGAGGTGGGTGAGGGACATTGCTGCATCGGGGAGCTCTGGGCTTGGCCTTCCCACAGAGCTCTGTGGTCTCACTGAGCAGCTGTTTGTGCCTTGTTCCCTAAATTTGTGCTGAGGCAAGCGCTGGAGGGTTTCCTTTTGTGGGGATTTCCTCTTTGTTGGGACAGGAAGCAGCTGAGGGATCACTGAGGGGCAGATCCAGGGGGTGCCAGTGCTGTGAGCGGATATCAAGAGGTGCTAAGCAGAAGCCAGTTCCACTAGCCAGATGTGGACATGGCTGTGCTGGGAAGCAAATAGGAGGCACTTGGTCAGGAAAAATGAAAATGAAGAAGAATGTGGTGGGGGAATATGTCTCACTAGTGATTTTTTGGGAGCTGCGGCCTCTGCCGTGAAGAATTGTTGAGGAAACACAAAGGCTTGTTAAAGATTTGGTTCTGTCATTTCTTCATGGAGGCAACTTCCATGGGGTGCAGATCTCCTGGGATTTCAAATCTCAGCTTCCAGAGTGCCCAATAATGTTATGTACCAAGGATGGGATGGCTTTTTGTCCCTCAGAATCCTTACTGGCCGGTGTGAGAGGTGATAAAAGTGAACCTGGCATTTGGAGAGCTGGTGCTCTATGGGAAAGATCTTAAATTGAGCCTAAAAATGGTAATTTTTGTTCCCTTTTGGCATCTCAAGCTGCAGTCTAAAGAAGTGGCTTGTGGCCCTGTGGTGCCTTGAGGACCATGCTCAGTTCCTGGAGGGGAGGACCTGAGCCTTTCTCTGTATCTCATGTTTTTTACCTCCCTCCTTGCCTGTCTCTCTAAACCTCTTCCTTCACTGTCTGTCTCTCCCTCTGCCCTCCAAGTCTGGTTTCCCTGCTCTCCTCTCCCTGCTCCTTTGCATCCTCCCTGGGAAGGCTATCCACATCACCTATGAGCCAGGCTGGCAGGCCTTGGGAGCAGATGCTTCCTCCTCCTCTTCCTCTTCCTCACGGCAGGTAACCAACCTCTGGGAACGGGTGGGGACCCACCTGCCTCTCATGCTTGCAGCCTTTCAGTTCCAGCTTCCTTTTATGCTAATCTCCATTTTTTTTTCCTTTCATTTTGTTTTCCTCCATTTGTTTTTCCATCTTGTGGCTCTGAAGCTGTTGCTGGTCCCAGGTGAGCAGTTCTCCATGGCACAGAGGGGGTGTGCTGGAATCCAGACTTTGCCAGCTGTTTTCACTCATGTTCTTTGTGTTGCTCAGCTTAGTTTTATTTTTTCCTTTCAGCAGCTTTTGTTGGGCTTGTAGGAGCTGCCCTGTCAGTCAGGTTGGTGCTTTGCCCAATGATCCATCTGGGATTTAAATGCCAGGTCCCAGAGAGTCTCCTATTGCCCCTCAGCTGCTCCCATCATTCCTGCCACGGGCTGAGCGGTGTGTTCAGCAGTTGTGTGGTGGCTTTCCTGCAGCCACAGGAGGGAAGAAAAGCCACCAGGAGGAAAATGGGATAGAGAGGTGCCTGCAGGCCTCTGGCAGATGCAGCCCAGGGTGGCTGTGTCACTCTGGCACAGAACTGCTGCTGGGTGGGAAATGAGAGATCCTTGGAGCCAGGCAGCTTCCCTCAGACACTTCCTGACATCTGAGCCTCTCCAGATGCCAGAGCAGATGTTTCAAAGGTTTCCTGCATAGTAACAGGTACCTTCTGACACAATATCTCTCCCTCTTCCCTCTCTTCTTGGACACTCGCTACAGGTCGACTCCATTTTATTTGCTGAGTTCCAGGCCTGGAAGGAATCTCCAACTTTGGACAAATCCTGCTCCTTCCTGGACAGAATTTACCGAGAAGATGTAGGACCTTGTCTGGACTTCACCAAGCAGGAGGTGAGGGCTGGAGAAGCAGAAGCAGCTGGCAGCTCCGGGGTGTCACTTTTCCCGGAATTCATCCCTGTTTTCCCTTCTCTTGCTGCAGCTGTCGGAGCTGGTGCGAGTGGCTGTGGAGCAGAACACCCTCACCATCGAGCCAGTGGCTTCCCAGACTGTCCCCATGGGGAAGGTGGCAGCAGAAGAGTGTGGTGGCCCCAAGTAAGGACCGTGTCTCCTCGCCTTGTCCCCTCCTTGCTGCTGGCTTGTCCTCTCTCGTGGGGTGCTGTGACAGCTTGGGGCCACCTCAGGGTCACCTCACACTAGCAGGAGTGATGTGATATTCCAAATGAAGAGGAGGGATTTAATTCAGATATTAAGCTTAAGTCCTTTCTTACCTTCCAAGGTGACAGCGGGTTTCCTGCCACTCTCCTGCAAATTATTCCCCAAACGACCCATCCTGTGTTTATCCTTTTTGGTTTCCTTTTGATTTTTTTTCTTTAATTTTATTTTTGTCTTTGCAGTGGCTTCCGGTCACAAATCATAACGTAAGTGAGATATTTATTGTTCAGCCAGTGATCAAAGATCTCTGGAGCATTAACAAGTCACTAACTCAGCCCCGTGTGGCAGCTTGGAGGCTTTTGCTGAGCTGACCTAACTCTTTAACCCTGTTTAAATTCCACCCAGGCAGGATGGGAAGGAACTCATTGGCAATAAAAGACCCCAAAGGAATTTGTTCCCCTTTTTCCCAGGTGCAAAACACTGATTCTTGTGGCAGTTTTGGTTAGTTTGGTTGATAGCTGTGGTTTTACACCAGGTGGTACCAATCGAGCAAGAGTCACTCTTTTCCAGGATGTTGCAATGCTCAAATACGTGGCTCCTTACAGGTATCTTGTTTACAAAGGTTTTGGTCATCCTGCACCTCCTGGGAATTTAATCTCCTTAAGTTGTGTTAATATTTGGTCAATGATTACTTCTCCTTGCAACTGGACACTTGGAACCCGTGCTTCCACTCTTGGCTAATGTTTGCCTCGAGAGCAGTGGAAAACAAGCCCAGGGACAAGCTCGGGAGCTCTCTGAAACATCTGCTCCCCTCTGCTGTCACCTCCTGTGGCTCCCCAGAGGAGATTTGTTTTGCAGTTTGGGAGTGATGTTCCTCTTCCCACTGAGTCCCTGAGGAACGTGGTGATAACTGTTGCAGTAGAAAATCCTGCTTTGTTGCTCAAAGTGGTGATGGGAATCATCTGCCTTGCAAATAGCAGGAGAAAATGGAAGAAAATAAAGGAATGCTGCGCCCCTTGCTGCTGATTGTTTGGAAAAGGCTGTTTGCACCCTCTGAAATCTCAAAATGGGGATGCCAAGCTCCTTCCCTGTGTGCCCAAGGAAGGGTTGGCCTGTTTTGAGTTTGTGGTATGTGCAAATCCTGCCCAAATGCTGGATTTACCTGTTTTGAGGCCAGGTTTGGTGCCCAGCCAGTGTGTTTGCATCCCACCAGGAATGCTGACACACCTGAGCCTGCCCTGGAATGTGGGGGACATGTACAGAGACCAGGGGACACTGGCTATGCTCTGCTCCAGCCTCACCTCTTTAATATTTCCTGGGATTTCCTCAGGGGCTGTGTGCCAAGGGGAAAAAAAAAGGTGCTTTTACCTAAAGTCTCCTGAACTTGCCATTTATGGAGTATTTCCAGGAGCAAAAGAATATCAGCCAAGGGTTTGTTTGGTTGGTTTTTTTTTTTTCCTTCTTCGTGCTGCCTGACCCGGGGGTGGCTTCTGAGCCATCACTTCCATCTCTCCAGGTGGCTGAATTGCTGGATCTATGCTGTGCCACTGGATTGCTGAAGTGCTTTTCCCCTTTCCTGCAGGAAGTGTGCTCTGAGTGGCCTCCCCAGGACCTGCAAGCACCGGATCATGCTGGGGGATTCTGGGAATTACTACTACATTTCCCCTTCCTGCAGGGCCAGGGTGAGTCCTTCGCCTCCCCAGGGTGCCTCGACCCTCCAGAATTATTCCAGGCCCTGCAGTGGACAAGCTCCTGAGGATCAGTCCTGGGACTGAGGAAAAGCTGTGGGATTTAAGGTCGTTCCTGAGGTCGAGGTGGCTCTTGGTTGATGATTTGGGGGCAGATCCAGCTCTTCCTTCTGCTTTCAGATAACCTTCAGTGCATTCACTTGCCACGACTTCATTCAGTACCGGGCTTTGATTGTTTGGCTTTATTGTTGTGATTTAATTCCCCTTTGTAAAACACAGTAATTTTCTGCTCTTTAGAGGCTGTTGCTGTTCCAGTCAGATCCATGCCTGGCTGTGGGAACAAACTGTTCCTTCTGTGGAGGGGAGGGAGAAGGTGGATCATTTGTTAATGTTGCTGTTGGGGCTCTTGTTCAGTGGAGGATTTTAGAAGTTAATTCTTTCCTAAGCTGCGTTTCAGAAGAGTTGATCCCACAAAAAGTTGGGGTTTTGTGCACAGATTTGACTCATTTTTGTCACTTGCACCAAAGGAATGTCTCAAATCTTTGTTCCTCTTTTTTTTCCCCCCCTCTTTCCCTCTGTCTCTCAGATCACAGCAGTGTGCAACTTCTTCACCTACATCCGCTATATCCAGCAAGGCCTGGTGAGGCAGGATGGTAAGAGCTGGGTCCACTGGGGTGCTTTCTGTGGGAGCAACTGGGAGGAATTGGGAGGAGCTGGTTGGAGTGACAGGAGTGGGGCCAGCTGGGGCTGTCTTGGAGAAGCAGATAAATGACAAAAGAAAGGCACGAGGGGAGGAGTGGAGCATCTCTTCCTTGCTCATCACCTTCCTGGGAGCTTTGCCCTGGGGTGGAGCTGGTAAGGGGTGACCTGACAGGCCTATCCTGCTTCCCTTCCTGTGGGAATGCTGGCAGCACAGCAGAGCAGGAGCTGGTGGCCAGCTGTGCCCTCCTTACTGATTTTTTGGGTGCTTTTTTTCCCCTTCTCTCTCCCCCCGTTGTGCTTTGCAGTGGAGCTGATGTACTGGGAGGTCATGCGGCTCCGGAGGGAGATGTCTCTGGCCAAACTTGGATTTTATCCCAGCGAGATGTAAGCAGAGCCCTGAGCCTGGAAGGAAACTGCTCCTGGAGGGAGGGAGGGAGGGCTTGGAGTGCAGTGCCTGTCCTGCTCCCTCCCACCTTCCCTCTGCCTGGAGCAAGGAGCAAGAGGCACAAGTTCCACCTTCAGCTGTCCCACTCCTCCAAGTGTGACTGGAATGCAGCTCCCACGCTGCCCCCGGAGCTGGGCTGGCCCTGGCTGCTCTGGGATGGCCATCCATGGACTCTGGAGTCTCCTATATGCAGTGTATATCCATTCTTTTTTAAACCTTTTGTTTTTATACGCAGCCTGCTTTGGCATAACCCGAGGCCAGGCCTGTGCAGGGTGGGAATTCTGGGCCTTCCTTATGAGCCAGTCTGTCAGGACAGATGCTGGCTGTCTGTTCCACTCATTTTTTTGGGGATGGAAGGTGCTGTCCCGAGGTCCTGCTGACCACAGCAGCCCTGAAAATGCCAGCAGAGCACAATAATCTTGAACAGTTTGTTTCCAAGTACTTCCTTGTTCCTTTTAAAGGAGCCTGTGAGAGAAGCTTCTTGCCAGCGGAGTCACAAAGAGGGATTTGTTCCTGTTTTTAGCTGGATGTTTGGCACTGTGTCATGCAGGCTGGGGAATGGCTGGAGCTGTGCACCTGGGGCCTCCAGGAGAAGAAGGGAGCAGGGAAATTCCATAACTCCCAGCTGGCTGCAGGATGTTTCCTCCTGGACTAGGGAATGTGCTGCAGTTGCCAGAGGCAGATGCGGGACCAGCGACAGTCCCTGGTGGAAAGTTCCCCTGTGATGCTCCTAAACACAAACCTCACCCACAGACATCCCTTGGAGCTGTTCCTGCCCTGGGGGAGCTTTGAGCAGTCCTGTTCCCACCCTTCAGGCAGAATCTGTGTTCCCAGGTTGGGTTCTTTGTATCTCCAGAAGGAGTGTGCCCAGGCTGGGCAGTCCCAAAGCCCAGAGATTCCTTCCCAGTGTTAATCAGACCTGGAGATGCCTGTCCACTGGGAATCCCAGCTTTTCCTGGGCTGCCATTCCCTGGTGAGGGAATCTGAGACCTCTTTGTGTGCACATGAGGGATGTGGCTGAGGTTCCTGCATGTCCCAAAATGTGCTGGTAGGGAGAGGTGTCACTGGAGCTGTGGGAATGCACAGGCCTGACACATCCTGAACTCAGACCCGGCTTTGTTAAAGCCCTGACAGTATTTTGTAGCCAATTTAGCCTTTTTTTCAGTGACTCTGGAATCAGCTCAGCCATCACCCACTCTGGGCTTTTCACTTCTGACTGGGTTGTCACCCTGTCCCTCTGCCACCCTCAGCAAGCTGGTGCCCATCTTCAGCTCCGGAATTCCATCCTCTCCTGAAGGATGTTATGGGAGGAACTTGATTTTCTTCCAGTGAGCTGCCTTGGTTTTGTCTAAGGGAGAGAGAAATAACACAGGCAAGGTGAAACCTTTGGTTTCCCCAGCTGCGGATTTCAGCTCAGGTGAATTCCACCCCTGGAATTTCTCCCTGCATTCCCTTCATCTCTTCCCCCTGTCCTTTCAATCTCTCCATGTCTTCCTGGGCCGTGAGCTGCTACACTGCACAAACACTGCAGCACTGGGAATGAGATGATCTCTCTGGGTAGGAGATGTTTTGGTTTGTGGGATGTTTTTTCCCCCCTTGGTGTCACATGGAAAAGCACTTTGAGATGGAAGGAACTGGAGCAATGCCTTGTCTGAGGTTGTCTTGCATTTCAAACGAAGCAGAGAGAACAATTTGTGAAGGAAAATGAAGTCACTCTGTTACTGGCGGGATGGTTGCACCCTGCTCTTTCATAAAGGAAAATAAACATTTGCTGTTAACCTCTACAAGCCTGGTTGGAGTTGGAGGGTTGGGGTGCAAGAGAAAAATCCTGCAGGGTGGGGTTTGGGATGCTTTTATTCATCAGAGCAGGTCCCTGTTCTTCCTGAGGGAAGCTGAGGCTTCTCCCGTTGTGTCTCCTTTGATTTGCTGGCTGGAAGCACTGCTCGGTGCTGGGTAATTCAAGGATCTTCCTTCCTCTTTCCTGAGCAGTCTCTCCCTTCTCCTCTCAGCAGGCAGAGGTTTTGGGTCGCTTGGTTTCACTAAAACCTCTTCTTCTTCCTGCTCAGCTCTGGACATTAACGTGGAAGATCTCCTCCTCCTGTCTTGGAGATGGCAGTGGGTAGAGCTGTCTCCAGAAAGGGATTTAATTTCATTTTCAATTAAAAAGCCACACAAGAATCTGGTTGTGCAGCACGGTCAGGCAGCCACGAGAGGGCACAGGCAGCCCAGGCAGGGACTGTCCTCCCTCCCTCCTTCCCTCCCTGCCTTCCCTGGGAGAATGGAGCATCTCCAGGTCCCACCTGCTCCTGACCCTCTCCTGCAGCCTCTTGCCAGGGCAACATTCCTGCAGCTTCCCCGCGCTGTTGGCAGTGGGAATTGGGCATCTGGAGAGTGGAAAGGAAACGAAGGATTTGGATTTCTGTAAGGGATGGTCGGGTGAGAGACTGGAGATGTTTTGCTGTGTCTGGGTCTGCCGGTATATAATGGCAGCAGGGATTGCTGCCAGAAACTTCCCTGTGACACTGGCTCCCTGAACTTCTAAGGTGTGAGAAGACATCATGTCCCCTGTTCCCAACCTTTTCCACCAGAGCTTTCCTGCTGTTTTTCCCCTCAGAAATAAGCCAGAGTTTGAGCAGAGTCTCTGGGTCCTCTTGTACCTCCTGCAATCTTCCTCACACCTATTTGCCCCCACCAAGGGCTTGCCAACCTGTCCTGGGCCAAAATAAAGAGCTTCAAAGGGATAGGAGTTCAAAAATCTGCTTTTGTAGATGTGTTTGACTTGCTTGATTTAGTTTTCAGCCCTCTAAGTCCTTTTCCCCTGCTGTAAAGTGTGAGTCTGGGAGAGGAAAGGGATATTTGGATGATGGTGGAGGTTAGTGTTGTGCACAACGAGGTGCTTTTAAGGATTTGGATATTAATATTTGAGAAACTGGGATTTAGACCAGAGAGATTTGGTTACTCCTGGCAGTTCCCTGTGTCTGCTGGCCGTGTCCTTTCCCTGCCTGTGGACTTAGTCCAAGTTTGGGCTAATTCAGGGCTGTAAATCAGGCTCTTTGCACCGCCGGTCAGGCTGTCCCCACATGCCCACAGAGATGGATGGCTCCTGTTCCCAGGAACCAACAAATGAAAGATTTTTTTTTTTCTTTGTTTTATTTTATTATTTACTTCAGGTGCAGTGAAGGAAAAGAGAGAAGAGAAGCAGCTGGCCTCAGAAAAGTCAGGAGTTTCCAAGCTTTCCCAACCTTCCTGTAGGATGAATCCATCCAAAGCAGTAAGGAGCAGTGCAGAACAGGGAGCACTGGGTCAGCCATGGGGAAATTCCAGTCATTTCGGACACTGAGGGAAGCGTGGCCCTGCCAGGAAAAAGTCAGATGTCCTGGCACCACTCTCAGTGTGCACGTGGCACCCAGGGCTGGGGCTGGCCAGCTCTGCCAAGGCAACACGTTCCTAATAGGAGCAAATCCCTGTGGTGCCACCGGTGCTAGGAGCCAAGAGGTCGGATTTGCTGTTTATCATGTCAATATTCCCATGTTTGTGTGAGGCTCACTGGGCTGAGCTGGAAGGTTGACTTTAGCCAGGCTGAGAAGGCAGCTGGACTTTGTGCTGGTGTATATAACTTCCAGAGAATGTTTCACCTCCTTTGGGGGTGGATTAGGAGGGATAGGGAAGATAGAGGAAATGAGACCTCAGCCAAGTTGTGGGCTGGATGTGAGGGGAAGATGGGAAAATGGCTTTGGAATGGCCTTAAGATGAAGGGAGGTAGATTTGGATGAGATACTGGGAAGAAATCCTTCCCTGTGGGGGAGGTGAGGCCCTGGCACAGGGTGCCCAGAGAAGCTGTGGATCCCTGGAAGTGTCCAAGGCCAGGCTGGATGGGGCTTGGAGCAAACTGGGACAGTGGAAGGTGTCCCTGCCCATGGCAGGGGGGAGAATGGGATGAGCTTTAAGGTCCCTTCCAACCCAAACCATTGTGGGATTCTGTGACAAATCTGAGCTTCCAGTGGTGTCCTGGCTCAGGAGAGGAGATAGGACTAGCTGGAATGATGGAGCAGAGGGACAGCAGGGAAAGTTTGGGAAGGAAAAGGTACTCCTTAGCTTTTGTTTGGCTTAGTCTTGAAGTTATTCCCCTGGTAGGAGAAGAAGACATCAGCTGCACGGGAAAAGCTGAGTCACTGGTACAGATCTGGTTACTTACAAGTGACTCCAGTGAAGCAAAAGCCATTTGGTGTAGAAGTCCCAAAACAGCTCCCCATGGGACTGTCCCAGAGAGGGGAGCTGGGAGAAGGAAGCTGAAGCTGGAGGTGTTCCCCGGGAAGCTTTGCAGTGCAAACCCCAGCAGTCAGTCCTGTGCTGCTCACAGAGCTTCCAGGGCCATCCGTGCAGGCACACAGAACATCCTGAGCTTTTAACTCTGCTGATGCTTCCAGTTTCTGCTCCCTCTTTGGTTCTGGGGCTGCAGGCTTCCCTCTGGCAGATGGGATTGGCTCAAGGGCAGCTCCCTGCCCTTAATTCCCCTGGCTCACTGTGCTAATTCTGCTCTGTTAATCACCTTAGAGTCAAGGTGCTTCACGCCAATGGACACACATGTGAGTCACAGCTCAGTGACACCTTTGCTCTTTCTGCATCAGGACCTGGACAGAGCTGACTCGTCCCTTGCCGTTGGTGACCTTTCTCTTTGTCAGGCCACCAGTGCCAGCTGGCAAAACCAGGAGGAAGGAGGGAAGTGCTAATCCAACTTTCCATCAAACCGAAGGCAGTGATAAATAATGTCTTAATGTCTCAGGGGAGTTGGAGTACTGCCTGATGGTCCCAAGGTGCTTTTGGGTAAGGGAAGTTTTGCAACCACCCCAAAATCTTGACAGCTCTGGCAGACAGTAGTCCTTAATAGGATAGGGAACCTGGGTTCCAAATCTTACTCATTTCACACTGGAATTATGTGTGTGTGGAGAAGCCCTTGTGGGCTGTGTTTGAGTGGTGCCTGATCCATCTGGGTTTGGAAAACCCAAAAAACCCACTTTGCTGTTGTCAGCAAGGGTGTCACTACTTTTTCTTCTTGGTGCTGGTTTTAAAAGTCTGGCTTTACACATTCAAAATACACAAATGACTTAAACCCTCTCTCCTACTGCAGCACGTGTCACTCATCCCTGTCCCAACACCACCACACCCAGGAGAACCTCTTTACAAAATATCTCAGTAGAGACCTTAAGAACTGTCCCTCTCTGTTTAAAGGAGGTTACCAAGACACTGAAGAAAGGAAATGGCTTTTTAATCTCTGTCCTCTGTTTTGTGTGTGATTCTTTTGTGCATCAAGGGGCAGAGCAGGCTCGACATCTCTTTGCTTTTCGTTCTTTATTTTATTTTATGCAGACAGAAATGTTCCCAGGGAATGGTTTGGGTTGGAAGGGATCGCTAAAGATCATCCTGACTTGCCCAGGAGCTCCTGCTGTACCATTCAAGCCCAGACATTCTGTTACTGTGGAGCTGTTGATTTTCTGCAGGGATGTGGAAGGAGTCATAGTGCTGGAATGCTGCAGCTTCACCATTCCTTGCCCTTTAGTGCTGTTGGATTCCGTTTCACTCGCATACCTTCACCAAATCAGGTGTTTAATTTGAGCACTTGGTGAGCTCCAGCACGATGGGGAGACAAGAATGAGCAAGGCACAGAACTGGAATTGGCAGCAACGCTTTGATTTCCACTCACGCTTTATTTCCCCCTCCCCAAGGTGATGGTGAAGCACGGGCTGTGCTGCTCCGCTCCGTTTGGGGCTGTGAGCATGGCCTGAAGGTGTGGGGACTTGCAAAGGGTGATAATTTCAACTCTCAGTGATTTACCTGGAGATGCTGGGCCAGGAACTGGCTCCAGCTGAGCAACCAACAGCATCTTCAGCTCAGAACCCAAATTTCCAGGTTTTGTCAGGCATCTGTAAGCAAAAAGGGAACAAAACACACAGGGAAAGTGCAGTATGGCTCCTGTATCTTATAAAAAACCAGCTGCTGCTTAATGAAGGCCAGGCTAATTGAGGCAAATTAAATTAATCAGGCAAGTGAACCAGCCACACCCATTCCAAGGAGGATGGGTGCAATCACAGGCAATTAGTGTGATTAATCCTCTCGCTGTCATCCCCACAGCCAGCACCTGGCCAAGAAGTTGGGGAGTTACCTAACTGTGCTCAGGAGGACGCTGTGGGCGAAGGTGGTGCTTCCAGGTGAGGATCCTTCTCCTTGGCCTTTTCCCACTCCTTTCTCGAATTCCCACTGAGCCTCCCTTGACCTGAGCAGCCTGGACTTGGCCTTCAAACCTCAGTGGCTGGCAGAAGGTGGAAAAGCTCTGACACAGGATGTTTTAGAAAACATCATCATTCACCCCACTGGAACTTACATTTGCACCCTCTAGCCTCTCTGGGGGATAGACAACACCTTTATTTTAATTTTATATTATTATTCATTTATGTAATTTGTATTTATTTTATTCTGTTTTATGTTCTGCTGTGGGGGAATGATTCACCTCCTGGCTCACTCTGGAATTCTGGATTATTCCCTTCATACTCTTTAAAACACTGTTTCCAAATGGATGTTGGGTGTGTGGCCTGAAATGTGGATGGAATATTCACCTTACAGCAGCTCCAACAATGCCCTGTTCTGTAGAATCCCCAGGGCAGAGGGATGGTATGGAAGTAGGGAGGGCTCAGTATGGAAGTGTTTCTATGGGAGATTTGAGGAATTCAGACTAATTTTTCAATAAAATATATATGATAACATGATATAACCCAGCACAAATAGTGGATAAAAACTGAGGTTTTTTCCAGAGGCTGAACTTGATGTTGACTTTTTACTTTTTTAACAGAGTTTTAAAAACCTGTTGGAAGAAGGGAGCTCACAAATGTGGCTGCCCCATCCCTGGAAAGTGTTCGAGGCCAGCTTGGAGGGGGTAAAAACTGCACATCTGAACACCACGAACCTGTTTTTCCCCACACTGGTGCCACACACAAATTATGTTGTGAAGCAGTGTCCTGAGACCTCTAGAACTGGGCCCCTGCAGAGTAAGTAAACCATGATAATTTTTTTTAAAGCAATACTGTTCATGGATGAGGATAGTGATTTGTAGTGGTTAATTTTTGTGTGAGAGCCCCCTGTGTTTGTGTTAGGGGGAACCTGTTTGTTCTGGGATGAAATAAAAGCCCTAAAAATGGGGTCATTCTCTGCTTTGGGTTCTGTGACACCTCGTGGCACCTGCTGTCTGGGCAGGATGAGTTTGCCTATGGAGCAATTCCTGTGGACTCTGGCAAGCTGCAGTGTTGGTTTTAGGGGACAGATAAGGGTAATCTGGCCATCGCTTTGTCTCCTGACCCGAGACAGCCTGTGAGCTTCCTTTGTCTGCCCCTCCACCTGATGAGATGGGTTTCAATGGGTTCATTTGGCAGAACCAGCTCTGTTAAAGCCTCTGGGCTGACCTCGAGACAGTTTTGACCTAAACCCCACTGCTGATGTCAACTCCAAACCCACCAAAGCATTGGATGGAGCTGTGGGTTGGAAAAGCTGCTGCAAGGTGCTCAGCACACCCCGGGATGAGCCATGAATGGGCACAAAATGGGCTTCTGGAAAATTGTAAAATGCTTCTATGAAGTTTTCACAACAATATTGTTCTCAGCTGCCTCCCCAGACAGTCTGGAGGCCGAGTTTGAGCAGCTAGGCCAATCTTTGGCAGGAAAATCTCCTTTCCTTTGGTGCTTGTTCCCAGGTGGGCTTGTTCCCACCATTGCTCATCCTGAGCTTGTGAAGGCTGATAAAGAAACCCATTTGTGCTAGTAAAGTCACTGGTATCAAAGTAATTCCACTAATTTCACCACATGAAGTGGAAAAAGGACTTTCCACACTTACTGGCTAACAGCTTCTCCATAAAAAACCCCAGGAAAACCAAGGGAAGGGGTAATCAGCAAGTCTGATCCCAGATCCTTTTTTAGTTTCCTTCTATGGCGTTCTTGGCTGGGGATCTGATTTTGAACTGCTAAAAACAGTAGTTATGAGGCTAAATGTGAAATTGGAGCTTGAATCGCCCTTTATGTCAAATCCTACCCTGACCCTTTACAATTCTGCATTTGAACACGTTTTTGATCTCGGAGCAAAACCCGGATGGTGAAATTCCAGCCCTAGAAATGTCCCAACTTGCTTAGTTGGCATCTCCGTGCCACCTGCTCGTGGGTTTGTGTGGCAGAAGGCACTCCAAGAGGGAACAAAGTTCCTGAGCACCAGTGACTCTGGAAAAAAAACCCACATAAAGCATTTATATGGTCAACAAATAGTTATGATTTTATTGAGTGGTAGAATACACAAGAAAAAAAAAAAGGGTCCTTTTGAGTTACTGGAATATTCATTTCCTTTTTTAAAGAATGAAACCAAGCAGGAGCTGTCCTATAAGGAATGTGGGTTTGCTGCTTTAACATTGGGAATGTTAGGGCTTTGTTAGGAAGGCTTTCTTAGGAAAGCATCTACGAAGGAAAAGGATGTCTTTGCCCTAATAAAGACTTCAAATCCAGCCAGGGAGCTCAGCCCCTGCAGCAGGGAATGATGGTGCCTGGAGATGGGTCCTGACAAGCCTCCCAAGCCCTATCTCAGTGAGCAGTTGGGATTTGGGCTTCTCAGATCCATGCTTGGAGGGAAATCTCCAAGGAAAGTGCCCTGATTCCCACTGTGCCTCTCCCTGGAAAGTGGGGGCAGTGAGTCCCTGCTCCCAGAGCTGTGGGAGTGGGGGCTCAGTGTGAGATCCAGCTCATTCCGAGGTGCCTGTGGATGTCACCAGTCCCTGCCACCCCTCTGAGCCCCAGCTCTGCCCTGTCCTGCCCTGTGTCTCCAGCACAGTCCTCCAGGCAGATTCCAGCCATGCTGGGAGATCACGATTCCAAATTTCTTCTCCTTCACCCCTCAGTATTTTTTCTCCCACTCTTATGCATCCCTTCCCAACCCCCAACCTTCCCAAACTTCTCCCATCTCTCCTTCTCCTCCCAAAATACCCCCAGAGGCTTCTCTTTGCTGCAGTTTGTGCTTTTCTCTGCCATCCTTGACCATCCTGGTCCTCCAGCTCCTACTCCACTCCCCCACAGTGAGTGAGGAGAACAAATCCAGTCCTTCCCTGGCTGTTGTTTGAGTCTCTGCCCTGAAACCAGCTCTGTTTCCAGCTCCCCATTGCCATGTGGTGTAGCTGGGTTCAATAAACCCTGGCAGGCTCCCAGCACCTCTTACTGGTTATGTTTTTGCTTTTTTTTTCCATGTTTGTGTCTCATTACAATGCAAATGAGTGACCTTTATTGAGAGAGGAAGTGGACAAGATTTCACCTCATTATTTTTAGAGAAGCTGGTTAGTTAAGAGTCCTCAGAAAGCTGGGCAAAGCTGTGCTGAAAATTCTGTGTTTCAGTCATTTTGATGGCAAGCTTTAACCTGCTCGTGCCTCACTCATTGCTGCCTTGTTGGAGACAAAGCCAAGGAAGCTCGTGGGAAGTTTATATCTGTCCACATTTCCAGCTTTACTGAAACTTCTGGAATATCTCCAGATAAACCTAATTCTACTTGGAGAACAATGATAACAAAGCAGGTTGATCCAGACTTCCAGGGCTCGTTGTTAGGGATCTGTTTGACCTGCTCCCGTTAAAGGGTGGAGAGCTTAAAGAATCCTGGAATGGTTTGGGTTGGAAGGGACAATAAAGATCATCCAATTCCACCCTCCTGCCAGGGACAGGGAGACCTTCCCTAGATCAGGTTGCTCGAAACCGCATCCAGCCTGGCCTGGAACACTTCCAGGGATGGAGTGTCAACAAGGAATCAAGGCACGTAGGAAACAGCTCAAATTCCAAGACAGAAAGCTGGGATTTTTTGGAGGGAGAGGAAGAAAATGTATGAGCCAGAGAGGGTTTGCCTGAAAAAAGAATGAGTTTTGGTGGGGAAAAAAATGCCCATTTACCTAAGAGCTGATCTTTCCTAAGATGAACCCAAACAGTTTCCTAAGAAGAAAAGTGAGAACAGGAGGACAGGGCTGAGGAACATATTTGCTCTGGAAATAAGACAAAAAAACCAAGGGCTGTCAGAAGAATAAGCTGGAGATTTAAAAGCTTGCAGTGCTGATGCCACTGCGCTCGTGGTCATCCTTGCTGGAGCACAGTGAGGTACATTCAAGGAGTCAGGAAGGGATGCACAAATTAAGGCGGTCCTGGTGAGGTTAGCCAAATCCCAGGCTAGCTCCTTACTACCTGCCAGGGAAATCACAGCATCCAGAAGGATGTTATTTGTGTAGCTTTTCACCCCAAACATTCCTGGTGGTACTTGGGTGGGCAAGACCCCCAGCACAAGCCCTTTACAAACCCTCAGTATCACTGGCTTGCTGAAGTTGCAAGATGCTGAATTCCCCATCTGTAAGCAAAGATAAAATCTCATTTTATTCTCCAAAGAAGCCGGGGAGGGAATACATTTATTTTTTTTTAATGCTGGCCAGAGTCCCGGAGTCACCTCTGTTCATGATGAAGCACCTTGCTGATTCTATGGGATGCTGTTAGGATTCAGGGATTTGACAGAGAAGATCCAGTTTCAGAGCTGAGGGAAGTAATGAGGCGTGTGAAGTAACCAGCGTCTCCCTCCTGGTGTTTCCAGGGAGCACCGAGGTGGATGCTGGAGCTGGAGGCTGCTTTTGGAACCACGGCCCTTTGTCCTAAATCAAACATCTCTTCTGCTGTGTTGCAGCTGAACCTGGACCCCTGGATTTATTTGGGGTCAGGTTGCTTGTTCCAGAAGCACCTGGAAGCTGTTCAGCCATATCTCCCGATAAGCCATTAGTGGGTTTTGGTAATTAGGTGCTGGGCAGAAAATTGAGTTTTAAACAACTTGTAAGAGGGTTCTCCAAAGGTCTCACATCAGCAGCAGAGCCTGGGCAGTCCTGATTCCAGACTGTTTGGGCAGCTCCTCCTTTTGCAGGGAGAACTCCTTTCTTCCTGTGATTGTTCCCAAGGGAAGGGTGAACTGGTGCCATGGCTCCTGGCCTCGGGCAGGCAGGGAGAGGCTCGGTGCCTGCCAGGCGTGTGCAGACAGGCAGAACCCTGGGTTTCTGCCGGGCAGGGTGGTGAAAAGGCCATTTGTAGTTCCCCCGCAGCACTGAGGAGCAATTAGCACGTTTTGCTTGTGTGATTGTTTTGGTCTTTGTGTGGTTTGCTGACAATTCGCCCGTGCCAGACCTGCTGCTCATTAAAAAGAAAACAGACCCTCTCCTAAAGGAAACATTTTGCTGTTTAAGCCCAGAAATCTTCTACAGACCCCTGGGAATAGGGGCTGATCCTACAAACACGGCTATGTTAGCCCTGCTGTGGTTAGGGGTTAGCTGTGTAGGGCCAGAGTCACAGCTTGGACTAAAGGGATGCTATGGTTAGAGAAGGGAAGGAGGCAGGGAAAGGAGGGAGCTGGGTTCTGGACAGGGCTGGAAGCACAGCCCAGCAGCTGCCAGTCCCGTGGGATGTGATTCCTCTTTCACACAAACATGGGAAAGAGGCATGAGTTGGCTGTGGTGTCCTTGGATTGCAAACACTCACTGAGGCCTCAAAAAACCCTTAGGTGGAATTGGGGTTTGTGTGGTTTAGGCAGAACGAGGACGAATCTTGTGAAAAGAAGGTCAAGGTCAGATATTAATGCCCCTTTTTAAAACATTCCTCATCATCCTCTCCCAACCTTCTGTTCCCTGCGATGCTGGCCTCGCTTTCCACCCTCTGGAGCACATTTTAAATCTGCCTGGATTAAACAGGTTGCCTGGGCCTGTGCCAGAAGCAGCTGACAAGAGAGGAAACTCCCCTCCAACCGTGGATTTAGACTGAGATCTGAGAGTAAAAGACACAAGTGTGATCCCTCCCCCCCACACCCCCCCATCCCTCCCGGTCACTCACACCTCCCCAGAAAGATTCATGATCACTTATGGAGATAAGCATCCAGCCAGAGATCTCCAGATTTCTTTAGGGACCTATGGGAAGAAAAGGAGGAGAAGTTTGGGAATCTTGCTGCTGTCGTGTTTTTCCTGCAATGAAGCCTATTGCTGCATTTTAATTTTAATATCAATCATAGGCTCACACTCACAGAACCCACCCTCTGGCAGCATGAAGCCTTTCCCCTTTGTCCTGTCACTCCAGGCCCTTGTCCAAAGTCCCTCACCAGCTCCTTTGGAGCACTTTTAGGCACTGGAAGGGGCTGCAAGTCCTCTTGGGAGCTTCCAGGCTTCACCCCACTGTGCCTTGGTGCTGCATGACCCTGTCCTAACTGGATTTGAGGACAAAAGCAGGTTTGGAACCAGTTTTCAGCTCTCCCACCCTTTCTGGCCACCCCTCTTCAATCTGCCTGTGCTCAGAGTGGTTTGTGCAGGAGGTGCCTGGACTGCAGAGCTTTCTCATGTTCCCTGCCATTAATTATTTCCCTCGGAGTAACTGAGACAGCAACATTAACACCGAGGCTGCTGACAAGGGCCGTAGACTCGTCTCCAGCTCTGCCTGCAGGGAATTGCCTGTTGCTGCTGGCAGGGCTCTCAGGGGACGAAGCAGAGGCTGTAACCTGACCTGTTTCCCTTTGATTCATCTCACTTTGCAGCAGGAGCCACCAGCTGTCAGAACAGGGTGGTATAAAAATCAGAATCATTAAGGTTGGAAAAGCCCTCTAAGATCCACCCCAGCACTGCTGAGCCACCATGTCCCCAGATGCCGTGATCAGGTTTGTACCCATCTGAAGGTTAAGTGTTTGGTACTTTGACAGCAAGCAACAGCACAAATTTCTGAAGGGTCTGTTGAGTCCTGAATCCTCTGTGCTGGAAAATATTGGGTGTCCCTGGAAAAATGAGCTGCAGGGGGGATCAGGAGGGCCTTACCCAACGATGTCTATGAATGCTTTCCCAAGGGGCTTCTCCTCATACTGGACTCCGTACTTGGCACATAATGACTTCACCAAAGGCTTCACCTTCCAGAAGTTGTGCCGTGGCATTGTTGGAAACAGGCTGGAGAGGAGAGAGAGAAAACAAAGCTGAGAAAGCTCACGAGACAAGCACCAAGGGATGGGCATCTCTGTTTGCATCCTCAGGGGCTCAGTGTTGGTGCCTCCTCCTCAAGCTGTACGAACAAAGGAGGAGAGGCACAGAGACATCCCTGCTTTACACTCCTCTGTCTCAAGGAGGAGATGAAAACTGATTTTCCTGCCATGCCTCAAAGCAAAGCCATGCTCAGGACACACTGAAAGCCAGTTCGTGCAAGAAGGGACACGAGTGTGCAATGAGAGGGCAGCAGGAGTGAGGGAACAGCCTCAGAGATGGCTGCCTATTTCCTCTGGGAATAATTGTTTCTTGCTGAACTGAATTCCCAGTGACCTGCTTTTCCACCTCTGGAAGCAGGTAAAGAAGGATCTTGGGGGACCTTTCCCTATGCTCTTCATGGAGATTTCCTAAGCTGGCTCCCAAACCATGCAGCCTCACCCTAAAAACCTTTTCTTCTATGTTTGCTGTTGCCATTGGCAACAGACTGTCCATATGGCCCTGGTTTCCATATTTTTTCTGGAATCTGGTACCCAGCATCCTACACAGTCCCACACTCTATAAAACACTGGAGTGCTTTAGGGGAGGGGAGTTTTCTGAGGTGGATGCTTGGCATATGAGCCCACAGCCTTTGTAATGGTAGATGCATAACGATGACTCCTAATTAAACTCTAAATTAAGGCTGTGAGAGTGAAAGCTTTGCAGCAAGAGAGAAAAATGTCGTGGCTGTAATAGAAGCAGACTACCATGGAATGGTTTGGGTGAGAAGGGATCTTAAAGCTCATTCAGTTCCCACCCCGCCACGGGCAGGAACACCTTCCGCTATCCCAGGTTGCTCCAAGCCCCGTCCAACGTGGCCTGGAACACTTCCAGGGATGGGGCAGCCACAACTTTCACTGCTGTGTAGTCTGGAACTCTTTTTCCTTGGCATATGATCCTGCCCCACCTCCTAATTCCGTCCCTGGGGCTGTGACAAGCTGGCAGTGCCCTCACGATGCCGGCTCTGTACTCACTGGTGCTCGATCTGGAAGTTCAGGTGCCCGGTGAACCAGTCATTGAAAAAGGACTGCTCAATGTTGCAGGTCGCTGCCATCTGCCAGGAGAGAGAAAACTGTGAGGATTAGGGATGGCTCGTCCCAAAATCAGGGAGAAATTGCTCTTCCTGAGCTCTGGGAGTGCAGAGCCTGCCATGCTGGGCCTGCTGGGTGCAGCAAGGGGAGCTTTAATCCTCCCTCAGGGCCTCAGGTAATCAAACTCGCACTGGTGGTGAAGTGATGTAGCCCAAGCCCAGATTCCTAAATCTCAGCCTCTCCCATTGGAGATCAGAGGGTTGGCAGCAGTACCAAGGTGGAAAATGGGAGGAAAATGCATGGACACAAAGCTTCCCCATCCCCGTGTAGTTATTGCCCAGTTTGCCTTAAGTGTGATATTCTGACAATGTTTCTTAGGTATTCTTGCTCTTAGTTTTCATAAAATTAGATGTTTTTTCTTAAAATTCTTAAAATGCAACCAAATTTTTTATTGGGTTCCTCCCTCAGACGTCTTATTTGGATTTGCAGGGAGACAGAACTGCCAAAATATCGAGAATATGGTTCTAGAATAAAGAAAAGGAAAGGGAGCACAGAGTCACTCATCTTCCAGAACAAAAGGACAAAGGCAGCTTCCAAAATGAAGAGTCACCACTTTTTCCTCAGCTGTCTTCCTGTGGAATCTACAGGCCTAGCCAAAACACCCACGAATGTTTTTTTGGATTTGCAGTCACATCCAGCATCAGTCACCACAGTCATTCCCTCTCTCAACTTGCCTCCAGGAGCAGGTAACCTTTTAATTGTCAAAGTAATTGCAGACCTTTGGAATTCTGTGTCTTTCCCCAGCATTGCTGGCTCTGGGAAGAACATCTTTATGGGAGAAGTCATGGACAAGACACTCTATCCTAATAAGGGGTGGTGGTAACACGGGGGGTGGTGGTAACCCTCACACTCTCTGAGTAAATCCCATTTTGGGGTGAGTCAGGGGTGTTTTTTTCTCCCCTCCCAGTTACCTGGGAGCTCAGCCAGTCTCTGTGCTTCTCGGAATCAATTTCCATTGGAATGTGATTCATCTGGGTGACCCACACGAACCAGTGGCTCTCCAGAAACCTGCAAAGCCAGGAAAAATTGTGACAGTTTCTGCCAGACATGGGGACATCAGGTGGGGTTTGCAGGGAGCAGCAGAGACTTGGATGGATGTTGACAAGGAATTGCCTGGAATCATCCTCATTCCAGGCTTGTTTTCTGCAAGAGCAGATGATCTGACTTTGCAGTTTTGCTTTTTTTTCTTGCATTTTCAGTTTCATTAAAAATTTTGGGGATAATGGGCCAGTTGTGATAAGTTTCCAGCTTGATTTCAGACTTGGAGCTTGCACAGGATTACCTCCACAGTCAGCTGGGAAGAGAGTAGGATGAGACACTCTGGGAGGGTCCAGCCATGACCAAAGTGGGATCAGCAGTGTGTGGGAACAGGGAATGAGGAAAGGGAGGAGCATCCTGGCTGGACCATCGTGGGGCAGGGGGAGATGCAGGTAGGAGATGTCGAGTGCCAGAGGAGCTGGAATTGGGAGGGAAGCTGGAATTCCTGAGAGGGAAATGAAGCAGTGGGACACAGCAGAGCTGAGGCCAGGCTCAAACAGCACTGGAGGGATGGCAGAGCAGCAGGGATGCCCCTGAGCCCCTACCTGACAAACGTGAGGAGACCCAGGGATCCCAGGATGCCATAGAACGGGATGTAGGTGAGGAAGTAGCGCAGGTAGTAGCTGATGGCCCAGGCCAGGTCCTGGGGGGAGAGAGAAAACACCAGGCATCACTTTGCCCATCTTGGGTAATGTGTCCTTGCCGGGGATGTTGGGAACAGTGGGTAATTCCTGCCTGCCCCCTGGCCTCCCTCTCTGCTCCAGTTTCCTGCCAGACCCCATAAGGATGGAGGGAATGTTTCACTCACCGCCCAGAACCTGCGCCTGATCATGGTCGAGATGATTTGGATTTGGAAATACACAGGGATGAGCAGAGGCGGGAAGACTGCAAGGCAAAGGGAAATGGTTTGGCCATCAGAGGGGTGGGAAGGTATGTGGCATGAGGGACTGCTTCCATGGAACTGGGGACATGCAGTTTTTCCATGGAGCCTCTCACATGGAGGTCATTCCCAGCCTCAGCTCTTTTACATTCCCTTGCTCTACAGGGCAATGTTCCAGGTGTTTGGACATCCCTGAGCTGATTTTGGGAGCTGCACAGGGTCCTGAGGAAGGGTGGGATGAGCTGGGATTTGAGGAGTTGCTCTGCTCACACAGTGAGGGCTGGAAAGGACAAGTGGCATTCCAGGAAAAGGGAAGAGAGGAGGGTGGATACTCACTGAGGAAGAAGTACTCGTGCTGGTGGTTGTAAGGCAGGTACTTCAGCTTCTTCTTGCCGTACTGCAGGACACAAGGACACAGCTCAGCCTGGGATCAGGATGTTCCCAGGTAAAAGCAGATTCTCTGCAATAATTCCTAATTTATTGACCAGGGAGTTTTGACTGAATTCCCACCAGCGATTTGGTGTGATTAAATATCCTGACTTTGTCCTTGTGTTAGGTGTAAACTCAATTTTTACAGATAATCTCTATTTACTTGATGGGATTTTGATGCACTTTGCCTGCTGCCATCCCTGTGTCTGTGATAAGAGCTGCCAGCACCTCCATCTTTACTAATATCAATGTGACAGGGATGAAATCTGATTTTTTGGAAGGGAAGGCTTGTAGCACCGACAAATCAGGCACATTATTCCCTCTGGGCTGAGCTCTGCAAAGCTGTGTACTTGGCATCATCTGTAAAAGGATTATATACCAGTGTGAGAATATTGGGATAGACTGATCCAGGCCTAATATTAGATATTTTGAGGAAGAAATCCAGTTTTCCTTGTTACCACAAATGTTTGGGTTTTCCTTTAAGTCTGCTTTCTCAATAATACAAAATCTGGCTGAGAAACCATTTTTAATGTTGTATTCCCCTGTGTTGTCTTTGCTGCTTGTCCATTTTCTTGGGGTTTTGCTTTTAAAACTAGAAACCCTTGTTCCATTGTGAAAAACACACAATTTAAGTGCTTTGCGTAGGTTTTTATAAACAGGCAGTAAATATTTTGGCTCTGGAGGGGCAGATTGAATTAAAATTAAAATCACTTGATGCTGGAAGACATTTGCTATGGAAATGGAAGGTTAGTTTTGAAATGCTCCTGCTGGAATACTGAGGAACACCATATTTCCCCCTCATGCTGGCACTTCAAGCCAGCAGGATGAAGTGGCCTTGAGTGGCTTTCTCTCCAAGTCCATCTGCATTATTTTTTCCGAGTTAGCCCAGGACACTGTCTCCTGTGGTCAGCACAGGAAATGGATTGGGAATTAATAGTCAGTGCTGCTCCTCAGCCCAAGGGTTGGCTCCAAACTCCTGTCAGACAACGTAGCCAGACGAAATCCCTGGATTAAGCATTTCCTTTCTAGCATTCCTGGAAGTCCTGCCTGTGTAAGTCATGTCTAACAATGGGAGCCAACTCCTGGATTTGCACAACCACTCTCTGAGGGCCCTCTCAGACAGTAGGTTTCCACGTTTTCCCCACTTTTCCTTACCTCCACGGGCTGTGTGTCCCCAAGGACAAAAATGTGCAGCATGTTCACATCTGGGTCCTTCTTGAAGATGTTGGGCTTGGCGTGGTGCTGGAAGTGGCGGTGGTTCCACCAGTTTGCAGAGGCACCCTGGGCAAGGAGAACAAGGAGTTTTCATCCATGGGGAGCTGCCATCATTTGGATGGAGCTTACCCCATCATTTATGAGAACTAAAGTGGTGCGACTCAGATTGTGGCCAAAGTAGGATTTGCTTTGGAAAGAGCAGCAGGCAGGGAGTGCTGGAGCTGTTGGTTGCTATGAGACTGCTGGTTCCAGAGGGATCCCCAAGGAACATCCATATTGAAAGAACATGGAATAAATACACTCTGAGTGAGGTACAGGTCACTGTGTCTTCCCAGAAAATCCTGGAATGGTTTGGGTTGGAAGGGACTTTAAAGCTCATCCAGTTGCAACCCCCTGCCATGGGCAGGGACACCTTCCACTAGCCCAGGTTGCTCCATGGACAATGGTCACCAACTTTTTTTGTGCCTCTGCTCACTTTGGGAATTATGAGAGCCTCCCTTTCCTACTGGGCCACAGCCAAAGGGATGGATTCCCAGAATTCCCTGGCTCCATAATTCCCTTTACCTTCAGGTGTCCAATGACAAACTTGTGGAAGATGTGGTTCCAGGAAGACTTCTTGAAGACAGAGAGGTGTCCAAAATCATGCTGCAGCCAGCCTGCCTGGGCCTGGGATGAGGGGAAATCAGATAGTTAGGAAGATATTGGGAATCAGAGCTGAGCAGGAAAGAAATGGAGATGGAGGGCATGTTGGGAGTGTGAGGAAGAGCCCTCTTTGTCACCTGGCAAGTTGTAAGGATGCAGGCAAGGATGAGGGTTGTGATCCAGCCAGTCCCAAAGTAGGAAACCATGAGCCAAGCCAAAACTTCCATGGCAATGATGTGGCCCAGGTAAAGGGAGAAGAACAAAGGGCTGGCTTGGAACAGGTTCATGTCCTCCGCTGTCTTCCGCAGGGTCCGGAAATCCTCCACCAGCTGGGACTGCAACGGGACAGGCAAGAGCAGGGTGAGGCTTGGGAGTGAGCCTGGATAAGTTGCGGGATGGATGGATGGATGGATGGAGGAAGGATGAGCTCCATGCTAAGGACCCTGGCTTCATATTCCAGCTTTTTGCCCTGTATTCCTAGGAATAAGCATCCTGGCTGGTCTGAGCCCACATCCTGACCTTTTGGACCTGAAGCCAGGAGAGTAATCCAAGCTCTGTTGAATGTCCCATCACCTGATGGCTCTTGTCTGAATGAGCTTCCCAAGCAGCAAGAGAAGCTGGAGCAAGAGGGAATTCAGTGCTATTGTGCCTAATTCCAGAGCTCTGATAATGAGCACCCACTATCACCCGTCATCCATTCAATCCGTGGGCCAGCCCCTGTGCAGCCATCCATGAGGAGCATTGCTGGGTCACTGGGGGCCAGCGTTGTCCCCTCTATTGTGAGTGACACAGATATCTCACAATCATGGCCAGCCACAAACAACGGGGCAGGATTGAGTTTCCTGGCCAGTTGTGCCACGCTCTGGGCCTGAATAATGGATGAGCAGGGATCCAGAGCTGCTCTGGGGATGGGCAGTGGCTGCTGCTCCTTAGCACGGCCACCAAAGCGAGACTTGTGTTTTGGAGCTTGGTCACCAGCAAAGGAGCAGCAGAAGGGACCCTGGAGCACATTTTCCATTCCATATGTCTCAGTTCCCATTTCCCATCAGGATGGGATCAGTCCAGCCTGGGTGCCTGGAACGGGCTGCCAGAAATTGGCTGTTGGTGGCTCTGTGGGAAAGGCAAGGTTTGTACAGCCAAAAGTGTCACCCCCTTTCCACACACATGTGATAGGATGCAAATACTGCTACACGGAGATGTTCAGTCACTGAGAACTCTCCCTCTCTGGAGAACATCCCAAGAGGGAAAAACCAGTGGGAATAGCCACCCTGAACCCCAGCTGAGGAGCAAAAACTCACATTTTTGTCTCGGTCCTGGCTGGGCTCCCCTGGAGCGAGTTCTCCGATAAGCAAGGGCTTGAGAAACTTCTGCACCAAGGTGGGATTGATGTGGAAGGCCTGGAATGCATCCTGGAGTGGAAACAGGAGGAACTGTGTGAGATCCAAAAGTCAAATGTGTGTCCTATTCACTGTGACATTCCCACCCACCTCCAGCAGTTGTGGAACCTGTGGAAGAGGGGGACCAGGTGACCTCCAGCTCTGTGATCACCGTTTGGGACATTAATTCCACTAAAGCCTGATGAATTTGCTGTCCTGGGAAGGGTGAGGCCTGGGATGGCATCCAGCCATATGGTGAAAGGCACCTCAAGAAATTCTTTCTAAGCAACTAAATACTTAAATCCTGTTAATTCCCTTAGAAGGTAGGCAGAGGGGAATTTGTGCAAATCCTTCCTTAGGATAAAAATACCCTTGGAAAGTCTGCTCGTGGAGGCAAGTCAAGAGAGGGGGTGACTGTGGTGACTGAAGCTGGATGTGACTGTAAACACAAAAAATATTCCTGGGTGGTTTGGCCAGGCCTGGAGATCCCAGTGGTAAAACAGCGGAGGAAAAAGTGGTGACTCTTCAGAAGAATAATGCCTTGTTTGTGGAGTCATGTTGATCCTGGCATTCATGAGCTTATCTGACTCTTCTTTTTCTCTATTCCTTCCCCTTCCACATATTTTTGTCTACCTGTATCCCACAGGTGCCTGATGCTCGTGAGATCTTGGCCAGATCCTTTCACATGGCACAGTTGGAATTTTAACCCCAAGGACAGCAGCAGGGCCAGAAAGCTGACCCAGATCAGAAACCCTCACTCTGTCCTTGCCCTTTCCTCACTGCACAGAACTGGAGTCAGCTCTTGGAATTCACCTGGGAGAACTGGAAATATTGGTTCCATGAAGTGCTGAGAGAGTATGGAAAAAAAAAATAGTTATAAACAGGAGTCAGGAGCACCGTGCTCTGGCCTTTCCACCCTTGTCCTGTTGCCTAAGAACTGTAGGGACAAACTAAAATCTCCCTCCTGACTCTAAAGAGAAAGGGTGGATTGAAAAGTGCTCCCTCTGTCCAGCTGACCCTTCTGGGAGCTGCCCTCCATCAAAAGTCTGGGGTTCAAAGGAGCCAGGCAACGACCTCGGGCCCAAGGTCCACCAAAATCAATAGAAACTTGAACCCATAAATGTGTCACTGAAATGTTGACTCTGGTTCCTATTTTCCTTCTCTGGAATGATTTGCAGAAGATGTGAAAGAGGAAGGAAAAGCAGAATGAGGGGGGAACTGAATAGCTGACTGTGCCTACTGCAAGGCTCTGCAGTTTTGGGTGAAAAAAAAGGGGAAGGAAGGGAAAGCAAGAGAGGGTGACACATAAGAAGCATTAAAAAATGTCCATTCAATACTATCTTAACTGCTGGGAATAAAAAAGTCTTTGGAGGTCTGATTGGGTGCTCACTGCCTGGAGATCCTGCAAGAGACAGAAGGATTGGATTTTTATTGTGTGTATCTCATGAAGCTCCTGTACTAATAGGTCCCAAATATAAGATAGCACCTGGATTTTGGAATTGTCCTCAGTTCTGTACTGCAAGTGATAAAAAGCTTAAGGAAGAAGATAATCCCTGGGAAATGCTGTGTGATGTTGGCACTTGACCTCCCAACTTTGTGATCTACTGACCAAATAAGCCGAAGTGTTTTATGGGATGTGGGAATTATTCCAGCTGCTTCTGGTGAAGAAAAAAAAACCCAAAAAAAAGAGCTTTGTATAATGGAGATATGAGCTGTACCTGAGCACTGGAAGTGCTTAGAGCCGTCAGCACAAGGATTTTCTTTTACATCCCTGAGCACCTCTGGGACAGAGACACTGCAAAGTGTCCCTGCCTTCGTGTTCTGTGTGTGAGGTGACACCAGAACAGGCTGGCCCAGACTTGGATGTTGTGTTTAAAAAAAATCATAGAACCATGGAATGGTTTGGGTTGGAAGGGGCTGTAAAAATCATCTCATTCCACTCCCCTGCCATGGGCAAGGACACCTTCCATAGACCAGGTTACTCCAGATCCCATCCAGCCTGGCTGGGACACTGCCAGGGATCCAGGGGCAGCCACAGCTTCTCTGGGCAACCTGTGCCAGGGCCTCCCCACCCTCACAGGGAAGATTTTTCTCCTAAAATCCAATCTAAAGCCTCACAGGGTCAAGGCCAAGCCTTTCTCCCCTTGAACAAGAAGGTTTTTTTGGCTGTAAATGGTTGTTCACCACAGGGAAGCTGCAAAATTGATGCCAATCCTGATTTAGTGCTCGGAGGGGTGATGTAACAATTTCAGAGCATTTTGAAGGCCATGCCTTCATGGAGTGTGGGATGCAACGTAGGGTGGGGAGGTGGGAGGAGGACCAGCAATCCTGGAAGCACTAACCTGTGTTTCAGCCTCCCTTTCAAGGATTCCAGACAACTGCAGTAGCAGATGCTTTTTGGTTGCTAATGGAGATAGGGGAGTTAAATTCTTGGGGACAGGAGTCCAACTCCTCCTGAGTTGGACTGAGAGTTGAGCAGCTCTGTGTTTAGGCACTTAAAAGCACAAACCTGGCCCATCTTTTTGAGGGAGAAAGCTACTCATTCAGAGGATTTACTGAAAAGGCACAGAAGGGCCAAAATGCAGCTCAGTGCTTAAAGGAAAAGAATGGAAAATAACCATGGGATGCAGGGAAATGGGGGCTGAAGGGAAGGGAAGGTTCTGCCGAATAATTTTGTCGCACATGGAGCTTCCTCCTTGCTGAGGGGTCAGGAGCTGTGGGAGACCAACAGTTCCTGTTCCTGCTTGGTCTCTGCACGTTTTGGGAAGAGCTCTGAGGCAGCTTGCATTTCACGAACACGCCCTGAGGGGAGAACATGCTCTCTGGATGCACTTCTGAGGAAGGTTGTTTTGAGGGGAACTCCAGACAGCAAACAATTTATTTCTAATTTGTTCCTTTTTCAAGGCAGGGGTTTTTTTGTTGTTGTTGTTGTTGTTTGGTTTCTTATCTTTTACGTTGCTGAAACCTGAGAGGTGGCTGAACCCAGCGCAGGAGCAGCTGGAGCAGCAGCAAATGGTTTGCTGCTTTTCTTTTTCTCTCTCTCTTTTCTGTAGCAACCTGTAACCAAATTCTCCAGAGAATTTTCTCCCGGGGAAAAAAAAAAAAAAAAGCTAAAAAGCTCCTTGTTTTAAAGCCTCCTCACAGAAGCAACTTTGAGACACAGCCTAGCCTCTGTTTAACCCTCCCTGTGCTTGGCTCCGTGACTCTGCATGTCACAATCTCCACACTGGAAAAGGGGAGATTTGGGACGCCTTGCTCCTGAATTCAGGGCTCGAGGCACGGCACAAGCAGGAGACAAAGGCAATCCAGCAGGATTTAAGCACAGCAATCCCTACCAACCCATCTTCCAGACACCACGGCTCCGGGGGTGGGGGGGGTAGGGGGGACCTGCATCCGCTTGGACCGAGCTGGGAGCAGCGGAAGGGCTGAGCCGGCTGTCCAGCAGGTGTTGGGGAGATGGGGACAGGGGACAGCAGGCAGCTGGCTCCCTTCACGGAGAGAAGGAGCTGTCAGAGGATGCTGCTGGAGCCGGGAGAGCCGCGGGGGTCGGTCCTTACCGTGGCATCTTCGCCGGCGCAGTGGCTGATCACTCGCTGGCCCCCCGGGTGCCTGTTTGCCCACTTGGTGACATTATAAACCTTTCGCTCTATCACCAGCCACTTGTCCGTCCTCAGGTTGTGCTTCTGGATCTCCTCCCAGGTGTAGAAGCGGATCTGCGCCGCCGGCTCCCCCGAATCCCCCCCTTGCTCGCCCCCTTTCCCCATGGGGCCACTGGATTCTTTGTCTTCTTGCCCAAAGGGGGAGAGGAGTGGGGGGAAACTTGTGCCCGCGCCTCTTAGGGATGTGCTGGAGAGGAAGAGCTTTCCTGCCGGGATTGAACTCAGCTGATCCCCTGCTCCCTCCCTTCGCCTTCGCTCATGTCCTCCCTTCTCTTTGTTTCTGGCTTCCCAGCCCTTGGAATCTCTCCGCCTGCTCGGAAGTGCCCCCTAGGCTGGCTGTCCCCGCACTGATGCACTTTATCCTCGCACATAGCCCTGTGTTTTGAGGGAAGCTCGGCCCCTTCTACCCACACCCCCCCCTCGCACCCTCCTCTCGGGCATCCTCCTCCCCCCCGGCATTCTCCCCCCTCGGCATCCCCTCCCTCTCCCAGCATCATCCTTTCTCCCGTGCATTCTCCTCCCTCCCGGCATCCCCCCCTCTGCCCCCCGCCCCAAACTCAGCATCCTCCTCCCGCGGGCATCTTCCCCTGCCCGGCATCCCGCCCCCCTTTCCCCGGCACCCCCCCTCCGCTCGGTGCCCGGGGCTCTCCCAGCGGGATCAGCCGAGCCCCGGCGCCAATCCCGGCTGTCCCGCCGCCCTCCCACTCCCGGCCATTGGCCCGTCCCGATCTTTCGAAGCGGCTGCGGGCCGGGACCGCCCGGGGCCGGGGGACGGGAGGGTGGGAGCCCCTCGCCTCCTTTTCCTCCTCCTCCTCCTCCTCCTCCCGCTCCGAGCTTCGTGTCCTCGAGATTTTTTGGCTTCTGCTGTAAAGGGCTGCTCCCGCCTTTTTTTTTTTTCCCCCGCGTTATTTTTCTTCTCCTTCCTCTCCTTTTTTTTCCTTCCTTTCCCCTGTTTTCTTTCTTCTTTTTTTCCCTTCATTTCCTTTTCTCCCCTTTCCTCCTGCCCCACCTTTCTCACTTTCCCTCCTTTCCCCTCTTTTCCCCACCTTTACCCCCTTTCCCTCCTTTTCCTCCTTCTCCTCTTTTCCACTTTTCCCACCTTTCCCCCTTTCCTCTTCCCCTCCTTCCCCATCTCCTCTTCTTCCCCATTTCCCCTTCTTCCCCCTTGCCCCCTTTTGTCCTCTCTTTCCCCTTTTCTTTCCCCTTCCCCCCTTTTTCATCTCTTCTCCTCTTCCCTTCTTCTCTCCTTCCCACCTTTTCCCCTTCCACTCCTTTTCCCCTCTTTTTTCCCTTCACCCCTCCTCCTGCTTTCCTCTTTCCAACCCTTTCTCCTTCCTTCCACTCTCCTTTTACTCTTTTTTACCATTTTTACTCTTTTTTACCATTTTTACCTTTCATACCATTTTTACTCCATTTTTACCTCTATTCTATGTCCCCTCTTTTTCATACATTTTTTTTTCCTGCTTTTTCCCCTTTTCTGCCTTTTTTTCCCCCCCAGACTTCTCACCCCACTTCTCACCACTGAGCTCAGACAGGAGCTGTTGCTGTTCTGCCCAAAATCTGCATTGTTTTGCTCTATTTTTGCCAGGCTGCCGCTGCTGGCTGCCAGACTTCACAACTTTCCTGTGTCACAAGCAGAGCTGGTTGAGCCCAGCCAGAGCTCCCTTGCCCCAGGCCATGCTTTTGTTAACAGGTGGGATAAAGTCATCTTTGCCATCTTTTCCTTGCCGTGGGGCGCTTTATTGTACACGGTTCCCGTTGTGAGGTTACGCAAGGTGTGGTGTTGCAAGGACAGACAAAACCAGCACGAGGCACTTTCCCTGCGGCTTTGCTCACCTCTGACAGGGCCCTTGGCCACTTTCCAGGGCCAGTCAGGTGTGATCCCCAGCTTTCCGGGTGATAGGAATCTCTTCTTGTGATGATTTTGCATGAATAAGTGGCAGGGTTATTAATCCCTTCTGTAGTGGCACAGGCTGGGCCTAAGCAGGGGAAGGAATGCACAGGGTTAACCACGGAATCACAGAAGGGTTTGGGTGGGAAGGGACCTTAAAGACCATCCAGTTTCAATCCCTTGCTGTGGACAGGGACATATTCCACTATTCCAGGTTGCTCCAAGCCCCATCCAACCTGCCCTTGGACACTTCCAGGGCTGGAGCAGCCACAGCTTCCCTGGACAACCTGTGCCAGGGCCTCACCTCCCTCAGGGAAGGGTTTCTTCCTTAATATCCAATCTAAATCTCTCCTCTTTAGCTTTGTGCCAAGCCATGCTAGAGCTTTCCTCTGTTTCTGCCTGGTGTTAATGCTGCAGGATGGCTTCAGCCTATTAAACAGTCCTTGCCTGTGGTGTGGGGTGAGGAAAGTCAGAAATGACAGGAATGTTTTGCTAAGACTTGCTCGTTTTATTTAGTTTGGTTCAAAATAGCTCTGTGACAAGGATCGGACTAAATTGCAGCCAGACACCACATTAAGGTGGACCTGAAACTTGTTGCCTGTGATGAGGGAAAAGTTTGCTGAGTTCTTTGATTTTGGGGATTTTAATCCTGGATATGTACAATTCAGGAATAAATTCTTCCCTCTGAGTTGGGGAGGCCCTGGCACAGTTTCCCAGAGAAGCTGTGGCTGCCCCATCCTTGGAAGTGTCCAAGGCCAGCTTGAACAGGGCTTGGAGAAACCTGGGGTAGTGGAAGGTGTCCCTGTCCATGGCAGGGGCTTGGAATGGGATGAGCTTTAGGGTCCCTTCCAACCCAAACCATTCCTGGAGTCTATGTTGATTCTACAAAATGAGCTGGTAAGGAGGTTGGGTACATTTTGGAATTTACCTGTAGATGGACAAAGAAGCAAAATCAGCGCCCAGAACTCCCCACCTGGATATTTCCCATGGAAAATTGCACCATAACTTAATGACAAGCCATTGAAAGATGCCTCTAAAATAATCCCTGCTGCTCTCAGCCTCCAGCAGCACAGCCAGCCCGGCTGTCAGGCTTCAGGCAGTGCTTGTTCCGAGTTTTCTTTGGCTCCTGGGGCACAAACCAGCCCCAGCAAAGAGAGGAGAACAGGCTCTGCTCTATGGCCAAGTGGGTGAAAGGCTGCGGTTGCTGGCCGGTGTAGCTTTAGCAGCACAAAGAGCTTGTGTGAGGGACATAAAAGGCCTGAGTTTAACCAAAGAGTCACGAGATTTGGGCAAAAAAGGTGAGGAACATGAGAGGGAACGAAGTATGGGAAGGGGGATGTGGAAGTGGAAGAGCTCTTGCAGGGAGCCCACGTAGAAGTGGCATGTCTGCTCTTCAGCTAATGAGTCAGTGAAGGATATCTTACTGGGATAGACCAGAATGGTGAAAAAGCAGGGAAAATTGGTAGCTCAGGTATCTTTACACTGTCTCATGCATTGGTTTAGTGTAAAAGAAGTGGAAATCCTGAGGAAAGAGCTTTAAAAATGTGGTAAAAAAAAATGACATTTTCTGTGTTTGTTTTCTCATCCCTTTGTTGAGTTTTACACAGGAGCTGGCAAGGTCTGAGAAGTTTCTTTTAATTTGGTTTTTAGAAAGGACTGGACTTTGACAGCAGCACCCAGGCTGGCATCAACATGTGGAAATGCCCTGTAGCTGTGCTGCAGTCCTCATAGATGCAGGGAAAATGCTCCTTTTCCCCCAGTTTATAGTATGAGATCCATCACTTGGTAAGGCTGGGTGGCTCCAAGGCATGTGGTGGGAAGAGGAGGCAGCAGGAAAGAGCAGTGAACAAGGGAAAGACATGCAGCAGGTTTATGAAGGGGAAAAATGCAGGAGCTGAGGATTTGGGGAGAAAAATGGAGTGAAAATCAGGTTTAGCTGCACCTTTAAACTTTTTGACACTTTTAATAGACTTTTTGATACCTTTTTCCTTTCTGCCAAGGAAAAATACATGGAAGGAGAGAGAGGACCCCAGGTTTTCCCTGTCTTCCACAAGAGGGAAAGGCTGAGGAGCTCTGAACTTAAAAATAAACAATAAATTGAATAATAAATTCAAACATAGTGGGAAACAGCTGGGCTGGGAACGGGGGGCTGGAGCCTGAAGTGAGGGAACCCAATGATTAGGTGAGTTTTAAAACAAAACACTACCAAAGGTTTCTGTGATATTTTTTACTCTGGATATTTTTTACTCTGACATATCCCACTTTTTCCCTGGTCCTGGGAGAGTGGCTGAGAGCTGAGGAACTTTCTGAGGGAAACAACCAGCAGAGGAACAGAAATCCCCATTGTGCAGCCATGGCTGGCAGGGGTTCCACATTCTGCAGTGGATCTCGGGCTGCCCGTGGGATCATCAGGGTCAGGGCACAAACTGCTCCGGCTGCTGGGGGAGCAGAGGAGGGAGTCACACTCAGAAAGCAGCACGCACTGCAGCAGGGCAGGAATAAGGAGAGAAATGCTCTGTTCTGATGCTGCTTTGTCATGATTTCTAGTGAAAATCCTCCCGGTGTTCCCCCGTTCTCATCAGCTCCTTTCCTTTTTTTCCTTGCTCAGGTTTTGCTTTCAAAAGTGTAAAACTCTGAACAATCCCTGCCTCGCTCCCTCAGTTGCTAATCTGAATTTATGTCTTCTGAAGGACAAAAGATAAGCTTATTTTTATCTCCTCCCTTACACAGAGTAATTCCTGGGTGCTTTTTCTGGCAAGACGCAAATTCCTCCCAAATCTCAGTCTTTTTTTGTATCTAAATTTTGTTAGGTCAGAGCACTGAGCAAATGCTTCATGAAGTGACACTGTTTGTGTGGAAAATCAAGAATTTACTGTGGGTATAAAGTGTTAGCAACCCGAACAAAGAGTTCTAGGAACAACACTAACTCATTTAGGCCAAGTTATTCCAGAATTCCAGCTCATTCCCAACAACACAAGAATAAAGGGAATATTTCCAATTTCTCCCCCTTCCGCTGGTGTTACACAGATCCTTGCAGTGGATCCTAAGCCTGATGCAGGAGTGGTGTTACAGGGAGCTATCAGGAGCTTCAAGCTTTTCCCTGGTAGTAACACAATGACTAAATTAATGTTTTCCTGCTGCATTTGCTTCATCAGCGTGGTTGTTTTAATTGTGCTGATGACAGAACCTTGTAAATCACACCACCACAATTCAGCTGTGCCCGGAATCTTCAGCTTTTCTTAGGCTGAACCAAAGCCAAGAACTGAGTCTTCTTTTAGACTCTGCCCTTTTAAACTGGTTTTCAGCATTTGTTAGTTTTCCTTTAATGTTTTTTCCCCTGTGGTTTCAGACCTCACCATCCATCATTGTAACTCATTTTCTCTAAAAGGAGAAAAGAAAGGCTGCAATCCTTTCAGCCCATCTCCCTCTTTCCCTGATTACTGGTTTGGTCAGCAGATGCCCAAATATTTAGTGATCCCTCACCACCCAGGTCACTTGGATATTTTAAAGCATGTTCCAGCCAAATCATGGTAGTGAAATAAGGAATTTTAATATATTTTCTCCAAATCCTGGTGATCCCCAGTCACCAGATCTGCAGGTAGATCAGAAGAGTGAACCAAAGAGCATCTCTTCCCTCCCCTCGGATTTTTTGGTGGTTCCTGGTAGCCTGGGGTGCTGGCTCACAGCGAGATGGTGACAGCAGATATGGAGATGGAAGCAGTGAAGGGGAAACAAGGAGTCAGGGCAATGAAGGACATGTTTTACCTGGTTAATTGTGATCCATCCAGGGATGGATGCCAGGAGTCCCAGCTGGATGTGGGATGCTGGTGAGTCTCTAACAGCAGCTGTTTTTTTTCCCCTGGCAGTTTTTATGACAAAGGTCCCGCTCTTCTCTCTGAGACACCCATTGAGGTCCCGAGTGCAGCAAGGGCAAGGGAAACAAGAACTGCTGGCAACTGGCAGGACACAGAAACCTTCACTGCTTGGGGCTGGGTGATTCCAGGAGCCTCCATGGCTTGTCTTGAATCATCTGCTAGAGGGAAAACAACCACAGCCAGGGGTTTCATGTCAGAAAGAGCTTGGAAGGGAATTCCAAGGGCTGTTGTATAATTTGTCTGGGAAAATGTGTTTATAAGGTGTTAACATCCCTTATAGCTGCTGAAAAAAGAGGAGGCACATGAACGGAACAAGAGTGGATTTAATCAAGTTTAGTGGTGCTTTTTGCCTGTTAAGATCCCTCAAAGCAAGTTTGCAAAGGTTTAACTCATGTAGGGAGATGGAATTTATTTGCTTTTAAGGTAGTGCATAGGAAAAAAACGCCTGATCTCTGTGTGTCCCCTGGATTCATGATAAAAGGTCATAAATATCAACTAAATTTAGGATAAATATTCTGTTGTGCAATTGATAATGGGGAAAAATGGAATTTGAAATAATTGCTGCACTGTTCTAACTGTTGCATTTTAAAAAGATGCTAAACATCTATTAATATTTATTACTGTGAATTGCTGAAGGGAGGGAAATAAAAACCTTCGATCCAGTGTTCTGCAGGCAGAGAATTCCAAGATGTGGTGGAGCCATCAGGTGATGCTCAGAACGCGAGGGGATGCAGCCTGGCGGCTCTTTGTTTCTATGGTTACCTTCAACTGGAATTGCTGTAACTAGGTCAGGTTGGAAGGTGTGAATGGAAACAAAGAAATCCGGGATCAATAACCAAGAGTTCAGGGTGCTGCCGTGGAAAGGGAGATGAGTGTGGGGAGAGGAATTTTAATTTGTAACTCATGTAGATGAAGTCCCACACAGATGGATTGGTCTGTTTTAGCGTCATTCACTCTTCCGGCGCTATTCTGCTGTTTGAAGAATCGTCTGCAGGGTTTTGATGCGATTTACCTTGTGGCAACACCTTCCCTCCCTCTGGCTGCATATCCAGGCATGAGCAGCCAAAAGGAGCCCTAGGAACAGGAGAGGCTGAGGCAGCTGGAAGGGAGAGGCAGAACAGATGGAAGAGAGGGAGAGATCTGCTGGAAAGGGGAAGCAGAACAAAGGGCAGGGAAGATAAGTCACAATCAGCCCAGAAATAAGGAGAAACAGGTTGTAAAAGTGGTTCAAAAGAAGGAACTTGAGTATGGGGAAGGGAAACTCCCTGGAAGGACAGTGGAGCCACGTGGGGGTCGGTCTCTTCCCCCAGGTAACAAGTGACAGGACAAGAGGAAACAGCCTCCAGTTGTGCCAGGGAAGGTTTTAAGTTGGGTATGAGGGAAAATTGTTGTCAAGGGTTGGCAAGCCCTGGACCAGACTGTCCGGGGCAGTGGTGGAATCAGCTGGGGGGATTTAAAAGCCGTGTGCATGTGGCACTTGGGGACACGTTTTCGTCGTGCCCAGCAACAGGACGAGCAGCAAAGGCCATAAACTAAAACTCCACAAGTTTCACCTGAACGTGAGGAACCTGCACATTGAGGACTTCAGGGCACCGGGACAGGCTGCTCAGGGACCTCTGGGAGGGTGTGGAGTCTCGGCGTCTCCCTCTTTGGAGTCTCCAAACCCACCTGCGTGCACTCCTGTGTCACCTGCTCCAGGTGACCCTGCCTTGCCAGGGGGTTGGGCTGGATGATCTCCAGAACTCCCTTCCAACCCGAACGATCCCGTGATTCTGTGACGGACGGGCTTGGCAGTGCTGGGGGACTCGCTGCACTCAGCGGGCTTTTCCAAACGAAATGATTCCGGGAAGCATCCCAGCCCGGACAGCCCGAGTTTCCTCCTGTCCCGTGCGGTCCATCCCCAACACGCCCGCATCCCGGCCACCCTTCCCCGGCCTCGAGGGCGGGCGCACGGCGAGCGCAGCCCCGTGGGCGGAGAGGACCGGGGTGGGCGGGGAGGCCCCGGGGAGGCGGAGCCGGGCCGGGCCGAGCCGAGCCGAGCCGAGCCCGGGCAAGGCGATCCCGGCCATGGAGGGCTCGGAGCCCGGCCGGGGGGGGATGCGGCGCTTCACCTGGGAGGAGATCGGGCAGCGGAGCGGGCGGGGGCCGGCGCCGCAGGAGCGCTGGCTGGTGATCGACAGGAAGGTGTACGACATCAGCCACTTCTGCCGGAGACACCCGGGGGGCTCGCGGGTCATCAGCCACTACGCCGGGCAGGACGCCACGGTGAGCGGCCCCGGCAGCCCGGGCAGGCGGGCAGGCAGGGAGGGATGGATGGATGGATGGATGCATGGATGGATGGAGGAGGGCTGAGCGCGGAGGAGGATCCCTCGGGATGGGGACGCGGCAGGGAGCCCGCGTGTGGCACGTTTGGATGCTCGGCTGTGACACCCGCGCGTACGCTGGGAGCCGTGCGCGAGGGAATACACGGAGCGCACGCTCCGCCGGGGATTGTTCGGGATTGTTTGTTACGAGGAAGCGTTGCTGATGGAATGGCTAAAAACCGCTACCGGGGAAGAAAAAAAACCCCAAACCAACCCAAACCGGTCGGTGATTTCTGCACACGTAGGAATATCGGGAGCTGCCCCCCGGGCGGCACACGCGGGTGTCGCGGTGGCAGAGCTGTTGTTTGCAAGCGCTCGGGCGCCTTCGCCCTCCTCGAACTTCCCGAACCCAAGAGATGGCACTCGAGCAAAAAATGACTGAAAGTCGTATTTCAGTCACGCAAAAGAAATTAATCATTCCCGTCTCAGTGCCAGCGGCTGTTGCAGAGCGGAGTAAATGCTGTTCGGGTTGGGTGTGGGGTGGTTTCGCCAGTGGTGTTTCCTTCCTTTGTCTGCTTGTGCCTTTTCCATGAATTTCTCCAAATGTGTGTGTTTGGACCCAAGAGTGGGTATGGGGTATGAATCTACTTCTAGCATGGTGTTGATGGACTGTGTTTCGGTCAGGATGGAATTTGAGATCTCCACGTGAAGATCCCATCGTATAATTATCATTTAAAGCCAAAAATAATAAGTGAATTTGCAACATTTCGTGAGGGCAGGGTGCACACGTGCATTTTCAAAGCCCCATCACTGGCACAGGTTGCCCGGAAAAGTGGTGGAGCCCCATCCCTGGGAATGTTCCAGGCCAGGTTGGATGGAGCTTGGAGCAACCTGGGCTAGTGGAAGGTGTCCGTGGCAGGGGGGAAAGAGATGAGCTTTGAAGGGCCTCTCCCACCCAAACATTCTGTGTTCCTGTGACCAGAAAAGGGTTAGCCCATGGTGTGAGCAGGGCTGGATGGTGGGATTGCAGCCAGCTGCATTCTTTAGGTGATGATATCAGTGCCACTGCCGGCTGCAGTTGAACTGCTGACCGCTCAGAAACCCCTGCCAAGTTTTATTTTTCCAGTGGTTTTGTCCCCGGGGATCAAAAGAATGAGACTCCTCAAAACCGGGGGAAAATGGGAGGTAAAGGAAGAACTCCCCTGCTTTGCTGTGTGATTTCTAGAAAGTGCAGTCAGCCATCCCCTGACCCCCTGCAAGCTGGGATTGCACTCCCAGGTTGTACAACCTCCATGGAAAGGATTGGTTTAAGTGTGTGGTACCATCCTCCCCTGCTCTGCCCACATACTCCTCCCCGTTTTTTCCCCCCTTTTTCAATGAGAAAATGCAAATGCTGGGTCCCCTCTCTCCTTCCCTCCTTTATTCAGTGACCCTGAGCAGGGAGGATGCTACAGCTGACCCAGAGCTGGCAACATCAGCCAGTTTTTTAACCCCTTTCCTGACTAGAGATCTTTTCAAAGGACATTTTATTTTAAAAGCACACAGTGATGGCCTAGTAATTATAGTGATAAGCAATGCATGGTGCAGGAATTTTCCAAAGTGATGCCCAGCAAGCAAATACTGTCCCAGAAAATTAAAAACGCCCCACATCCTTAGGCTGAGGGAGATTGTCAAAATATGCTAATTTGGGCATCAGGAGAGAAATGTGGAAAAGGAGGTAAGTGGGAGATCAGGAATTAGATGCCAAAGTGCCCAGGGAATTTGTAATTTAAATACAGGGACAGAATCTGTGGTGATAACAGCCACTCGTGGGTTTTTTCACCTGGTTGCCATGGAGATTGACATTACATTTAAATAATAAAAGTAACTGATTTCCCTAACAGGGATCTTTTGAATGGTCCAGCATATCATGGAATAGATTTCTTTTGCTGCCACCTGGTTTTCCTCCATCCTGTTCCTCTGTCTGTGTTTCAGGATCCTTTCATTGCTTTTCATCTTGACAAGGCACTGGTAAGGAAGTACATGAGCCCTCTCCTGATTGGGGAACTGGCACCAGATCAGCCCAGCTTTGAGCCCAGCAAGAATGTAAGTGCTTAAAAACATGGTATTTGGGGTGAAATTGCACTGTTTAACTTCTCCTACTGGCAGACAAAATTCCCTGTACCTAACATCATAGAATCTCCTGGAATCACTCTCGGCTGAAGCTCCATTTCGTGTCATCATTTGTAGTTTTAGCAAAGATTTGTCTCCAGGTGACCCTCAGCTTTCCCCCTTTTCATCCCTGAGAGGGAAAACTATGCTCCTCTTCGTGTTCTGAGGTGTTTTCCAACCAGTGGATGCTTTTGGGTGTCCCCACAGAAAAAGCTGGTGGAAGATTTCCGTGAGCTCCGTGCGACTGTGGAGAAGATGGGGCTTCTCCAGCCCAATCATGCCTTTTTCTTCCTCTATCTCTGCCACATCTTGGTGCTGGATGTTGCAGCCTGGCTCATCATCTGGTATTTTGGAGCATCCTTGGTGCCTTTCCTCTTCTCTGCGGTGCTTCTGGGCACTGTCCAGGTGAGCAACTACACATAATAAGCCTCGAAAAGCCACACTTGGGGAGTTGGTGCTCGTTGCTGTAAGCAGGGGAGAAATCTTATCATCATGGACTTCCCCAAATCCTGCTTCTTTCTGGATTCCCCCAAAAGGGCAAAACTACACATGCTGCTGTGGTAGAGCAGGCTTTGCCTGGCTTTTCCCTCCCCATGTTCCATCAAAGCCTTCCTTATTCCAGCCTTCCCCACGCCATGAAAGCCGTGCCCCGCTCCTGAGCTCTTCAGTGCCAGAACTCCAAGGCTGTGTGCAGGGGCCAAGCCACTGTGTTCCCATGGGAACTTGCAGGGAGTTAGAGGAGAGGGCAGAGCAGCTCTCAAAGCCCCAGCTATTCCTCCCGTGGCCAGCTGATCCCCTTGGAATTACAAGTACTCGGAGGAGGCAGCAGCAAGCTGCTCCTTAAAGGAGACTTTGTTGCCAATTTCAGAGCAGTTTTGTGAGGGAATAAATGCTGGTTCTCAGCTCCATGGCCGTTTTTTTCCCATTATTTTTTCTTTCCTTCCTCATGGAAACAACTGTCCAGGACTAAAAGTCATTAGGCAGAGTCTGGAGTGCACTGGTGTGTAGTGAAAAAGGAGAGTTTGGATTGGGACCTGGCAGTGGAAGTGCTCTTGCTATCCAGGGATACATTGTGAGGAGCGTGGGAGTGGGAGAAAAAAGCCCTTTTCAGTCACAGATCCTCCAGGCAGTTCTTTTTCCCCAGCAGCACTGTTGTTTTCTTAATTCCAGGCCCAGGCTGGCTGGCTCCAGCATGATTTTGGACACCTATCAGTCTTCAGCAAGTCCAGGTGGAACCACTGGGTGCACAAGTTCGTCATCGGCCATCTCAAGGTGGACACTGGGTGTGGGGAGGGGCTGCCAGAGCCCTGCTCTGCAGCCAGAACCAATCCCAGGATAAGGAGAGAACTAAGGGCAGAAGATCCACCTTCTTCAGGGCATTTTCTTCTCCTCCCTTCCCACAGGGAGCCCCGGCCAGTTGGTGGAATCACCTCCACTTCCAGCACCACGCCAAACCCAACTGCTTCCGGAAGGATCCCGATGTCAACATGCACCCCTTGTTCTTTGCTTTGGGGAAAACCCTCTCTGTGGAGGTGAGACCTGAGGGAAGCTGGGAGGCAGCAGCAGGAGGGCTCAAATTTGGGAAGCTGCAGAGAGCTTGGAGACTGGACACCAATTAGTTTGATTTTATATAGTGCTGCTTTGCCTTCCACTGGTCCCTAATATTCCTCAGTAACATTCCAGTAATTCTGAGATCTTTAGGTTCTTAAAATCTCACTCAAAGTTATTTTTGCAGTGTTGGGAGATAAGAATGAAATATTTGCCGTGATTACAAGTTCCTATTTCCCTTGATGAGAGACTTGCAGTTTTATGAAGATCAGAATTACAAGCTGCTCTCTTTTACCAAGATGAGTGTGACTAACTGTAGTGATCTGGGGATGGAAGCAGCAGGTGACAAGCCAGGGCTGCCTGGAACTCTTAAAATTCCTGATCAAAGAAGCTATTTTGGTGGTCTCAGCCTAGCAGTGGGTGTCAGAGTGGCTCCCATCTAGAGTCCAGCTCTATTTCTGGTACAGCTCTGAAAGTTAATTGAGTGGCTTTAGCATTTGCTGTCCTTTAGAAAGAAGTTATGTACATTCATGGTGTCACTTTAAATGCTCTGATTTGCATTGAAATTAAGGGATGAGCTGTTGGGAATTAGTTTGAACATGTACAGGGATATAATGGCATTCCTCAAGGAAGCCAGTGGCTTGATCTGTTATGTTTATACAGCAAACACTGAAAAATGAGTAGCCTCAGAGGGAAGATGATCTGTTCACCCTCATTCCTGTGGACACGGTTTCCTGTCTAGATGCTCATTTCTCTGTTTCCCAGACTAATTGCAAGGAGGTGGGAGTTCCACACACCATCATCTTTATTAACAGTATCATAACAGTACCATAGCTTGGGGGGTTTTTCTGATTCTGAAGCTCTGCTTTGTCAGCAAACTGTTTGTGTGGGTTTCAATTTCAGCATTTTTAGGCAGCTTGTGCCCTCTGTAGGGGCAGAGCTTCCTGTGCAGGTCACTGCCTGTGTGTGTGCAAGGCACTGCCCAGCCCCTCCTGCACCCAGGGCAGGGTGAAAACTCATCCAGGCTGAGATTCCAGGGGATGGTGGATGCTGGCTTGGTTGGACAGGACATCTCCTGGAAGTTTAGGAGTGCGTGCACACGTGTCTTCAGGGCCTGAGTAATTTGTGTATTTTAACAGCTTGGTGTGCAGAAGAAGAAATTCATGCCATACAACCACCAGCACAAGTACTTCTTCATCAGTGAGTAACCTCCCCCTCCACAGTTCCATGGGCAGCAGTCACTCTGCCCCTTTTCCCACCCCATCCCATCCTGTTGGGATAATTCATGGCTCTGTTTGTCCCTCCAGTCGGTCCCCCGGCGCTGGTGCCCCTTTACTTCCAGTGGTACATCTTCTACTTCGCTGTGCAGCGGAAGCAGTGGGTGGTGAGTCAGCTCCACGGGGCCAGGGGGGGCTTCTCCTGGGTTTGGGGATGAATTCCAGTGCCAGATTTACTGGGAGGAACTCTGGGGTTGTGTGTGTGTCTCTGCAGCAAAGGATGTGGGTGTAGATTTGGGAAGTGGTGTTTGCCAAAGGGCCTTTTTTTTGTGGAAGATCTGCGAGGTAACAAAAATGTTCTCTGGTGTTCTGGGCTTTGGTTTTCTCACTGCTTGGCTCCTCTTTAGATCCAGAGGTAAACATGGTGTTTTAGAGCATGTCCTGTCTGCTGTTTGCCCTCTGCTGGGCTCATGGAACCAGGATAATTCCTGAGCACAGGAATGGCTGGTGCCAGGTTGCTTTCTGATGAGGCTGGGGAGGAAAAATCAATCAGTAGAAGTTTCTGAGGGAGGTTTTAAAGGAAGCAATGGTAAATTCAGAACCCAGAAATTCCTCTTCTTAATGAAGTTTTCCCTGTCCCTTTTACTACAGGACCTGGCCTGGATGATGTCCTTCTACATCCGATTCTTCCTCACCTACTTGCCCTTCCTGGGGGTGAAGGGTACCCTGGGGCTCCACCTGTTAGTCAGGTATCATCCAGCTTGTAATTCCAACATTTTCACATTTTCTCTGCCCACTTTATATCAATCCTTTGTGTCAGCTTTTCTCCAACCTCCTGGTTATTTTTCTCATCACTCCCTGTTGTTCTCTCTCCCAATCCTTTCAGTGGGGCAGGGCTGGTTTCCTGTCAGGCTGCAGGAGGTGGAAGTTGTGTGTAGGTCTGATCTGATCAGATGTTTGGGGCTCCTGGTGTTCACTTTGTCAGGCAACAACCAGCTGGTGTGTGCACAAGTGTTGTGTAGTGGCTTGTTGCATCGTGGGTGTGTGGTCTGTGATGGGTTTTTGTGTTTGTACAGGTTTATAGAGAGCAACTGGTTTGTCTGGGTCACACAAATGAATCACATCCCCATGCACATCGATTATGATAAGAACGTGGACTGGTTCTCTACCCAGGTGAGACCTTATTGATGGAGCTCTGTGACAGTTCTGGGCATGCAAAGTCCATCTCTCTTAGCCTGGCCACCCTGTGGTGGCTGGAAATAACTGCTGGAGCTGTTGTGTCCAGCCAGAATTCCTGTGGGGATGAGAAACCTGTGTTTGAGAAGGGGCATTGCTAAAATAACACTTAAAATAGGACTTCTTTATTTTATCTCTCAGCTCCAGGCAACCTGCAACGTTCATCAGTCCTTCTTCAATGACTGGTTCAGTGGCCACCTGAACTTCCAGATTGAGCACCAGTGAGTGGAAACAGGGGTTGGGAATAGTTCCAAGGAGTGCTAGTTACACCAGGGCTGAAGAGCCTGCAAGGTCCCTCTGTCAGCTGAGACAAGAACAAAAGATAACGTGGGTTCATTTTGTGCTCTTTGTGTGGGGATGGAATGGGAACTCAGAAAAGAAAATTTCTGGAGCACCAGCAGCACTTCAGATCTGAGTTGCATGGCACAGGGGTGGGAATTCCCAGCACAGACACTGAAGGGACACGAGAGGGACCATCACAGAGCTGCCATGGCTGTGGCACAAGGGGAGCTTGGGGCACTCCCAGAATTAGGCACAGCAGAGGGGCCGGAATTCCGTGCGGTGCTGATGGATGCCATTGAATCACCGTCTCCTTTTCCCACAGCCTTTTCCCTACAATGCCACGGCACAACTACTGGAAGGTGGCCCCTCTGGTGAAGTCCCTGTGTGCCAAGCATGGCATTGAGTACCAGTGCAAGCCTCTGCTCACGGCCTTCGCAGACATCGTGCAGTGAGTACTGACCCACTGTGATCCCAAGCCCAGGGTTTTCCAGTGCTGTGGGAGAAATGAGAGGGACGTGGAAGGGGAGGGGAAGCCTCTAAAGGTCCCTTCTGACCCAGACCACTCCATGATCTCCTTTGCTTCGTCTGTAGATGGGAATTCTCCCCACGAGGCTGTGGATGGAACATGGGGTTCATTCCCTTGTTTCTCTCTTGGCAGCTCCTTGAAAGATTCGGGGGAGCTCTGGCTCGATGCCTATCTACATAAATAAGCAGCAGTGGATCCCTGCAGAGGAATTCCCCAGCCTCACTGCCTCCTGTGGTGGTCACCCTGAAGATCCTGCACTGAGGAGAGCTGGCTAAGCCAGAGGTGGGGAGGTGGTGCCGCTTAATTCCATGGATGAATGTAATTAATATGAATTTTCCTTTTTTTTTTTTTTAAGATGTGCTCTTAATTTTTTCTTGTGCTTCTTTCATTCCTCTTCTCTGGTGCTGAGTTCTGGGGAAAAGCTGGATGGAGGAGGTTGTGTCCCACCGAGCTGGGGTCAGCTTTGGGACTGGGAACAGATTCCTTTCCATCTGCTGATCCTTCATTTGCTGAGTATATAGGAGGGAAGCTTCTTATCTAACATAGGCTTTTTGGTGGTGGCTCTTGTTGTGAGTGTAGTAAGAAAGTTGGGACAGCATGAAATCAAGGAATGTGGGAATTAGGGAAATGTGGAAGCTCTAGGGTAGGTTCAGTATTTTCAACTCCCTGTTTGTGATAGGGAGCTCCCAGACCAATTTGTACATTATGTGGGTGAGGTGGGGAGGTGCAGGCAGCAGTTCTCTAGGAGCAGGATCCAGTTAGAGCCCTACCTGAGGTAGGGAAACAGGAAAGTGGAAGTTTTTCCACATGCTGTTTTCTGTGGGAATGCTGCCCTGCACATCTCCTCCGGAAGCCTCTGGGTTATTTGTCCACTGGTGACATTCAATGGGGGATCTGCAAGTGGTTTCCACAGAGCCAGACTTTGGAGTGTTATGAAGCCATTACTGAGAGTCAGAAGAGAGAGGAACCTGTCACATCCATTCTCAGGATCCCTACAAGGGTGACTAAGGAAGCAAAAGCATTCTAGGCCAGGTTGGATGGGGCTTGGAGCAACCTGGTGTAGTGGAATACAGTAAACCAGGGCAGGGGGTAGAATGAGCTGAGCTTTAAGGTCCCTTCCAACCCAAACTGTTCTACAGTGGTTCTGTGTGAAGGGTGAACATAATCACTCTGTGATTGCCTGAAGCTTTGGGTTTTTTTGAACCTCTGGGTGATTTGTTGCAAGGAGAGAATTCCTGACTCCTGGCCCATGGAGAGTGAGGCATTCCTGCCTGAGCTGCACACAAATCTAAGGAAGTTACAAAGGTGTTGGGGGCCAGACTGCTGTTTAAAAGTGTTTAACTTTTCATTCAGCTGCATATCCACAGGCACACCTCAGCCAAAACATTGCTGGTCTCTCTCTCTTGGATGATGTGCCTTCCAAACACACCCCAGGCCTGTGGGATTTTTTTGGAATAGTCTTGCTGCCTTTCCTGGGAGTCTTTTAATTTACTGCCCCAGCATTACAGATGCCAAACCAGGATGGATCATCTGCCACATCACTAAAGAAGATGCTCCATCACCCTGGTCCCCCAGGGACAGGTGGATTAGTATCCAGAAAGGATGGGTTGATTTTGAGGAATTTTTTCCATCCAACATCCAAAATGAGCATGAGGTGTTGAGAGAATGGAAGGAATGCATCTTCCCAGGCCAAGAGTGTAAAGCACAGGATAAAAGTGTAATGGGAATAATAAAACAATCGTTAAATACCTGTTGATTAAGACCATAAAGAAAGTGGGCCTTAGTTATTGTTTTACCTTGGTTTTTTCCTGCTCCATTTCTTTCCCTCTTATTACAACTGTGGATGGAGGAAAGTCTATTAATAAAATTCCTTATCTTACCAATTTTTGCTGTCATCAGAGTAAAATACATCTGTGCAAGAGTCTTCACACTGTGAAAGGTGGAACAAATTTTGCCTGTCCACAGCTGCAGAGAGAGAACCATCATAAACCTCTTTCTCCAGAATGTGCTTCTCCTGTGTTTTCTCTGCCACAATAAAGAGGAAACATCCACAATGCAATAAACCAAATTCCTGGATAACCAGGAAAAACAACACAGATGGGCAGATTCACAATCCTGAAGGGTAAGACTGAAAGGGGACCTGACTCAGCATAACCAGATACGAATGTGCTGAGTTTGCTGGAAGTTTTCCAGCCTCGAGAAGAGTTCTCCAGAGAGTTTTTTCCAGGCTCAAGATACACACTGAAATACACCTTCTTGGAAGAACACCAGCCCCAACTTCGCCATCTAGTGGAAACCCTTTAGCCTTAAAAGAGGAACCTGAACGTTGTGGAATAGCCACAGGGTGGCAGTCAGACATCAGAAGGGGAGGAGGACGTCCCAGAAGATCAGAAGGGAAGGATCCGATCATGAGAGAGTTGGCAAGGGTATGGAGTGACAGGACAAAGGGAAATGGCTTCAAACTGAAAGAAGGGAGGTTTAGATGGGATATTGGGAAGAAATTCTTCCCTCTGAGGGTGGGGAGGCCCTGGCACAGGGTACCCAGAGAAGCTGTGGCTGCCCCATCCCTGGAAGTGTCCAAAGCCAGGCTGGATGGGGCTTGGAGCAACCTGGGCTAGTGGAAGGTGTCCCTGCCCATGGCAGGTGGAAGAGGATATAGTTCCTGAAGATGTCAGAGGTTCACAAGGCTTTGAAGATGATCCAGTTAAGTGGAACATCATCAGACAAAGAGGTGGCTCCAACCTGGAATAAATCACTTTTTCCAGATCAGGGAGGAACATCTTCAGCAATGGAGCAGCTGGAATTATCAAAATGTCAGGGTGATGTTCAGACAGTTAAGGGTGATGGGGCAGCTGAAAGAGGAAAATGCTGTAGTTTTCCACTTCCCAACACCCACTCACTTAGACTCGTTAATGGTGCAGATTTGTAGTCCTTGCCCAACTTGTGGATGTGTTTGCATCCATTACCCGAATTCCTGAAGAGGGGATTGGTGTTCTTTATGGAATTCTCCCCACCTTTGGAAAAGCATGAGGAATCAAGCTGGTTGTAGATCCCCACAGGATAGATGGTGAATGCAGCCAAGTCACTCATAAACGGGAGGATTTGCTGCTTCCCAAGATTCTCTATAAGGAATATAAAAGAGATTTCCTAACAGGTCAGGTGTAGAGGACAAGTGCAGTAGTGCAACGCTGCACATGGGTGGGAAGGAAAGAGGATCACACTGGAAGAGGTTTCTCTGTGATTTGCATCTTCTGCAGGGACTGGTATTAAGTGTTGAGAAAATGGGGAGGAATTTCCACAAGGAAAAGTTTTGAAACAGCAGCAAAATGATACACCCATGACAGCTTATATGACATGCTGGTTGTGATGGTGCCCCTTAGGCAAGATTTCCAAAGGTCTGACTGATCCATAGTAATCTCCCTTGGCTTTGCTCACAAGAACCACCCTGGCCTTTTGATTTTTGCAGCTCATCATTTAGGTTCTTGTCAGTTTGGCGATTTTTTTTTGTGAGAGGATAAAATTGTCAGAGCTCCCTGAGCCCAATAAAAGAAGAAGCAGTGACTTGATCATAAAATGAGGAGTTTTCGAGCAGAGAATACTTCAATCTGTCAGTAATAAAGAAATATTCAGCAGCTGAAGTGCGGATCAATACCAGTTCAAGATACAGGGTAAGTGCAACTTCTTAGCACCAAGGTTAATTAGTGCAATTAGCAGGAGCAGTGGTAGATTGTCCTCGAAGGGAAATACAAAAATTCAGTAATAACTCCATTTTTTAGATGATAACTCCTTGTGTAATGTTTGCTTTGACTCAGGAAGAGATGAGGGCAGCCCTGTGGGCAGTATTATCCTAATTAGGTCACCTCCTGCATAATGGACCTTTTGGGATGAACACTAAGCCATCATTTAGCTGCAGACAAAGATAGAATGATAACTTCTTCTGGCAAGAAGGGATGCCAGTGTTCTAACAAGTGAGCCTGAATTCCTTTCCAGGATCCTCCCCCAATCAGTTAGGAAAAAGAAACAAGGTGAAGTAAGAAATGCTGGATGCTGCCCAAGTAAAATGACTGCAATGAGCTCAGGTTTTGACTTTTTTTTTGTTTTATTCCCTCTTCTCCCCTCATCCAAGAGGAAGATCAGAAACATGTGAGGCTAGAAAGCCACAGATAGTTCTGTCTTCAGCAAATATTCCGAAGTTACCAAAATAAAGGAATAAGTATGAACTTACGGGACTTAAATCCCTAGCAAAGAAGGGAGAAACAAACTCATGAGACCATTTTGGAGGGATGAGGGACAACCTGTGAGGCAGATTGGGAATGTAAAGGATAGTGAAAAGGTCATGGAACTACGAGTAAGAGTTGCTAAAGTGTCAAAGAAAAGTTAAATTTTGCAAAAGAAAACAAGTAGCAAAAGACGAAAACTACGAGTGGTGCCCTTGTGGGCAGGGTAGGAGGTAGAAGTTTAAGGATGAGGGACATCTCTGAGGCAAAATGTTTACATTGCCCTAAGAATATACCCCAAAACAGGTGGCTGAGGAAGGACAGAGGCAGATGGTGAAGGCCAGGGAAGGAATTGTGGCCAAATCTTGCTGCAGGCTATGCCACATTTATTGCAGAGGTTGAAGGCGGCCCAAGGCCCACGGGAAGGCAGATGGAGGAAGGTGCTCTGTGTGGAGGCTGTGGAACCACAGTGGGTGTTTGAATCTGCCTTAGGCCACTTTGGTCCAAATTAGGGTCACACAAGCCACATGTTAAACCAAACTTTCAAGCATGGGCACCTTTTGTGGAGTTTTTCTTCTGTGGATGCCCAATTTCAGGCAGTCAGAGCATTTAGGAATTTGTCAGCAGTGGGTGCTCTGCACTGGGCACAGAAAATGCAACAAAAATGCTGCCTGGTCTGAAAAAAACAACCCAAAATATGCAACAGTGAGAAAACAAAATGGGTTTGTTACAGGCATTTAACAATTTTATCTTGGATCATTTTGTGTCTTATTCTTTGTAACAATACAGAGCACTTGGGAGAGGAAAATTACAGAATTTATAACTTTAGATCAGCTTAATTTAGATCTTAAAGCCACAAAAGAGCCCCTGGGATTCTGACTTCTGTGAAGATGAAGGGTGCAAAGGGTTTATTTCTTAGAAATTGCAAAAAAAAAGTATATATATATGTGTTTTAATGCAATTTATTGTTCTGTGGGGAGTTTTAGATGAGAAGGTTCACAGGGCTTATGACAGAGCCTAATTTCGGCCCTCATTCTAATTAACAGGCCCTTCATTTTGGGTTTTTATTGTTTACCCATAAAATGTTACCCAAAGCTGGGAGGGAGAGCATGACTTTTCACAGGTGGTTTTTTCTTCTCTTTTGCAAAGGATGTGAAGATTGCTTTCACAGAGAAAAAAAAATAAGTGAATTTACTATTGATATCTGGATTAAGGAATGAAACAAAATTAATGAAGATTTTATATATCTGAGCAAATGAAACCTCTCAAGGCAGGGTCTTCATTGCAAACTTGACTCTGTCTATGAAAAAAACCCTTGGTTTTGCTTTAGGTTTCTCTTCCCATTTCATGGCACATGATATTCCTGATAAATAGCTCCATCTGAGATGCAGGGTGGTGTCTCATTAACCCAGAATATACTAAAAAAGGGAAAACCTGGTCCTTTTCTCTTCCTGGTGCCTTTTAATGCTTTTATCAAGCAATCAATTACTGGATTTTTTCTTCCTTTCCAAAACAAAATTTTGCCAACTGCAAAAGTTTTTGTCTGTTGAAAAGATTGAGAAGATCTTTCTGAATGCAGCCTTTTCCTGAATTATGGATTCCTCATTAAGTTTTGTGCTGGAGATAAAATAATTTTAATTATTTCTATTTCCTGGCTGTATTTGGGAAAAGGCACATCATAGTCACAGAAGAGGGAGTCTTGAAAAGGAGTCCATGAAATCCAGGAGGAAAAACAGGCTCTGTGCACAAAAACCTGTGTGTTGACTGTGGATGGATGCAGGTAATTTCCCTGGAGCCACTGTAGGGCAGAGCATCCCTGAGCCCTGCACAAAGGGCTCAGCATCCTGTGAGCTCCATTCTAGAGTCCCTTGAGGACAAACTCTTCAAAGTGAAGTTATTTTCTATAAATTAGGTGCTGCCTTCCTCCTGATGCAGAGACATTTCAGATCATCTCTGCTTTGATCAAAGATGCTGTTCCATGGTTCCAGCCAGGACGGGGCAGAGAGACTCAGCTCTGCTTCCAGAGGGAAGTGCAGATGTACTTGTAGATGCTGATCCAAGGTCACACTTTTCCAGCTTTCTCCACTGTTGACACCTAATTCTGGAGCCCTGTTCAACCCACAACTGTCTGTCTTCTATCTAGCAACTCTGGTGAGACTCTAAACTTTGTAAAGTAGAGATTCACCAGCCAGTTTTTCCCAGGAGCCTCACCTGGGAGATGTTCCCACGTGGGAGGCTCCATGAAAACCCTGTAAAAAAAAAAATCCTGTAAGACAAATTTACTCAGAACTTAAAGATCCTCTCTGGAGAAGATTTTCTTAGAAACAATATCGTAGGATCATTGATGCTGGAAAACCTCTAAGGTCATCAACCACTTCCAAGATGCTCCGGGCTATCTCAGTACCAGATTTATTTCTGGACCATTTATCTCCAGTGGCTTAAGTGTGAGCTGCAAACATTTATGTGACAGGGGATAAAAGCGTTGAGGCAGCAACTGCCAGCTGAGCAGTCACGTAGTTTCCTTGTGGAAACCTGGGAAATTGTGTCAAGTGCCTGTGCAAGGAGCCTCTGAGTCCCAGGAGCAGGGCTGTGGAGTAGCTCTGTGCACGTGTACCAGCTCCCGGGAACGCAGGACAGGCGTTCTGGCAGGTGTGTGGGCAGTGGTTGCAGAACACCAAGTGTGGTGTAAATGTACTTGAACAGGTTTCTCAACAGTTTCTCTGGGTAAGCAGGACTGTGCCTTTCACTGTCTGAGCTTTTCCGTGTGCCTCTGGAATCTGTTTGGTTGACCTGGATAATACAGGCAGAGGCAGCTTCTGCTTTCACATTGGAAAGGGATTTTCATTTAATAGAATATCAGTGGGCGTTACAGGCCCCTCTGGATGGGATCTGATGCTAAATAAATTCAGACAATAAATATTTGTACATGCTGTCAATACAGAGGACAATCATCTTAGAGTTCCCAAACTGAATTCCACCAGTTTGGGGGATGCTGGCACCCACAGTGTTAACAGTGGGAGTCACAACTGCTGACTCTGGGTGCAGGCAGAGACACTCCACATTTGTTCACTCCAATACATTCCTGGCTCGTTATCCTGCAGCTCCTCGTAGACCAAAACCAAACCCCACATTTTTATCTCCTCCTTTTCAAGTAGCTGCTACATTTCCAAGTGTGAATATAGAGAAGGGTTGTTTTTTTTTTTTGTACTTTCAGCCAGCTATGGAGTAACTTGATATTTTCACATGTGCACAAAACCCCACATCTGGGGGAAATTGCGTAAACTGTTGCATATTTCATTGCCACCACCTCAAGTACTGAACATTGATTTAGGTAAGACTCTGCACATATACATAGAACATGAACACAGACACTCTCAGCTCTTATTTAGAGCAAGATAAAGAGTTACAAAATACAGTGTGACAGCAGGGTAGAAATTATTCCTCCCATTCTTTTATCACTGTCTTCTGATGAATACCAGCAGTCACATTTCTCTTTTACTTTGGGTGGTTCACCAATTGCCACATGTCAGGAACTTTTAAATGGCAGTTTGGGGCTTGACTGATTAATTTGCAAGATGTTACATGATTTGAAGAATTAGAATTGCATCATTTGGAGTTCTGTGTCAGCCAGAAAACTGCCCACTCTGTGCAGGCAGACAGGGAAAATGCCTCACTCTGCTGAGGTGCCTTGGTCAAGAAAGTAGTTTGGCTTTTTTATCTGTCTTTATCTTTCTTTATCTTTCTTTCCTGCCTGAAGTCTGCAGCTTCAGCTGAGTGTTTTCAGTCCTTCTCAGAACTGGGAGTTCACACAACAACCTGTTTTCTTGGAATCCCAGTGTGTGAATTGTCTGGGAAACTCACTGTCACAAGAGATAGTTTACACCAGCAGCTGGGCAGGCTTCAGGCAGGGACTGGGCATCACTGCAGGCCACATTTGGGGTTATAGACCTAAGAAATTCAGAAACATAAATAGAAAGTTTGGGACGAGGGGGAAAACTCAGGATTTAGCTCAGTATTGCATTACAGAGGGGCATGATGGAAATACCCCATCTGAACCACCCCTGAACCACGTCTGCCTGCTGCTTTTACCTTCCTCAAAAGCACCCACGGCTTGGAATTTTGGGTTAAAAAAACCCAACCAGGATTAAGACACTGCTAAATCTCAAGTAGGGCAATGTTTCATATATATTGCTTAGATTTGTCTGCAAAGTTGATGTGAGTTCATAGAAAACTTGGCATTGCCTTAGCTGAGAACTCTTTACCTCTTTATTGCACAGCTGATCTTCACAGTATCAGGGATGCTAAGACTTGGTCTCTGCAAGAGTAGTGTTTAAGTAAAGTTAATTATGTCAACATTGCCTTTAAGCATGGTTTTATGAATCTACAGCCAAACTTGGTGTTAACAGTTATTGCAATCATCGTTGTTATTGTTATTATTATTGTTTTCACTATTATTACTACTACTCCTATTACTACAAAATGTTTTAATGTTATAGACTCATGAATTAATTACTTGAACAATTAGTTCATGGCTCAAGAACATACAGGAAACTCTGATAACAACTGTATGCAAAGTATTATCAACATAGAAGCCAAATTAGCTGGAAATAAAGAATGCTTTCTTAATGTGTCCTTTCTTTACTCTGATCTGGTGCTATTTTAATCAATTTTTTAATTAAGAAAGACACATTAATTTAGAATGCCAGCATCAGCACAGAAAGTTTCAAAGACCAGGGACAACCTGAAGGTCCTGGGTGGTGATGAGGTCATTCAGAGATAACAGGGGATCTTCCCAAATTTCTCTCTTTATTCCTGTTTGTGTTCAGTGGAGCAGTCAGACCTTGCAAAGGCAGCTCAGAAAGGACAAGAAGGAGCAGGGCTTTTCCTCACGGGTGTGTCGAAGCGTCTGGAAGAGGAGGGAACTCAGGAAGGGTGTGTTTGGACGAGGAGAGCCAACCAGCCCTTGGAAGCGCAGGGAGTGGCTTGGAGTGGGGCTGTATAACGGGCAGGCCAGGATGGGCCACCCTCAGCCTGGACACGGAGCTGCAGCGCTGGCACTGGAGAATTCCAGCACGGATGGCTCCACAGACTGGCCCCAGCGAGAAGGGGACGGGAGCCCTTCCAGCCTTTCCACAGCTTTTCACTTGGGAAGAGGTCGGGATCCGCAACGGCAAGGCCAGGCAAGGCCAGGAGCAGTGGCTGGTGATTGACAGGAAGGTTTATGATGTCAGCAAGTTTTCCAAGAGACATCCCGGGGGCAGCCGGGTTATCAGCCACTATGCTGGGCAGGATGCCACGGTAAGAGCTGGGAAAGCTGTTGGAGGAAGGTGGTTCCAGTGGCAGGGAAGGAGGATGTGGTGGGAATCCTCTCTGGTGGTGGTCATCACTGTGCTTGGTTGGAGAGGGGACTGAGAAAGCAGCACGATGATCTTGGGCTGCAGGACGTAAGGAAAAGTCCTACAAATACATTTGAACCCAGATCTTCCAGGGATTCCTGCAAAAAATCTTTGATGTAGAGGATTCCTCTGAAATCATTTGGTGCTTGTTGGCAGGAATAATAAATTCTAAGCAGATCTCCCAAACTATGCTGAAAGGAGACACTGAATTTCTGAATAGGCAGAAATCTGAGCACTGGAAATATGGGCATAAGCTTGTGATGTGGGAGATTTAATTCTTGTCACGACAAGACTCTCTGACTTGAACAAAGTTGCTTAGCCTGTCTTAATTCCTCGGGTTTCAGCATGCGGAATGGGATAGCACTTCCTAACTCCCGGCCCAAAATGAACCAGATCAGTTATTTTTCATATTTAATCCCTTGCACCCTGCTTGAAACTGGGGCAAAAAAATACCTGGTGATCTCAGAGGAAGAAAAAGGGGAGGTTTGAATCTTGTTTGGTTTCTCCCAGGTTCACTGACCTTCAGAGCATAGGCCAGCCCAGAGATCCTGGTGCCATCTCCTGCACTTTCTGCCACTGGACTTTTACAGAAGGAGTCAAGGAATGCTTTGTCCCCAAGCTATGTCCTCCCAGCTCCTGCAAGGACCTGCCTTTACATCATTGTATTTATAGACAGCCAGGGGCTTTGACCACAGTGAATGTGTTTAAAAAATGACCTTTGATCTTACTTGCTTTTATTGTTGCAGTAATTACAATCTGATTTTATTTGCCCTTAAAGGTGTTTTCGAACTTCTAGCTGTACTATATCTCTTTGAAGACAGGACCACAACCAGTAGCCAAAATCATGGGTTCAATGTGGATTTGTGTTGCATCCTAACAACACTTTCTGTCTTGCCCTTGCTAATCTTAATCATTCTTTTTGCTTTTAAAATGCTGCTTGTTCATATATTCTAAGAAATCCACATAGAAAAGCAAGACAGGAAGGTGTCTTAAAAAATTACTGATGCAGGGACTTTACTTAAATCAGGATCCAGGATTTTTTTTTCCAAGACTACTCCAGAGCTCACAGTTGTGTATACAAAGTGAGAATTTTCTTCCTCTGTGGGGATTATTTTGAAGATACAAGGCAACACCATTGCAGAACATTGAATTGATTGCAAATGTTGTGAGTTATGTGCGTTGTAGGTGATAGTTCCTAAAGTTAATCTCTAAAATGAATCTTAGTAAGATGCTAATCAGGGCCTAAGAGCAGGGAGGAGAAAAGACAGGCAGGACTGAGAGGCTTTCAGGGATAAGAATCTGTGATACTGATCTCATGGAAAGGAGTTTCTGCTTGAAAGGATTCTGGTTCCTGTTTTCAAGCTGCAGTATAGATACTTGTGGATTAAATCAGAATACCTGGCAAGAGGGAGGGATATAAAAATACATAAAGACCTGGAGGATGAGGGGCACAAAATCACGATGGAAAAATTTCCCCAGTCCTCTGGGTCTGGACAGAGTTGTTCATTTGTCACTGTGACAAAGGGTCACAAGATGTCTGTAGAAAAGCCCAAATATCCAAAAAGTCACCCTGTTCTGACTTTTTCTATACTGACTTTTTCTATACTCAGGGAGCGACTGTCTCCAGCCAAGAGGCTCCAAGGAAGTCCTCTGTCCTCTTCCAGGAATTTGATCCTGACTAGACCTGTGCAGGATATTTGGGTCATGCTCATCCATGCTGATTTTCAGAGCCACAGTCAGCAAAATCAGACTGTTCAAAACCAGGATTTTGTTCTGTCCACTCTTTCTGGAAGGAAAAAAAAGAGTATAGCCAGCCTCTTTAATTTTCTCCTGGGAAATCCACTGAGGACATGAGATAAAGAAGAGTTTTGATTCATCTGGAATCTCATCCTTTATTCCATTGTTTCTATTTGATTTTGAATTGGGATTTCAAATGGCACTTGAACAGGCCCATTTGTGTCACTACTGTCACCCACTTCCCCAGAACATCAACCAGTCTGGAAATTTGGAGGGAACTGTGAGAGACACCCAGTCTGGGCTGCTGAATAGGAGACTTCAGCATCTACTTTTTATGGCCTTAGTGTTACACAGACAGGATTTCAAAGCCTCAGCCCAAGCATGGCAAAGACACACCTCATTCCCTGCTCCTGGGTTCCATCCATAGGGCAGGGCTGCTGGCTGGAGCCTTCTAGGGACAGACTGTGCTGAAACAAGCAGATGAAACAACATGTTTCCCTCTGCAAAGGGTTTTTCATCAAACCCTTTCATGTTTATTACCAGCCTCGCCCAGGGGCTTTTATGAAATCTGGGCTCTTGAAATCTCTCCAGCTTCCTTGGGCCAAGCTCCAGTTGATGGCAAAGAGTGACAGGAGAGACAAAAATGGACAAGGGGAGCAGGATTTTGTGTTGTAATCCAGACCCGGGGAATGAGAGGCTCAGCTCTGGTGTTCAGTCACGTGCCCTCTCTCACTCCTTCCCTTTGTGTTCCTCAGGATGCCTTTGTGGCATTTCACAACGACAAGTCCCTGGTGCAAAAGTACCTGAAATCTCTGCTGATTGGGGAGCTGGCACCAGATCAACCCAGCTTTGAGTCTAATAAAAAGGTGAGTGCCCTAGATTCCAGCGGTGGGAATGGCTTGGGGTTCAGCATGGGAGGAGAAGGACAGCAGGAGAGGTAGCAGGAATCACCCCTGAGGGAGCACACCTGACGCTGTGGGTGGGCAGGAGGTGGTCGTGGTGGGCAGGCATGGAAACATGACTGTCCCAGCATTGCTAAATCCACTCCTGGGAGCAAGGAATGAGCTCCAGGCCCCAAATCCTGCTCAGTTCTCCTCACTGGGATGTCTCGGCACCAAAGCAAAAGCAAGATCTGTTGACCTCATGCATGTTTTGGCACAGAGCCCCTACTGAGAGAACATCTCCTCTGACTTCTGTGCCTGCTTTGGGGCTCCTGGCTCTGCTCTATGGCATTTTCAAAGTAAGCAGTGCATTAATACTCACTTCACCCACAGAAATCCCTTTTCTTTACCCACAGAAATCCCTCTTGGAGGATTTTCGTGAGCTGCGCTGCACTGTTGAGAAGATGGGACTCCTGAGGCCCGATTACTTCTTCTTCTTCCTGATTTTCCTTCACCTCCTGGTGCTGGATGCTGCAGCCTGGCTCGTGGTCTGGTACTTTGGCACATCCCTGGTGCCTTTCCTGGCTGGCATGGTGTTCTTCACCACTGCCCAGGTAAACTGCTGACAGGTGCTCAATGCTGCAGACGCCCTCGGCTCTTCCAGGTGGAGAGGATTAATGGGATGTTCACGTCCCAGGCATTGCCTCTCCTTAGATCCCATCATCTGGCTGAAGATGACAAGCACGTTCTACGTCACACTTTTTGTTGCCTACAGCAAATCTCCTTTTGCTGACAGGCTGCTCCCTTGGGATGGTGGGGTTGTTGTGGAACTGGCTCTTTCACAAGATGGGATGAGCTGATCTAATCGCTTACCCCAGCAAAAAGAGGGCATATTTCATTCTCACCTGCACTTTTGGCTCTCTGTTCCTTCTGTCAGATGGGTCTGGTATTTCTAGGGTCCTTTATGAGTCTCCACTAGCCCTGAATAGTTTTCTGCTGGATTAGTAAATTCTGCCACAGAAGGGAAGGATCCATTTCAGGGTAGTTGTAGGGAAGGAGGGAATAGGGATTTGTGGCCCTCGGATGGGAGAAATTGAAGGGTGTGGCAGAGGAAGGAAAACAAGATTTTCTTATTAGCACTGAACACTTAGGTCTGCTCAGATCTCCCTGGAGCAGGTGCAAATGAGGTAATTTATTTAATTAATCTGTTTTATTTGCCTAATATCTGCTAAGGCAGATGTCCCTCAAAGAGCAGTCTTGTATTTCCATGGGAATATGGAATGCAGTGAAGCCACGGACTTGGGAACCGTTCCACTTCTTAGCTGGTTACTTGGAAATTAATTATTTGTGACAGCAGCAACAGAATTCCGTGCTGTGACAGTGAAGTTAATTGCAGTGACGCTTTGCTGCTTTCCCTATATTCCAGATGAAACCAATATCTGGAATTGAGCAGCTCTAGTGGACAGTGGCCTGGATGGAGGTTCCCAGCCCTGTGAGTGTCTCTTCCCCTCATCAGAAGGAGAATGAAACTCACACTCTGAAGTTACAGACTCATGGGGCAAATTATTGCAACCTGTTCTCTTTCCTCAGTGATCCTTTTGTCTCACAGATCCAGATGGGCTGGTTCCAGCACGATCTGGGGCACTGCTCTGTCTTCAGGAGGCCCAGGTGGAATCATCTCCTGCAGATTGTGGTGATAAACATGCTGAAGGTACTGGTGGGAATATTCTCTGGGGCTAATCAGGACTGAGCAATGGATGGGAGTGTCCCTAAATCCAGTCAGGGTCACCTGTGAGGGAATTGCAACAAACAGAGATGTGATCCTTGCTATTGCTCCACTTTGAATCCCTGGTGTTGCCCTTTTCCCCACGCAGGGGTTGCCTGCCAGCTGGTGGAACCACCTGCACAACCAGCACCATGCCAAGCCCAACTGCTTCCGCAAGGACCCCGACCTCAACATGCACCCTCTCCTCTTCAGCCTGGGAAAGACCCTCTCCGTGCAGGTCTGGAAAAGCAGATTTAATGACAGAAGGCTAGAATGTGAGATAGATATATATATAATATATGATGATAACAGCCCAGATTGTGCCTTGAAACGAGGCGGTCGTTAAGGTCCCTTCCAACCCAAACCATTCTGGGATTCTTTGATAATCCCCAAAGTGCTCCAAGGTCTGAGAATCTCATGTTATTGCAGTGCTGAGGCACCAGCTCCTGAGAAGCAAAGGCTTGAAATCAGTTCTTAAGTAAGGGCAAGCACCTTGAAGGCAGCTCCAGGGGTGAGTCAGTGCACTTGCATTAGATGGTATTAGTGAGTCAGATGTTCCCTCTGGATCCTCCTGGCTGCTGGAGCTGTTCGGCACCCAAATCCTTCAGGGCCGGCAGAGCTGCCATGCACCGAACACAAAGGCAGGGAATGATTTCCTAATCCTGAATTTTATGGCTTTCATAAAAAGAGAGACTATGAATAGATCCTCCCTGCTTCCATTACTGACTTCTGATAGCATCAGGATAGGCAAGGGCTCATTTGCCTTTTCTTTTCCTTGTAATTCCTTTTACTTACAGGTGATGAAATGGCCTCGTTGCAAGATAAACCAGCCTCTTAAAATAATGCCTTTCTCTCTTTTACCTGCTGAAGAAACTCTCCAAGGCACATGGAAAATTGCAGCTCTGCTGTCTCAGAAAGGCTCCTGCAATGAGGGTGACAAAAGGCTTAGTGGTGGAAAACTGTTGGCTTTCAGCTGGGAAGGATTTTGTCAGGGGTTTTGGTAAAGATCTCTCATGTAGGAGCATGAGCATCCAGAGCAGGCTGGCTGTGCTCCACTGGGTCTGACGGAGTGAAGGTGTAGGAAATCAGTTCTCATGTCTTCCTGCTTTTTAACAGCATCTGAGTCAGGCACGCCATGGATGGGCAAAGTGGATTTCAGGATTTTGGTTTTTTTAATCTGGTTCATTTGTTGTTTCAGTTTTGATCCAGTGCAGCTCTGGAAGCAGTTTGCTTTAGCTCCTTGTTATCTTGTCTTTTGAAGTATTACATTCACAAAAATTTGGGGTGATGTTAAGAAACCTCTTGTGTAAATGGTGAAAAAATGCAGGGTGAAGAAATAAACTTAATTGTGCTTTTTATAAATATTTCAATATCTTTTAATTTTACAGCTTGGAAAGCAGAAGAAGAAGTTCATGCCTTACAATTACCAGCATAAGTATTTCTTCTGTGAGTATCCCCTAAAATCATGAGTGCATCCTCTCCCTCACAAAATAAAGGTTTTAAAAATATTCCCATTGAAGTGACAGCTCCAGGAAGCTTCCTTCACGTTAAAGAAGCTCCACAGGAGAAGGAGTTGCCCCTTAAGACTCTGTTTGGGTTATGAGATGTAGATGGGGGTGTATCAAACAAAGGGAAGAAAGGGATGGGGAAAGAAATAGAGAAGTGATGAGAAGAAAAGAGGAAGAGAGTATGTGGATGCATGGAAGACAGCAATTTTTCTTCCACTGGAAAAAAAGAATCATTTTTATGATGGCAGTGAAATTCCAAATGTCTCTCTCTCTGTTCTGTCCTTCAGTGCTGGCCCCACTCGCCCTCGTACCCTTCTTCCAGCTGTCAATATTCTACTTTGGAATCAAGAGGAAAAAGTGGTTGGTAAGCACTGCTTCCCTGTCTGGAGAACTCCAAAAATGTCACTGTATTCACCTTCACCTCCCATTGGTCGGGACTGAGGGGTAAGAGAGAAGAAGGATAGAAAAGGCTGATTCTAGGCTTGCTGCAGCAAGAGAAAATTGTTTAGAAGAGGCTTTTTTAGCAGATAAATAAAACTTATCAGGGAATTCCCAGGCCCAGAGTGTGATGGCAGGGCTGTTGTCTGCAGTTATGGATGGTTAAGTGGGAATATTTCAGGGACACACCCACCTTGATGCAGAATGGAACTTACTCCTGATAAATCAGAAATTTGCATATAAGATCATTTTTTAAGCTGCAGTTCAAGTAGAAGGGAGAGGATGGAGTGGAGGCATTTCCTCAACAAAGGCTGATTTTCATCCTGATTTGTTTTGTTGTTTGGTTTTTTTTTACAGGACCTGATATTGGTTGTTGCTTTCAACATCCGAGTCTGCCTCATGTACATTCCTTTAATGGGATTTAAAGCCTTCATGGTGTATTACTGGCTGTCCAGGTAACTCAGAGCCCCCATAATTAATATTTGTAACCAATATTGAGCTTCAGAGGGAAGAAATGAAAACTAACACTACAATTTTCTCCGAAATAAACAGTGAAGAAGAAACAGTTTAACTTCAGGGGGGTGGTGGCAGCTCAGGGGGCATCTACAGCATCTGCAACTTGAGTAGTTCTTACACTCTAAAAGGGCTTTTTTACTTGAGAAGAGACTTAGCAAAGTGTTCCAATGTTAAATTTGGATGGGATTAGAGATATGACGAGAGTTCCTGTGTTTATCTGCCCAGATACCTTGAGAGTACCTGGTTTATTTGGGTGTCCCAGATGAATCACATCCCAATGGACATTGATTACGACAAGAACGAAGACTGGGTGTCTACTCAGGTGAGAAACTCCTTTCTTCTGGAATACTGGGTCTGCTGGTCTGAATTATAGGACAAAGACAATGTTGTTATTCTCTTAGGTTTGGTGTTGATGAGGTTTGTCCTTCCCATTCATTAAATAAACATTTCTGTGATATTCAAACCATTTAAAATTTCAGTTGGAAAACAGGACATGTAGATTTTAAAAATCCTGTTCTTTCACTGAAAGGCCTTGATGTGCTTTTCACAACCCTTTCCCCTCCCTATTATAGAAAAGTTCTGGTGGTGTAACAGCCAATCTCCTTTGTAGGCCAGCTAAAGGGAAGCAAAGTGGGATTCCTTTACTTTTACCCTGCAGGCTGCAGGTTTACTACAGATGAGATAAATATGACAAAATTGCCTGATAAAAATGAATATGTAAGTGGAACTTTGCTCACATCTATCCTGCCTCCAGCAGTATAACCCCACATAGTGGGTTTGAAGCAGTTTCCTGTTTTATCAAGGATAAAAATTTAGCCTGGCTAGTCTGGACTGTGCTGAATTCCTAAGGGCAACGATGGCTGTAATACCTGACTTTGCCTTGATTTTTATGCTAGGTAAGGGTGGGCAGTGATTGCTGGGGGTTCAACTGTTGGATTTGCAGGAAAATAAAATCTAAATCCTGTGGGGTTTTGTTTTTTTTTTTCCCTCCCAGCTCCATGCAACCTGCAATGTGAACCAGTCTGTGTTCAATGACTGGTTCACCGGGCACCTGAACTTCCAAATCGAGCACCAGTGAGTATCATCCTGGGGGGGAAAAATGGGAATAATGTGGGGCAGGGGGATATTTTGAACAGGGAGGAAGCCAAGCCTTGCAGTAACTCTCCCTCATCCCATTCTGCAGCCTGTTCCCCACAATGCCTCGGCACAACTACTGGAAAGTGGCTCCCATGGTGAAAAGCCTCTGTGGCAAGCATGGCATTGAGTACAAAAGCAAGACTTTGCTGGAAGCCTTTGCAGATATTTTGCAGTAAGTATCAATTAACAAGATGATTTTGCTCTGCAATGGGTGTAAGAGACACCCAGGCAGCCACTTCAAATCAATGTCCACGGAGAGATCAAACCTTGAGTTTATTTAGATTTTTCTAAAGGCACATTAACTTGTAAAGTTTCAAAGTTGTTTTTGTTTTTTCTCTTCCTTAAATCCTCTCAACTCATTCCCAGCTGTCAGACTTTGCTATGAGGTGTCCACTCATTTTAAAATCTATTTTTTCCATTTATTCCTTGAACTACAGTTTGCTTCCCACAAAGTTGAGCTCTGTCTCCTCCTAAGTGATTTTTTCCCTTCTGTTCCTGCAGTTCCCTGAAGGATTCTGGGGAGCACTGGCTGGAAGCATATCTGCATGGATAGAAACTGGCCACTCCCCAAGGGAATCCCTTCACCAGACAACTGCTGCCAAGAGCCAGGACACACCATCCCTCTGTGTGTCCTCAGGCATAGGAACTCAGGAGCTGGGCAAAGTTAATTTCAGTAAGAATCAAGTGGGAAAGTGGCTTCAAGATACATTTTTTTCTTTGTTCCCAACCATGAACCTCCGTTTTTTCCTGCTCTCAATCTCAGAATTCAGAGATGGGCTTTTAAACTTGGGGAGAAGTAGCTCTTGAATCAGCTTGATCAGTTTAACTTTATTGGAAGTGTCAGGTCCTTGCTTATGGAAGAGGTTTAAAAGGAAATTCTTCTCTGAGTCATAGAGTCCTGGAACGGTTTGGATTGGAAGGGACCTTAAAGATTGTCTTGTTCCACCTCCTGCTGTGGGCAGGGACACCTTCCACCAGCCCAGGCTGCTCCAAGCCCTGTCCAGCCTGGCCTTGAACACTTCCAGGGATGGGGCAGCCACAGCTTCCCTGGGAATCCTGTTCCAGTGCCTCACAATAAAGAATTGCTTCCTAATATCCAATCTACACCCACCCTCTGTCAGTTCAAAACTCTTGTCCCTCATCCTGTCCCTACAACTCCTCATAAACACTCTCCATCTTCCTCACAAGCCTCTTTCAATATTAAGGTCTCCTTAGTGTTTTTGGCTCAGTGGACCAGTGAAAAAAAGTAGGGAAAGTGCAGGAAGTCAGGAGACATTAGGCCAGGGGGAATTTTTAAGGGATATTCTAGAACAGATCAAATAAATGTGCGAAGAACAAGGTGGCCTGGGGCATGTCCCCATCGCTTCTGGTCACGTGTAGAGCCCTTGCTCTGAGCACTAAGGGTTGTAGCAGGTTCTGCTCGTGGCTTGCTTGGGCAGGCAGATCAGCTGGGGGCTGGTTACACCTGCAGCAGCCAGTGTGAGCACAGTTTGTATGGCAGGCAGTGTTTATAGGCATAAATACGTGCCTGGGTTTTAACTGAGTGCTGACTGTGCTGTCAGATTGGATTTCTGGTGTAGACCAGCGTTGAATCAGGCTGAGAAGACAAGGCACTGAGGAATAGGTCCAGATTTCAAGGGTATTTACAGTACTCTTGCTTTTATATATATATATTACATTTTATCTAAAAGTTTACCTCTTGGTAGTTAGGACAATTAGATTCACAAGAGAATGATGAATAAAGTTGTCTTCTTCATGATTTTTAGATTGAAGTCAAAGCCTGTTTTAGAAGGAGCTCTGATTAATCTTGCTGATTTTGAAAAGAAATGACGATTCAATGACATTTCCTAATGCCCCATGGAGCAAACACATTCCATTATGGGACTGGCAGAACCCGTGTGGTGCCGTACCCACCTCACTGACCCAAACCCACAAAGGTTTTTGTGGCAAGAACCTGGGATGGCAAATAAAGAGACAATTTGCCCATAAAAGCAAAGGCCATGTGGCTCTTCTCCTCTGCCATTCATACCCAGAACTTCCAGTGGATAAATCACCCACAGGAGGAAGATGTGGGAGATTAAAAAGCAGCTCACTTGTGTTGCAGTTTACAGATACCAACACCTCTCTTCTGGGTAACAAGACCAAGCCCAACAAACAAAGCAGAAGGAGTTTGGAGTTTTTATTTTTGCCTTTGTTTTTATTCAGAACATCTCCATTTCTGCTTTTTACTCATATTTTTGTGTGTAGGTGCAGGTACCAATAACACTGTTCTGGTTATTTCGTAATAATGGCTGACAGATGTCTTTGAATAGGGTCCTTTTTAGAAAAGTAGTTGTTAAAAAGTGTTTAAAATGTAGTTTGGAAATCCCTGCTAACTGGTCCCTACAGCAATTATGCATTCCCAAATCCAGGGCTGGTTATAATGGTGGTATCCATAATTATTTGCAAAAGTAGCAACATTTTATATGTATTGAAGGGATAATAGTGTGTTGAGGTGAATGCAGGAATTTCATGGTACTACATGAAGACATTTTAAAATTGATGTCCTGCTGAAGGTAATACAAATATTAAGGATTCCTCCTTTTTTTTTTTACCAGTGAGACTTGAAAGCTGTGCTGATCCTGAGTCCCACCAAAATCAATACAAGGCTGAATCAAAAGGGTTCTTTGTGGTGTCAGTCTCATAAATCAAACTGATCATTCATAGTGTTTAATTAGAATTCTGCTTATTTGAATGTCATTATTTATTGAGTCTTTTTTGAACCTGGTTTTAATTAAAACATTTCTGTCTCTTATTTGTCTCAACAGGCTGCTCTATGTCGATAATAATTTCTTTATCTTTTTAATAAAGGTTATTAAGAGTGGAGCTGGTTTACCTTGGTTAAACTCTAACATGGTTTACAAACTCTAGGGGGTCAGGTGAGGACTGTAATGTTCCCTGAAAGACAATATTTGCCATCTGGAATACCTGGAAGAGACAAGGAAATTAGGGAGATACTTTGCAGAATCCTTCTGGCTGCAGGAGTTTGTGCTGAGATATTGCTGGAAGTGGTTCCCTTATCCAGGCAGAGCAAAAGCTCTTTTGTATCTTTTTGTTCTTCCCTCAGGTCCCAGATTTAGGGATGCAATTGGATAAGATGCTTTGGGTGGAATCTGATGAATAGGATTTAGAAATGGGTGGAACAACTCCCTTTTCTGCTGTTGTCCTGCTCTGTGTGGCAGCACCTCAGCCTAGCACCTCTTTCCTGAGTGTAAAATGACTCACTCATGCACTGCACTCTTACCAGCCACCCCTGCAAAAAAAAAAAAATCCTTCAGTTTTATTGCCTAAAAACGCTTCAGTGATTGGTTGGAAAGCAACTTGTTGCCTGACTTGAAGGAAATTGCTGTTTCTATATCCATAAAGACAGAGCCAGCCAGAAACAGAGGTTGTATTTACACTGAACTCCAAGAAAACAGGTGACTTAATTCCAGCTTGCCACCTAAAATGCCTTTTCCTCAGATGTTGCCCACAGAAGGTGTGTTCTGCTATTACTCCAAAGCCCTTGAAGTGCTGAGCTGTGCTCCCCTGCAAGTACAGAGCTGCCTCTGTCTGAGCAATTTTCTTCTTATCACCCACCCAAGGGTGGGGCGTGCTTGGTTTTCCTGGCTGCCGTCCCCCTGAGGGGCCTCATCCCATGGGCATGCTTGGATCACCCTCTAACAGGCAGGACTGGGCTTCCCAGAGGATATTTATGGCTGATTTCTCTCAAAAATGGAGCTGGCAGAGGCAATCCTGCATCCTTTGTAATTAAACTTGTAAGAGTGATGTGGTACCTAAGGTTTTGGGTGAGGCTGCAGCCCTTCAGTTCAACTTGTCCCTCAGGAAATTGCTCAGCTCCTCCATGGATTGTGGCAGGTTGGCATCAAAATATTAATTCTTTCACTGTGCTTCAAGTCCTCTTAACTGGTGAGTGGTGAGGATGTCCCTCAATTAAACTCTTGGCCTCTCAAGGGTATTTTTCTATTTTCCTAGAAAAATATAAATGCATCTTTCACATGTCCTCTTATTGTTGGTGATAGATGAGGAAAAATCAAGTGAAATAATCAGAAATCAAGTGAAATAATCTTTACTGATTTGTCTGATCACTAAGCTCAATCTAGTCTGAAAAAAATAATTTTTCCCTGAAGGATCTACATTCCCTCTTAAAAGTAACACCTGAAAACAAATATAAAGAGATGTAAAACTGCATATTTTAGGGATGGTTTAGGTTCTGGAAATGGTCTAGAACTCTCCCTATTGACTGTTCTGTCCTTACTGACATTCACCACTCAAGTCATATTTACCCTGACTGTGTCTTTTATCTGCAGGGTGGTTATGCTTAGAAGAGTAAATACGTTTATATTTGAGATTTTGATTTTGTGGTTTTTTTTTTCCATTCTAAAAAAAAAAAACCAACCCATGCTCAGCCACCCATGCTATCTTTTTGTGCCAATTAATCTAGTTTATTGATTGAAGGTGTTGACACAAAGGTGCCCACTGGAGCTGTTATTCCAATCTATGATGGGTTAGGAGAGATTCAATTTGAATGTATTCATGAAATAAAAACAAAGGCAATTTTTAAAAATCCCTTGCCTTTTGGGGGTTTTAGTAGCATGTGACACCTGAAAAAATCCAGCAGGAACATCCAGAATCCAGCCCTGTGAGGAGACCATTGAGCAAGAACAAGCTAATTATGCAAATGAAGCCCATGTTCCCTGCAAGAACTGCTGCACACAGCGATCTGCGTGCCCTTCATCTTCACTCTGACTCATAATTCCACTTTAGGGAGCAGAGCTGTGCACACCGCTTGGATCCCAGTCTGTGAAGGGCTGGGGTTTGCTTACGTGGGCTTTTCTACTCGTTTACAACCTGTTGGATCAGTGTCAGCTTCCATTCATGGGCTGTGGGGTTTCCAGAACAACAAACAGGCAGGAGAGGGCAAAAGAGAGACCACATCAGATCAGAGCCTTATTGCAGTGCCCAAAAGTAGATGCCTGAAGAAGGAAATAAACCCAGCTTCAACAGGGATTAATTACAATGTTTATTTTGTTATCCTACATGCACTGAATCCACAGGGACTTAGCCCATGTGGGAAGAGGCAGCTCTGACCACAGTGATTTAAAGGGTAGCTCTTCTGAGGAATTAACTCATTTCACTCCCAGTGATTTGTTAGGACCTTTGGAATTGCATCCTCATGCCAGAGGTCCCAAATATTCATCTAACCTTCTTCTGTTCCTCTGGAATGATGAAATAGCCTAAAACTCTTTGACCTGTTGCAATAGTGGATTTACCAGGCTGTGCCTCCTCATGAAGTTGAAAGAGGATTTGTCTTTATTTTTTATTTTTGCCTTTATTTTCTTGTTGAAGTGGGTGTTAGATCTACACTCACCACAACAACAACAACAACAAAAAAACCCAAACAAAAACCTCCAAACCAAACCCAAAACCCACATAAAAAATACTTATTAAAATATCTATGCCATAAAAAAAATTACTTCAAACTAAGATTCCTTTATGTCAGGGAGAGAGGAGCCAGTCAGTTTTGGAATGTTCTGCTTGGGCTTTCTCCCAGGGAAGTAGATGGGATACAAATTCCAGCTGGGATTTCTGATGCCCTGTTTCAACACCCCATTGTGAAGCTCCGGTTTGCTGAATCAGAAATCCATCAGCTGTGCACAACAATGAGCAAAGCAAAGCAGGCAGGGACTACCCAGCAAAATGCTCATTATAGTTATTTAAATATCAGCTGTGGGATGTGAGCTAAAAGCTTGATATTGCAGCACACAAAATTTGCTCAATGCAAGTGGTGGTGATGTAAGATTTTTAACCCTAGGATTGAAGTTGCAGGCTGTGGGTGTGTGAAAATGAAAGATATGCTCTCAGGGTAGTTTTAAATGCCCTTTTATTAACTCACTTCTCCTTTTTATTGCTCCTACCAACTCTTAAATGAAAATATCCCTTGAGTAAGAAGGTGATACATGCTGACAGCCAGTGAAGTGAGGGAAAACTCAGCCAGTGTGACCATCCACCTGACAGTCCTGAATTCTGCGGTCTCTGGAACGAGCCGAAATCCAGCAGTGCCCAAATCGGTGGTAGAAAAAGCAGTGAGGGGACTTTTCCCTGACTCAAATAAGGTGGGTTTGGAACTATCATTTACAGTTTGAGCATCTCTCTGAAATGTCTCCCCTCCAATGAAAAATCTCAACTCCTTTTTGTCCCTTTAAAATTTAACTCCATGCATCAGGGCCCCGAGTTCCTCATTTTGACTCCTTGTATTTAAAAATAATTGATGATGAAAGGCCCTGTGTTCTATCTTTAACCAACATTTCCTTTTTTTTCAGTATAAACTCTTAATTTGTATCCTTGCTACACTCCCCAGTCCAAAATCTGAATATCTCTGGATAACTTCACTGCCTGTGTGAATTATCTTGCCACCTCCATCTCTCCCTAATAACACCTTGGGAAGGGATCTGCCTCTGGGCTACTCTCTCCAGTTTTGTTATTCCTGGGATTCTGCCACTCTTTATTCCCCCCCCAAGCTGGTTTGAAATAAATATTGAGGGGATATCCAGAGTAATGCCTGGATTTAGGCAGCTGGGCTAAATAAAATCTGCTGGTATTCCCTACCACAAGTACACCCAGTGTCTTAGAGAGCAGAGGAGGAGAGATCCCAGCTAATGTCCTGCAAATTTGTTGACAGTATGCCAAGATAACAGATGTAATGCCAACAGATCCAAGCAGCTGGCTTTTCCAAGGAGCTGCACAAGATCCCAGTTCCCTATCCTTGTATTCCTTGTATTATGGTGCCTTTTGGGCCTTGATCAGCACCAACTGCAGTCCTCTTATGTTGCCAGGGCCTCACCACCCTCACAGGGAAGAATTTCTTCCCAATATCCAATCCAAGCCCACCCTCTGGCAGTTTAAAGCCACTCCCCAGTGTCCCAGGGAATAAAAACCTTCAATTTTTCTCTTAATGAAAACATGACTTCAGAAAAAATCTGTGGAATATAATTTCCTTTGCTGCTGCTGCTGCTTCAGTGCTGCAATCCCTGTGGAACAGAAGATTCCTGGAAAAGGAATTCTCTCTTGACTAACAAGCTCTTAAATATGACCTCAGATATTAAAAGTGAGTTTGAGGCATCACTGCCTCGTTCATACAGTGTTTTATTGCCTGTTGTCACCCTTCAGTTGCATGAACCAGGGTGTGCCTGGTGTCTTCTTGCCTGAATCTGTTGACAGCAAGATAATCCCTCTTGTCTCTGCAAAGAAACCCTCTTAACAGGTTTCCCACTGGGAGAGCTAGCACCTGGCAAGCCCAGAGCTCATCTTCGAGCTCAGCTTGGCCTCTGGTTCACTGCTTGATACTTTTAGCATCATTCCCACCTGGAACTGGGAGTAAACCTTGCCTGCTCCAGGTGCTCCAGTGCTTACTAAAGCTGAATTTTGGCCGTGGCCATGTGCTCCCCCCGTTGGTAAATGCATCCAGGTGACCCTGGAACACATGCCAGGATTACACTTTACATTTTCTAAACCCCAAATCACCTGATTTTGGAGTAATCGTCATAATCCTCAGCTACTGGGGGTATTTCACCTCAGTTCATAAGGGGAGTCAGAACTTCCCCTTAAGATTTGAAATCAAATAAAAACTTCTTAAAATTTTATTTCTCAGGTGATTTCAAAGGAGTGTTTGACTGAATGTGGATCTGGAGACAAACACTGTGTTTTTCTTCACTCCCTAGGAAGAAATAGCTGAGTTTGTAGTTGATTGGCACTGGGACAGCTAAAGAGAGGAAGGATCAGCTGGAGGGGTTCTCAAGGAGAAAACCGGGAAAAGATGAGGAAAAATTATCCAAGTCTGCCTCCCTGTGGCAGCGTCTCGCTGTTGCACCTGGAAATGGGCCAGTTTTTCCCTTTTCCTTGGACGAATTCCTCCCTGGAACAGCTGCTGTGAGTAACACAGAAATGTTATCCAAATCGCAGTAACAAATGACAATATAACAATATAAAAAAATAACAATATATCTAAATAACAATAGAAAAAAACTTAAATATCTTTCTTCTGGGTTACATTTGTATTAGGTGTATTTGAAAATGAAAAAGTGGTGTAGTTGTAACAATTAATTTTTAGCAGCTTTGAAGCTGGAGCTGTTCAACCAAAGCTCTTCCCGGGGGGTAAAAGAACCCAAATTATCTCCAGACAAAAAATCCAACTTGCAAGTAGCTCATAAAAGAGAGAAAAAATGGCATGAAAACTCTAACTTTTTTGTGGCTTAATTTGAAATAATGGTGGATTTGGAAGCCAGGACCACACAGGACTTAAAGTTCACAAATTTCATCCCAAACCTGTCTATTTTAGAGAAGACATTCCATCTCCTGAACAAGAAGGATCATTGTCCACGTGGAATGTCCCAGTGTGAGAATTTGGCTCACCTGTTTTGCCACCAAATCGCGAGGGTTTATTCACAAAATAGAGGCCTTGTCAGCCTGCAAGCCACAACAAGGAGGTCCAGCCTCTCGCCTCAGTGCTGCTTTTCCATGCCATGTGGAAAAAGGAGCCAACAACAGGCCTGTTCCTCATCACCTGCCTTTTGGGCACAGCTTTGGATGCTGAGAGGGGTTTGCCAGCGTCCAGGAGGGCAAATGTCACCTTTGAGGTGATTTTCTACCACAGAAGGTGTTTGCTACCAGTTTTTGGCTCCTCATTTTCTGAGGGGGAGAGACTCGCAGTTTGGATGACAGGTCAGAGTCCTTGAGTTCCCTTCTCCTCCAAAACCTCTTCTCCAAGGAATGGAGCACAGGAATAGCTCCATGGCCTCTCATATCAGTAGCCTTTTCTTTCAAGCCATCTTATAAAAAATGGAAGGGGATGTGGTATTTCCATTGCTTGCTCTGTGTAATATCCTGTGAGAGACCAGCAGTGGCTGGGCCTGACTCAGCCTTGGATGGTTAAACTCATTCCTTTGGTTCCCTCTGCAGCTCCCAAAGCCCTGTTATGCCTCTTCCAACGGGAAATTTAATTGCATTGTGTCCCTGGTATAATCCCTAAAGCTGCAAATTAATTACTGGGCCTGTCATTCCAGGACACTGGGAGATCCCGCTGTGGTGAGGGAATTATTTCCAGATCCACATCCCCCTGGGATAATCCCAGCTGCTGTCAAGCTTTCTGTTCCATGCCCAAAGGACAGCACTTGGAGTGTCTGGTGTGTTTTGGTGCCTGGCACCTCCTCAGGTTTGCAATCTGTGAGCAATCAGGACATAAACAAGGAGTAGCTGCTCAGGACTATTATCCAATTAGTACCTCAGAAGTATCCCACAGGCACAGCCCAAAGCCTGTGTTTGTCTCATCAAGGATTAGGAGTGATTCAGAGAAGCCAGATGCAGTACTGGCACAATATCCACTAATATCCATCGCACTGGGCTGGAGCAAAAGGATTTATAATGCAATTTCCCTCCAAGGATAACCCTCGAGCTGGCTCATGGAACACCTAAAGAAGATACCATAGTAGAAGAACAAAGCATTCCAACCAGTTAACCTATGGAATAGTAATCCATGAATCTAAACAAAGATCTAGGATCTGTCCCTTAATGGACTTGTCTCAGTTAGGATCCCTCAGCTCAAGGATGTAGAGCTGAGAGGAGACGGACTGCACATGAAAGTTCACCTTAAATCTACACCATTTGCCTGTTTTGTATTCTCACCAGGCATTATAACTTCCCCAGCTACTTTTTCAGTCTTTGCTTCCTTCAGAAGCTGCTTTATCTGCCTCAGTTCTAACATTTCTTTTTATTTTAAAGATACCTTTTTTCCCCGAAAACTTTTAACCTTCTGTTTTGCTTAGGTAGTTTTAAATGGTGCATACTCTGATAAACTCCTATGAACATTTATTCTTTGCTTGCTGACTCATGATTAGAAAAAGCTTAGGTAAAAAACAGCTGGGAATAGTTAAACTGTACTTTTACCAATATTTCTTTCAATAATACAAGTTAGTTTTGATTGAAGAGCATAAAATAATATTCTAAAAAAACACAAGGGGACATTAAACAATCTGGTCAGCATTAATAATAATTAGTGATGGCAGGTTCTTAGGCTTTGAGCAATTGATTATCTACAGCAAATAATTAGATTCTTGAGATACCTTATCTAATGGCACTGGAAAAGGATAATGATAAACTATTGCTGATCCATGGAAGCTCCACAGGAACTGTGCAAGGAAATAAATATTTGTTATAATTTACGAATGTTTTTATTCTAATGACTGTTTGAGACCAGTCAGATCTCTCCATCGTGTGTTCCTCAACAATTTTAACCTTATAGATCCTTTAAATGTTTTTCTGGAGAAGAAAATTAAAGGTTCTGCCTGAAAAATGAGACCTTTTGATTATAGGATAAAGAAAACTTTGAGCTTAACTGGTGGTTTTGTCCCTGAGCAGGAGCAATGACGTATGAGCATTTCCTGCCCTATATGAAGATATTTATGATATAAAACCCTCTTAAAGGAGGCACTGCAATGCAACTTTCATTTATCTGTGCTTAACACAGATGTTGATTGATTAAATGATATTATTAGCTCTTTGTACATTGGACACTACTATGAAAGAAATATATTTTTAGGGTTCCTAATCGATGTGTAAGAAGTTTCCAACAGGTATTGTTATTACACACATGCAATGGCACAGGTTTTTGACTGTCTGAGTCGCAGCCTTTATTTTACAACACTGAAGCTGCGGTTGATAAACCCTGTGGTTTCCAGAGCGAGCTGCCCCGCTGCACCCGGGGATGTGATGTTGGTGTGTCCTGTGCCAATGTCCCTGTACTGGGTTGACCCTGAGTTGATGGACAGTCTTTTAATGATGCTTCTCACGATTTACATATTTAAACCACACGGAAAGGCGGGAATTGCCTTTGGTCCGAGCAGAAAGCTGAGGGGCTCCAGGGCCCGCCGGGCCACGGCCCCTGCCCCTTCCCCTTTTCCCAACACCGCGGCACGGACCCTGCACGGGGTCCCTCCTGCTGGGGGAGAACTGTCCCAGAGCCGAAGGCAGCTACACCAGCCATGGGCTGCCAGAGAGCTCAAACCAGCCATGGGCTGCCACACAGCTAAACCCAGCCATGGACTGCCACAGAGCTAAACCCAGCCATGGACTGCCACATGTTAAACCCAGCCATGGACTGCCACACAGCTAAACCCAGCCATGGACTGCCACATGTTAAACCCAGCCATGGACTGCCACACAGCTAAACCCAGCCATGGGCTGCCACACAGCTAAACCCAGCCATGGACTGCTACACAGCTAAACCAGCCATGGACTGCCACACAGCTAAACCAGCCATGGACTGCCACACAGCTAAACCAGCCATGGACTGCCACACAGCTAAACCCAGCCATGGACTGCCACACAGCTAAACCCAGCCATGGGCTGCCACACAGCTAAACCCAGCCATGGGCTGCCACACAGCTAAACCCAGCCATGGACTGCCACAGAGCTAAACCAGCCATGGACTGCCACAGAGCTAAAACCAGCCATGGACTGCCACATGTTAAACCCAGCCATGGACTGCCACACAGCTAAACCCAGCCATGGACTGCCACACAGCTAAACCCAGCCATGGACTGCCACAGAGCTCAAACCAGCCATGGACTGCCACACAGCTAAACCAGCCATGGACTGCCACATGTTAAACCCAGCCATGGACTGCCATACAGCTAAACCCAGCCATGGACTGCCACAGAGCTAAACCCAGCCATGGACTGCCACACAGCTCAAACCAGCCATGGACTGCCACACAGCTAAACCCAGCCATGGACTGCCACACAGCTCAAACCAGCCATGGACTGCCACACAACTAAACCCATCCGGCGCGGCTCCCTGGGACCGGCAGTTCCCTCTCCTCGCCACACGCAGAGCCATCGGGAGCCGGCGGAGCCTCCTGGGTGCAGCCAGCACACTTCACGCTGAACTGAAGAGGACAGCACACAGCCAGCAGCACAAAGGGAGCGAGGCTTTCTCCACCGTAAAGCCCGAACAAGAACACTCTTCAACACGGCGGCTTCGGAGTCAGAGAGAAGACAAAGCGAGTCCTGTGGGACGGAGCTGGAAATGGCGACGGGAGAAAAGAGGGCGGTGCCGCGATTCTCGCGCGTAGCTTAAAAAAACTTCTTGCATGCTGTGGTAAGAAACTGTAATATCACAAAGTGTTTGTCTCTTTGATCCATTTGAAGTACATGAGGGGATGAAAATTCACGTGTGGCCCGTAAAAATTGTGAAGAGTGCCTATGCCAGGCTATATAGAAGCAGTGAGAGGCTTTTAGAGACTTGTGGCGAAGAAAGCCTTTGTGTTCAGGCCAAAATAACTCATCCTTTAAAAAGATTAATAACCCCATGTGATAGCCTATGTTTGGCAGTGTGAAGGAACTGTGAGATTTTTCATGGGAGAGATGTTTTACAGCACAGCAGATTGTTTCTTTCTGGGCGGGTCTGCTGTTGGTGTCACTTTGGGAGCCATGTGCAGCTGAAGAAAACCCTTTTTTTTTCCTTAAGCGTAAGAAAGAGACTTATCAAGAACTGCAACACTGACTAAAATCCCATGTTCTGTTACCCTTTGTGTGAGTTGGGTAAAAAGAGGAAAGTGGCTGGGAAGGGTGTTGCTTTAATTTCTTGTTATTTCTCTTTTAATTCTATTAGTAATAAAACCTTTTCTTTGTACTGCAGCTGTTTAAGGTTTGTGCCTCCTTTGCTTTCTCCTAATTCGTATCTCACAGAAGGAAAATAAGTAAGTAATGGATATTTTGAACCAAACCACTACACTTAATTGGTGTTTCTGCCCAGTTTACAAATTGAACCCGCTACAGTCCCTTATGTAAATGTACGTTTCCAAATGCAACTGCAAGCCAAAATATAGATAAATCAGACGGTTTATAGATTGTTTTGGATAAATTCTGTTTGACAAGCAAGAATTGTGTGGTTTAGGTAGCATTAACTTCCCATTTCTGCTTCTTTGCCCTTCATGAGGATGCAGGAGGAAGAAGACCCCAAAAGAAAGAGTGGGTTGTGCTGAAATGTGGATCCAGCCACCCCAGGTGAAACAAGGCAATTAGGTAATCCAGCTGGTGCTAGGCAGAGGTTGAGCAAGGAACTGGTCCAGCTACAAAATACAGTTCCTCCCTTTTGATCTTGATAGTGGCTCCTGAGTGACAGGATGAATTATATCCCTCGGCTCCGCTCCCCCTCATTTCCCTCCAATAAAAGTGAGGAAATTTTTCTCATGGAGTGAGTGGGTGTCTGGGATTTGGTAAGTTTTTCTAAGTGTGGAAAACACCAGTTCTCACTTGAGACTGGCTGAATAACTTGACTGGGGTTTTAATGTTCTGTCTCCCCTGGGGAGAATGAAGGAGAATAATTTAGACTTGTTCTTAAAGGTGAGGAAGTTGTAAATGCTAATTGTGAGAGTGGAGTTCTGCAAAGTGTTCTTTTAATTCTTTGATTTTTCTATTTCAACTGCTTCTGCAGACTTTTTCTGAAACCACGGTTCCTTAAAGAGCTCTGTTATTTCACTTATGAAAGGGAAGATGAGCTAAGCTGGTCACTGTCCACAGCAAAGGGAAGGAATACAAAGAGAAGCTGATTAGATCTCAAGTACTCCAGTTTTCTTTAAATCTAAAACTTGTGCTGCCTCCAGCAATGACTTTTTCGAAAAAGAACCTTGTCAACAACAGCACTGAAGGACTCATTAAATCAGATGCATCTTGTCCATCTTTATGGAGTCAAGCATCTTGTCCAAGCTGTAGCCTGGGTTTTCTTGTCAACAGAGTGAGATAATTATCTCTGGATGTAATTTGTGCTGTCCATTTCTTTACATGAGTCTAGAGCAAGAACACATAAATTATTTACGTTACGCATTTTAAGACAGCTAAAGCTAAGTGATTAAATTAATTTACTGTATTTGAAATATTTTGAGGCTCACATTATCCTGTTTGGAGACAGAGAGAGGCAATGAAGCACTTTCTGTATCTGTATCACCACACAGTGTAATCCTTAAACGTGTAGTTGATAAAAGGGGGTGAGATTGTTAAAGGACATCATCTGCTTCATGGAATCATGGAATGGTTTGGGTTGGAAGGGACCTTAAAGCTCATCCAGTTCCATGGACAGAGATACCTTCTGTTTAGAGCAGGTTGCTCCAGCCTGGCCTGGAACACTTCCTGCAAACAGCAAAGAGGGCGAAAAAGAAAGAAACAACTGTGAAAAGACCAACCAAATTTCCGGGTGATGTTTGCAGTATAAAAGTCACTGCAATTTATATTTATTTGTTTTAATTTTGCAGAATAATGTGATTTCCAGCTGGTTTTTGTATGAGCCTGTTAGTGCAAAGAACTGCAAAGGAAGTGCTTCTCAGGAGGAGCAGTGAAAGACACACACGTGGTGCCCAAATGTTACAGAAGAGGCTTCTCAGCAAGGTAATTTGGAGGCTTGTGCAATGTGTTTTCACCCTGATGGCCGATGGGACCTGCCTGTACCTGCTGACACACCTCACGTGGGAAGGCTGGGTGGATCTTTACTGAGGAGTTGGAATGAGTTTGGAGTTTTCCCCAAACACTAAAGCAGGCAAATCTTCCTATAAATGGGATCTGTGAGTCTGTGTAGAGTGTGAGCACAGCTTGTAATGTACAGCAAATCCTTGCTGGCTCCTTGCTCCTCTTCATCTCCTTGTGCTTCTTCAGCTCTTGAAATTCACAATTCCTCTCCTTTATAAGAAAAGGAGGGAATGCAGTAGCACAAACATCAGGAGTGCCCCTCTCTGCCTTCCTTTCCAGGAGAAAATCTTTTACTGTGGACACTATCATAAGTTTCTCTGCAGGTTTGCTTTAGGAACATGGCTGTAAAGGTCTTTTCCAACCAAAATGATTCCAGCTTTTCTTCTGCATTTCCCCATCCTTGCCAGTAGTGTGATGCCAACATAATCAGCACCCTTATGAAATCTCTCTGCTGACTTTCCATTACTGAGAACCATGTTTCACCTTCTATACCAGCTAATTGTGGATGGGGTTTGTTCCTTTCCTTTCCTAATCCTTTACTTTATAATTTTAGATTGATTTTGTTCCTTTTTCCTTCGTAATTCCAACATATTTAGAGTTGCTGGGCTGTCCCTTTGGCCTTTTCCAAACACTCTCTTCATCAGGACGTCACCCTCTGCAGATTAGGAAAGGAAGTAATTATGGTTCTGATATACAAGACTAAGTAATTAGGAATTATGCAACATTAATCCCTCTCTCCCCCACAGACTGGCAATGTCAAGTGGAAATCAACTCAGAATATTTCAGGTACTGGATGATGAGAGGTCAGTTTAGCAGTGCTGTGATAGAAGATTATTTGGAAGAGCCAAGGATTTCCGAGGGATTTCTGGCTCCCTCTGACCCTTACTCTAAATAAAGTGTCTGTGTTTGCAGGAGGAGAGGGAGGAAGAGAGGGACTGGTAGATTTGGACAGCATTGAAATAATGGTTAGAACTGGCCATAACCTTGACACTGCTTTCACTTTGCAGGACCAAGTCTGAAATACTCTGTTTGAAACAGTGCAGTTGTGAAATACTTTCACTGATTTCTGCTGTTGGTAGGACAGCTGCTTTCTAAATTAATCAAGACAAGGCGAGGGTAAAGTCATATGGACTGATAAAGCTTTCAGTTGCTGTATTTATTGCCCCTTGCTCTAACAAGGGAGCAATGCCTCCTGTGGGAGGGAGTGATCATACACCTGATTTTATGTGTAATTTCTATGTAGACCTGGTCTGTCATTCTTTATTCTGTCTCCCCTTTCTGGCCTCTCTCGTAGGTAATTGCTGTCATGGTAAAGTCTGAGGTGTGAGAAACGAGGCTGATGAGAGAAATCACTTCCCCACAGAAGTTACAAAATCCTTTCTATTATGCAGCAACTTTGGCATGTGCCACCTCCATAACTCCATTACCCAGCCTTTTTCTCAGCTTATTTCCCATTTATCCCACTAACAACCCTAGAAGTTATCCCATGTTAACATTCCCCAGCCACACTCTTTGTAATTTTTGTTCATGTTCTTCTCTTCCCTATTTTTTTTTGCCATAGCTTGGCTCATACTCTCAAATATAGAGTTGCCATAGCAGCTTTTGCTCTGTGTTGACATCCTGGCTTGCCTTGTTCAGACATGCAGAGTCACCTATTTGGTGCCTCCTCAGCCCTGAATTTGGGACTGGAAACTTCTGGTTTGATTTGGGTAGAAGTATGGTCACCTGGTGCTTGGAAAAGCAAGTTGGGATGAAGAAAAGAGCAATAAAGCAGGGTTTTCCTCAGAGTTAAAGCGGTTAAAAGTGAGGGAGAGCTGGTGGGAGATTGCTTCCACACGTTTTTATAATTTCTTCAAGGGGCTAAAGGGCCCTGTGGGTGCAGTTATCACCAAAGGGTGTAATCTTCTCTAGCAGGGTGTGACGTGGTGTGTGACAGGAGAGAGATTCTATCACTTTCCATTCAGCAAGTCTGCACTGCAAACCCTGAGTTGCAGGCTGGAGCTTCTTGGGGGGCAGCAGATAAGACCTGCTGTTGTGAAAGATCACATTACATCACATGAAATCTGCGAGGATTCAGTTCTGCTTCTTCAAACCCGGGGAGCACACCCAGAGAATGGGTTGCCATACCCAAAAAGTAGGGTTAGCAGCAGCTCTGGGCTGCTACCAGCTGCTCCAGTAAAACACAATTTAACAAATCCTTACCCACCTGAACCTTTTCTACACCAGCCTTCAGGACCATGAACAAAAGGCAGTGAGGAATTTCCATGGGAAGCACAATGTGTTACCCACAGCACCAGTTTGGCTGAACACATCTGAAGTCCTCAGTAGGACATCAGGACCCTCAAAAGTCCCTGCCATGGCATTCCAGTTTGATGCTGCAAACTCCAAGGACTAGCACAGATCCTGCTAGGAATGAGGAATGAATAGAGAGAACATTCCTCTAAAGAGTTGTACCACACAAAAGAATAAGAAAAGAAAAAGAAGGAACAGGAGTTACAGGCTGCAAATATTAACTTAGAGATACGACTTTCATTCTTCTATAAATTACATTTTTATGGATAATTTGTTTATTTATTATGAATAATTTGGTTTGTTTGCTTGTATTTTTATTTATGTTTTGCTCTGGGTTACTCAGCTTAATTAGTGCTCCTTTTATTTTTTTCCTTTTTCCTCAAGAGTTGGATGGTGCTCCAAGCCTGGTAGTGTTTAAGAAGCATTTGAACAATGATAGAGGCTTTAATTTTTGGTAAGCCCTGAAGTGGTCAGGCATGATATTTGTAATGATCTAAAGGATCTAAGTGACTAAATGAGAGTCCCTTGCAAACAACTCAACTCAAATGTTATATTGTATTCCATTCTGTTCTATTCTCTCCTGCCTCTAGGAGAGAGGAAATTCCTGCTTGTACTTTTATGAAGGTGCTTGGCCTCCTCATGTCTTTGGTGTCAATCACCTAATTAATGTTTCTCTCCAGAATCTGCCACGTTCATGACATGCAAAAAGGGAACTAATGGAGTTCCTTTGGCAGTCAGCAAATATATTAATCACTTTGGAAATGCAACAGCTTCAATTGGAAAAAAATCAGATTTTAATCTGCACAAAAAATCCATTTAGCTTTGCCCCAATTTTTTTTTTTTTAGGCTTGATGACATATGTTTTAAGACAAAAGTTCCAGAAAGGACCATGATGCAGCTTTGGTACACTGCAAGGAGAGGAAGACTGGATTACAGGAGCATAAAAATGTGGGATGTGTGAAGGAACAATGGTTATCAGGTAGCTATCAAGTCATAATTTGATGCTTGTCTTTTTGGCAACTGACATCTTGATTGTGAAAAGACAGGTTGCAAAACCAATCAGTGCTGCTTAATGTGGGTAAAAAAAATTGAGGAGCTGCAACCTTGATGATGTGGTGCAGATTAATGAAGGGTTTGTTCCCAAATGGATTGTCCCATTGTAAGGACCTGCTGCTACAATGGAACGGGGTGCTGTTATCAGCATTTCTATCACAGCAGTGTCTACAGTGATAATGTCATGAGTGTCCTGCATGTGACAGGCAGCTCCTTCTCCCTGCAGGTTACCTGGCTCATCCTGAGGTTATTAAAGCTTCAGTTATCCAAGGGCTTGACATAAATCCATGTAAGGTCTTAAAACCTCACTACCATTTTGGGTGCTCGAGGGCAGTTTTCAAAAAAATCTAAAGCTCCAGCTAAGCTCTTGCTTGTCTCCTAAAATCCCCAGGTTCAAGCCTTGACCTGCCTGGCCTGGAACACCTCCAGGGATGGGGCAGCCACAGCTTCTCTGGGCAACCTGTGCCAGTGCCTCCTCATGCTCACAGGGAAGAATTTCTTTCCAATATCCCATCTAACCCTGCCTTCTCTCAGTTTGAAACCATTCCCCCTTGTTCTGGCACTCCAGGCCCTTGTCCAAAGTCCACCTCCAGCTCTCTTGGAGCCCCTTTAGGTACAGGCATTGTGCACTGAAGTTGTGGTATTTGGGGTTATTTTGTGTGCCCCATACACTAAAAACCCTCTGGGGAGGAAGTTTCCCCTGTTTGCCTTACTGAGCCAGTGGGAGTAAGTATTTAACCTTGTGCAGGATTTTAGGGTCAGAGAAAGGCTGGGCTCGATGATCTTTGAGGTCTTTTCCCACCTTAATTCCATAAAGCAGCTAAGGAGCCATGAGCACAGGACAACGAGGGGCTGGATTCTTCCTCCTTTTCTGCTGAATATTCAATATTGAGTGTTCAGGGTAGGAGGGGAAGCTAAAAGGAAGGAATTGTGCTGCACTCCTGAAGGTGTGTGCCAGTGTGCTGGAGGTGGCTTATCTCAAACGTTACAAAAACACATTCTGCAAAAAGCACCAAATGTGAGCCTAAAGGGGTGGCAAAGCCCAGGATTCAGGAGGAAAAGGTGCCTACTGTGACAGGGGAGAAGCAAAGAAACTGATTGATCATAACAATTATTAAACTTCCCTTTAAGGCACCTTATTGCACTGGCTGTCTCTGGGAGCTGGGCTGAGAAATCAGCTTTAGGATTTTCACACCTTCCTATAAAGGAGAAGAGCCAGAAATATTGTGTAAACAACTTGAGATAACTAGGTGAGATTTCTTTTCATCAGCATTCCTTTTGGAAATCTAGACTGCAGAATCATTATCAAGTGTGAGATTTATCAGCACAAGCAGACTCAAGAGCAAACAAGCACTGAGAAAAAAAAGGCAAGTAGATGTGTGAGAAAGGTTATAAATGTAAAGCAATTAATTCAAATTAATCATCAAAAGACAGTAACTCAGATAAATTAATTCATGTACTTTGAAAACCCTGTCCTAATTGTGGCCTCCTCCATCTGGGTTGTTGCAGATGTAGATTTTAACAGGTGGTTTTCTACAGGATTAAGAAATCATTCAGTCAATCCCGGTTTTAAATTTTCAAGAGTGGGTCTGTTTTGACAAGAGAAAATTGTGTGGATGCTGTGACTGTTCAGAGGGAAAGGAAAAGTGGCACCAAGTGGTGTTTTGCAATTAACGCTCATTTCCTGGAGCCTTCAAGTCTAATTAATAATTTTACAGACACGAAGGGGGCAGTGGGAGGGAAAGAAAGAGCAGTTTCACAACCTGCCATTAGAACATGGGATAACATTCCATGTGTGCCATCCCAGGTTTATCCCAGGTGGTAACAGAAGCACCCAGGGCAGAGCTTTGAGGATAATTCCTGCCACGGGCTCTGTGGGAGCTCCCTGCTCGTTGTGAGTGTTGGAAAACTGGACATAAAGAAATACGGGGTTTCATCAGGTGCTAGATACAATACTGAGTTTTCTGGAGATTGGTGTGGTTCAGTTGTTGGGTTGTTTTCAGCAGGGCATAAGAATGTGCTTAATTCATGTTTCATTCAGGGGGGGTTCGTGGAGTTTAACATGAAAAGCAAAGGTGCAGAGTGATACTATTTTTTTCCGGTTAATCAGAGGAGTGTTTTAAGGGAAGTTTTCCCCGTCTGAGCCTGTCCTGGGAACGGGATGAACTTGCTGAGAACCCCCCTAAGCAGTCAGGAACCCCGCACCTGCGGGTACTGCGGGGCTTTGGGTCCTGGGGATGCAGAACCGGGGCAGGAAAGGGGCAATTTTTTGGGGGGGAAAATCCAACCCCGAGGAACTGGAGGAGGAGGCGGGGACCGGGGCCGGGGCGGGCCCTCCCTTAAATGCCACGGCGGAGCGGGATGCGGGGCTGGAGCAACGGGAAGGAGGAGGGCAGGATGGCGGAGGAGGGCAGGATGGCACCGCCGAGGGGTGGCGGGGAGGTGCGGGATGGGGACAGGGATGGGGACAAGGACAGGGCCCCTGCGGCGGGGATGCGGCGCTTCACCTGGGAGGAGATCGGGCAGCGGAGCGGGCGGGGGCCGGCGCCGCAGGAGCTCTGGCTGGTGATCGACAGGAAGGTGTACGACATCAGCCACTTCTACCGCAGACACCCGGGGGGGGCCCGGCTCCTGGTCAGCCACGCCGGGCAGGACGCCACGGTGAGCGGAGCGGGAATGCGGGAGCCGGGATGCGCTGGAGGAGGGGACCCGGGAAAAGTCGTGCGGAGAGGGCTTGGGAGCGACCTCAGTGGGAATCGGGGTATGGGACGGAGTCGAGGGAGCGAAGTGTCACCGCTCCGTGCGAGCCTCGCCATCCCCATGCCATGGAAAAGGGCAAATGAGGAGATGCTGCCGGCGGGAACGGGATCGGAACTGTTGCTCCAGCTAAATCAGAGCAACAGCTGGAGCCAGGCCAGAGGAGCACATGGAGATGCTCAGAGGGCTGGAGCACCTCTGCTAGCTGGGAGTGTTCAGCATGGGGGAGAGAAGCCTCCAGGAGGACCCCAGACCTCCTTCCAGTACCTAAAGGTCCCCAGGAGAGCTGGAGAGGGACTTTGGACAAGGGCCTGGAGAGACAGGATAAAGGGATAAAGAATAGCTTTAAACTCAGGTCGATTTAAATTAGATATAAAGAAGAAAATTTAGATGATGAGGGTGGTGAAACTCTGGCACAGGTCACCCAGAGATGCCCCATCCCTGGACACACTCAAAGCCAGGTTGGATGGAGCAACCTGATGTAGTTGAAGATGTCTCTGCTGGTTTCAGGGGGGTTGGACAAAATGAGCTCTAAAAGTCCCTTCCAACCCGTTCTGTGATTCTTAAGTCTGCAGGATTCCTCTTATCTCCTGGTCTTGCTTGTGCAGTTACTGTGAGCTGCAGTAAGTTTTTCCATATGTAAGGGATATTTGAGGATCGTGGAAATCAAAATAATTTTCAGTCCATCAAGTTTAAATTTCAAATTGTGTATTAATTGAACTTGGCATTCTGTAATCTCCATCACTCGTTTCTCGAGTTACTACTGCCAGATTTCTTTCATTTTAGCAGGCTGGAAAATCCCGGACAATGGATGAACCAGGTATTTTGTTTCTGGGATCTGAGCCGCTCCCTGTAGGTTGGTTCCATGTCCAGATCATTAAGCCCTGCAGGCCTTGAGCCACTTTTGTGTCTGTCCATCTTGCATTAGGTCCATTGCTTAGTCTTTTGGATGTATATTACGAAAAATTAAGAAATTGTCTTAATTGAACTGGAAGATTTTTAACCGAAAGCATAGACCCGTGAAAGGTGGCAACTCGGGAGAGGATGAGAAGCACAGAAGGCTCTCAGTGAGCAAAGAAACCTGAGGAATGAAAAAACAAGTATGATTAATGCCATCATTTTAGTAAGGGTGACACTGCATGAAACTGTGGGAGTCCTTTTGGTGCTGCTTTTTGTGGTGGTGTTCTCTCACAAAGGATAAAAAAGCAGGGACACCTTCCACTAGACGAGGTTGCTTCAGCCTGGCCTTGGACACTTCCAGGAATGGAGTGATTTAAAGGGCAATTTTAAATTTTTTTCCAAAAAAATGTTTTAAACAAAATTTGGATGTGTTTTCCTTTACTCCTGTGCCTTTGCAGGATGCCTTTGTGGCATTCCACGTCAACAAGGTGCTGGTGAGCACGTACTTGAAGCCACTGCAGATCGGGGAGCTGGCACCAGACCAACCCAGCGTTGAGCCCACTAAAAATGTAAGTCTGTCCTCACAGATCAGATCAAAGGAGATTAAAGGGAAATATTCTGAGATTACACCTTGTTCTTCTCTTTCAGCACAGCTCTTGGAGCAAGGGGATCCAGCTTCCTCACATTTTTTTGTGCTCCTGCTTAGAATCAATGCATGAATATGAGCCTAAATCCACAGTATGTGGTTGAGAATGAGATTCCTGAAGACGAATTTTTATTATCACAGCAACAAAATAGCATGGTTATCACTGCTTCTTTCTCTTGCTTAGGAAGGGCTAACCAAAAGGAAAAGGAATAATCTTGGAGAATAAATATTCTCCTTCAGCTGTAGGTGCATTTAACCCTCCCCTGTTAATCCTGGGAAGGGAAAAGTGAAGCCAAATATAACGAATCATTTCATCCAAAGACCTACCACAAGGTGGCATGGGAAGTTCATGCACACAAAGTACAACTTCCACTAGACACAACTTCCAGCTGAGCCCTCTGCTGCCTGCCAAGGGTTTGATGGAAGAAGCACCGAGGATTTGTTTTAGGGATTGGGATGCAGACATTGTGATGGCTGCTCCTGGCTCCTCAGCAAAAACCTGTAGCAGAGCAATGATGATGTTTATTAAACCCAGCTCTTGCCCTTTTAGCCAGATCCTTTGCTCTTTCTCCCCGTCATTAAAGTGGTTTTTGGGTTATGAGGCTGCAGTGGTGCCCTCTAAAACCAGAGAATTGTAACCCTGGTGCTTCCCCCAGGAAATGCTGGTGAAAGACTTCCGGGAATTGCATGCCACAGTGGAGAGAATGGGACTCCTGGAGCCAAACCAACTCTTCTTCTTCCTGCTCCTGGCTCACATCCTGCTCTTGGATACAGCTGCTTGGCTCATCCTCTTCTACTTTGGGACGTCCTTACTGCCCTTCGTTTTCTCCCTGCTGGTGCTGACCACTTCCCAGGTGAGCAGTGAGTTCCATGGCATGGACTTGCATCCTACACACACACACACACACACACACACACAAGCAGTTCCTTGTCCTTTGTTTCCTCACTTGGCACGGTTTCACTTTGCCATAAAAACACAGCCGCTATCTGGATACCAAGAAGAAATTCTGCACGTGGGGAGCTCACACTAAACTTAGTTTGGGATTGTTTTCAGCAAGATATACTCTGGGGGAAGCCTTGAGAGTGTCAGGATTTCACAGTCCCTTTCTGCTGGTGACTTGGGAGCAGTGTCTGAAAATCAAATCTTGATATTTCAAAGCAAAGGATGAATGTGGCACCATCCTGGCCTCAACTCCTGGTTTTTCTCCCCTCACAAAGTTTTCTTTCTCCTCTTCCAGGTCCAGGCTTCCTGGTTACAACATGATTTAGGACACCTCTCAGTATTCAGGAAGACCAAGTGGAACCACTTGCTGCACAAGTTTGTGATGTGCCATTTGATTGTGAGTCCCTGAAAACTTTGGAGGGTTTTCCTGTAAAAACGTGTGTTCTGAAGACTCTCTGGAGCATGTGCAGCACTGTGGGAAGGATTAGGGTCAGGAACTGAGGGGATTCTAGCTCTGAAAGTGCTTTTTGTGCTTTGTTCTTCCCTTGAACAGGGGGCTTCGGCCAAGTGGTGGACTCTCCTGCACTCCCAGCACCATGCCAAACCCAACTGCTTCCACAAGGACCCTGACATTGATATGCACCCTTTCCTCTTCACTTTGGGGAAGAAATTCTCCGTGGAGGTCAGTATGTGGGTGTGGGAAGTCTAAAAACTAAGGTGTGCTGGCATTTTCTGTGAAGAGATTTATTTCTCCACGGTTCAATTAAGTCCCTTCAAGAACTGAATATTCAATTAAGTCCCTTTAAGAATTGAATATTGAACAGCTGACACGTTGATGTAAATAGATTAGACATGATGTAAGGGCATTGTATATAGAGTGGAAAATCCACCAGCACATTAATGGCTGGAGAAACCTAATGACCTAGAACAACAACTCAGTAATTAATGATCAATAGATAACTTGTAAATGTCAGTGTAAGGCACGGCTGCACTCGGCCTGGGATTATGGTTTTATTATTAATGTCTGAGGCTCAGTCAGAGGGGTGGCTTTGGTGTGTCCATGTCTGCTGTGACAGGAACAGCAGGACTGAATAACCCAGGGCTGTTCCTGGAGCTCCAGTTGGGCAGAAATTGTTGGAGCATGTAAGATATTCCCAGTTTGTCCTGCTTGGACACTTCCAGGAGTGACAACATAAGAGTGCTGAACCCCTTTTGCTGTAGATCCCATCAGTTCTTGAGACCCATCACAGCAGCTACAGCAGTGAAATATTTTTCTCCATGCCATCGTGGAACTGCTTTTCAAGTTGAGAGAATCAGAGAAGAAATAAGAAGAAAAAAAAAAGAGAGAAAATACATATTTCTGACCATTAATATAACTTAGCCTTGATATATCTAATTCTTCACAAAATTAATCATGACACAAGGAATGAGGGTTGTGGGAAGTGTGCAACAAGAGTCCCTCTGGAAAATAAATGGAAAAGAGCAAGTTACCTGTGGAAATTGCTTAGTCTCCACTCTTCTTTTATTTTTCTGTTTTTTTTTCACAGCTTGGGATCAAAAAGAAAAAATACATGCCCTACAACCACCAACACAAATACTTCTTCATCAGTGAGTATCTCCATTCTCCTGCCTTTCCCTCAGAGGTGCTAGAGGGGCTTGGAGATTCTGCTTTTGACCCGTAGAACTTGAGAAAAACAAAGGTGCCTGAGTCAAAGAACACAATAAAAAGCCATAATAATAACAACCAGATTTTTTGGAAGAGTTGAAGACCTGACCCATCCTATCCCAGATCTCCCACATCCTCCACAGTGGCTCTGGTTATGATGTAATACCACATCTTTCAGTAGTATCAAAGCCTGTGGGTTTGGGGTTTTCTTGGTTTGATTTGGTTTCTTGAGGTTGTTTAAAGTGCAAGAGAGATGTCCTTTTGGAAGGTTGAGTTTGAGTTCTTCAACCCCAAATTGCTGATGGAAAAGGGATTTCATACGCATTCCTGTTGTTGTCCTGCTCTGAGCAAAGGAATAAGGAGCCAGATAGGCTTTGGGCTGTGGAAGCCACTTCTCAAAATAATCATTTGTGGCTGTTCCTCAGACCAGAGCCTAAAATGAAATCTGAGGTTGGTAAGAACTCTCAGATTAATGGACAGCCCTAGAAAGGTTTAAAGGCACTAATACAACATCCTAAGCTGGAATATTCTCCACACTGAGCAGCAGTTCAGGACCCTTCCCTTCCAGGCTGATGTTGTCACTCAGTCCATGATGTCACCAGTGATGATGAATTTTTCTTTCCAGCTCTTCCTCCGCTCCTGTTCCCCACCTACTTCCACTGCCACACATTCTACATTGCCTACACAAAGAAGTACTGGGTGGTAAGTTCTGCTATTTGTGTGACCAAAAGGGACCTTCAACCTTCCTTCTGAGCATGGAGCCACCTCCTTGCTGGGCAGCAATGCTCAGATTCACCTCTCACAGCAAGCTGTGAGAAAGTATCATTGGCTTGTGTTGGATTGCTCTAGATGATTCCATTCAGGAAAGAAACTGTCAAAGCTGAATGTAGATTGTTCTTGTATACCTATACTATGAAACTTTAAAAACAACTTAAGCAAATGTAGTTTATAATGACCTGCTTTTCTTGTTATCTCTGGTTTTGGTAGGACCTGGCCTGGATGCTGACCTTCTACATCCGATTCTTTTATACTTATGGATCATTATTAGAAACAAAGAGTCTCCTGGCATATTATTTTATATTCAGGTGATGTCTCTTTAGAAGGTTGTCCAGCTTTCCTCCCTGCATTCTTTCCCTCTGTACCTGCCTGCCTTTCTCTACGTTTATATTTCCACATTCTCCTTTACCACCTCATCTTTTTCCTGCTTTTAAATTCATAAATTCTTTTGTTCAATTGCCAGTACAAGTTTTATGTTGCCCCATTGGCTATGGCAGCAAAGAGATTTCACTGAGTGCTGACCAAATTGCAAAGTATCTACCTTATATAACATTCAGTGCTTTGGGTGCTGGATCTGCTGCTACTTAAAGAGAACATTTAACCAAAAGAGCTTAGCCTAGGCTTGCAAATGGCCAGGCATTATCCAGCATCGATGGCTTGAATGGACAGCACACTCTCCACTTGGATCACTTCACTGATTCTTACCAGTTTGGGCCTTGGCTACAGATTCAACCAGTCAGTGTTATAACAAAACACATGAAATAATCGTGAGTTTCATAAGGAAGTGCGAAACTTCCAGGCTTTGGAAGTCCTTCCAGGTGCTGGCTTAGCAAGGCTAGTGTTCAGCCATGTCTCTAAGTCTGGCTCTGCTGTTATTTCAATGGCTCTTCCCTGACCTCACCCAGTACTGAATTGTCTCATCTCATTGCACAGGATGTTGGAGAGCAGCTGGTTTGTCTGGGTCTCACAGATGAACCATATCCCAATGGATATCGACTACGACAAGAATTTGGACTGGATGTCTACTCAGGTAAAACATTTTTCCACTCTCAAGAATTGTGGCCATACAGGTACAAATTTTAACCATAAGGAAGTCTCGTGTTGTGTTAAGGGTGAAATCTGTTGGTGGCTGGGAAGTGAAGGTTAACAGGGTGATGGATTCAGTCATGGAAAAGGTAAAGGAGGACGGCAGTGACACACTCATGGGCAATCCAAAATCAAATCCAGGTCCAGCTCTGGTTCCTAAACATGCTTGGACCTGTCTCTGACTGTGCTTTCCTCTCCCCTCCTCTAGCTCCAGGCAACCTGCAATGTGGAGCAGTCGCTGTTCAATGACTGGTTCACTGGGCACCTCAACTTCCAGATTGAGCATCAGTGAGTACTCACCTCAAGAGTGAATTTTGTTTCCCCTCCTCCTTTTTAAAAATATTCTTCCTTCTCTCTTTTTTTTTCCTTCCCTATTCTTTTTTTGCTCTGAATTCTACAAATAGTTGTGGGGCACAAATGAGTTTGCCTTTAAAAACTGAAACCCTTAAAGAGAATCATGTAATTCAGAACTTTCACTGGATCCGCAGGATGACGAGAGAAAACGGAACATGGGTAGGGATCCATGCAAGGACAGCAAGAGGATCAATCCCAAATAGTAGGTTTTAAGGATCAGTGGAAATGTCCTGGTTAAAGCAACCTGGTTTTAGGCTGCCACAGGAGTTTAAAGCCACCTCTGCTGATTATTTATGTTATTACTCTGTGAAGTGAAATATGCAAGGATGAGCTCATCTCTTTGTGCCATGGAGATGGCTACTTCTGGGAAAAAAAGGGAGGGAGTAGAAAGTAGTTTTTTCCATAAGCAGCATTTAATTTGGAGACAAACTGTGGAAAAGAACAGAGGGGGAAAGCAGGGAATTCCTATGAGTTCCTTGTGCTAAAAGCACCGCAAGGGGGAAAGAAGAGCTGGGAACAGCTCCAGACCCTTCTCATTATGAGCTGGGTGATTCCTGGGAAGTACTAATGATACTAATGACAAGGATTTCTTACAAAGCTTGCCTGTCTCCTGTTCACAGCCTTTTCCCTACAATGCCACGGCACAACTACTGGAAGGTGGCCCCTCTGGTGAAGTCCCTGTGTGCCAAGCATGGCATTGAGTACCAGTGCAAGCCTCTGCTCACGGCCTTCGCAGACATTGTGCAGTAAGTCAAAATACCCCCCCTGCCCCCCCAAAAAAGCAGGAGAAACTGGAATCTCAAGAGCAAGAGATGTCTTTGCTCTCCTTTTACCCTCTTGGACACATGGTGACTCTTGGGGATGGTGCTGTGCAGGGCTGAGCTGGACTCGATCCTTGTGGGTCTCTCCCAACTCAGCTTATTCTGGGATTCTGGGAAATGAGCATGGAGAAAACCCCATTCCCTTGTCCCCAGCAACACTCCCCTGAGCAGCCCTGCGATGTGTCCTCTCTTTCTCTCTCTCCCAGCTCCCTGAAGAACTGGGGAGAGCTCTGGCTCGATGCCTACCTGCACAAATAAAGGACAAGGCTCTGTGCTACCATTCACAGCCTGGCATGACTGCATTCCCAGCAAGCTGAGGGGCAGGGACCACAAGGGACTCTCTGGCAGGAGAAAGTGAGTAAGGACTGAGGGATACAATTCCAGCAGGCATGAAGCTGCCTGAATTTTTCTTCTGGTTTTTCCTGGGGTTCTGGTTCGGGTATGTTAAGAGTGGGCAGGGCAAGCAGAAGGTGAAATTGTTAGAAGAGGGAGGAGCCCTTTGCTGACTGAGTCTGAGCGTTTCTGAGCCTGGGCAAGGGCTCAAGTCAGATCATGGACTGGTGCAGCTGCACACACTTAACCTCATGTCAGACTCCTCTGACCATGGTTTTTTTTGGTTTTCCTCATGTGGAGAGTTTAATGCTTGATAGTGTTTGCTTACTTGAACTTGAAACTGCAAAGAATTTTGGATTAACATGGTGTTCCAGCAATGTGCTTTAACCACAATAAATCAGGATAAACTACAAACCACACTTAGACACTTAGAGCAAATGCAACATGCAGTGAATAAAAACATAAATGTGTTTTCATTACTGTTCTCTAGAGCATCCTTATCATCACAAGGCCAAGAAATATATGGGTTGAAACCAGCTCAAGCCCACTGCTCTCTTCAAAATTTATCTGGTTTTTGGGGTTTTTTTGTACTTTGTGTTGGACTGAGACATGTGTACACTCCATGTGCATTCCCCACCTACACAGGACTAAGATTATACTACAGAAAGGTAAACCAAAAGTAAAATAAATCACCTACAGACATTTGGTCAAATCCGAAAGTTGCTTTTGCAGCTAAGCCAGGATTAGATCAGATTTTGGCTGTGCTGGGAAGGTGAGTCAGAGAAAGAGGCTGGTTCAGGTACTTTGAATCACCTTTGAGAGGAGACAATATCTTTCCATTAATTAGTAAGAAAGCCTGTTGTTTTTCTCAAGTGAGTACTACAGTGAGTACATACTCAGACCCTGAAATAAAAGACCAGCTTTTGGAAAGGGGACTGTGGGAACAACAAAATTCATCTGAATAGCAGTAGTTACCACCACTTTTTACAATAATTCAAGGTTAATAAATAGAAATCTCAAAAGGTAAAAAGATATAAAAAAGCCTCTGATGATGTAACAAAGGGACTTTGTACTACTTATGCAATGACTGGCTGAATTATTTAAAAACCTTTAACCCCGCACAGTCAGCCAGAACAAGGCAGAGATTTGCTATTACACCATTTTTCCTGCCTTGGAAAAAGTGCAATTATGTTTAGAGGTTAACACCACAAAGTACAATTCCTGACCCGTGGGAGTGAAAGAAGCAATTCCCAAAAATTCTGTGGGAGAATGAAGAAATAAAGCAGGAGTCACAACAGTATCAGTTATTCACAGGCACATTTCCACTACTTTAAAAAAGCCTTTTAAAGCCTTTAAGCAGTCTTTGAAAGTGATTTATTGGGTAGATGAAAGACCTGGTTTTGAAGATCATCATTTGATTTTTGGACCTTAGACATCACTGGGCTCCTAGTTCAGGACCCCTGCAAGTCAAAATGCAATTTAAAAAGAGAGCTGTGAATGTTTCTGTTGTTTGTGGACCTAAAAGTGCTCCAACAAGGGAAGGTGTGCAACAGGATTGAGCAAGACTGAGATTGTGGATAAATATGGAATAAAGCCTAAGCAATATATGGATCAATGCCAGAGCAAACAGGAGCAGTTGCCAAGTTTTCCCTGGGTATCTTTGACCAATCTTATCAGTTTCAGCCTCAGATGAAAGGCTGCCAGTATTCCCTCAGGAAAATATTGAATAGCTGGATGAGATTTTACAAAGAAGGATATCACTGAGAGGCTCAAAGAAGGAAACATACAAATTAGTCATATAACCCAACAGGTAAGCATAAATAAATTTAAAAAAAACCTCCAAAAACCCAGAAAACCACTCCTGTGAAAAAGTTATGGTTTATGAAAACAGAGTGAAAGGAAAATTAGCAGCAGCAGTAGAGTATCTTCCTTAAATGTGAACAATGATGAAAACAATACAAAATATTAACAGGCTTACTCTAAAATACAGCCTTGATTCCTGTGGCTCTGAAGGGCAAAATTCCCTTCTTTTCTGACAATAGTGTCTTGGAATCAGAGGTTCAGGGAAGACAGTTCCCACTGGAAATACTACTGAAAGTTTAAATTCAAAGGGAAGTATTTTTCCAGTAAAATCCTTTAGTACTTTTCCTAAGTGGCTAAAGCACCTTGGACTCTGCACATACACAACAAGTGAAGCAGGGAGAATGAGATTTCTTCTTTGCTGGTTTTCCAGCTTCCCTCCACAAAGTCGAGAGTGTTGTTGAGACCGTGTAGAAAACACCGGAGCAGTGATTACGTAGGAATTCTGTGTTTTCATTCTGCTTCGGGAGTGCTGCAACTGCAACTTTGTCTGCAACCAGTACCTGCCCTCCCCCTCCTTCCTCAATAAACCTTACAACAAACAAGCACAAGGTCAAAGATTCCAGAGTATGGACAGAGAATCACACAATAGTTTGGGTTCCCAGCTATTTGTTTGTAGGAAGGTGAATCCACTTCTGTGTAATGAATGATTACAGGGACAAGGATTTGTTGCACTGGAAAAAAAACAACCCAACCAACCAATAAAAAATAACAAAGTTCCCAATCCTGGTCAAAGTTTAAAAAATGGGGAACTTGAGAGAAACAAGCAAAGGATAAACACTGAAATTAAGACACAGCAGATCTATATAAAGGATTTCTGTGGTTTATCACATGCTATGAAACAGGAAATGAAGATTTCCTCTGACTCAGTCCATTGGAGATTCACAGTATTTGAATCACAGAATCACTGGATCCAGCTTTGACTACAACTATGCAAAAAGCCTTTCAGAATCTTGAACTGATTAGAATGAAATGGATTAAGATCAAGGTGAGCAGTTCTGAGGTTTATAAGAAATTATGAAGACATTGTCTTCCCTGACCACCTCTATCCACCTACTTTGGGTAGCAGGATGTAAAAATACATCTTTTTCATTAAAAAAGTACAACTATCAGTTTATAAAGCTTCATTGTGTGATCTGAGAACAGATTTCAGCCCAGCTCCTGAAGGGCCTGCAGTGCAGGGAGATTTCCAGCTGCTCTGGGGTTGGAGTTTGACTTCAGGTGGAATTCCAGTGTGACACAGGCTAAGCTTTCATCAGCCAATTAAACCACACAGGCTCTGCTCAGCAATCCAGGCTGGAAAAGTGTCATCATTAACAGTCAACCATCAAATACCTCACTTGTTATTTTTACACCACTGCCTCCTCGTTCAGCCTTGATTTGCTTTCCCAGGCTGTGGAACAAGGCACCACTTCACAACCTTTTGCAAACATAGGGCTTTTTTTGGGAATCTTCTTCATCCTACTGATCCATCCCAGCTGGCATCATCCTGAATGTCACAAACCTGGCAAAACTGCCTTAAATTCATTTACAATAATCAAAATAGAGCCTTACTTCTTTTCCCAGTTCTGTCCAAATGGCCTTAGGCAACTGCTGAGGTTTGATCCTCAATGTCAGAGTCAAGGTTATGCTCAAGTCCACCAGTGCATGCCATGACCCGTGTCATGGGCACACAACTTTGATCCCAAACATCAGTTCAGACTGAGCTCTGCAGCATTACCTGGGGGGCAAAGCTCAGGCTTTACCATGCACTGCAGACCTTCATGTAATTTGCTATCAGCAAGAGATAAGAACACAGAGCACATCAGTGATCGATTCAGCTCTGCAGGGCTGGGCTGAGCCCCAAACCCCACAGCAAACTGAACTCAGAGTGCAGAGAGAGGCATAGAGGGCTCAGCCCCTGCAGTGAACAGGGACATTTTCCACTATCCCACGTTGCTCAGAGCCCTGTCCAACCTGGATTTGAACAATTCCAGGGATGTGGCACCCACCACCTCCCTTGGAAACCTGAGCCAGGGTCTCATCACCCTCATAAAACACTTTGTGAGGAAACGGTGACTCACCTGCCTGTGAGAATTCATGGATCAGATCTCCAAACAGGGAACAAACAGCCTTTTTCTGCAAGGTGAGCAACAGGTATGGAATATTTGGCAAGACAATGTGATTGGTGTGCCAGAAGCTGAAATGATGGATACCCACACACTGCTTAGGAGGCAATTCCCATCAATGAGCTGCACTCAGAAAAGGAAATCAGGGCTTTTTCCAACATCTTTGAAGCACTGAAAGTCTGATCCAAACCTCCCTCACCCTTTTTCTCCCCACATAATGTTTAGCAATCCCATGAACTTCCTCAGCTCCTGGCACAGCTCACTTTGACTAATGTGATTCTGGGCTCTGCTCATGGTTTCTGCATATTCAAGTTCAAATATTTTGGGAAAGGGAAAATAACCTAGGAATGGAGGCCCATGAAAAGGAGAGGTACTCCTGGAGAAGCTGTAATTTCCCAAACATTAGTTTCAAATTCCCTCCTGATTCCACTGCTAGAGATGTGCATCTAAAATAAAAGTAATGAGAAAATGTTGAGCAATTCTGCTTTACAGATGACTGGAAATCATACTGCAAGAACCTGTCAAAGGAATGGTTGATTTTAATTGAACAGAACACAAAAACAAAACAAAACTGAGGTTGTGTCATGTCAACAGTCTTTTTATTCTCATGATAAGGAGCTGTAAATGGATTTATTGTCTTATTTATTTGAAGAAATAGCATTATCGTTGTTCCAGTGTTGCCTAATGCTCTCCACAGCTTTGGGAAAAGCCAAGTTTTCTATACAACACTTGTCATGGCCAGTTTAGCAGAGAATACAGGTCACTTAAGTCATTGAAGCACAACTGTGGGGTTGAAATGTGAGTTTCACAAAACAAAAAGCAAACTGCAAAAAGTACATCCAACCTACAGCTTCTGCACCATCTCCAGAAAAACAGATGAAGGGATGTACAAACTTCCTAGATTAACACAAACTATTTGAAGACATTTGCAGAGAAAACATGTTGCCAAGAGATTTTCAATTCAATTTATTTCAGAAATAAAAGAAGACAACAATATAAATCACTGAGCAGACACAATCAAAATTAGAAGATCAGGCCTTGTTTACTCTTTTCCAAAACTCCTTAGGATCTTCTGTTCCAGCACAAAATATTGCCACCCAATGATGTAACCCTACATGCCTGATCAGGTAAAAAGCCAATGGAATCCCAGAATACAGTAGGTTATCAGTTCATATTATTTTACTGCACCTCTACCCCAGCTCATTTTTCACAATAGGTTGAGAGACAAATTAATTGCAGAGCAAGTAGCATTCTCCAAAATTTAATGGAACAGCATTTAGTATCTACTTTTCTTTACCTGCCATCATTCCTGGGAATTCACAGTTCAATCAGGAAGTAATCCCAGTCAAAATACAACTCAAGACAGCCCCAGAAACCTGGTGATTATTGACAAATCATCCCCAAACTGCTACGATTGGAATTTTTTACATTTGCCTGAGTTCAGAGCAGTAGCTGGGCTCTGAAATGCTTTGCATTTAGCTTGGACAATAATTATCCCATAGAAGGGTTGCAAAATTTTTTGCATGGATTAACAAAACTGCAGATGCTGGGTAACATTACAACATGCCTCAAACCAGGTTTTAGACTTGTTTTCTAGATACCTGCATTCATACAAACATGCTGCTTTAATTAAAGGACAACTGTGAAAATTAGCCCTGGCTTGATCAAGAAATAGCAACAGCAGACTATTGCAGTAAAATAACAATTTCAGCAACCACTGGGAATAGTTTTGGAAGTTCTTGAGCTTGAATTTCAATATTCACGCATCTGAAGGTTCATTTCTCAGACACTGGGCATGTTAATATTTTTCCATTTAAATTGTTACAGATTAGAAAGAACAATTTACTCTCCTACCCCCTGAAAGGGCTGTAAGGTGTAACCAATTTAGTTGTACAGTGCATGAAGTAAGAAAATACCCTTTGCTACCTCCCTTATGTCAGTTACATCCCAACACAGCATTAGTAAGCAAAGATTATCTTAAAATATATATTGAGAATAAAATTGAACTAAATTTAGACTAAACTTTGTAGCTAGCTTTATCTCTGTCATAAGGAATGAGTAAAATGTTGTTATGTCTCAAACTACTACATAATCATTTTATTTCTGGACGGCCAAAAATGAAATTCAAGGGATGTGTTTACAAATACATACAGATAATTATTTTATTAGAAATACTGAACAGCATCAGCTTTTTAACAAGTTGCTCCATGAGGGCAATCACAATGTCCTGATAAAAATTCTACTGTGTGATTTAGCCAGGAAAGTTTTACAACAACAAAAAAATGAAGCAGTGTTTTAATTCAATTTCTGTTTGCTCCTAGAAATGAAGGCAATTTCTTATCATGAGTTGTTTAAAAATCCCATAAGTTGTTATCAAGCAGTAAAGCACTAGTGTGGAAAGGCACTAGGATTGGAGCTTGTGTTACCTGGTTTCCAGTACAGACAGCACTTGAGAGCTCACTAAATCACTCCTGTAAAACACCCCTGTGCTTGGGCCCAAGTCTGCTACATTCATTAAAGTGTTGGACAGGTTCTTGTGCAGGTGGAAAGATGCAAAATTCAGAGCAGATCTTGGCAGATTTACAGGTTGGACCTTTCCTTGACAGACATATGGGTTGTGGACTGTGTGTACGTCCTAATTACATCCTGAAAAGAAAGCAACAGAGATACTCAGAACAAGCTCCATTTAAAGTAAAGAACTTCAGGAAAAAAGGAGAACTTGAATCAACAGTTGTTCTTTGGAGCAAGCACTGAGTCCAGGAAAGGCTTGTGGCAATGTTTTATTACCATCACAACGAGTGGGTAATCAACCTGACCACATTTTATATCACAGTTATCTTCCAGAAACCCTACAAACCCCAGCTGAAATAAAGTCTTTGTACCTCAGCAGCTAACCAACATTTCATTATTAGAGTGATGCTTCCTTATTTTGCAATTTTACAAGCACTGACTTCTGGCCTTTAAATCAAACAGCAATCAAGACCAATTTCTCACTTCACTGGATTTACAAGAGAAGCCAAAATAATTCACAGCCAGTCAAAATGCAGCCACAAAAATCATTACCATACCTTTTTCCCACTCTCAGCATTGTATTTGTCCAGCAAAGCCTGGATACAGGCTCCATATTTAGGATGAACATCAGTGAAGTTTTTCACCTGAACAGGGAGACAAAACAGAAAATGCAACAAGAATTTTCTCCTCTATTTCAAAAGGATCCTTTACCTATCCTTTATAGTTCCTGGGCTACAAGCAGCAGGTATCATAAGGAAGAAAAGTTTAATTCTGATCAGTCATAAACAAGCTATGAACATCTTCAAACACTATTTCTGTTACCTCACACAGAGCTCATTCCCAATTAAAACAAAGTTGCCCTGGGAAGAAGGATCCAATCCCTCACTGCCTTCTCCTTGTCACCTTACTCTGGCAGTCATCTGATTTTTGAAACACCAAGCTAAACACACGTTCAACATCTATCCCATTCCTCCCCCCTAGGAAGTAAAAGTTACTTTAACATGTTACCTACTGATGTTATATTGTGTAAATAGGCATGTACTTAAGTATGTGAATTCCTGCATGAGAAAAAAATCCAGCCTTTTCAGAGAATTCCTGATCTTCCTTTGCAGAAGCCATTAGGACAGAGTTATTAGACTGGTAGAAAACCTGGAATAAACCCCAAAGAGGGCACTTACAGCTCGTTTCTGAATGAAGAGTTGGGCATCCTTCAGATGATCTGCGATGTTTCTGCACAGCCTCTGGCGCTCTTCCTCGTTCAGCACTTTGAGGTAGAATTCTCGCACCTGGCCATTGGAAAAAAAGAGTTTATTCTGAAATCCCCAAAAGTCACTAAGAATAGCTTTCACTTCCTAGTCAAGCAACACTTAAAATACTCAAAATGTTTAAAAGGCAGCCAATCTGTGAGGGTTTTTTTGGCAAGCCTGCCAACAACTCCTTCTCCAGACACTAATGGCAAGAAGACAAGTCAAAGCCTCTACAAAACAATACCCAAAGTCTGGATTTCAGATTCTGTGAGAACTCACACTAATAGACACCCTACACACTCCTCACGTGTGCCAAGCAGCACAAAGCCTTTCCACACCCCCACCTGGGTCACATTGTCCTCATTGGCACTGTTGAAGCGCTGCACATCTCCCGAGACAGATATGCGGCTCTCCTTGAGCCGGGGCTGATCCTCGGGACCAGTGAAGCTGTTTGGGTAATAATTTGGGGCACCACCTGGGGAAAAAAAATAAAAAATCCCAAAATCAAATCAGTCAGATGGCAGCACTCTCAAAAAAGTCAGGAGACAGAGGATGTTCTTTGCTTGGAGGAATTTAAATCAATTACTCAGTTAGGATTAGTTTTTAAGAAAACAGTTGACAGCATTTTTCTGTCAACACCTTCAAGCCAGTACTTAACAGCACTTGCTACAAAGCGAATTTCCATAGCCTTTCTCAGAGAATATTGATTTGATTCAGAAATAAGAAAATCTGGCCACTTTCACAACAATATTGCTCAACTATAATAGACAAAGTCGTGGTTGAAGTCTAAGGCAGTATAAAAATACACTGTCATTTGCATATCTGAGGTACTACAATGCTTCCCTGTGTAGGGGGTGTATTTTAAACACATAATGAACTTAGGGAACTGCATAAAAATAAACTTATTATCTGTTCTGGGACAAGAGCAGCTTCTCTCAGGTTCCTGTTTTTCAAATATTTCCCTCTCCTCCCTCAGCAAATGTCTGAATTCATAGCCCAGAGGAACACATATTTTGGCATGAGCCACAGCTTAAGTACATCCTTGTTTACTCTCAGGTGGAAAAGAGCCACTATTGGGCAAACCCTGACAGAACAGAAGCTGCTCAACAGAGGGGAAGTTACAGCTCTACTCTTGGCATTTTCACTTTTGTCTTTCACAGTCTCAGAAATCTGAAAGCAAAGCAGTTTAGCGATGTGAACTGAGCATATGGAAGTCAGTCTTTACATTTCAAAAACGCAAATGTCGATTTCTCAAAGATAATTAGGCCATCTCTGTAATTTTTAGATTAGATTTTTCCTGCATGTAGAAACAAAGAGGTAGTAATTAATTCATGTAAAAATACTTCTCTGACACATTTCATTTCAAATCAATAATAATTTGGAACTTTTTCAATTAAGTGCCCTTTAACAAGCATGTTTCTAGAAGTTTTTAAAGGAACATAAAGTAGGGACATTACTCAATTCATTTCACTGCAGGCATTCTCCTGCAAAACCCCTTTCTGTTAAAGGCTCATGTCTGGAAATTCTGAAGCTAAGGGAGTTAGGAGTTGAGAGAAAAAGTCACCAAAGACATAAGATGCATATGAATAATTATAATGAAAGCTGTTTTCCTGACTACCTTGGTTGTCAGAAACAGTCATTGGCCCGTCCCTCTGGTAGTTGGCCACCCTGGCTCTGAAGGGACAATTCACAGGGATCTGGAGGTAGTTGGGGCCCAGGCGGTGTCTGTGGGTGTCAGGATAGGAGAAGAGGCGTCCCTAAAACATTGATCACAAACATTAGCCACCACTTGTAAAAAACTGGGGTGTGTCAATTCAAAGCTTTCCTAAGCAGCAAAGTAACCAGTGCTCCTCAGGCCAAACCTCGGGGTTACCTGCAGCATTTTGTCAGGGCTGGGCTCAATTCCAGGGGGCATGTTGCTAGGGTCATAAGCCATCTGTTCCACCTCTGCAAAGTAGTTGACAGGATTCCTGTTCAAGACCAGCTTTCCCACAGGGATGAGAGGGTAGTCACCATGAGGCCAAACCTGTAAGGCACGACACACATCCAGCAAAATCAACATTATGACAGTATTATACAGCTTAACTGCCAGGCACAATTCACAATTTAAGTCTCAATTGAGAAAATACATTACTGAGTTTCTTTTTCCCCCTAACAAACATTGAGAAATGGCTTATTTTAAGAAGCCTTTTGCAATTAATACAGGGTATTTAAGTAACTTATTTCATCATGCCAGCATAATCTCAGCACTTGAGTACTTGAATGAAATACCCGCAGGCCCTTGAAAAGCTGCCTAGGGAAGCAGGGCGTGGGTGGAACTGGTGGCACAAATGTTTTCAGCTACTCCAAAATGCTTGACTGGCCTTCTCTTTGCCATCCGAGTTGCACTTTTAAGCTCAAAGGTCTTTAGCCACCTGAGGAGTGTGGCTTCAGAGGTAAAAAAGAGCACTACAAGTTTATGTCGGCATCTTTCAATGAGGCATTCCTAGGAACAGCTATTGGGAGTGGGACAAAATGAGACCAGCAAGGCTCAGGGTGTGACTCTGATCTGAGATCACACTTCTCAAGTGCCACAGGATCTACAGGCCTGGAATCAAGCTCTATCCAGATTTCCCTGAGGAAGAGTAACATCAGATATAACACGACTACAGTTTCATTTCCAGAATTCCTGGCTCATCGTGGCTCTACGATAAAGAATACACTTAAACACGACCTGAAACTGAATATTCCCAGCAGTATCAGACATACCTTAGTCACATCAAAAGGATTAAATGGGAATTTCTCTGCTTCTTCAAAGGTCATAACCTGAATGTAGAAGGACCATGAAGGATAGTTCCCCTTGGCAATGGCATTGTAAAGGTCCCGTATGGCATAATCAGGATCAGTAGAAGCCAGTCTTCCTGCTTCTTCCACAGAAAGGTTTTTGATGCCCTGGTCAGTCTAAAAGCAACAAAAGCACCAGTTACAGCATGAAGGAAGTACTACAGAAATCATTAATCATAATGAATTTTAACAAGATTTATAATCTAAGAATGAGATTGTGGAAGTTCTAACTTCCAATAGCGTTAGATTTACAGTACATTCAACAGCTGCCTTCCAGATAAAAATCAGTTCACTGACAGTGCTCCATTAACAAGAGACAGATGCCCCAAGAGGAGTTTTTTACAGTCTGTAAATGATTACAGGTGTTAGCAAGAAGAATGATACCTCTCTCCTATTGGTTAAAGGTATGAAACTGATACTAAACAAGGACTCCACACATCTTTGAGCCTGAATTAAACCTGAAAAGTCACACATTGGTTTTCATCCAATATGATGTATAGCTCCAGTAATAATAATAACAAAAAGACCAATACCTTGGCATGGAATTTGCAGTAAACTGCTTGTCCATCAGCATTAACCAGTTTGAAAGTGTGTGATCCATATCCATTCATGTGGCGATAGCCATCGGGAATGCCACGATCACTGAACAGGAAAGACACCTGAAGAGAAGGATCAAACACTATTAATGGGCTCAGCAGATCAAGGAGAAAGTCCTCATTCCACACTAAGTTTGTTTATTTCATTAATCTGCATCACTGGGAGCTAGGTTAATGTTGCCAGGAATTCCTTGAGGAATTTCTACTTTAAGTGTTAATGAAATAAAACTGATTTCTCCTGTAACCATAGGTAAGCATGGATCATTTAAAATTATATTTAAATAAAAATAAGACTATGTAGGCTTCTAGATCAAACATGGAAAAGAGGGAGTTAAAAACCTGCTGTCATAACATGATTTTCTTAATCATACAAAATAAAGTCACAGGAGAAGCCTACTTGATGCAAAGACTCAGGGCGAAGACTCCAGAAGTCCCACACCATGTCTGGATCCTTCAGATGAGTCTGAGGGTTCCTCTTTTGGCTATGGATGAAGGATGGAAACTAATTTGTCCAGAAGTGGAGAAGGAAAGAGGGGGAAAAAAAAGAAATTAAAGCTGTAGGATCACTGGAAAAAAACCCCACATCTTCTACTGCTATACCCTTTCCACAAACAAATTAATTCACAGACCAGTGAAATTAGGGTAGTGTCAAACATTCACAATTAGAATAAACAGAGGTAAAGAATGCTTTCATTTTGTGGTTGATAAGGTGAGAGATAAAACTGTTCAGATTTGTTTATCTGTATTTATGTGACTCATAAATGAATACAGAGATACTATAAAATATCTGTGCAGAACTCCTGCACTCAAGGAAAGCCCCTCTACCAAGTGCTGTTAAACTTATGCCAAAAACCAAAAAAACCCCAGATTTAATAAGAAGAATTGGCAAGAAGCCTTTGAAGTGAAAAGTTCAAGTGAAAAATATGAAACCACGTAAGTTATCAAGCTTTAGTTCTTTAATTTACTTTTGTTTAAGAACAAACGTTACATCTGACAAAGAACAAAATTTGAGTGTGTCAGAACAGCAGCTTTTGCTTTTGAGAGAAGCTAGAACAAGATGTGAAGGAATTTTTGGACTCTTTGACAAAGCACCCTCACCTCTGGTGCTTACTCACCAACATTGCATCCCGAATAAAGAAGATGGGAGTGTTGTTTCCCACAAGATCCCAATTCCCATCTTCTGTGTAGAATTTCATGGCAAAGCCTCGGGGGTCACGAACTGTGTCAGCTGAGCCAGATTCTCCAGCTTGGAGAAATACATAAACATAGAGAAATATTAGGATAGGAAACATATATAAATATAACCTGAAAATAGGCCATAAAAACCTAAAAGGGCAGGGTTCACTGCAGTCTCTTCTACACCAAGGAAATTCAGGAATATTTTCAGCAGTATTTCAGGCACTGTGAGTTTTTAAAGTGTGAACCCAGCCAAGCATTCAGGCCACAGTTAAAAGAAGGAAAAAACAAGTATATCCACTTGAACCAATTAAGAGTGGAATTTGCATTATCACTGAGAGAGACATCATCAGATCATAAGGCTGAATCATCTAAACCCACATTTGTTTCTGTGCACCAAATCCCAGTGGGAAAGCTCTCATTTGGAAGGCAGCAACCTAACCAGTGTGCCTAATAAAAAAACTATGGGAGAGTTGTAATCCTTTTAATTCCTCCTGCTTCACCCAGGATGGGATTTTCAATGGGAATTTAAACCAGAGCACAAGCACCTAGCACAACACCTGAGCAGAAGTGTTCCAGAAGTGCTCAGAACAGCTAATGCTGAATTGTGATGAAATCAGTAGGACGCTCATTCTCTCGTTAAAAAACCTTGTGTATTCCAGAACAGCAGGGAGGAGACATGTCCAAACAGGGCAGGGAAAGGGAAGGGAAGGATGCAACAACCTGCTCCAGCAGCAGTCCATATTTCAAACTCAACTCCATGGCCTTACCCCGTACAACACTCAGGACCCCCTAAATCCTAAGGGATTTAACACTGGAAATAGCCAATAGGCCAAAACCAGCAGCTCCCTGAAGCCTTGCTGGACTACTTTTTTCTCTCCAATACTTCCAGAAATGAATCTACATTAGGATTTCTTTTCTTTTAAATACATATACATCATGAATTGTAATTTTTCTATCAGACAAGCTATTGGTCACAATTAGCTTCAACTAACAGCATTTAAGATTTTGCTGGTTTGTGCATTCCAGTCTTTAAGAAACCAGAGTTTACTTATTGAAGATTGTTTATTTTCCTTTGCCCAGTATTTAGGTTACATCATTCATCCCCAAAACATTCCTGCAGCATAAGAGATTATAGGTATTTCACTTGCAAGTGTTGATTGTGACCCAACCAGAAACAAAGCAAGCTTTCTGTCAGAAAAAACCAGCTCAGGCTGCCCTCCCTCTCACATTTTAGACAGAACAGTGTCTCCAGAGAGTTCTCACAGAACAGGGCAAAAGCTGCCTACGGTCTTCCATGTAAGTGAATTTCAGAGAAGAGGAACTGAGTGGAAGAAAGCATTTCAAACACCCTCAAGTGCCCCACAGTGCAAACACTGCTGTCAGGGCACACATGTAAGAGACACAAAGTGAATTCAGAGCCTTACCAACAGTGGAGAAGCGGATGGCAAGTGGAGTCCTCTTCCCAATGTGCTCAAACACTTTTGCCTTACAATACTGGGTGATATCATGAGTGACTTCAAAATAGCCAAAGGCTCCTGAAGAACAAGTTCAAAATATGAGATCTAGGCACCTTCCTTCCACTCAGAGCCTGTCTGTTAACATACAGCTTCAAGTCACAGGGACACATGGAAATACATCTGTTTAAACAACGCTCTAAACACTCCACTTACTTTCCCAAAAAGAAACTGACTTAACACAAACTCTTTGCTCACTCTCTCCTCCTTAACTGACTGTCAGCAGCTCCCAGCAGCAGCACAGAAGATGCTCTTCTGCCAAGATCTGTGCATTTATCTGGGAGCAAGGCAGGTATTTCTTTAATGCTGCTATGTGTTGCAGAATTTTTGGTGCACCTGTAAGCTGGGTGAAGCAACAGAACCCTTCCCACCCCCACAGAGGAACTTTTCCCATGTACATTCACATTTTAAATACAGCCCCACGCTTGCTCCTTCTAGGGCAATGCATAACAAAAATCAAGGTACTAATTCTACCTTAGTAAGACCAATAATAGTTTTTTAAAGGTTTAGGTTTTTTTAATTTAAATATTAGATCATCAGCTTGCTTTGCAGACATACATTAGAAGACGAAGCCAAGTTCTCTATTAAATAACATGCAAACAACGTTAAATAAAGATGGGGAGGAACAGACAGAGGAAGCAGAGACTACAGCAAATACAGTAAAAATTGAAGGGCTATAACCACATTTTCTCTCATTTTTGTAAACAATTTTTCAGTGCTTTAAGTTTTGGCACTGAGTTCTTTTAAACCAGGCCTTACCACTGTTGTTTATATAGATTTATTATAGCTGGTAACACTAAATTATAGATAACAATGTAATTTATGTGCCACAATCTACATGTTAACTCAAAAGCTCTTGAAGTCTAATTCCACAGAGAGAAAATACGTGATTTTAAACATACCTGCCCCTTTTGCATGCACAACTCTCTCAGGAATCCTCTCTCTGTCAAAGTGAGCCATCTCATCAGTGAAAACAACATCTTGGACAAGAAGAGGTCCACGTGGCCCCACTGTCAGGATATTCAGCTTATCCCCAATGGGGTTCCCAGCACCGGTGGTCAGGACATCTGGTTTCTGAAATCAAGAGAAAGTCACTAGCAACACCAGATCTTAAAAACCCTCTGGATCTGAGGCACACAATGTGCATGACTGTTCACCCATTACACATCATGGAACAGATCAGCAAGAAGTGGCAAAATGGCTTCAGATTCTGAAGGAAGTTACAGCAAATACAGACGTTTACCTAAATCACAGAGCTAGGTTTAGGGCAATTTAACAAGGGGAGTTCCACTCATGAAAATCCAGGGATGTTTTCCATGGTTCAAAAATATTTCTTCTTCAGACTACTGATCTTGCTTCAAGAAAAATATGGGATAGAAAAAAAACCAAAAAAGGAGCAGCTGCTGGAAAATAAAGGAGAAAGGAGAGGAAGAAGAAGGTAATGTCAGCACAGGGGCAGAGGCATAAGGAAAGAGCTCCAACCAGACTAAAAGGGGGTTTCCATGATTACTGTTGATCTGGAAGAGCTGTGGAAAATAAGAGAAATAGGAACACCTGAGGAATCATCATTTTATACTCCTGGACCACAGAAGGACTAAGATGCACACAAACCCTAAGAAGCTCTACTACCAGGAAATGTCCTGCAACTTCAAGAAACACCTGCACTACAATTGAGTGTACTCCTACTTTCTCTTAAAAAGATTCCAGTAGAAAAGACTTTATCTGCATCACACGTGGGGTTCTGTGCTCCTCTAAGGCAATATTCCTATTTTACTGGGTGCTGGAGAAAATGTACTGAGAAAGGTACATCAGTTTTTTCTGGAGTACACTTAGGGGCCAGTTGTTTGTGAAGGACTTAGAAGAACAGAAAACAAGTGAGGACAAAGGGGAAAAAAATGAAGTAAACAAAAAATTTGCACCAGGGCGAGCTCAAATAGCAGAGTCACAGATTACGAGCAGCTAACAATAAATCCACCACATGTCACACTAAACTGACATAATTCCATATGGGCTCTCTATCCATACCATCCTACCTGAAGCCTCCACACACCTGAGCCACGCTAGCACAAACTCCCTCAGCCCCTCCTGATTAGTTCTCCACCTTTTAAAGTTCTAGAAATGAAAAGGGATGGTGGAGAGAAGGAAGAAGCAATTCTTAATGAGAAAAGCCTTTACTACTCTAACAGCGACTTCATGGGGTTGCAATTCTTACCCTAAGTTCTGCTTTAAGGGGTTAATTACTGCAAACAGATAAAATTCCCACCTGATAGAAGACATTTTCCCCCCCCAAGAGGCAACCCACAAAGCAGGGAAAGAACAATTATTCACATCCACGCCCAGAGCTCTGGATGAGGCAGAGAACACAGGGAGTTCCTGACACCTTTGTTTCACTCAGGTCCATGAATAACCACACAAAAGACATTTGACAGGATAAGTGCATTTCCACTGTGTTCCTACTAATGTGCAACACACACTACTCCAGCTGGCTTGAATTCCCAAAATATCCAAGTTCTTTATTCTTCCTTCACCACTTCATCAGCATAAAGCTTTAAGCATAAACCCAAGTCCTTTGGGATGCCTGGAATCCTCACCTACACTGCAATCTGTACAAACATTTTAAAAGACAATGTGTAACTGGTTACAAACACGAACACCATGTTCAGAAACTTACAGGAAAGTTACTGTAAATAAAGCTAAATTGGTATTTTAAGTCAAATGTCTGCTGAAATCAAAAGGTTATCTATAGTCTGTCATAGGAAATATGCAAGAGTTGAAACTGTTCTCAGTATATTTTCCACTGCTTACTTATTACAGGAAAGACTATTCTATAACGCCAACATTTAAGGCCATCAGAAGCAGTTGCTAAAACCACAACTTGCTGACATTAAGACCATAAAAAAAATTAACAGCTTTGTGGCTGTTCAGTCTCTCTTGTGTACGCAGACTTTCTAGTGTTCACATCAGAAGTAAAGAATATTCATTTATTTAATGGTAGGAGATACTTCAGTTTCAGGATAATGTTATGTGGGGCACACAAAGGGAGTTCCAGAGAAGTAAAAAAAAACCCGACAGCATAGTTTAAAGAAGAATTCTCATACTACTTTTGGACCTGAGTTTGATGACTGTGTTTTCATATAGTTGGGAGCTGCACACAGTCCAAACCTTGACAGATAAGAACTTTTGAATCTGTATTTCATTACAGCACCAACCTGGCATGACAGAACGAAGGGAAGCAAAGCCAGGAGAATTTTAGTCACTGCGGTAAACAGCACACATCAAAGTACACACTTCCAGGCATTACTGATACTTTGTACCTTATACAGCTCACTTTAAAATTCTAATAAGTCCTCCCTACTTTCTACCTTAAAGTCTCATGACTCCTTATGCAACACAGACTTTGGGTTGCCTCCCAGTCTCCAAATTAACCTTGGCCTCTTTTCAAATACTGCTTTCCTACAGAAAAGCTGACATCCCTACAAAAAGAATTACTCGTGGATAAAAAAGGAACTATTATGACACACACTAGGATATGATGGAGTCACAAGTCATCAGGTAGTTTTCACACTGTACCTTTGAGAACATAAAGAAAAAAAATAAAATTAAGATGACTTAACAGCTACAGACAGGGGGAACTGAGGCATCCACTTGCCTCTTGTAAGATTGCCACTTAAAACCAGCAGAAAGCGTATTTAGTGGCAAATACACGTTTCTGTCAGAAACTACATGTGGAACCTGTCACAGTGATTTGATGAAGAAGAAGGGAAGTCGACTCTTGCAACATTTATACATTAACTCGAGTATTTTGGGGTCTGTTCTACATCGTCAGATGACGGAGTGCCATGCTGTTGATTACATGCCCTTAGGATTTCAGTCAACCACTTGTCCCAATCCACTTCATGGACTCGAGGAATGGTTTGGGTTGGAAGGGACCTTCAAGGTCATTGAATTCCATCCCCCTTGCCATGGGCAGGGACACCTTCTACTATCCCAGGTTGCTCCAAGCCCCATCCAGCCTGGCCTTGGACACTTCCAGGGATGGGGCAGCCACGGCTTCTCTGGGAAAACTCTGCCAGGGTCTCACCACTCTCACAGGGAAGAATTTCTTCCTAAAAAATTCACTTCATTTTGGTCAGCAAGTCCATGCAGAATATGCTGAGTTGGAAGGGAGCCACAAGGATTATCGAGTCCAACTCCTCGCCCTGCACACCGTGCTGAACGTACTTTATCCTTTTTTTTTACTCCCTCACTACATTTTCACAGGGCTCTACCGCCGTGGCAGCAAACCGAACCGCACGCTTCTGATTTAAGACGGAAACAAATCCCCTCCGTCCATCCCTGCCCGCGGACCCGCGGCTTGGGCGCAGCGCAGCCCCACTGCTGCCTAGAAGGAGCAGGAGCAGCCAGGGCCAGGCAGCGCTGACCGCCCTTGTCGCTCCGGGCCAGCTGGCAGCCTCCATCCCTCCGTGCCTCGGTGCTCCCGGGCACAGCTCCAAGCCGTGGGGGCGAGGCCGGGACGGAGCGAGGGCGCCTCGCCCTCCGCCGCTGATCCGGGGACGCCCGGGCTCTCGGAGCGCCGCATCCCGCGGAACCCTGCGGGGCTCTGCGCTCTCCGGCGCCGAGGCTCCCCGCTCCCTTCGCGGTGCGAGGCGCGGGGGTACCAGGGATGGCCGGCGGGTACCTGGGAGCCCCGGTGGTTCTTCCACTGCTTCAGCTGGTCCGCGGCGTCGTCCCGCCCGTCAGCCATTTTGCAATCTCCGGCGACCCCCGAGGCAGGAGGGGCGGCGCGCAGGGAAGCGGAGGGGCTGTGTTCGCTCCCGGTGAGGAGGCAGCGGCGGGGAGGTCAGGCCGTGGCCCGGTCACGCTGTCACCCCGGGGGACCCCGCACTGCCACCGCGTCCCGCCCGCAGCACCCGCGGGTAGCGGGAGGCACCGCCACTACAGCCCCGGCTCCCGCCTGCGCCCGCCCGCCCCGCTACCTCCTCGGCCAATAGGATCGTGCCCAGGGGCCACCGCGGGTTCCGATTGGGCCAAGGGCACGTCAATCAGGCGTGGCGAGGCCCCGCCCACTTGTCACGCTGTGGAGACAGGGGCTGGCGGCGCTGTCGCGTTCCTTTGAAATTCCGAGGAAATTAACCCGTATGGCGCTGCGAAAGGGATTTTTTGGCTGTAATTCCATTGTTGGGATGCCGGAGCTTTCTAAGGAGGCTGAGATGCCGGAGCTTTCTAAAGCTGCTGATGGTGGAGGCGTTGTTCAGTGACAGACGAAGTTACAGGCTCGGCGCTGTGAAAACTGCACGTACTTACGGAGTTTCTGAGGCAGGGTTGGTTTCAGCGGGGAAAAAGGTGTTTTTAAATCGCAAAATGAAAGTGACCAGTGTATAACTATATAAATTATATTAGCGTGTAACTATATACAGGCTCATTCTTGTATTGGTGCCTGAAATGGGGTACAGGTGATTAGTTAACTTCGGTCATAATTCATATGCGCTCAATAGTAACTAGCATTTCTTTGGAGACGGGAATTTTTAACCTTAAAAACCCATCCACTTCTGAATTATGTGGTTATACTTAGAAATTATGAGTAAACATGACAGCTGTAGTTTTGATAATACTGCAGGAGGTCCCTGGCTTGGTGCCTAATACATGTGCTGTGGATGATAAAAGTGGTAAAAAGCTGGTTATTTTTCTTATTTCTGAGATAAAACCTTTGAACAACACGAATAATCCATCTTAAACTCCTCATCTGCAAGATTATACCTACATTCTTTCTCTGAATAGATACAAAGAATAGTCTAACTCATTGTTTCAAGTAGACAATTGCTTTATCTAGTATGTGTTATTATGGATTAGAGGGTTACAGCTCTCAAATTCAGGTCTGTACTGTACAGGGAATATCCCTAATTCTGTTCCTTTTCCTCAGAACTAAGAAGAGCAAACTTTTTTTTCTGCTTCACTCTTTATTGGGACATTTCTTTCATGTCTTGAAGCCTCATAATCTTTTCTTCTTCAACATGATAACCAACATCATGAAGAAGAGCAAGGAAGATGACCTATGTTTCTCGTATTTTTACACAAAATATACATCATCAGACTACACCTACCACACCTAGATTTAATATTAGGATTGCCCACACTCAGTTTTTTTTTAAATCAGTAATTGCTGTTTCAGTTTGCTTAACCAGCAAATTGGGGGAAATGTGGACATTTTCATGAACAGTTAATATTTGCTTTTCCTTTAAAGTTTAACACTTTAAATGTTAAGCAGGCCAACATGTTTAGATAAGCTCGCTGGTCACCAATCTGTTTCAAAGTAAGAGTAACTTGCAAAAACTTCTTCTCTTTCCTTTCCTATCAACCCTTCTTATTATATGCTAAAAGAAAGGATATATGTGCATATACCTACATGTATGCCTGCATAAAACAAACAAACAAACAAACAAACAAGAAGAGATTAAATATTGGCCAAGAAAATATGCAAAACCCAAACCAAAACCCAGGGGAGAGCAGGTGGCAACACCAGTGGCACATACTGCAAACAGTGTTTGAACTTTAGCTTAACTAAAACCAAGTGACTGCATTTCATAAGAAAGGTCACACACAAAGCTCAGTGTGACACCAATACTTTTGTCTCTCATCTTGCTCTAATTTTATGTCTTTTCAGGGAAAAGATGCTGGTTTGAATTCCACAGGTATCTGGCTGTGGGTGTCTTCATTTGTTTCCTTTTCCCCTCTCTCCCATCTTGATATTTGTTTCCTGCGGCACCTTATTTGCCTGTGTGAGCCTCCTGTTATGTATCTGCATTAGGTAAACAAACTTCAAGCAATTCCAAATTAATCATCTTTATTTACCTGGCAAGACTGGTTCTCCGCTGCCACATGACTTTCTGAGGCATGATCCAAACCACAGTTTGCCCTTAATTAAGATTTGGGGAGATTAAAAGACAGAGTGCTTTGCTATTTGTGTTTTGTTGTATTTAAAGTGAGTTTAAACACAAACTACAAGGTCAGTGGCACACACACGATTGTGCTCTAAATAAAGTTTACACATAGCTCAGTGATCTACACCCAAGGGAAGATCGAGAATTGGCTGAGTAGCAGGTCAGCAGTGCCTGTTCCTTCACTAATTAAGTTCCACAGGCACCCCAAGATTTCATCCTACATCTCTCAGCCCTCTCTGGCTGCCTCTGTCCCTACTTCCTGCCTGTGATAAAATCAGAGTTACAAATGTTCCCATGCTCCCTACAACACCTGTGCACTCTGAGTGCCAGAGCCAGAGCATTTAACTCCAGCACAGAGCATGGGGGACAAAGTGACCTTTAAAAATAAAAGATCAGAAAAGAGAAGCACAAGAGAGAGTGTGCTCACCTCTTAATTAAACTGATTATCGATGAGAACACTTAGCAGAGCACTGGGAGACTTATTGACCCTTCTACTAAAGGTGTTGTATCTTCCAGAGAATCCAAATTATGTACCTAGAGATGAGGCTTGGATACATTTCCTACCCTGAGCCACAAGGAATAAGATCAGAAAAACATAAAAACTCTGGTTTAGGCTCACATACTAAAAATATAATTGATATTACTGAGTTTATTTTCAGTCACAAAGCAAATTCAGCTACTGCATGTGGACCAGTTATGAAGTAATATAATGAATCTATTCTCAAGACCTGAAATAGTAATTGGCCTTTATAAATATCCAATATTTGTATATTTGCAGTAGCTCAGGAGCCTTTTCCACTCATCCTTCTGCTGTCATGCCTGCTGTAAACATCAGGGCACAGAAAAAGCGTGGAAAGAGCAACAAAGAATAGTAACATGACAGAGGATTGAGGGGTAGGTATGGCAACTACAGGCAGAAGAAGTAGGTTGCTATTATATTTTAGAAAGAAAGCAGAGATTTTTGAATAGAAACAACAGATAAATGTCCATTTTAATGCGATAAACAACAATCTGCCTGTGCTGATTCCCAACACACACCCAGGGCAATTTTATATCTCAACCTGGCAATTACACAGACATGAAGTTCATGCTGTGAAAGGTCAGCCAACCTCTGGGTGACACGTGCTGAGGTGTTGGACATGGTCTGTGGTGAGGAGAAGAGATGGAATAGGTGATAGGTAATGATAAACTGGGGATCTCTGTGTCTGTGAGATGGGTCTGAACACATTTTGCAGCTTTGGTGATAGGTTTATCATTCAGTAACTTGCACTGTATGTAACCTTTTTAACGTTGTGTTTTCAGTCGCTGGATCTAATGGAAAGCGTGGAAAACACTTCAGCATCTTCAGAAGAGGTGGGTTTAAACGGATCACTGAGAGGACAACACTAGTGGAAAAGGTAATAATAAAGGTAATTCCTCCCTAGGGGAGGGAATAAAATCTGGATTTTGTGGGAAATAGCACATTGGACCGTCATTGGACACAGTGAAATACTGAGATGCATAGAAATTTTGAAAAAATCATGTAGAAAAAAATCAAGAAAACGCAGAAGGGAAACCTTACCTTGTATTCATAATTTTCCACCATCTTCTGCTGTAGTTATTAGGGCAAGGTCTCAATTTAAACTACTAGAAAAAAAAGATTAGCCTCAAATATAGAAGAGTGTGTTATAATATTAATAATTTGTATGCTTCAAACATGTTTTTCTTTGCCTCTCTCATTCTCCATAGACCAGAATGACTTCAGTGATTTTGGAGCAGTTGTCTTCAGCCTTTGTGGTTTGCATGGGGTTAGTAAATGCCAGTGGTCCTAAACCTAGTCCTTTTTTACCAAAACGAGAATTTAATTAATCTATATTAATTGTTTCTAATAATGTGTTGCTTTTCATAAACAGTACTCGTGATCATCATTATGAAGAAGTTGTGTTGCATATTTAGTGCTGGAAAAACAGCTGCAATCTACTCCTTAAGATCAGTGAAGGAACAAAAATAGAGTAAGAAATGCAGCACTTTTCAGGTAGTGGGGTATTCAAACATCTTTAGCATCCTGGATACCTCAGTTCTGTGTTTTTACTCCTCAAAACATCATCATTAAAATGATTCCACATCAGAGACACACAGCTTTCTTTGGTTAATGCAGATTTGATTTCCTTTCAAGTTAGAGCACCCGCATGAGTGGTTTTCTCCATTTGTTCTCTGTGTTATTAGCAGCATTGTCTGAAGCATCTACCCAGTGGCAGTTCATAAAACCTCAGTTTTGGAACCTGGCTTTGCCCATTAAAGCTTCATTCTGCTTAAGAAAAGATTTAAAGCTCAACACAGCCATATTTTATTCTGTTGTTACAATCAGAAGCTCTTAAGCTTTTAAATGGGTCAACCACCAGTATGACTTAGTCACATGTTCTTTAAGTTAGTCAAATGCTTAATTAGCATGCTGGATGTTTGCATGTATAAATATAGATGTTTGATCCAAGAGATACCTTGATACAATAGGTGTCATTTCATGTGTTCCAATTCCACAGAAAGAAGGGAATCCTAAACGAACTGAGCTTGAATTTGCAGGAAATTAAAGGCAATTAAAAATGTTGTCTGCCCAGCAGGACTGGAGAATCGGGCTCTTATTTCATTGCCAGGAAAAATCAGATATGTGCCTTTGAAAATTTTGGAGATACATGTGTGTCTAAATGCATCAGTAGAGCTCTAGGCTGACACATGGAGATTATTGATAAAATTCATTAACACTGGTGATGATGGATTTCAGCATGGCTCATCCCTCAAATTTCAGTTAGTTTTGGTATGGAAACAATGTTAAAATTTGCTCTTTACAGCAGTCATTTCTGAATTTCCTTGTGAATATGGTGCTAACTGGAAAATAAAATATCATCATAGGCAGCTTACATGGAAAAAACAACCACAAACACAGCAGCCAGTGGAATGGCAACAAACCAGATGGATTTGTGGTAACCACAGCAAGTATGGATGCTGGGAAACAAGGAAAGGCAAACGAACAGATTTGTGAGGTGCTAAGAGAGGAAATGTCACTGTCTTTGAAACCAATAGGCAAGGAGGTAGAAATTCTCCAGACTTGATCTACTCCCCAAGGCACAACTGAGAGATTTGAGTCAGGCAGCCAATGGTGTTTGGGTGTCCTGAGAAAGGCTGTGTGGATCCCTCTCTGTTTCAGTGAGTTGGGAAAGATGGGATGCCCTGCAAGCAGAGGGGCATCCAAGGCCCTCACCATGCAGGCCACAAGGGTGGCAGGCACACATGGTGTTTGTGTGCCAGAGCATCAGCAAGCACTCCAGCACGTGTGTGATAATCCACTCTGCTGACTGGATGGGTCAGGTTCCCAGGGAATGGTTCCCAGGGAATTGCTGCAAATTCCCAGTGTAGAGGCAGCCTGCAAGATCCCATTAAAATAGCATTTTCTAGGTGTTCAAAATCCAAATGTAGTTTAATATGTTTTCTCTTTCACTTTTTTTTTGTCCTCAAAATACACACACACTTTAAAATATTTAAATTGATTCATTTTCAGTGTCTCTAGCTGACTAATAGATGCTAAACATAACTGATTTTTAAAGATAATGATTGTGAAATAAAGGAGTTTTGAAAATCTGCTTTATTGCAGAAGATGGATGTAGCTGTCTCTTGAGGAGCCCTGTTTAAGAGCAATAACAGCTATTGAGGTTTGTCCCTTGAGATGGTGGCAAATAGAACCCAGGGAATAATTAATCCTAGGGCACCAGCACACTAATTAGTATTGCTGGAATTGATAGGAGTTTCAGTACCTTTGAAATCTGTTTGTATTTTGATGTGAATATTTTAGCCTTTTTTTTTTCCACTCGAAGTAGCTGCCATTCTCAGTCTGTTTTCCATCATAATAGGAGACATCTAAGAATGGGAGAGTGGCAAAAAGCAAACCACCTGCTTAACCATCTTCATTCTGACAACATGAAAGACTACAAAAAACCCTGGGGTTAGTAGCATATTACATAAATATAAAATAACTCTTCCAGCCTGGACTAATTGATCCAGCCCAGTGCCTGCCATCTGGCCAGCAGTTTGCTGGTGCCCTTTGCCCCAGCTGTCAGCTTTTGAGTTGTTGTTGCCTAAAAGCAATTTTTCACACTGCCTGGTTCTATATCATTATGGGTTGCAAAGATGGCCATTGTTTTGTTTAACATGTACACAATTGCCAGGGACCTGCTGCTGAATTAAAGTCCTGGACAAGCCCTTGGCTGTTGTGACCACAGGTAGGTGTGTGGAAAACAAACAGCAGAATTTTTTTCTGCTCTTTAAGCCAAAGTTCTCTTCTGTACATTTGACCTCATTTTTCTGTTCACAGAAAATTCATTGCCTCAAATAGGTAAGTTGGAATTATGGAAGCTTGAAATATACTTTTAAAAAGGCAGAATAATTCCATAACTACAAAGTCTTTACAGCATTTAGTTAGACGTTGACTTCAATTTTAGACATCCTAAAGATTGCCAGCTTTTTATGTGTTTAAGAGCTGTGTTTCTAAAATGTTAATCTTCTTTACAGAAGTTGCTAAAATAATTCTTTTGACCTATCATGGAAAATGTAACAAATTATTAGTGTGTTTTGGTTTTTTTCCCCCTGGAGATCGACTCTAAGCTACCAGGTTAATTGACATGTTTCTTTCCAGCTCCTAATTGCTGCCTGCACCCTGGCTGCACATTTATAAGATATTTACGAGAGGTTTGCAAGCCCTTTGCAATGCCAAGAAACCTATGATGTAGGGATAAAAATGAAATACAGATCATAACTTCCAAACCACCAAACTTATAAACACACTAAACCTTCCTGCACAGATCTACGGGGATCTATCAGCATTCCTACCCAGCTTTGGTTATGTGCATTTCCTATTTTCCTTGGATTGAGGGCAGTGGTTGAACAGCACAATTGGGTCTTGACCTATAGGGGGGACTTCCAAACAATTTGAAGAGGAATACACATTTTTGCACTTCATTTTTTCAATACTTCTAGTCTAAAAATGTTGGATAAATTTTTACAGCCACAAGAAAGGGTGCTACATCATATTAGGCATGGAAATTAGGCCTAGTTTTGACCACCAACTACTTTTGATTCCCCCAGAGTGAAAACAACTCTCTTTCAGTGGTCCTCTGGTTATCATATTATTGGAGAAAGTTCTTTTTTTTTTTACCTTTTCTTTTGCTGTTAGTATGGTAAGGAAGTTCTTTACTTGTTTTCACAGTGTGCTAATCCCTCTTCCTTTGGGTGTTTTTATCCATACACATTCCTGAAACTGAAAATAGTTTTCAAGATACGGAAGGCTGAGATATCTTGATTTTCTGCCTGCATGACAGATTCCTGAGGCTTTTCACTGTCTTCTTCCACCACGATGGTTTCCTCCTTTTCCTCCCCACCCCTCACAGGGATTGCAACCAATATTTCCTATCCCACTGTACTTGAGAATTAACTTTAAGTATTCCCCTGTGGCCTGGAGGCAGACCTGGGTCTATCCCCCTCTATTTTGCTATATTTGAACGGGGAGGTTTTGCTGTGATCCGTAATGACTTATCCTACAATATCCGCCCTCCATTCTTCATTTCATTTAATCCTTTTGCCACCTTCTGATACATTTCTGACTCACTGTTTTATTGAGTGCTGATGGCTCCTGGACCAGCCCCACTTTTACTGAATCATCCAGACTGTTCCTGTATGTTTTGGGGATTGGTTACTGGCTGTGCAATGCGCAGAACACTACAGAGCGCTGTGACACTTCCACCACAGGTGAGGTGTTCCGGGAATGCTTTCCCAATGACACAGGCAGGGGGGACAAAAAGGGAGTGGGTCATTATCTCCCCATTGCTTCCAGCATGTGTTTCATCCTGAGTGGCAATAACAAATTGGCCTGTGTCAGCCGCCTCCTTGTTGGAAAAATATTCCTGGGTTATGTGATAACAAGCAGCCCTGTGTCATAACTGGAATTAGGGATCCAAGGAGGTGGATGGCGTTATGTTTATCCAGGCTGCACGTTGATGAGGTGGTTCCTGAGCCAACAGTGCTAATTAACAACGTGTGCCTGTGCTGAGCTGACAAGTAGATTTGAAACCATAGGATGGGATAGTTTCCCTAATGGTTTTTCCCCAGGATTTTATTTTTTGAGGTTGGAAGTCTGCCTGCTCTTCTGCTACAGGAAAACCATGGCGGGAAACACATTCTGCATCTTCACAAGATGGGTGAGATGGCAAAAGATTGTTCACTCACATAAAAACTGGGAAGGAGCATGCTGGAAAAGTGTGACCAGTGCATTATCGAAGGTACCTTCTGACCAACATGTTCACTCAGAAAGTTTCCATTAATTACTACACTCACTTGGCAATAAATGTCCAGCTACAAATTCCTGCTCCCAACATACAGGGATTAAATCTTCTCACTGAAAAAGGTTTCTAAAATTTTTAGTAAAGGTAATATAATTTAGTAGTGAATACTAGAATACTGTTACAATATTACATAGAGTAAAAAGATTCCTTTGAAACTTTTTTACAGATTCTTTGAGAGAAAAAGATTTTTCCTCTATCTGAAACTTTCATGTTTTAGTGGCCTACTAGTGGTACAAAGCTTGGGTTTCTGGCTTGTTTTTCTTTCTAAAAAAAGCAAATATTAATGATCATGCTAGGTGAGCTATATCACATTTTTCACATAGGACTTACAAATTTTAGATATAACTCTATGAAAATTTCAGCCTAATTTTAGGCAACTAAATTAGAATGATACGCTCTTGGTTCTGAGGTATTGAAACAATATGAAATATACCTCAAACTGAAAATTTTATAGCATTCTCTTGTAGGTTCACATGCAGGTAAGCAAAGTTTTCTGGTGTATAGTGGAAAGGGTGAAGAAACTCTTGAGTTTACCAGAGAAATCAGAGAAAAGAAGATTAGGGGTCATGTAGTAAAAGGTGAGAAGTTCTTAGTGAAAAGAGAATTCTGCAATTAAAGATGTTTTGTTATGGGTTTCCACTTTATTCTCACACATTTGGCTATTTTTAGTAATTACTTTGTTGCTGGAAATACTGATTCCTTGTAGTTTTTTCCCACAAACATTTGAACTTTACAGAATATATTCCAATTCAAGGTGGGGCACCTGAAGCCTCAAGGTTTTTTATTCGCTCCTCACTTGGGGCAGGGTAGAAAGTGGCAAAGCTTCACTACCACACTGCGCTTCCCTTTGTGGAAAAATCTGCAGCGGTGCTGAGTCTGTCTTGGCAGTGAAGAGAAGGGCGTGCTCCCCCTTCCAGAGGCTTCAGGCTAGGGATGAGGACAGAAAGCAGATTTCTGTTGTGAGTTTTAGAAATAGAAAGGTCGGGATGTTACTCTGGGCATCCTGCAGCTCTTCCAAGCAGTTACGCGAGGGAGGTGCTGCACACGCCGGTCCCTCGGCGGGGCGAGGGCCTTGTGACGCTGTCACACCGTGGGGACACGATCCCCGGGCCGCGTCGGCAGCGCCTCGTCAGAGCTCACGCACATCCCCATCCCACGAGGAGCGCCAGACAGCCCTTGTTCACACAGCTCTTCCCTCATCTTCTTCCCCCCCCGAGCATCCCTCATTTTGGTAATTTTGGGGCTCCCACACGTTTGACGGACAACCTGGAGCAGTTGGAATGCGGCGCTGTTGCGGCATTGCGGCCTCAAGAGGGAGGCAGCGGGCTATGTGACACGGCAAAGCTGCTAATCCTGTCAAGTTCGGGGTTCCTTGGGAAGATAAAGGTTTAAGCACGACCAGAGGGAAGCAGAATTTAGGCACAGCCGGTGTAGATTATGATGGAGTAGTAGCTAGGAAGCTGTTGCTACACTGGTGTATTTCAGTACGCAACAAACACTGCAGCTGTTGTCCTAAGGTTCTGAATGATCCCAGGCAAAGCAGACGTGGGTTTTGACCTTGAATGTCCTCTGTAATTTGTCTTCAATTCTTTTCAGCACTGTTTGCCATTGTAAATAACCACTGATCTCAGCACGGCCTGATAAGCTTTGGGGCATCCACTTTACAGCACTCTTAGAGGGTAATACTTCATTTGGTTTCTTGGCAACTTCCTGACTGTTCAGGATTATGAAAAATACAATATTTAGCTGCAATTCTTTCTCTATGGCTATTCTTTCCATTGGCTTTGTAATCACAGCGATTGACTCTTGATAATGTTCTTGTCAATACTGTGTCCCTGGCTAATAGGGGAGAGCTGAGGATATGAACATTATTTCAGGAAACATGACACATATCCGTTGCAATCGATACACGTAATTTGCTCTATCAAGTGCCTCATGAGACAGGTTGATATTACAGCCAGTGAATGTAATAAGGAGTAATAAGTGCCATTTTGACATGAACTTCTTCCAAACATATGAGTGTTTTGGCACACAGGACTGCAGCAGGTTTCCACACAGAGATGATATAGCAGAGGATCCCGTGACCAGATAGCTGAGATTTCAAGTGCCTCCAGAGAGTTATTTAACAGTGGTAGTTAATCATACAGAGACTTGGCAGGCCGGGTGTTAGATCAGAGCTGAGGATCTGGGTGGCTGGGGAAGTTTATCCTGCCGTAACTTTATAGCTGGATGTTACAAATTAGAAGCTGCTAAATGCTGAAGAACAACATCATTATCTGCAGCTATTTGGTAAGGCCTGATGGCTCTCAGAATGTTCTGGTTGTTTGATTCCTGCATAAGGAAGAAAATGCAGGCACTGTAAAACTGTAATTAACAGCAGGAGTGAAATGAGGAGGAATGAGAGAACAGGCCTCAGTAAGTTTCTGTAAACCTTTGGTCTTGAATATTGTTGTGTGATGAAGCAAATACTCTTTTATTCCCTTCATTTGATCTGATTCTGGGTAAAATATGATTCCCCCCACCAACCCTCACTGATAAGATTTCTGATAGTGCTTGAGACGGTGGTCTGATATTGTACCAGGTTTTTACCCAGGAATTTAAGGCATTCTAGTCTAATCTAATCTAATCTAATCTAATTCAATCTTATTCTGACAGTTTTCTCCACCCTTTGTCATCACAATCATTTTATTGGGCAAATAATCCAACCTAGATCCATAATCTTTGTAGTTCCATAACTTTTCCAAATAAGGCCTACTATAACACTAGCTCAGTTGTCTGGTGCACTTAAAAATAAAAAAAAACATTTTTATATCACCTCTTGTCTCCATACACTCCGATTTTCAGGACATAAATGTTCAATGCTTGTTGAGCACTACATTTTAAATTAGATAAAATATCATTGATCAGTTCCAAGATTAGTTTAGCTTTTCTACTTCAAAATGTTTTCAGAACAAACATGGAATAAATGCATTATAGGTGCTGGGGAGGGAGCCTATTTCCTGCCTCTAAAAAGTGTAGGAAGCATCTTCAGTCCTACTTTCATTCTGAGAAAGTGTTTGATTTAAAGATGTCTTAACCTGTACAATGTGTGCTGAATTGAGAGGGATCGAAAACTAAATTAAAGATCAGAGGATTCAGCAGCCGTGCTGAAATTTAGTGAGGGGAGGAATTCCAAACATAGGCAGGCTTTGGAAAGGGGGAGTTGTGTTGGAAATGGTGCCTCTATGTATCCTCTGCAGTGGAAAGAGCAGGATTTATGGAATCCCTGTGGTGGTTGGAAAGCACCTCTGGAGATGATCTAATCCAACCCCCAAAGCGGGGTCAGCTAAAGCAGCTTGTCCAGGATTGTGTCCAGTTGGGTTTTGAATATCTCTGAGTATGGCGATTCCACAACCTCCCCGGGAAGCCTGTTCCAGGTTTTCACCTGTTTCACCTGTTCCAGTGTTTCACCACCCTCACAGTAAAAGGTGGGGCCGTTAAAGTTTAAACGGAATATTTTGTATTTCAGTTTGGGCCTACTGCTTCTTGTTCTTTCCCTGGACACCACTGAGCAGAGCCCACCTGTCTTTTCCCTTTTTTTTATTCAGCAGGTATTTATACACAAAGATACTGTCCCACCTTCTCCAGAACGAACAGTCCCAGACCTCTCAGCCTCTCAAATGACAGAAACTCCAGTCCCTTAATCATCTTTGTGTCCCTTTGATGGACTAACTCTAGTTTGTCCGTGCCTCTCTTGTACTGGAAAGCCCAGAGCTGGACTCCGACTCCAATCGAGTCTCATCAGTGCTGAGCAGAGGGAAGGATCACCTCCTCCACCTGCTGGCAGTGCTTTTCCTGGGATGCTGCTGGCTTTCATTGCCACAAGGATGTATTCCCAGCTTATGTCCAACTTGTTTTCCAACAGGGCTTTTTATCTGAAGTTGTTTTCCACTTAGATTGAAAAGAGCCACTTATCCAGACAAAAATTGATCAGCTCGTCAGTGAGGATGTTGCAGGAACGAGTGTCAAAAGCCTTGCTGCAATGAAGATAATATCACCTGCTCTTCCCTCATACCACTGATACCATCATGGAAGGCTGACATTAGTCAGGCATCACTTCCCTTTCATAAATCAATGGATTGAGAGCAGCCTGGAAAAGACTTGGGGATGTTAGTTGATAAGAAGCTCAACAAGACCCAGCGATGTGCACTTGCAGCCCAGAAAAACAATGGTATCCTGGGCTGCATCAAGTATTGGGAATTAATTCTTCCCTGTGAGGGTGCTGACACACAGGCACAGGGTGCCCAGAGATGATGTGGAATCCCCATCCCTGGGAAAGTTCAAGGCTTGGAGCAACCTGGTCTAGTGGGAGGTGTCCCTGCCCGTGGCAGGGGGTGGAAGTAAGTGGAAGGTCCCTTCCAATCCAAACTCTGTGATTCTAAATCACCTTTTTGTCCTTAATGCTTTCCGGGGTTATTTGTTCCACCCCTTTCCTAAGGATAAAGGTGATGCTGACCAGTTTGTACCCGACTGGTACCTGACCAGTTTGCTCTGAAGGATCTCTGAAGAAGTTGTCTGTACAGCAGCAGCAGCAGAAAACCACTTATTTGTTCATCTTGGGCAACTGATGTACACCTGCAGAGATTTCACTCCAAGTTCCTTATCGCTCCAATTACATCTACTACAAAAGGCAGCTCTTGAAAGTAGAAAAGATATTGTTAATAGATTCTCAGTGGTTCTTATGCTTTTCATACCTGAAAATGTGTGTCAGAAGCAGGCTGTAATATAAAATCTTCAGCAATTAAAGTTTTTTAAATGGTCTTGCTTAACAGTCACTATTAGTCATGATAGACATGACCCCTTCTTTCTTGACAGTATTAATTTTGAGGAGCTCTGCCTCATCTGTCATTATAAATAACAGTAAAGCTGATCTGGGCTGATTTCTTATGCTAAGCAAATTTAAGTTCCTGATCTTATTTAAATAGAAATTATGTTTTAATTGACAGCCTAAGGATACGAGCGAGGCAAGTTGTGTAAGGACAAGAAATGTCTTTTATTAGACTAAATAGTAGAGTAGAAAAAAATGAGGCAAGATTTGTTAAGCAGGAATGTTTCTCTTGATAGGAATTGTTAATAGCAAAATGTAGTTTTAGGCTATGCTAAATCACAGATAAGATCGAGGTGGGGAGAAGGTGAGATGTCCATTTATTATTAACAGCCTGAAGATTTGTTCAGCACGCTCTCTGATTTCAGGGACTTGTAACCATCTGAAAAGTTTACACAAGGGACAGCATTATTCCTGCAATTCTGCATTCATGAGATTCTATGTTCTCTTTTAAAATTTTAATTAGTGCCATCAAGTAAATTTACCTAAATTACCAGTCAAGACAGTCTGAAAGGTAAGTATTGTAACCTTGGCAAAGGCCATTTTGCACAAAATGAATGGGGGAAGAATTTGAGTTATTACACATTGAATAAAGTTTCTCTCCAGCTGGGAAGATACAGGAACCTGGCAGTGGCGAGGTCAGCGGGGAGTATTTGGTCATTCCAAATACTGGACCAGCAACTCCAGTTAGACAATAAATTGAGGGCTGGATGGGGATTTTGCTGGATGGCAGAAAACACACCAGATGAACATTATCTCTCCATCAGTGACGCTTTGAAAATAAGCAAAATGAGTTCTCTTAACACTTCTTTTCCCCCCCCCCATTTAATTTAGACTTGATACGTGATTCACCTGCTCTAGTCACACTTCATCTCTGCTCCCCCCCCATCTCCTGCTGTCTGGGCTCACACTGATTTGCAGGTGTCAGGCAGCAGCTATCTTAGTTTATTAACAAAAATAGTTCTGAATCTTGCAGATAAAACACAGTTTAACAAAACATAAGGAAAATGCCATTAGCACTTGTTCAAAACAGAGGCAGCAACTTGAGAAGGAAATTTCCAGCAGCATCCATGGCAGCCCAGCCAGCTGTTGAGCCTTTGGGCTCATTAACACTCCCTCTCACAACTGCTTTAAATAAGGTTTGGAAAGGACTCCTGACTTTTTGGTACTGCTTTGAGGGGTTGGTTGCACCAATCAAGCAGCTTCTTTGAGGGTTCTCCTAAGGTTTGTTATGTTATTAATTTTTTGTTTGTTTGTTTGTTTGTTTTCCTGGTGGAAATTCTTGAGTCTTCTTTGCTTCAAGTGAGTCAAATAAGCTTATATGGGACCTAGAGGTAAGGGATGTTTACACTGCTCAACAGCACATGTGTGAACAGTATTTTCTAGAATTTCACTGAGCTTTGTGGCTTGAACAGTAACAGATCAATTTTTGTAAGTGTTGGTTGGGAGTCTTTGGTACAGAGGAAGTTTATGGGGATTTTAAATCTGATTTGACTGCTGTCGTTCCTTAAGACAAGTGTTTATTTTTTTAAATAGTTTGCTATTTATCCAGTTGCTATTTGTGTGTCAGAGAATGCTAAGGCTTTTTTATTTCTAATTCATTCTGGTGTACTTTAAATTCAAATTTTAAAACTCTGGAGTTTATCAGAGCTGGAAAAACTCATATCTGAACTCTTTACATGAAGGAAAATGGAGCTTCTAGAGTGCCATGTTTTTGTTTATTCTGGAACTTCCACTGTTACATGTTTTATCTGTTTTGTTTATGCTCCTGAAAAGTTTTCTGATGCTTTCTACTTTCTTAACACTAATTTTAGGGAGAAGTGATTATGAGAAAAATCTGTCTGTGGAAAGTTGACTTTTATTGTGTGACAATAACTTGGGATTCCTGATGGCTCAAGTTGAAACATATGCAAACAAAAAAGGCTAAATACTTATTGTGCCTTATAAATCAAGGAAAGTGAGGTTGTTACTGTTGGTTTTGTTTTTTTTTTTTTTTTTTTTTTTTCAATGTCTTGGGGTTTGAGGTTTAAATCTTGAGTAAGGAAAATCCTTTCCGTGCTTGGGGGGGGGGGGGCGGGGGGGCTTTTGTTCTTTTGTTTTGTTTTTTCCCTGTGGAAAAGCCTGGTGATACCTTTGCAGCAGAGGGAGAGAAGGATCTATCTGGTGAAGGGGTTTTGTTTCTACAAGGAAATACTACAAGTGCAAGTGGGAAAACGCTGTCCGAGGGAAGTGTGAAAGCAGACTCTGCTTGTTAAACCAGAGAATTGTTGGTGTTGTTAAATTCCATGGAATGGCAGGAACAACAAACTGCGTGGGAGCATGAGAGAAGTGTGATAAAGGGACGGAACAGAAACGGTTTGTAGCAGTTTTGAGTGCTTGCACAGCTGCATTCTTCCCAAATAATGTCAAGTTCCTATTTGCCAACTATGTAGCAATTCTCAGTGTCAGTTTAGCCTTGCTTTTGTGATTGAAATGAACCCTAGGAGATAGAACAGGATGAGTTTTAGAGAAAGCTTTTGCAAAGAGCCATCACAAAACAGAGCACGAAGGCTTTTTGGTGAGAGAGGCCAAACTCTGTTGCCTTTTTCTGCCCCATTCCCATTCTTACAGTGATCCTTGTGAAGACACAAGTCTTCTGTGCATGTTCTTAGAGGAACTAACAGGAATATCCTGGTTTTGAGGAGGCAGTGGAGAGATGTGGGGACTGAGGGATGGGCACCCCATGGTCACCCACCAGAACTCTTGTTTAAGAGGCCTGCAGTAGTCCATGGCACCCTAAGATTTGGGATTAATTACAGATGTAAGAAAGAAGATGATAATTTTTTATATAGAAGTGTATTGATTGAATACATGAGACTTAAAACTGGGTGCTTTGAAGCAGTCATGCCTTGCCTCACATTAAGGGACCTATTTACCATGTTTGCTGTCAGTTTTGTATTGTTAGCTCTTAAAAATATAGCCTAAAAAACACACCAAAATAGCAGAGTTAGCTTTGATCTGTAAATAACACCTGAGTGAGGCATCAGTTGTGTAGTAAAAATACCAATTTCTGAGCTGACAGTGGAGCACAAATGAGGTGCTGAGGTGTTAAGATTTCCAGATAAATTGGGATTACTTTGAGAGAATTGGGTCTGATTTTATTAGACAACTTTTGCTTTGTGTTCATTATTTTATGGGGAGAAGCTATGAAAAAGCTGAGAGCTGAATTATAGTTGGGCTTCAATATAAGAAAGATAAAAGATGATCTTATGTTAAAAAAAAAATCAGTTTTGGGGTTCAGCTAGGGGAAGTTAGGACACCCTGTTAAGTATTTTGTCTTTTAGTACAAACAGAAGCTGCTTGATCATGTGAGCAGAGGTGCATAAGTAAAAGAGATGATTTTTTTCAAGTATTTCATTCATACCTAATAGTTATGACACATTTTTTATTAACATTAAATAATGTATACACTGCAGTACAAAAAGACAAAGGGGTGTCCTGTAAGGCATTGTAATTTTGAAGTAGGAAATCTCTTTCCCGTATCATCTCAATCATCCCTCTGTCAGTTAAAAATCATTCCCCCTTGTCATTTTGCAACAGGCCCTGGTGAAAGGTTTGTCCTCATGGTGCAAAGATAGTTTGTCTTTTAGAATTTAGCTCTGGAAATCCAGGTATTGAAGCTGATAATAGTTGGAAGCTGTATCTTGTGAGGAACGTTACTGTGGAAAAGATATATATTGGTTTTTTAGTCTGTAGTTAAGGACTGTATAAGATCTGTCTTGACAGTACCTGATGTGAAAATACCCTTTGTGAGAAGTTTTGAATTTACTCTCTTTAGCCTTCTACTCGTACCCTTTCACATGTATCCTACAAACAGCGAGAATATGGCAGGAGTAGAGAGCAAAATTCAGAATCCGTGTGACCTAACAGATAGAAAAGTGATCCTTTGAGCAGGAGGGGTTTTACGCACTTTGTCGCAGTGGCAGCGCTATCAAGGACACGCATTCTCTCCTGCGTTACCGTGTGTGCCTGGGTCGGGTGGCCGTAAACAGCAGCTGGTTTGGGATCTTTGCGAGGGCTGCGTCCTGTAGGAAGATGTGCAAAGCCCGTTTTAAGTTAAATGATAAGGATTTGAGGACCCGAGCCCGAAACGCAGCGATACTCCCGGCTCTGCGCCGCCGCTCCCCGCTGCGAGCGCGCGGGGGCGCCCTCGGCCCGCGCACCCCGGCGGGACGCGCCGGCTCCCCCGCTCCGCGCGCGGCTCCCGGCCCGAGCTCGGGGGGCACCCGCCGTGCCACAGAGGCTCCCGTCAGGGGCTCCGGGCCCCGGGGCCGCCCGGACCATCCCCGGTCCGAGCACCGACCCCCGCCCGCCGCCCCGCACGGGCTCCGCGCCCCGAGCCGCGCACGGCCCGCTCCCCGCGCCCTCCCTCGCCCCGCCTCCCGCCCCGCCCCTCTCGCGCGTGATTGGCCGGGCCGTCCCCACCGCCGCCGCCGATTGGTGCTGGCCGCGCGCCTCATTTGCATGCGGCGGTGCGGAGCGCGCGGCGGAGCCGCGGCGGGGAAGTTGTGCCGGAGCCGCCGCCGAGCGCCCGTCCCGCCCCGCCGGAGCCTCCGCGCCCTCCGCCGCCGCCCGGCCCGAGCGGGACATGGCTGAGCGCAGCTCCCCGCCGGGATGGAGGTAGCCGGGCCCTCGGGGAGGGCTCCTGCCCGCTGCGCTGCCGATCCTCCCGCGCCGCTCGGGGCTCGCTAGGGATCTGCCCCAGCCTCACCTTTCGCGCTTGTCCTGCCGCTTGGCTTAACCCGTCTTTCCTATGGCTGGGATATACAGCTCGACTCTGAAGACCCTGGAGGATTTAACTTTGGACTCTGGTTATGGGGCAGGGGATTCCTGCAGGTCCCTTAGTCTCTCTTCTTCCAAGTCCAACTCGCAAGCCTTCACCTCTTCTCAGCACAGAGGCAACTGGTGGTACTACTCGGGCTCCATGAACAGTAGGAATAACAGCTGGGACACCGTGAACACCGTGCTGCCGGAGGACCCCGAGGTCGCAGATATCTTTTCCAAGTGCCCTAAGCTGCCGGATCTCGAGGAATACCCTTGGACTGATGAAGACATCGGCAGAATCCTGCGCAAAGGGAAGGCAGACGGCCACGGCAGGAGCTTTTCGCAGGAAGCTGTCAGGCGGCTCTCGCAGCTGCTGCGGCGCGCCCTGATCAGGGTGTCCAGGGAGGCTCAGCGCCTCAGCGTGATGCACTCCAAGTGCACCCGCTTCGAGGTGCAGAGCGCCATCAAACTCATCCAGAGCTGGGCCCTGGCCGAGAGCTGCGTCCTGGCCACTGTCAAGGCGCTCTCCCTGTACAGCATGAGCGCCGGGGATGGGCTGAGGAAGGGCAAATCGGCCCGCTGCGGCCTCACCTTCTCGGTGGGGAGGTTTTTCAGGTGGATGGTGGACACGAGGATTTCGGTGAGGATCCACGAGTACGCGGCCATCTCCTTGACGGCGTGCATGGAGAACCTGGTGGAAGAGATTAAGGCTAGGGTTTTGGCGAGTCAGAGCCCCGACGGTGGCGGGGAGATCTCGGCTGAAATCCTGGAGATGGTTATCAACAACGATGCGGAACTTTGGGGAGTGTTGCAACCTTACGAGCACCTCATCTGTGGGAAGAACGCTAATGGTAAGATCCAGCTTTTACAGTCTGTTGCCTTCATCCCAGCAAGCTTTACGGTAAAATCCTCGCTCTCTATGGACTTGGGGTTTTGCTGGGTTTTCTTTGCATCTGGATTGCATCTTGGTCGTGGTTTGTGTGTGCGTAAAGCGGGCATGACGGTCTTGCCAGGCAAGAATGATCCTGCTCCGTTCCTAGGATGTACTAGCTTATAAAAGGCTGTGGGAAACCAAGCCCTGTTGTCCTAACAAACATCTGACTTTCCACCAGCTGCTGTTGTGAGCATTTTCCCTCTAACTGGCGTGCAGATATGTTCTCTGTAACGCTAAGATGAAATGTGCTTTACAAGCTGCTGTCCAGAAAGTACCATTATATCTCTTTCAATCAGAATTTATCTTACAGCAAATATCTCGCAGTTTCATCTTAAAGATGCTGTTACCGCATACAACCTGGAGAGGGAAAACAACATTAATTTTTCCCCCCTTTTGCCCCAGTAAAATTCACTTTATGAGCAAAAACTTTAAACTTCATGTTACTCGGACTCCCTTGTAGTTCAGCAGAAACCTGTGGTGTCCTTTCCTGCCATAACCAAGAGCTTGTGTGTGAGTGTAGGACAGTTCTCGGTGACGAGAATAACACAGTGCTAAGGTACTTACCGCTGTCATTTGTTTGGAAAGCAAAGTTTCCGAACACTTGAGCGGATAGAGGAATGTTGGCATCTTGCTGCAGTTTGGAAAGCTTAAGCCGTGACAGTTGTGTTAAGGAGCTGCGCTGTTTATTTTGCATTGACACACTGAGGAATACCGTATTTTTCCATGGAGAATGCGGGGAAACGTCCAGTTTAGAAAAGCATGTTGTGTGCCACCCACGGTTTCATGGCTTTTGCTGGCCCCCGTTACGCTTGACTATTCCATGCTTAACGCGTTTGTGATTTAACTCTGTAAAACCAAGGGGTTTAGTCTTTTCAAAGGGGAATCTCACAGCGAGAGAAGTTAAGGGAGCTGTTTTCATTTGAGGGAAAACCCCTTTGAAACACTTTGTCAGAGATGCACTGACTCACCTTCTCCTCCCTGGGTGCATTGGTTTCCTGCAGTTTTCCTGTACCCAAGCAACTCCGTGATTCAGATCACGAGTAGGTGACTGCAGCGAGTGTCCCCTTCGGGTCAACATTACTAAACATTCGTGAGATAAATGTGAAGAGCCCTGTGCACGTTCTCTTGGCACGGGTTCAGGGCATAGCTGTAACTTTAAAAGTCAGACACAGACATCTCCATTTCTAACTACAAGCTCTTGGGTGAATAGGGAGGTTATGAGGATGCCGTGTGTGCCAGAACACTTGCCATTCTTCATGCTGGCTCCGAGAAGGGGACTTGTTTCCCCTCTCTTGTTCCTTATTTAGGGCACCTGGAGTGAAATACTTTGGTTCCGTGAACCAAAATGTACATTTCAGCTCTTCTCTGCTCAGTGCTTCTGCCACACAGGTTCTGTGTGTAAAGTGAAGAGTTGGACCCTCACTGAGGTTTTGGTTGTTTTTTTTTTTAATCTATTTGAGAGAAATCTCCTTGGAAAAACTGCGGTGAATGAATGGGTGCTGGTGTTGAATGGGAAGAAGGGGGGAGTGTGCAGGGAAATGCTTATAAATATTCAGAGCACCAAATGGTCAGTTATGATAACGCTCCTGCACAGTGGAAGGCCAAGCAGTCAGTGGCCACAGAAGGATTGGCTTCTGTTGCCTCTTTTGTTGTTCCTGCCTTTCAGATCAATTCTGTCAATAATTGAATGCATTTTTTAAGTCTGGAAATTGAATAAAACCGCACATGAAGGCATCCCGGGATTTCCTGTGACAGTCTGTCACTAGTGTTTTACCTGACACAAGTCAGTGAATCCTCTAAATGGCTTTTCTTGCAGTTGTAAGGCCACAAATGGTTTTTATATGGATGCAAAAAAGCTTGAAATAACTTCTCTGTTCTTCTCCCTGTAGGAATTGTAAATGAGTAGCATTCACATCATTCCGCACAGAGCTTTCAAATGATCTTGTCTTTTACATTAATTTAAATCTGAAGTAGATCTGGCAGTGAAATAACTGGATTTGTTCCTGTTTAAGGAAAAGGGAAAGTTGTTTTACTGTCACTTTTGTTTCTCTTCTGGTAAGAGCGTTTAGTGGAGCCACTCGTAAATTGCAAACTTGGGCGGGGGGGGGGGAGGAGGGTGTGTGTGGTGTGTTGGGTTTCGTTTTATAGCCCTGAGTTTCATGTCAGAGATAAAAAGCACTTAGAGGTTCAGTCCTAACTCCAGTCAAGCATTGTAATCCCTGGATGAAATCCATGGCGCTGTCCTGTGCAGAAGATTGCACGGGATTATCATAATGGACATTTCTGGCATTAGGATCTATTGAATACCATTTTCATTATTAGATCAGGACAGCCTGCTGCTTTGGAGTCAAAGAAACAGTAAGTAAATACATAAATCTTCGGAAATTCTCATGAGATGGAGGTTTAGACCTGTATTTCTGCAGTGACTAATCTCCCATCAAAGAGCACGGTCCAGTCACTGGTCTGGAAGCTTTGGAGGCTGAAGGAGCAGTATTGTGTGTAGCAACAAACGTGTTTTAATCAACACCTGCTGTGTGAAGGGTGAAGTTTGAAACTCTGTAAATGCTGAGGGGGGAATTCTAATATTAGTTTTAAATAAACGATAATCTGTGGCTTGCTTGTTTATTTGCCCTTTCTGTGAAGCTGTTCTTTAATCAGCTTTTTTGCTGCTTCTGCGAGCCATTCTCTGCTCACTCTCTGTGTGAGTTCTGACTTTGTGCTTGGGACTTGGTGGCTCTGCCTTGGAAGGAGGAGGAATGACTTGAGCCCTGAGGAGTGCTGCCAGGCTCTGGGTGTGTTAATGCCTCCAAGGGTAAGGTCTTTCTAGGCAGAATCTAAGGGAGGATGTTGCTAAAATAGAGGAATGCTGGGCAGAAAATGAAGCACAGGCAGCAAAAGAGATGAGCAGCTGCTGAACAGTGTAGCTAGTGAAAGGTAAAACAAGTGGAAACTGGGATACATGTTTTATTTTCTGTTTTTAGTTACATGGAGATATATGATGTCTAGTGGTAGAGAGTGCACTCAGTTTCACAGGGGTCTTAAGACATGCTAATTTGGGATTATTAGAGTCTATTAATTTAAAATGTTTGTGGAGAGACGAGTTGAAATCCAAATTTACCTTGGGAATGTGATTCTTTTACTTGATCTGCTTCTATTTGATGTGTGGTTCTCTAGACTCTGAGCTGTCAGCACTGAAAATACATTTTGATATTATTGCCCTGTTAATTACAGCACTTGGGTTGTACTGAACTCTCTGGTTATGGTCAGGCACTCCTGTGTCTGCCAGTCCACCTGCTGTGCTGTTTAATGCATCAGCACATCCTGGTGCTCTGGAGATAGAAGTGTTGACAGATGTTTTGCCAAAGGAAAAAAAAAATAAGGGAGAGGGGGAAGGGTTGGAATTTAACTTGATAATGCTGTTTCTTCATGTACCTCTTAGCCCAAACACTTGAAGTTCTCCCTGGATGAACTAACCCACAAATGAGTCTTGTGGCTTGCTGAGCTGAGGAGGAGGAGAAATAGGATCTGGAATAATTCTACTTGTGTTTTGATGCATTTTTCTTAGAAGAGGGTTGAGGGGGGAACTGTATAACCTTTCCTTGCAGTGTGAGGGAGTGGTTTGGACTCTAAAAAATTAAACAAGGCATGAATTTTCTTCTGTCTGACCCTAAACACTGACAAACCTTATCAAACATGGGCTTAGCATTTACTGTCACCAACCCTGTGTTCTTCTGTATTTCCCGCTGCACTAACACAGGTTAAAAACTGCAGCCAGTTTTAACATAGAGGATTTTTTAGAGCTATGCCATGATGAAAATTCCTTTTTATACCTATCACATGGTCTGAAATAACTTTATTTCTGCACAGTCATGGTACTGTATTGAAATGCAGCATGGGGGGGGGGAGAAAATACTGACATTTCAATAAGCAGAGTGTCCTTTTGTTATCTGAGCTGAACAAACGGGTGTGCTCATCAAGAGCCTCATCAATTTTAATAAGCTATCAGCTCCACAAGTCTTCAGGAAAGCACTGCATGGTGGAAGGGGGGCTTTTTTGGGGGGGGGAAGAGCTGCAAAGGCAATCAATAAATGAAACTGAGGGGAAATACAAGACTCATACAGTGGTACAGTAGGTGGCCTGGAAATTGTTTCAGGGGAAAAAAAAAAATCAAATAACTCTGTCTTCTGTGTTACCTTGTCTGAAGCAGGAGTTGGGGGTAATTTTGGGGATTCCTGGGTGGGAATTTGGTCACTTGTGCACACATTTCCATGTTGGATGAGCTAGTTGTAGCTATGATCCTCTTCCAGCGATGGCTTCATTCACCTCTGGACCCCCAGCCCACCTTGTGTGCTTCTACTCCTACACAGCCAAGAGCTTGGATTTCTATCCACAAAGCCACAGGGACAAATTCTTTAAGCCTCAATATTAATGCTTGTACTCACATGCTCACCTCTCCTACCAAAAACAAACCACCAGCTGCATCTCTGCAGATGTCTGTGTTCTTAATTGTGCATCTTACGGTAAAGTGTAGAGCAAGTGAGGCTAAAATGCCTATTTTTTTCCACTTACAGTCAGTTTTCTGTGTGCCTGTGTAAAGTTTTTAGTTATAGTAAAGGAAATGTAATTAATGTAAAAAGTAATGATGCTGTCTTAACCCTTCACGTTGCTGATATTGCCCCAGGGCAACAAAATTTGTGTCCTTTCAGTAAAATTGGTTAAAATGCTGGAATCCCTCTAACTACCAGCAGCAAATGCTGGTGATATTTGGATTTTTAGTGGAATCTGTGTTGGTGGCAACTTAATTCTGTGAAACAGGGGAGTTGGGCTGTGAGGGAGGGACCTCTTGGAGAGAAAACTCTGTGATCTGTTGTGTCAAGGCTGAAATCTCTTGTACTGCAAAAGCCTGAACTGAGCAAATACTGTTGGGGCCAGGACCAAATTTTATCCCTAAGTTACAACAGGGCTTTGGCATTTGGTTCATTGATTTATTGATTTTTCCAGGTGTAAAATGAGGCTGGTTTAGCTCAAAGATTAGCAGTGAACACCTGTGCAATATTTTGGGGTGCTCTTACACGTTGTTTTGTGTGTATGTGTCAGCAGAAAATGAGGCATGGGCTCTGAGTGTTCATATTTTAGTAATAAAATAGGGTGTTTGATGTACATGTCTTCTGATATTGGAATAACTGGAATTAAATTGGAGATCTTGCAGCTGATCTTGCTGAACTGAGCCATCAGGGTGTGGGGTTTTTTTCTCATGTACCTCATCTAATTTCTAATGTGACTTGAAACTTGAACTCACCTGATTGAGGGAGAGTTGCTGGTTGTCAATCAGCTTCCACACCTGATCTGTAGGATTATGGATATCCTCCTCTTCCTTGAGATCAGTACTCATCCATGGATGTCATCTATATAGATTTTGGCTGTTTTGACATCTTAATCCTCCCTAATTTGGGGGCATTCCAAAACTAACTGCAGTGGTAACAAAGGGTAGTGGTGAATTTTGAATGAATTTTGCTTTGATAACAGGGTTGAGATGAAACATTTTCTTATGCTGAAAAATCTTGTTTGGGTAGTAATGTTCTTGCAATGTTTTCATGTTGTAACAGTTTATTTCTGCTGATGTACAGCAGGGGATTCAATTACTCCTGTTAATGGTCCATTTAGAGCTTTCTTCATCTGTTTGATTTTTCTGTCCCTTTCCCCAGCTTGGTTTTGTAATGGATGGGTCTGCAACAACTCAAAGGAAATGCTTCAGTTTATGAAGTCCTCTGCTGCAGGAAACATAAGTAAAGTACTGGAAACACTTATTTACAATAGACCATAAAATTCACTTAATAAACGATTACCAAGTTGCAGAGGAGGATGGGTGAGGACTCAAACATTTATTAACTTCAGAGAGTCAAAGCTCAGAAGTGCCTGCTTGCACCTGGGAGCTTAAACCCAAAATCTTGGTGTTGAAGTAGAAGTAAGTTGTTAAAAACCTCATTTTACAGCAATGCAAGAAGATGGAATAAGGCCAAAAATAGTATTAATCCTGTGATCTCTGCTAAATTAACATGTTGTCCTTTCTTAAAGGCTAATGCATTTCACATTTAACTTCTTCTTGAGCAATTTGTCCGTTGTGCCAGCAGAATTCAACAGAAGAGAAACAGAGGCTTGTAAACACAATAAACCCACTGGATACTCTACAGTGCCCAGTAAATCACTCAGCTGTCTTAATTCTCCTGAATGTTTGGAAACGAGAGGAAAATAAGTCTCCATTTCCATCTGAGCTCTCCCTTTGCATTTGGTCAGGGCTGAGCTTTTCAAGTCAGTGTATGTGGTCCTTATTTCTAAACATCTCCCATTGTTTCAGGCTCAGGATTTTGCAAGCTGGACATTAAGGGAAACCTCTCTCCCTGATGAAGTTTTGCCCCACCAGTAGACAGCAGGAGGAAATGTCCATTTGTTCACGCTGAGCTATGAGAATTCAGGCTGATGAACAAAAGGATAAACCCAATAATTTCTGGTGCTCTTCTTGTTTTAATGGGGTTTGATTTACGTGGTATTTTGAACCTAAGTGCCTAACATGACGTTTGGTTAAATCCAAACAAGCCTGAGGCAACAGTAAATCTGGGACAGTGGTGGCTTCATGCTTTCTTAATTTACAAATTGAGGCCAAAAGACTTCAACAGAACTCTTGATTCTCTTCCATATGGAAGGGCAGCTACATTTAGAAAAAAAATTTTATATATATATGCATATATGTATATAAAAAACTGGTGGATGTTGTTGAGAGCATGAATCAATTTAAGGGTTCCAAGTTGTAGATTTTTTTTTTTTAATGGAATATCAGATTGGAAGGGACCTGAAGGATCACCTTTCAACCACATGAGTGAGGAGAGCCTTTGAAGTGGAGTTGTCTTGTTTGCATCGCAGGACTTGTCCCAAGAAAGCAACAATAGAGGAAAGGTTTGTTCCTTTCACCTCAACACATCCAGACTTGCCTTTGGCCTTGGGTTGCAAGCCAGGCAGGATCTGGGAGCTCATCTGGGAAGGGTTTGGATGCAGCAGGTGACCTGGTTGAGCTTGGCAAGGCAGCGAGGAGAGGCCAGCAATGGGCAGGGCATGGCTGAGGTGGTTTTGTCAACCCCTAATCCAGGTGTCTGCCTGCAGCCTGCCAGGGTGGTGACTGCACTTCTGTGAGCTTGGGATGTGTGGGATAGAATTTATGGCATGGAAGTAACTTCTGGGGAAAGGGGATGGTGTGACTGCTGCTCTCTTCAGGAGGGGACACTAAGGATTAAAGTTAAAGGGAATTCTGAGCTATAAAATCCCCGTCTGTTAAAACCTACTCATTATGTGGTGCTTGTAGATGAAAGTCCCTTAGAATTGTAAACTTCCTCCTCCTCATCTGCTCAAAACCTGCTCCTTAATGATGTGATTCCTAGTCCAGCTGATGCTGTTTGAGGAGCCCCTCCGTGGGGAGGTGGTTTGGGTTGGTCTTTGCTGTGATCTGACCTGAAGCATTTCTCTGAAATTGCTGCTCAGTGGAGCCGAGGTGCTGGGCTGCAGCCTGGGAGCATCATTAAATCGGGTCTCAGGCATTGCTTGGTGCTCTTGCTGTGACTTTGACCTAGACACTCAGAGGTCACTTGTACACCTGAGCACTTGTTGGTCTTGTTCTGGTTGTTTAATTATTACACCTGGACCATCTCTTTCTTAAAACCTGTCTGATGTTCACGTCATGTTGTACTTGACCTGTTTCATGTCTGAATTGAGCAGAATTCCAGAGCAATCTGTCACGAGGCTGCATTTGGCTCTCCCTGTCCAAAATTTAAAAACCCTTGACATAAGCAAAAAAAAAAAAAAAAAAGAGGAAAATGTGCTTAACAAACTCCTGTAGTTTTTGTGTAGTGACACCAAAATGCTTGAGATGATGAAGAGTGTTTGTGGTAGAATCCTGGGAGAGAGACAAAGAACTGAAGCCAAATAAACATTTCAGAGCAACTTTTCAGTTTGTGGCTGTAGGTTTATAACAACTGATAAATTTGCTGTGGGGCTATGCAAGATCAAAGTAGAAGTTGTTTATGGTATTTTGGGGATGAGAGGAAAGGAACGCTCCAGAAGGCATAATCTGCTTGTCCCATTCTTCAGTGTTTATAACATCACAGTCCATGCTGGATACTTGTTGCTTTAATTTCTATCCCAATCTGGAGTCTGTTGCCTGGGACCTGGAGAATAAAGCAGAAAATACAACTGTGTTTATGCTGGGACTTACACATTAAAAAGACAAGCATGCAGAGGCATTATTATCTAGTGGGTTTTTGATCCTATGTAGCTCTGGTTTTTTTCCTGATTTAATTCCAAGATGACAGTGAATAGATTTTCTTCTAATATTTACATTTTATTGTTTGTGAATAAAGCACACTACTCTTTGAGCTGAAGGACGAGTTGCATATTGGCAAACAGCTAAAGTAGGGAATTAGGCCAGTTTTGCCTCATATTCTCTCTTCAAACTGTTTGGGTTTTTGATGTTTTGCTAGAATTTAGTGGAAGTCAGTTTCTTGTTTGTTTTGTTTACATGACTACTCTGTACTCCAGGCACCACTGCCTCATGTCAGGTGAAAGCAAAAACTGGGGGGTTGGGGCTGCTTTTAGGCAGTTCACTCATCTTTATCTTTGATTCTTCTTACAAATAGTTGTGAGGTTCCTTTTTATTGCTTTTTTCCAGTTTTTGTGCAATTTCCTGAGATAACACCACAGGCCTAAGCGAAACCTTCGGGATGGATGCTTGTTGTAATAATGTAAAAGATAACATAGAATGAAATGTATTTCCTCTATGGGGGTGGATGTAAGTTCTGTTTAATTACACATTGAATTTCTGCTCTCTGCTTGAATGTTATCTTCATTCCAGCCCCCCACCCGCTTTTGTGCTCAGCTTGCACTGGTGACTTTGTTTAGTCTAGAGATCCTAAAACTTGCTCCAGAGTTGAATTGATACAGTTTTATTATGATCTTAGCGTGGTTTCTGGTACTTTTAAGCTGTTATATCAATTTTATAACGTGTCTTTGGATATTTGCACTGAAGGAATAGTTGAACTTAGAAGGGAGGGAAGAAGGTGAAAGACTGTAATGGTAGCAACCAACAATCTTTATTGTTGTTTTTAATAAACCATCTCATTCTATTGTCAATATAAAAAGGCTTTTAAAGGTTTTTTTTCCCCCAGGAAGTGTTATGAAAATTTCTGCTGTGCTTTGTCAGCCTGTGTTGAAATTGTGGCTTGAATGAGTATCAGTTTTGTTGGAACCTGAAGTAAGATCAGGAGATTTGTCAGAGTTGTTGTCAATGACCTGCTACTGAAAGCTCACAGTCCATGTGGGAAGTGCTGCTTACCTCGATTTAACCTTGCTGCAGCCAAAGGAATAACTTACATTTGATTTAATAGATAATGGATCAATTCTTGCTTCTCAGAAAGGACTGGATCCTTTCCGAAGCAGTTGCCTGGGTTCAAAATTGCTTGGATTTGAGGCCACATGTTTGTCGGAGGTGGTTTTGTTTTTAGTACTTTGTAATAAACTTAAGGGATTTACACCTTGAGGTGGGAGAAGCTTTGGCTTTGGTGACCATTCCTTCTGTGGAAAACCTGGGTGGGGGGATTTAAAGCATCCATGCCCTGAGGTAGTGCTGTAGCTGTGCTGGTGAGTGCAGTGTGGGTGACTGGTGTGATTTTGTTAACATTATTCCTTTGGAAAAGCGTGTCCATCCTCCAGCTCCGTTCACTCAAGGCAGGGCTGGATGCAGAGCCTCTTACTGAAGCCACTCAGGGAAGAGTCATGCTCAACATTTCTCCATAGAAAGCAACCCTGGAATTGTTTCTGGCACCTTTTCCCTGTGTGTGTAATTCCATGGCTCATGTTTTTGTGGAAATGCAGCTTTCACTGTAGGTTATTTTGTGGGATGATCTATGTGCTGCACGTCCGTAGATGTGGGGAGGGGGTGTCTTGCTTTGTTTCCAGACAGTTGGGGTGACCTGTGACCTGCTGGAATGGAGTGATAAAACTCTCTGTGAGTTTTCTTGTACCTCCACAGCAGTTGGGAACACTGAGGATTTTCCTGTTACGCTGTGATGATGTATGTGCAGGGCTGTGTGATTGTGGTTTTTCACGTTCACTGCAGCAGGCCAGAGCTCCCCTAAGGCAGGCACAATTTATAAATGAAAATGAATGTAATTTATTAGCATGCAGGTAACTCTTGCCACACAGCCAAGACTTAGATAATGCATAAGTTGTGGCAGAAGATACCGAGCTGGCACGGGGCATTTGGCCTTGCACCATCTGCAAAGCCTGCACTCCAATTTTCTGCTGTTGCCATGGGCTGCAGACTCAGACAGGAAATCATGGTAGGATGGGAAAGGGTCCAAAATACACACAGCCAGTATAAGGTTTGCAGTTAAAAGGGACTTTCAGAGAACAGGCTATCTGTTCTGCTCACCAGGCAGGGTGAAGCAAAGCTGCCTTGTGTGTGCGCGCCCGCGCGCTTTAAATGTCTTTTTATATTTTATACCCTCATTTTTTTAAAAGCTTGCATTTTTTCCACGTAAAGTAACGTGCATAACTTCAAATGATCCATTTATATAGGAGGGGCCTGATTCAGCCCTCGCTTAATTGGTCATGCTGGGCTGAAAGGGGAGTGGAACAGAGGAGAAAGGAGTAACCACACGGAGCTTGGGGAGTAACCACACGGAGCCACATCAGGCAGAAGAGCAGCTCCTGCCTCCCCTCCCCACGGACTCATTTTGGGGGTTTAGTCCTATTTTCAGGGATCAAGGCCTGGGTTCCGTGCACCAGAGAGTGTAGCTGTGGCCCACGAAGTGACAGGGATGCAGGTGGTGGTTGGTTAGTGGAGCTGGGTTGCTTTCTAGCCCTGGCTAGATTACAGGGTCAGAGTTATTAATGCATTTTCTTTGAGCTGTAGGTTAAAATAGGGAATACTGGAGTGATTTGCTTTGGAGAGCAAAGAGTTTTCTTATCTGCCTATGAGAGATAAGCACAATAATCTGTGTGTAATGAACTGCACAGTCTGCAAAGCTTCCAGTGTGTTGGAGGAGTAGTATAGGACTGGTCAGCTTATGCTCCCTTGACAGATGGGGGCAGAGGATAATTTCTCCAGCAGTTCCTAATTTAATTTTTGCAAAGGAGATGCTCTTTAAGTAAAATTTACAGCAAATCCACACAGCATCGTGCTTGGGAGGCATTCTGGACAGACAGAACAGGAGCTCAGCAAACCTCTCATGGTGAAAACCTGCTTTAAAACTTGCTCTCCCAGGCCCATCTGTGGTTTTTAATTCTGACTGAAGGGAGCCATGTAAGAGGGTGGTTTGTTCCAGTTTGGCTTGTGTATGTAGTCCCTCTCCAGCTGCTTGGAAGAATGGAACTGTGAACAGGAGTTAGGTGAGGTCTGTGTGTTACACTGCCAAGTATTGCTGGGTGCGCTGGTGATGTATCTGTCAAGAATGAGACTGGAGCTACCAATTAATCTCATTTAGAAATTAAATAACTTGGGGTGGATTTAACCTTGGGCCTGGGATCAGCGACTGGGCGGTTTATTTCATGACCCTGTATCTTCCAGTCACTGCTGCCTTTTTATGTGCAATATAATGTCAAAAGAAAGATTTGCTGCTTTTCCTTTTTGATTTTATTTAAATCTGACGGGAGACAGTGTTCAAATGGCAGACTGTCTCAGCCAAGCCATCTGCCTGAGCCCTCAGCGGCGCATTGTATTCCTGAAAGCGCATTCTAGTGAAACATCCCAATTCTGAAAAGTTTGAGCTGATTCTACATTAAAAGAAGTGATCCAAAAAGCTGCTGGTGATTTACATGTGAACGCTGCCAAGTATTTCTCTGATGAGAGTGCATAACAAAGGAGTGCTCGAGTGGTTGAGTAAGGCTGATTGGAACAATCTGTTGTGGGCTACAGCTCTTTCTGATACTCCACAATGGTGAGAAGCTACTGTCACTTGTATTTTCAATCTGTATTTTGCTTAGAGGTACGAGATCTTTTGTTGTCAGGTCCCTTGAGCCAGTTGTTGGGGGGCGGAGAGACAATATTTCTTGCTTTAAAATATTCATGGAGCTTGCATGGGCTGGCTTCAGCTGACTTTGTCACCCAGAGTGATTTCTAGAAGACGACAGAGAAGTTGTATTTGATTCATCTTAATTAGGGCTTGATAGACACATTCTAATTTGACTTCTGGGTCTGAATATGGATCTGCATTAATAATCCACTGCTCTCCTAACCTTGCTTTTTGTTCTCAGCTGTTACTGGGGAGTTTGCTCAGGGAGTAGCTGGAAAAATGTGTAGTATTTGTTGTGAGGGACTGGTTCATCTGAGGACACTTTTCTGTTGTTCAGGGACAGCAGGTTATTTTCTGGGCTTGTTCTGTGATGAACAGCACGAGCTTTAGGAGACTCGTGTGGGAGTGATTTCTTCTACTTTTTTTGTGATTTGCTGTTGAAATGAGGCAGGTCATATAAAGCAGCTGCTTATTTTGGAACAAAATCAGCATAACACATTAAAGAACCCATTAATCACTTAGCTTGACCTTCATTTATTATTAAAAAAACCTTACTGCATCTCTTGTGCATTTTGAAATGCCAGGGATGCTAAGACATATGTTGTATATTCAGATCTACAGGTTAAGAGCATCAAATAGAGTAAAAATGGGGAGTAAAACCAGAACAGATTCCTGTTGAAGTGCTGGCTCTCCTTTCAGTCATTTTTAGGAGTAGCAGGTGGCTGTATAAATACCTGCACAAAGAACTGCTCTGAACTCTCATCTTGTGTAAGTTTTTGTCCTGGGATAGTGGCTTCTTCCCTTTGTTCAGTTTTGCCACCACAAAAGCTTTGATTCTCCTAAAAGTCTTTGGAGGGGAGGGGGTGAAGATACATTAACCAGCTTCTGCATCTCCTCTCCCCTCAAACATCCCAGTGCTTATTTTGCAGCAGGACTTATTCTGTAGTTAAACCCCGGGTTCCTTGGGGATGTCTTTCCTATATATCCCCTGTGTAGTCCTAATGGTATGAGAAGAGCTTACTACGCCCTAATCATGTTAAATTGTTACAGAGTTGGGTTGTTTTGGGGACGGGGAGTAAATCGATCAACCATTGAAGCCTAGTTTTGAGACAGAGGAAGGGATCAGTAGATTTGGTCAGAAAGCTGCTCTGTAGTTGTCTAGTAATACAATTGTCTGTTCCTGCAAGCCCAAATGGGATCATAACCACAGGACCAAGCTTCCATTCAGCCTTTAAGGAGGGTACTCAAGCAGCATTTCCATTTTATTGGGAGGGTACAGTCAGGTTTGTGTGGTCGTTAATATATAGGAGTTCATAAAACTGGCAGCCTTAATTGGATATAAGGGTTAGTAAAGCATGAGGTGAACCAGAATGAGATCTCTTGGGGTCTGAGTTGTGCCTCCTCTTAAAATACGCATGGCTTGGCACAGTGAGTAGCTGGGGCTGAGAGCAACGTAGTATTAATTTTGTTTGAATAATGGCATTCATGTGCCTATGCTAATGAGCTGTGTTCTGCTGCCCGTCCTGCAGATTGTGGACTGGACTCTGAGCTTATTTTCACATCCTTAATGGCTTCCTTCTGCATTAGAGCCTGTCTTGATTCCCAGTGATGTAATGGATCAGAACCTGACCTTGCTGCACTGCTTTTCCCACAACTGTTGTGCAGCAATCACACAGCTGTTCACTGATTATTTCCCCCCCCCCCCCCCCCCCCAATTGGCTGCTTTGGGACACATTATTCTTCAGCCTCAACTTCCTAATGCAAGTCATCAGCCACTCTTTGGTAACAGCATTGAGGCAGTGGTGTTGAAGGCTTTAAGTATTGCTGAAGTGTTTGGGTCTGCTCAAAAGGTTGAATGAATATTAGGTTTATTTTTATGGGTGGGGGGATGATGTGCTTCCTTTGCCCCTCTCTTTTCCTCAGCTTCTGACAAGCTAAGACAAAAGCAGCATTTAATAAAGGTGTGAAGTGTTTCAAATATAACTATCTTGTAGGGGTTTTTTTCCCCCAGTGATGTCATGGATATGCTCTGTTATATTCAGCATGAGGGAAGTTGCGTGGACTTAGCAGTTCAATGTGTTTTGGAGTTTATTTGTGGTTTTGGGGGGGATTTTTCGAGTATTTTTGATTCATTCATTGTGAAAGTACTGTGAGCTGATGAATTAGACCCAGGAAAGGGTGGGAGGAGGAATATAAATTAATACTTAGGGAGCTGGAAATCTCAGCTGCACTGCACCTTAGAATCACTGAAATGCTGGTTAGGATTTGCTCCTGGAGGTTGTTTAGTCCAGTTCCACTTCTGGTTGGGCTCCTGCCAGAACTAGATCAGCTGAGCAATGGCTTTGCATCTCTAAATTTTGAAAGCACCCCTGTGTAGATCCCACAGCCTCTCTGAGCAACCTGCTCCCTTTTTTTAGTGAAGATGTTTCTCCTGATGTCCAGCATGAGGCTCTGAAGCCACTGTTTGTGCCAGTGCCCATCGTGTGCTGCTCCTGAGAAGAGTCTGACTCCATAAATTTTGTAGCTCCCCTTCAGGGAGTTGTAGGTGCTTTCTAAATTGGCCTTCAGTGTCCTCAAAGCCAGACTCTATAAGCCCCATTCCCCCACCCTCACCATTTCCAGGCAGAGACCATCTGCTGGTCTCTCTGCAGTTTATCCACATTCCTCTTGAAGTGGGGAGCCTAACAGAGTGTTCCCCACAAACCTGCTGAGGCTGCTCATGAAGGGATTGAGCAATGTGGACCTCAGGATCAGCTCCTGTTCTCTGCTCTTTATCATTTCTGTGTATTGTGTGGTCTGTTGTCATCTCTGCCTCACCTTGAGTGCAGAAAGGCCCTTCAGGCTGGAAAGTGCTGCTGAATTATGTGGTTGAGGCTGTGACTTTATGAGCAGTGGGGAAAAGAGAAGTTTCAAATGTAGAATTTTCATTCTGCTGGAGCACGAAGCTGAGAGAGCCTTTTGGAGTTTCCAGAGGGAAATGACTTCATTTCATGATTGAGCTGCTTGCTGCCATGAGCAGGGCTTCTTGAGTTCCTTTGTACCCATTGGTATGGCCAAAATAGTCTTGAAGTTTAAAAAAACCAAAGCAAAACAAAAATGCAAAAGCCACTGCACCCAAAAACCACCAAAAAGCTCCCCGGAAAAACCCAGCAAAATCAAACCAACTTTTCCCCTTAAAGTCTTCTGTGGGGCTGTTGAATACTGTGGATTTTTGCAAACTCACCTGAGTTAGAGCTGTTGCAGTGTGTGAGAATATCGCTATTTTCCTGTCCAGACACCTTCAAAACCAAGGGTTTGAAGCCTTGGCTGTGAGTCTGCTTCTGCCTGAGATCTGGTCTCAGGTTTCAGTGCTTGTTTTCTTTTTTCTTTCCTTTCCTGTCCCCCCGACCAGAGCTGAAGGCACAACCTGCCTGATGATTGTAAGCTTAGAGGATGGGAAAGAAGGTTACAGCAGACTCTCTTACAGTTCTTTATCACTGGCTGCCCTTTTAAAATTCACAGTCACTGACATGAAGGCTGCCTTCATGTACCCGGAGAACTGAATCACTCTCTGCAAGTGGAGAAGTGAGAAGCAAACATTTGGGTTTCTTTTCCCACTGCATTGTGGAGCTTTCACAAACCAAAGGCTCATTCAACATTTCTTTGGAAAAATCATGGCTCTAAACACTGCCTGCCCAGGAAAACAGGTACGGGATTATGTTTTAGTCTTACATAACCCTTAAAAAACATAACGTCACCACCAAAAATTACAGACTAATAATATAAAAGCAAGCAGCTGAAGAGGATTTTATACCAATTAAAATAGCAATGCTGGTGACTGTGCAAGTTTCAGTGTAGCCACACTGCTTTCCTTCCAACTTCATTTATTTTACTTCTAGGCTTATAAACTTTGTGAGAGAGAGAGGGGGACGGAGACCGTGACACTGAAAGTTATTCTGTCTTAACTTGTTCAGCTCTTGAACAAAGCTCTTAAATCTTGAGCTTTTGAAGTAATTAATCAAAATAACTGATAAGAGTTGTAACTTTCTCTCCCGTGGAAATGTTGAGCTTGTGCTGAACCTTTCCTTGAAGAGGCTGGATCCCATTAGCAGTGCCATTCCTGGATGCAGGGTTCCCTCAGAGGGATGGAAAAAGAGTTGAGACTTCTTTTTGACATAATGAAAAACTCTGGAAATGTCAGCAGAGATAATGCTGACCAATGACGTATAGACTGCAAATATTGGTATATCCCAGAAAATGGTGTTCTCCTGTCTGGAGCAGTGGGACTAAATTGGGTTTGGTAGTAGCAAGAGGGATCTTGCTCCCTACACACAAATTCGTGTCTGTCTTGCTCTAATTGAAGTAAACCCCCAGTGCAATTGCCACCCAGAAATGACCTCACCGAGGCTGTTTGCTCAAGCTCTTGGCAATCAGTTTTGAATACTTAATGCAGTAGCCAGAAAGCAGCAAAAAACCCCTCCGTGTGCTGGAGAAGGAGTGAGGTGGTGGTGTTGTCCCCTGCACCGAGCTCTGTAATTCCTCTCTGCTTCTAGTTGGAAAAAAAAAAAAAAAGTTAAAATGGTATTTTAATGTTGCATTTATTAGTTACACCCTGCCATGTGAAATCCAAAGAAATGGCTCTGTGTAGATGCTAAAAATGGCAGAGGTTAACTGTGCTTCAGCATTTCAGATTAATCTGAGTAACTGTAGTGAGCTACTTAAATACAGACATTAGGGAGAAAAGAAAATCCTGCCCTACTCTTTTTGCCAGTGTGACTTTGAATTTAGGTAATTTCATGCATGCAGAGGTAGACTTTATTTTTCCTTCATCAGCTAAAATAACAATAAAGCTCAACTTGGTATATTTATTTAATGAAACACAGGATCCCTGCCCTGATGGTTTTAATCAGTCCCCTCCTATGTGGTAATTAGGGGTTCTCTCCCATGGTTCTGTTTTTACTTAACTTTCAGAATGTGCAGCCAGTTTAAGTTTCCAGAGATACTTGCAACTAATGTTGCCTCATTTACATGCAGATTATCCAGAGGGGACCCTTAAACACACACTCAAGTTACAGAAATGCAGCCCCTTTCAGCACTCTTATTCAGGGAGCAGCGTTCTCCAGGAAAATGTTATCTTTTGTCAGGAACTAATTCATTCCACTCGGGGGATGTGACCAGCCCTTTGATTCCTCGAGCACACGAGGATTCAGAAGCTGGAGGTGGCTCAGAGCCAGGTTTGCCTGTGTTGCCGATGGAGGCAGCTCTGCTAATTCAGGAGAGCATCCCTGAAATCAGGTTCAGGCTGTGCATCTGTCACAGGCAAGCCCCGTATTAAACACAGGTCGAGCAATGGGCTTTTTCTGACCAGGCAGAGCCTGTCAGTGCTTCTCATCTTTGTTTAATAACCAGCTCCCTTCAAGGGACCTGAGAAATGTTGTGTTTGTGCCTCTAAGTGCGCAGCTGGGTGCCATTTGCTCCTGGCAGCTACGGAATCGCTGGAGACGCGAGGAAGTCGAGCAAATACAGAGCATTTAAAGCTCTCTAAAACAGCTTCCCTGCATAATGTGTGATGTTAAAATACTAGGTGGCAGTTTGGTCCGGTGTAAAAGTTTTATTGGTGTGAGTTTGAGCCAGCCACATGATTCAGGAAGCCACTACTGAGCTCTCAAGTCATCTGAAACGTGTGCTAGTAAAACCCTTTTTATAAAGCAATACAACCCCATGCAAGCTCCCCATGTGACTCGGCATCCGTGTCCTGGGGTTTGGCTGGTGGGATGTTTGGGCTGCTGCTATGTACAGGTACTCTGCTGGTAAATCCAGACCAGGAGTGAGCTTCTCCCAGTCCCAGGGTTACGGAGAAACCACCTCTGCATTGTGCTGAAACCTATTAATGAAACATTTCTCATTGCAGAACCGAGCCTTGCTGCTAGTTCATTTCCTTCCCCTAGGAGGGAATTTGTAAAGTTTTATCCAGCACACCGTGTACTTACACATCTCTGATCCTGCTGTAGTTGCATCTGGTGTCTTTCCTACAAGCAGAAATATCAAAAAGCCTTCCCCAAAACATGACCATTGAAGGGATGACACTGAGACAGTGGAACTGGAGTTTGGGATTGCAAAAGGGGGAGAAAAAAGTACTCTTTTATAGCTTTTATCTCAGGATAAATTAATCTGAGAAGAAATTAGTAAGAGTTGAAAGCATTTGGGTTGCAAATACAAGTCAGTAGCTGGAGAGATTTGGGGTCAGAGCTGGGAACAACTGGTACAGGAGCATTGCTCCCCAAATGTGGATGTACACCCAGCTGGTTTCAAAAGTCCTGTGTCATGAATATCCCCCCTGCTCCCATTCTTGGGAATACTGATAACTGTGAAATACCCTCAGAGCTGAAATGCAGTGTTAGGATGAAGGTCTGCATGTTCTGAAGGCAGTGGGATCTCTTGTTATTTGTCTGAAAATCTGTTCAGATTCTGAGCTAAATAGGTCTTTCCAGGCTTCTTCACTCACTTCTTTGATCTGGTTTGGCACTCCTCTCTTTCATTCTGTTGTCATTTTTTTCTTTGCAGCTCAGCTGCTCTTAATCACAACAGCTCATGAATCTGTAGTTTAGCTCTGACTTTGAGGGGCTTCATCTTTACATTTTTATCATAAATAACAAAACTAAGAAACTGGGTAGTGTGCTTTAAACAGCTTCAATAGGAAAGCCTGTCACAGTGCATTGTGAGAAACCTGTTTCACTGGTACCAGTAACAGTCTATTAACAGCAGCTTTAACTTTAAACTTACACTTACTGCCCACAAAACACCTCATGCACTTAAAGCAAACGTCATTTTTTGTTGTGAAGAAGACGTGGATGCGTAAGTTCTTTTAAAAATATGGTTGTGGAAGAGCCGTGCGTGACTACTGTGGTTTGGAAACCAAGCAGGAGATTGCAAAACAAATGGCTCAGAATTCTTCCTTCATTTTCCTCACCCCCCAAGAAAAGGGAAGGATGACCAAGAATGAGAATTATTTTGAGCAAGCAGTAGGGAACCCAGCACTGAGGGCATTTACTGTAATAGTAGCACACTGTCCTTAGTTCTGTAGTAGCATCCTGTGAGGAACATGTAGGTGAATGGGGGGGACTGGGGAATCCCCTGCTTTCCTGAGGGATCAAATACTATTCCTGCTTTTACATTGTCTGATTGGCCTGTTGTTAATATTTGGATGCAACCTCTCCAGGTTGTTCCACTTTATTTCCAGGGAACGTAGCAGTGGATGGAAGATGGTGGGTGAATAAACGTGACAAGGTTTGAAAAATGGGATCTGCCTTCACCGCTGGGGTTGTTCTGTGGGAAAAGGAAAACTAATCCCTTTGGGGAGAAAAAGGAAAGCAGATCCCTTTATGAAAATAAAGACACGTATGGGATAGATTTTTCTTGTACTTTGAGTATCTTTTTTCTTTTTCAGTGTGGCCTGACTTTATTTAAGTGGAATATTGCTGCCAGTTAGTACAGCACCATACCCAGTATACTGATGTGACACTGAAAATTCAATTAACTGTCCACGACCACCTTCAAGTCAGTATTAAAGCTGGGATTGAATTCCAGGTGTCCTGGGTGGTTTAAGTTGAGTTTTTGTGCTCCCCTTGTGTGAAAGTTTAGAGCTTAAGATTCCAGAGGACAAGTTGCACTTGGCACAGCACCAGTTGATGATGGGAATCTTTAGCAGTGACTTTATACCATGAGCATCAAGCCTTCAGTGAAACTAACTGCAAGACCTTACTGCAGTAAAAATCACTGATGTTTGCAGTAAATTGCACAGCTGCTTTGAACTGCTTGCTCATCTGATGTTTTCTCTCCAGCCTGCCCGGCTGGGACAGTCGTGAAGAAGAGCAGTGAAAACACAAGTAGCCGGTTAACTCTGGGGATTTCCATTCAGCCCAGCTGTGGCACTGTGTCAGATGGAAATTCAGTGTATCACGAGGGAAGGCCCTAAGGAATGCCCTCTCTACAGCCACATTTGGGTAGTGTCTCCACGTTGTAGGAGAGCAGAGCACTGTGAAGGCTCGTTACAGAACGTGTTGGTGCAGCTCCCCAGCAGCAACCTCCACGTACCCGCCTGGTGACAAACGCTGGCTCAGCCCAGCAACTTCTGCTTTCTGATAAGCCAAGGTGGTTTCCTTGTTGGAAATGATGGGAAGGTCTCTTTCTCTTTCTCTCTGAAGCTCAGCCATTTATTTTTGGATTCGGTTTGCATAGCGTTGGTGATGACTCTGCTGGCTACGTCAGAGGCTGTCATCATTCTTTTTTAAAGTATTCTCCAGCTGAGCAGAATTAGGGCATACCAGGCACACGGGGAAAGCCTCTTTTCCCTTTCAGCTGTATGCAAAAGCTGTGTGGGTTCTCTGGGTGTTTGTGCAGATCCCCAAGTGTTGCAGGCAGCGTAGAGGTGGAGGAGGTGACGCACGAGAATTTGTGTGCTGCTTCTACCTCACACCCTGCTTACAAAACTCTGTGAGGGCTCCAGCCTTACACAAATAAGCCAAAAAAACTTACTTATGATAATAAATAACTTGGAATTTTTATGAAGTACTTGCTGGTGTTTTGCAAATACTAAATAAGCTTTGTTGTGCTTATTAAGGCAGAAAATACTGCAAGTGTAAAAACAAAAAGGAAAGTATGAAATGTATGCAGAAGCGGTTAGTGTAAAGTGACACCAAAAAGTGGCAAAACTGGAAAGAATCCTTGGATCTGAGTTGACATTGTGGTGCTGCCTAATGGCCAGATGTGCTGTTAGTTCAGGACTTCTGCCAGTTCATCAAGGATTGAAACAGAGGTGTTCTGGAGGTGCTGTGAGGCTGCAGCAGAATTCAGGAGCTCTCAGAGCCATCCCAGGACCGCATGAATTTACAGCCCACAAACAGTGGAGGGGGGACACGACACAGCAAAGCATTTTCAGCATCCCATTCCATCCTCAGACCAGGATTTGGGATTCTGTCTTCCTGAAATTCCTTGGGATATTGAAAAGCTGTCCGAGGGTGGTCTGCTTGAGACTCTGGGCCATGCTTAGGCCATGGAGTGTTGACTGTTCATTTCAAGGAATTATTCTGGTTAGAGGTTTTGCAGGGAGTTTTGCTGGAGAGAGATGCTCCTGCAGCCAAGTTGAGAATGGGAGCTGCCTTCTTGGGTTGAGCCAACTCTCAGTGCATCACACATGATTTGGTTGCAGAACTCCTTTCCATGTTGAAAGTGAAATCTCAGTCTGTTTCCATTTGCTTCTCCCCAGGAGGAGAGAGTTTTTATTTCTTTTACAGCCCTCTGGTAGATGCTGGAGGTGAAGGGGGATGCATCTGCTACTGCATTTTTCTTTATGGCAGCTGTATAGAGAGTTCATTACTGTCTATTTCATAAAACTTCACCAAAAAAAAAGAATCAGTCCTCATTGTTTTTATGGCTCCTTTTAGAACTGCAGCACAATACAGTGTTACATTAAATAAGAACTGGTTTAGCACAGATAAAAGCAGCTTCTGACGTTAATCAGCTAAGAATATTATTTCTTTTTTTAATTACAAATAGAAAAATTCCAAAGGCCCAAGGAAGTTCACTAGTGTAACTTAAATATAAAACAAAAAGTTGTGATTTATTGCTTTCAGATCAGGCTCTGACTTTACTAGATGGATCTGGTGTTCATCTGAGCTCCAGTTGTGTATCTGAAATGAGCATCTGGGCTCCTATCTCTTATCTACAAAGAAACCTGTTTTAAACAATTGCCCTTCAGACCAGTAGAAATTAGTTACTCAGTAAACTTGGTTATTTAAGGTAAAAATCAAGTTCTGCATGGAAGTTTAGGCTCATTCCATAAATATGTGTAACCATAAATTTATCTGGTTGAGTCCTCAATGAGACATTCTAAAGAACAGCTTTTATATAAGTCATGTTAAACCTCTGGAAATGTTACTGATTTATGAGCGGCTGAATTTCCTTGTTGCTAAATTTGTCCTAAAATGTCTCTTCCTCTGGAGAAAAATAATTTTCAAGTGTTGGTCTCGATGGTTCTGCGTAAGCTGTGGGGTGGATTCATTCTGGTGTGCCTTGCAGAGCTGGTCTAACACCTTCTGGTGTTCCTGCCACAAGGCAGGACAGGACTTGAGTGTGGATCTCTCCACCTCCTCCCCAGTCTGCCTGGTTACCTGGGCACCCGAGTGTTCTTCCAAGGAAAACGGGAGTTTCCAGTAGAGTCACGGCGGCAGAGTTGGGAAAATGGGACTGCAGGGATTCCTGGAATGGTGTTGGTTCAGAGCTTGGCCACGATTGATGGGTGAGGACCAAGTTGGGGCCATGCCAGCACAGGACAGTGGTGACACCAGAGCCTGGCAGAGCGTTCCAGATGTGTGGAGAGGATTTTGACATTTGGATTTGTAGTTTATGAAAGTATTTTCCAAGCAGATCCCAGTAAATAATACAAATATCTTAATGAACTCTAATTGTCCCTTATGGGGGGGAAAGTTTCATTTTCATCACTGCAAATTGGAACCGTGTTGGAGGTGGCTGCTCGCAACAGAGGCCAGACTTGGCTCTGAGAGCTGAGCTCGTCCTTTCCCAGGAAGGGCTCTGGAGTGCAAATCCTGCCCTTCCAACGTGGGTGGCAGCTGCACTGCACTGTGTTTGTGCTGTTGATGGGTTGGGATCCCAAAGCAAGCAGCAGCAGCGCTGAGGTGCAGCAGGAGAGCGCTTGGTCCATAGGATCTCATCCTCCTCATGCCCCTGAATCCAGACTGTTGCGGCCTTTTTATTGGTGTCTCCCAGTTGGATGTTTTCCCTAGTGAAAATTTCTGATGGTTTTTTTTTTTTTTCATTGGATAGAAGTTGAAGTGTAAGAAGAGAAAAGTGCAAAAGGCCTGATCTATGCCCCTAAGAACAATGATCTGGCTCTGAAGGAGCAGAGCTGTTAAAGAAGAGCTCATCATTGCTTTAAAGTCATTTTTCAAAGTGGAAATGCTCCTGGAACAGAAACCTGGAGAGTCAGGTGCTGGTGGAAGTAAAACTGAATGAAACACTTGCACTAATGTGAGTTAACTGCACCATCCAGTTGGATCTTGCTTTGAAATTCATGAGCTCTGGGTTCTGTTCTTGTAACTTGAACTGGGTTGTATTTTTGGAGGAATATTCACTAAAACGCACATCGTGGTGGAGAGTTCTTCCACGTGTGGATTTCCATGTGAAATAAGCAGTGGTAAAAAGTTTGGTAAGGCTGTCTTAAAACTGACTAAATGGAGTTGCTCTGCATTTGTCAGGGTTGCTCTCAGAAAGAAAACAGCACCCAGAAAGTTGTCCCCATTCATGCCATGATTTGATGATGAATAGTAAAGCTTACACACTGTAAGCCCTGGAATATAACCACTCTGCAGTTGAGGGGGGAAAAAAAAGATGATCTTTCAGAATATTCTTAATGCCAATGAACAAAGAGAGAAGATCAAAGCCAACCAATCAGCCCCATTTTTTTTTTGTTTTATTGAATTGATTTCTAAAGGCCCCCGTTACTATAGTAACTCCAGGAGGTCTTTTAATTACAAAATTTGTAAAAACGCATCAATTATTCAGAACTGCTTGGAGGAGGGGGGGGAACAGTGGCACAAATGCTTTATAAAATGTGTAGAAAATTTGCAAACAAAGCTTGATGGACTTCCCACAAAGCACACCAGGGACTGACCCACCATCAGCACAAACACATTGAGTTCAAGTTCTCAGCAAGCAATCCCCCGTGAGAGGGTTCCCCTTTGGCTGAAGAGAGACCAGAAAAAATCCCCATCCCTGTCCAAATCAAGTGCTTCCCTCTGCACAGATACAGATGGCAGAGCTTGTTCTTTCTCTACTCTGAGTTTAATTACAGTGTATCTGAGTGGAGCCCTCGTGTTATCACGTTAATTAGCAGTTTAGGGAACTGCTCACTCCTGGGAGTGTGGAATTCCAGTGGAATGCCAGTGTGTGTTGCAGGTACTGAGCTCTATCAAAGAGGAATCATTTAGCAATAACGAGCACCTTTCAAATAATAATTGCATTTAAAATAGATGCTGTCATCTTTTATCATCAGGTACATTTCCAGAATGGATTTATACTCCAAACAGACTTATATTTACGGTATCAGAGTAGAATTGGAGACACCACGTGAGCAATTCTGAAATGCCATCTCTTGACTTTGAATCCATGCTGAGCTGATAGATTTGGCAAGGCTGCTGGAGCTCTGGGAGTCACTGACAACCCCTCGGGAATGCACTAGTGAAATTTGGGTTTTAAATCGAATCTCTGGATTGAATTTGAGTTTTAGCCCAAACCTAGGTGGCTTTGCCTGTACTAAACTACTCCACTTGCTTGGCTGTGTTGGGAACAGGGTCTGCTTCTCTTGGAAGCTCTTGCTTTGCAGTTTTCCACGTTGATGCATTTTTCTGCTGCATGCTCCCTACTTGCCCCCTGTATGTCAAAACCTGTTTACTTCTATGGCATGGCCAGGGTTTAATCCTACATTTCATGTTGCCTGTTCCATTTCTGCAAGACTTGGACCCTCTGAAGTAATTGTAAGCAGTGTGGACCAAGAAGTCTGGATTCTGTTAAATCTACTGTGCAAGTGGAGGGGGGGGCGGGGGGAGAGGGAAGAAAAATATTTAAAAAAAAAATCATCATAGATTCATGTGATGGTTTGGGTTGGAAGAAGCCTTAAAGACTATCTTGTTCCCAACCCCCTGCCATGAGCAGGGACACCTTCCACTAGACCAGCTTGATTTTTTTCATTCTTGAAGAAACTAGGTGGTGTCCAGTGTTGGAAGAGCTAGAAATAAGGAATTGCTATGCTGTGTAAAATGGTAATGGGTGGGGATACCGTTCTGACCCTGGTAATTAGCACTCCTCTCTCAGACTCTTCATTAACCCCCGGTGGTAGCACTGTGGTTTGAAGTGCATGTGTGGTCGTAAGGCATGACTGGGTTCAAAGCAGGTTTGGTGAGGTGTGATTTCATCCTTGGAAAAGGTATCCCTAATATGTGCTGCATGCAAAGATGTGCAGGTTTTGAGCAGAGGCATCCCAGGAGCTCAGTGGGAGATGAAGCTGAACTTTTCCTCGTCAAACAGCAAGTGCTCTGAAGGTCTGGCAACAACTCCCCTTCAGCCAGCTATATATTAATGTAAATAAAATACTTTGTGAGTCTTCCAGAATCTCAGTTACATGAAATTTGTCCTTGCTTCTAAACCAAACGAGCAAAACGAATTTACTGCTGCCGTGGGAGTGTTACTGGTTTTATTCTTTCCTACTGCTGTAGTTCCTAGTGCTCCAAGGAACATCCTGTACCTGCTGTTTACTGAACGAGGGCTTGTATCAAACAGAACAATAAGGGGTGTTTGTTAACCCCTCTGGCTGGTTTGGTGTGAGCTGCTACTTGGCCAGAATGAAAAAAGTGCCACAAGTTATTGAAAAGGTTCCCCCACGACTCGTGTGTTTACACAGCGTCAGCAGGTTGCAAAATGATTCCCCTGAGATGCTTTCACAAACACCAGCCTGGCAGTGGATGCTTTTTCACGTTTTTCAAACTCTGGGATTATGTAAATCCAAGGAGTTGTGGTTAACAAAGCTTCAGTGTTGGTGAATTCCTGGGAAAGAATTCGTTCCTCCTGAACATCTTGCATTCTGTGCGAGCTGTGGATGGGCTGTGGGAGTACTGAGAAAACAGGAACTTGCTTTACCTGAAGAATAATCCACGCCAATGTACAAGGGACCATACTGTGCTCAGTTCTGGGCCCCTCCATTCAAGAAGGACATTGAGGTGCTGGAGTGAGTCCAGAGAAGGGAATGGAGCTGGGAAAGGGTCTGGAGTGGCTGGGGAGGGGCTCAGCCTGGAGCAAAGGAGGCTCAGGGGGCACCTTCTGGCTTTCCACAACTCCTTGACAGGAAGGTGCGGCCAGGTTGGGCTCTGCTCCCAGAGAACACAAGGGACAGGACAAGGGGAAAGGGCCTGAAGTTGTACCAGAAGACGTTTAGTTTAGATATTCTGAAAAATATTTTCATGAACTTAACCCTTTATTGGCTTGCAGAAGGTTATTTCTCAGTTTGTGAAGCGAGCTAATGGTACAGAGTTTCAGGGACCCAGAATTGTGGGAAGCCCTTGTTTATCCTTTGTCTTTAAAAATTGTTTTCAAAACAATTTATTAAAAAAAAAAAAGGGAAAGAAACCCTTTGGAGTTTTGGGATGATAACTGTAATTTGGGCATTCTTGTGATACAAGAAAAGAGCAAATGTCTTGTATAACATCACAATGTATCAAGAAAAGTGGAAACTACTGTTGGAATGACAACTTTTAATGGTTAAAAGTAGCACGTCTGTTGTGTCTTAATAGCACAACCCTCCTTAAGGTTCAAAACTGCCAGAGATGATGAGGTTTCCATTAAAGGATAATAAAGTCTCTCTGTCAATGTGACAAAAGAACTCCCTTATCTCTTTGGAATAAGAATGCTCTTTGAAGAGCTTCATAAAAGGCTGCGCTATGAAATAAGTCTGGTGGATGGTTATTTTGAATTTCTATAAAGTGCATCAACCCAAAGGCTAAAGGGATTATCTGGGAGGTGCCAAAATGTGAAAGATGAATGCTTTCCTTCTGTGCAGTGAATGACATCTCTTTAGAAAGCACAGGTATGGTTTGTTCTTGTCTCATTGGGGACGATTCCTTGAAATGAGCAGAGCCTCTCGGATCCGAGGGATGCAGCTACAGTGGAGCTAATTCAGCTTAGGTGGAATGTAGATCTGAGGTGTAAGTAAGTAACCATAATCCTGATCCAGCCATTCATCCACCTCTGGCATTGGAACACCTTCCTTCTTTCAGCTTTCCTTACACCTTTAGGTGAATTAAAGTGACCAGGATCAGGCATTTTCCACACGTGAGTTTACTTGAGAATTGCTCTCCCTGACCCGAGTGTTTGCAAGTCTGAAATCAGAGGTAGGTTGGATCTGATGAGTCATATTTAATGTTTATGCATTGCTTTTTATTATTTTATTCATAAACTATCTAAATACTAAGCTTTTGCTCAAAGGCAGTGGGAGTGAGGCTGAGGAGAATGCATTTTGCTCATCAGTGGCCATATACACAAAAATTATTTTTTTACTTTTTAACTAACAAGGAAGAAACTGTGCTTCCATTTCATCACATTCCTTGTGTGCCAAAAGTGTAAAAGCCCCTTTAAGAACGAACAAATTTGGAAATAATTGTCCCAGCACTGTGCTTTTGTGATGGATGTATCTCTGAAATCAAAAGCAATGTGAAATTTATTCACCAAAATTCAAGTTATTAAAACCTTTGAATGGTTTTGGTGCTTTTTCATTCATTAAATGCCAGGACTCTGGGGAGAAAAAATAAAGGGATGGAGGTGAAAGCTATGAATTCAGATTTCCAAGCCCCTATCATTCCCAATTAGGTTTGGCAAATGGCAGAACAAAATTAATGATGCCAAATTATCCTTCAGTGCAGTGTGTGATAGCTTAACTCTTCTAGCTGTTCCAGGGTTGTAAATGATGAAACTGATAACACACTAATGCGATCCTTTCAGGCTTCTCGTTTATATTAATGAGTTTTAGTCATCTAAGGCAAACTGATAACCACTGATTAATAGCTCAGCAACTTCCAGACTGGCATCAAAGCCTGATCTCTCCTTTTTTATTTTTTTTCCCCCCTTTTCATTTTTTTAACTCTTTGATGGGTCAGGAGTTAAGACAGTTAACAATTAACTCTGAGCTTAATTGAAATCCAGTTGTGTTAAATTTTTGATGGAAGTTAATTTAATTCTGGTCTCTATGGTTGTAGCTGATTTCAGTCTCATTTTTTTCTTTAAGTAGGTTTGAACTTGCAGAACAAGAGTTCACCATTTTTTGTAAGATTTATTTCTTGACATTTGCAGTCTGTTGAAGGAGGCTTGTTAAACAAACATTGGACAAAGATAAGTTATCACAGAAGCATCAAGTCACTGCCAGCAAAAGCAATTAAAGCCCTCAGAAAAATCACAAAATTAGCAAGAGGAGGCAAACTGCTGAAGTCTTTAAGTTGTTTTTAATTTCCATATATATATATATGTATATATATATATCTATATCTATGAAGAACAGGCACTACATTTTCAGGATGCTATTTCATAGTGAAGATCAGAATAAGAGTTAAAAAGTCAAATAACCATCACTTGGTTAAGAAAATGGGTTGGAGGGTTTGGAAGAAAAATTATGGAGAGTGAAATAACAATCCTTGGATATAGGATTGACTGAAACCCTTGGAAAAGTCAGTTAAGACATTCTGTTAATAAGAGATCATATTACTGTGGGCTTTGGTTACACAAATACCTCCATGCCCCTTCCAAATGTTCCACTTCTGAGGCAGAGGCTTTCAAAGCCAAGGAGACAACAGTTCAGAGGAGTTCTTGTGCAATTATTGTCACGAACGCTCTGCGCTTTCCCTGGCCTCCTTACTGAAAATTCCATCAAGCAGCTGAAGTTCTTGCCCTGACATTGATAATCCAGGTCAGCTTCTGCTTTTCAAACAACTGCCTGCATTGTTGTCCAGGAGGAATACTGCTCCAGATTTCCAAATAAGCCATTCCTCAAAATAAGGAAACCTGATCTGCTGAGAAGTCTTGGCCTAGAGATCAGAAACAGCATTCTTTAATCAGTATTTCTTTAGAATACAGCAATGTGGACACTTCCTCTTGGTGCCTGGAGTTCTAAGGCTGCCCCACAAATGATGGGAACTAGATTTGCAAAAAACCAATCTCACTGAAGAAAGGGGCTTATTGGTGCACATTTTAGTCCTCACTTTAGATCAAGACATCTTGCAGTCACTGGATATTCCACACAACATCTGCTGGAAAGATAAATCCATTGTAGTGGAAATGAAATGCATATTTTAAGTTCAGGCAGTTTTGTATTGTGTTGTCAGTGATGGAGAGGCAAAATAAATGTGAAAGCCATTTACAAAGCCTGTGTAAAACGTGCCTGTGTGCTAAAGGATGTTGTCCTCTAGAATTAGACCCCAAATCTGACTCTCTTGTCAGATTGACCGGGTTGTTTCTAATCTTAACAGATCTTTTCATCTTTAGAAATTGAGTTTGAAAAAGAACTTTAATATTCTGCAGCAGAATTATACATCTGAACAATGAGCATCTGCTGCCATTTGGGATTCCTTCTTCCTTTGGAAAGTGCCCTGGTTCAGGCTCTGCTGCTGTTGGTGTTGCTTGGGGAGTTCATCTTGAGCAGATTTACCTTTTTGCTCAGTTTTGAAGAGGCCAACCTGAATTTAAAGTACCCCCTAACTCAGGTTGGGCAGGTTCTTTTTGACCAGATGAGTTTCCTGGACAGTGTTAAGTAAAAGCCTGCATGGCAGAAATGAGAATTACAATGGGAATTCCTGAATTCCAAATTTTCTCCTCAGAACTGGCATAAAGTCAAATACCAAAATTAATAATAAAAATAAGACATTAATAGATGATGGTACAAAAGCTTTAATGCTTATAATTGGCATTCTTTTAATATTCAAGATATTGAGACAGAAGAAAAGGGCGCTTAAATAAGGAGCTTAATATAAATGACTGAAGCCTTTCAACTAACTCAGGAGGACTCTTCTGGCAGAAAATACAATATATATTGGTTTGGTATTGGTGGTTGTCCTGGAATGCCAAAGAGTTCTTACTTGCAGGATCAGGGCTTGATTCTTTTAGCACCTTCAGTACTCCAAAATCCTAGCCTGGCTATTCAAAAGTTAGGAGCCTGTTTTTTTTTTTTAATACAGAGCAAAACAAAACCCCTTAGTTTTGGTTAGGTTTGTTTTCTGCTATTTTTAGCCTGCAGTGTTTAAATTGTTGTCCTTACCCATGAAGAATAAAAAGATGGATGGTTTGTTTGCCTTTTTTGTTGTTGTTCTTCTTCTAAAGAACATTTTTCTGCTCATTTAACACTTATGCTTGAGAATTGGACAAAGCCCCAGGTTTGCAATAATAGAAGTGGCAACTCCCGACTGTTGTGGAGCCTTGGCTTTGCACTGAAAACTGCAAAGAGCTTGCATAGCCCTAATAATTAGTAATTTGGTGAATCTTGTTTTTACTGAGTCCATAGCATGTGGACAAGGTTTCATCAGGAAAAGTCTCACAATTGCTCTCTGGGTCTCATGTTCCTCTGTTTATCCAGAGCTTTGTGCCAGCCTCTGTCACCACTTGGACACAAAAGCGGTTCTAGCAAAATCCTTAACATCCATTTAATTTTCTCAAATGGCAGAGAAGTGGAACAGGCCTCACGCACAGCAGCTTTTGTAGTTGTCCAGAGATCCTTCAGCATCCCGTGAGTCAGTCAGAGACAATTCAGGGTGCAGGTCTGTGTTATGCCGAGTTCAGCCCAAGTTTGGGCTGCCAGTGAAATGAGATCCCGTTTTCCTGGGCCAGCCATGTGCTCCCTCTGTTGGTGTTTGCTCTGGCAGCTCTGGCTGTGGGGGCAAGCTGGATCCGTTTGCTGACTTAATGGAAAACTGGCTTTCCAAACTGTGAGAGCAATTTTTCTATTGGATTGGATTCTGAGACACAAAACTCTGCAAGGCTGAGGCTGAGAATCTGCTCCTTAAGGGAAAAAGAAAACAGGATTTTGCTTTTTGACAGCAGCAAGCGTAATGGGACCTCAGTGATTAAATTGTGATTCCACCCAGTTGAAGTTTATGGAATAATTTGGATCTTTTAAAACGTCATTTGGCAGCTCCAGGTGAGACTCTGGTTTCTGTGCTGTTGGATGTGAGCTGCCCTGCCTGGTGACAGCTCTGCAAGTCGAAACACTGGAATGGGTGGAATTTGACAGGCAAATATCCCATCCTTGGTACCACTGACTCACCCCGGGCCAACGCATCACCTGCAGTCCTGAGCAGCTGTTACATCGTGGGTATTTCCTAGAGAAGGATGAGATAAACATGAAACTTCCCTGCAGCCTTATCAGAGGGTGTGGATCCAGTCTTGGAACACCCTTCTTTGAGTCAGAAGCAGGAGGAAGCTGCAGCCCAGGTCAGAGTTCTGGGTGAGCGCTTCGCTCTTGAGTTGGTGACAGACTTAACCAGCAGGAAACTGCAATTTCCAGCATGAAAACAAATGCTTGATCCCTTCATCTCCTGTGGGCTAATCTCATCTTCCTGATCAGTGCTGCATGTGGGAGTGGAGGGACACACTTCTTTCTTTTCTCTTAGAAGCTTTATGCAAGATCCCATCTCATTCTGATCCCCTTCCCATTCACTCTGATACCTGTCAGGAGTAACTCTGTTTGAAGTCAAGGTGTTTATAAAGCAAGGTATTATCCTTTATTCCTGGGATTAATCCCTACAGGTAACCTGGTGGGATGTGTGCTGCAGAACCAAACCTTAAATCAGTGGAAATTGTGATTTCTTGGACCAGGTTTATGGTGGGAATAAATATTATAAGAACTATATAGTAACTAACATAGGGCTGTTACAAAACTCTTCTGTATCACTCTCCCACCCCTCAGCAGGGGGAAGTGGAAGAAATAAATTAAATTTCTGCTTTTAAGAGAGCAATATCATTACGAGGTCTATCCCAGACCTGTGAGCAGACCCAGCCTGGTGCAGCTGCCCTTGGAAGCTCTTATCACTGAGAGGAGTGAGGCCACACTCGGCCCGTGTTTGCACATTTTTTAGGGGGGCTGTTACAGGAATTCACTTTGCTTTGTGCACTGCAGATCAAGGTTCTTTATTACAGTAGCTGCTAAGAAGAGCTTTATCAGGTTACTCTGCTTTGTAGCTGGTCCTTGCATCTGTGTTAAACATTTATTTCCCTGTTTATTGCAAGGACAGTCCAGTCCTGCAGCTGTGCCTGTGGTGAGGTGTCCCACAAACAGGAGTTTGCATGGAACAACTTTCCCAGTAAATCATCTCCTCCCAGCTCTTCACAGTTTCCCCTGCCAGGCACTTATTTTAACTGGTCTGAGCACATATATTGTGGTAAAAATCGGTAAAAAAAGTCAAAATTGTGCTCTCAAATGTGAGCCAACCACTGGAAATCAAAATGTACAATCCGAGTTTGGTGCGTAAGGCACGCAAAAATACCTTATAGCCGTGGTACAAATCCTTGGGCTTTACCTGCTTTTGTTCAGGTACAGAATTAGTGATAACAATAATAAACAGCCTCTCGTGGCTCACAAGTGCATTTTCTGAAGCTGCTTTTTCATGTTAATGTAGTTCATTGTTAATGTGCAAGGAACAAATGCAAATCTGAAGGCCGAACTCCAGGCTTTTTAATGAAAATCAAAACTGGTGTCACAACACTGGAAGCAAGAGCAGAGGCTGTGCTTTGACACTGGGAAGAGAGCAGGAAATTCAGATGGGTAATTCTGATTGGCCCTTTGTTGGAGGTATTGCTTACTAGTACCGAGTTTTACAATCAGAAAATATGATTATTGTATGCAGTTCATTCTCCTTGAGGTGTCTTTTCCCTTACAATTACTAGATTTCTTAATTTGCAGTTTGCAGGCCTGATCGATGAAAGGGATGGAAAGTGGAAAAGTTGTTTTGATCTCTTTCAGCATAACCTCTGGCCAGAAATTCATGATATTCCAGAAGAGGAAGGAAAAAAAAGAGAGAAATGTGAAAGCTCTTGGTGTAGTGAGTGGAAGCCCTGCTCCCTGGAGGATAGAGCTATTTCATGCTCCCCTATTCCAATGGAGCATTACAGCCTATAATGCAGCAATTATTTTGTTGGGTAGGTGTTTCATTACCAACCTGGGCCTTGGAGGTGATGAGAGAAAATTTGTCTTGACCTTCCTGGGAAGCAATAAAAGGGAAATGATGTCTAAATAATAAATGTCCAGGAGAAACGTGGAATGCCTGATGGTGTTGCACTTAGCTTCCATGACATCTGGGCATTGTAGGATAAAGAGCTGGTATGTGGATCATTTCAAAAGCAGGAATATTTTCTATTGTTCCCCTGCATTTTTGACCTTCCTTCTCCTGGTTCAATCCCTATCAAATAGGGTTTAATCTTTTTTTTTTTTTTTTTTTTTCCCTGCAGAATGTGCATTTTCCTGGTTTTCCCTTCAGACTGGAGCAAACCACGAAAAGCAGATTTGGGAAAAAAACCTTTTGATTCCAAAGCGAGGGTGATGGGATCAGGTTTTTATTTGCTGTACTTTGCCATATGTGCAGCATTTGGGATTGGGAGCCACCCAAGAAGGAATCTTGCCTTCTCCCTTTGATCCTGGGACAGTAGAACCAAGAACTGTGTGGAAGAGAAGATGCAGGAGTAGCTGTGGTGACACGTGAGCCTGCTTTGTACTGGTGCTCAGGGGTAGGACTGCAGGTTGCTCTTGGTTTGGGATGTTGTGGGGGTTTCCCCCCCCATCATTTCCCAAATTTAAATGTAATAATTTCCAGGACCAGCAGCTGAGGTTGTTGGCATTCTAAAGTTCCAAAACTTACAATTCTGTTGTGTTGGTCAGTCCCTTGTTGAATATTCATATTGCTTTCTGTGCTTTTGCTCTTTTAAATGCTTTTGATTTCCTCTGTGAGGCCTCTATGATAAAACTGATTTTAATGAAAAAATAATTGTTCTAGAATAAAGAGTCCATTAGACCATCTCATCCTTTAAATCTTTCCTTCTAAACAAGGACAAGTGTTGCCACGTGCTGCTATTCTTATTTTATGTTCCTCTGGGTGTAGTGGAGATGGAGATTCTCTTTTGCCAAGTGAATGTAATGCCCCCCAAAGAACTGCAGATCTGGGCAGATAAATGAGCATTATATTGGGGTTTAATGTTCCCAAGAAGCCTTGTGTAACATTATCCATCCTAGCAGAGTGTAGGAGTAACTTCTGATCCTATCTGGCCTGAGTGATCTGCCTCATTCACTGGAGTTTTACAGCCTCAACAATCCCAGATACCCATCGATCAGCTGTGGGTGCTTGAAGGGTTTCTGTTCATGGCTCAGATTCTTGGATAGAATCAATCCTTTAGAGAAATAAATGCTGAACAACTTCCCTGCTGCTTTATTGCATCTTTAGCTCTGTCAGGCGGGTCTCTCAGGCTCTGTGAGGTTTGGGGCAGTGTTTCCCGACACAAAAACTGATTAGAAAAGGTTCAAAGCAGGGTGTTTGGGCAGGTGTAAAGCAGAACTCGACAGCCAGGTCCTTCAGCTGTGGCATCTGAAGTGTGGTATCAGGGAGAGCAGGGGCTGCTGAGCTCAGAGTGCCGCTCCCTCCTACAGAGATAAGAAACTACTCCAGAAACCGCCGATAAGGAAATAAGCAGGGTCTTGCTTCTTTTTGAAGTCAGTCTGTAACTTCAGATTCCCATTGGGGAAAGGAATATCTGATCTGATACCTTGGCCTCAAGATGTTGCCTTTGCTAATTCGAGCTTGGGATTTAAGGAAGCACAAATGAAACATGGTCCAAAAGCCTCTTTTTGACACAGGAGCTCGCTCCCAGTGCTTTTCATCGTGCCTGTTGTGTTTCCGAGGTTCTCCTCCTCCAAACAGCTGTACCCCTCTTCTCTTCCTCCTCCATTTCAACCTCACTTTTCCATAGCTGAGATCCTTCATCAGTGGATTCCCCCAGTACAACTCCCAAGACATTTAATTTGTGCAGACTGAGTGCTCTTCCACTGAACTGGCCTCAGTGGCCTGCCCTAAATCCTCTTTCTATTCTTGAGACTTGCTCAGGTTCTCTTCTCCTTCCTTCAAGTCTCTTCCTTCACTGATTTCTTTCTACCTTTCCACAGCTCCTTTCCACATACCTGCAAATACAGAGAAGTTGATTATTGCAGCCTTATTTTGGTGTTTGTCTCTTCCTTGGGTGTGGCCCTTGGTAAATGTTTGTTATAGAACAACTCCTGGGAGCTGCCATGTCCCTGTGATCAGGTTGTGCCTCTGATTTCACCCCTGGCTGGCCCTGCTCAGTTTTGGACCACTGGCCCAGTCATGTGCTGTCTGAACCTTGTCATCTTCTTAGGGAGAAAATGGGCGTCTAAACTGATTAAATGATTTATTGGTTTGGAGGATTCAGGTGACTGGGAGTAGTACACAAGTCTGGGGGCAGTGGGAGTGTGATAGATAATTTGTAAAAGCAGAAACTTGATGAGTTGAGAGGACAGAAAGTGTGATTCATCTGTTTGTGTCACTATTACAAACCTCAAGAAATCCCCAAGTAGTGGCTCTAGTGTTAAGTGAGCTCTGCTGAGAGGTGGTTTTGATCACGGGAAGAGCTGCCAGTTCTTCTCAGGACTTCCAGACAGCCATGATCACTGTCAAATGTATCTGTACATGTGTGTACATGCAAAAAAGATTTACATTTGTGATCCCTTATCTCATGACAGATGCATCTTGCTTTACTGTGCCTCAGAACAGCATCACTGCTGATATGTTTACTCTGCTTTTTTACTGCCTGTCAATCCCTTGGTTTTGCCATAAAGTGGTGGTTTAAAAAAAAAAAAAAATTTAAATGCACCAATGTGTACGTTTAGATGATCACATTCGTGGTTGCTGTCAGCAGATAGTTGAGATAAGCTAAAGCATATTCCACATTGGAAGCTGGAAGGAGCAATCATCATTGCCCTGCAGCGTGGCACTGGCAAAAACTATGATAACACAGCCATGTGGCTTTCTTCATTTCCTAAAATGTAAGCCCTGCTCAGTGTAAGGGGGCTGCTGGATAGGGGGTCTATGGAATGTATGTAGAGTGAACAGAAAGATATGTAAGATACAAAGTTGTTACTTAAGGTAATTACTTTAATAGAGCTCAAGAATTAGTGAAACAGTTGCTTGCCCCAAAATTACTTGTAGAGAGTGGGAAGAAATGCCATAATAGCAATGAGTGCAGAAGAGTGTGTGGGCTCTGTGCATCCATACCTGAGAGAGATGCAGGAAACCGGTGGGGGGCAAAACTGGGAAGAGCAGAGTGAAGATGAGACCTCCAGGTTTCAGCTCTGGGATGTGGCTACTCGAGATTATCTCAGAAATGCAGTGGCAATTGCAGAGCCCCCAGGTAATTCTGAGGAGAGAAGTCTCCCTCTTGCCCCCTGCAGAGACCTTCAAGAGCCATCTTGGTGCAGCCTGTGATCCAAGATTTTTTCCGAGTGGATGAAAGCAGATAAAAGTCCCAGCAGGCAGGATTGCTGTTATGAGTTAGTGTCACCTGTAAGTCTAAGGAGCACTATACTGGATTTAAGCATCTGTTAGGAATTAAGCAGAGCAGCGCCCTGACTTTTCCTTCTATCCTGACTGATTTTCTGAGCTTTTTGTGCCTTTTTCTTGGCTGTTGGTAAGTGCCCCCCCACCAGCATTCAGGGGCTGAAGTGTGGTGTCCCCCCAAAACCCACCCTGGAGAGCACAAAATAAAAAAGATTCTGTGTGTGCAACTACAGAGGAAGAGTCTTTAAAGGAGTGATACGAGGAGCATCCCTTGGGATGCTAAAAATCCTGGGATCAGTTAGTCTTTGTGGCCAACTGGTGAGTTTATAACTGAACTGGAGGTGGATCCTACCTGGTGTGTTTGCTGGAAAACTTGAGTTGATGGCACAACAAAAGGCCTCTTGATCCCTGGGATGCCAGCCAACATAATTCCTGGCTTTCTGTCACGTTGCCTGTTACCACTGTGGCAGGTTTGCCCGTCAGGGCTGGTGCTTCCCCTTCAGAGGGGTTAATTTTGTCTCACTTTGCAAACACAAGGGAATCAAACTCAGCCTCTTTATTCCTTTGTTCCCCCTCCATTGCCCATGTTAATTTAATTTGACAGCCTGGCGAATAGGATTTGTCAAATATGGTAACCTTAAGCATCTCAGATATTGAAAACTGTGCTTTAAATTTATATAATCCAGATGTGAGAACCAATAAAAGGCTCGGATGAAATGAAATGTCAGGCTTTGTGGGGAGAGAAAGGGGAAAAATACTCTTTGCCACTTATTTTTCCACATGGCATAAAGTGCAGAGCAGGGTTCAATCAATCATTTTAGTCAAGAATAGAAGCAGGTTTTGTCATCTTAGTGCTGGAACAGTAAATCTGATGGATAGCAAAATGCTGAAGCTCACAAGACTGGTTAAAGTAAAAACAACTTTAGAGTGAAAAGGTGAGTCTTGGGAAGTATTTAGGGATGATGAACACAAGGCATTGCTCAAAGAGAGCATTTCTCTTAGCAGTACTAATAAAAAAGCCACCAGTTTAATGAATTTGGGTCTCTAGGCATTATCCAAATGGAATAATATCCCACTCGTTCTGCAAAATATGTTCTCAAATTATACACACAAAACAACTTCTGTTTCCACAATATTTGTTCTCCTGTATGTAGAAAGAGGCTGAAAGATGTAGAATAATTACCTTAAACTAATTCTAATTCTAGCTAAATCTCTTCATTCCCTCTGGTGCTCCTTCTTTGGCAGAGGGGAAGAAATAAATACTGAGGGAACACTAGGCAGTATTAATCAAATATTTAATTCCCCAAAAGTGCAATTTAATTTTAGCTGAAACTGGGTATGCATCAAATTCAGAGCATTGGCCTAAAAAGGAGGATTAAAATTTGGAAAGTTTAAAACATTTTCCATTTTGGACTTAAAAGAGAAAGATTTTGATGTCAATAAGAATTAAAATTTTAAATTTGCCTGCATTTAATATGAAAGCTGAAGAAACTTTCAATCAAAACCAACCAGTTTTTCATGTTGTAAAAACAGTTTGATAGTAAGCTTGAAGTTGTATACCTAGCTTAATAAGTAAATTGATAGTTAGACTTATTTCCATTCTCTCCCATATGCATTCAGTGTTCAAAAATAATAAAATTAATAAATAACAAAATTAAACTATATTTAAACCACCACCCCCAATTCCACTCTCAGGCAAAGCCACCTTTAATTTGTAAGTAAAGTTAGACCTGAATCAAGTCCATCTATGATTTTGATCACATAAAAGCAGAACACGCAGGATAAAATTTTGCAAATCCAACCCAACCACTGGCTTTGTGTGTGTGTAAATGATGATTTGCTTCATCATAAGCTGTAGGGAAAATCCTCAAAGGTTTACGGGGGGAAAAATAGAGTAGGATGAGAACATGCATGTGTTGGAATTTACTGCTGAGACACAAACCTAATAGGCCATGATATTGAAAGAGCTTCTTTGGGCTGATGGAGAGGCAAGGCATTCATCAAAGTTAGTGCTGGAATGCAAATTTGGGGCAAGGCCTACTGCTCCTGCTGGAGTCTCCAGGTATCCCAACCTCTGCAGGCCATGCTTAGGGTACAAACCAGCTCAGGGGGTTCAAGCTGATGTTATGACTAAAAGGGCAAAATTTGAGCAAATAGAACTTCACAAGCCTGGATGTTTTCCAAGAGAGGTGTCCTGTTAGGATCACCTGGTGCCATAGGGGTATTTGAGAGGGAAATGCTCCCAAAGTTGTTCTGCCCCAAGTTTCCCCCAGGCTGCCACAGAGAAGTTTTTGCATCAATGGCAGCTAATTTGGATGGAGACAACACTGCTGAAAGATGGCAGTGGGGGCAGATCCACATTGAAAAATTCCATGTTTTTGGCGTGTTTTTGTAAACAATTCAGTATCTGTGTGGATCCTGGCTCTTTGAAACCTCAGTGTAACCGTGCACAAAGACCTAAGCAGTAGAAGTGCCATTCCAAACAGTGAGTCCCATGCAGCTGATCATACGATCTCCCCTCTTGGGTTCGTTTAGATTCATTCATTAGCTCTGTAATCCATTCCTTTCTGCTGGGCTCCCATAAATCACATGCTTGCCAGAGTGGAGAGGGTTATTTGAAAGGATGGAAGAACCATTAAGGAGGAAGGAGAGCCTGTGTTAAATGCTCACCCCGGCATAGCTGGGGGGGGATGAGCCCTGGCCTCTGTAAGTGTGGAGCGGGAAGCCCAGCAAAACCTCAGCCATTTCCCCTCTTTTTGGTTAAAGTAATAAACACGAGGCTGGGCTGCTCCCAGGAGGGGCATCCTGCAGCTTCCAAAACTGGGAAGAGCTTTCTCCTGTCGCGCTCGGCCGTGGCTTTGTATGTTTTCCCTGGAAATTACAACATGGTTTTAATCTAAACAGACATCGGCTCTCTACGCCAAGCACATCAAATCTGTACTGCAGGGATCACAGAATGGAAGGAACATGGCTCATGGAGCGACAGTACAGGGAAGAGGAGGGGGAATGGGAGGAAAGGGCTGAGCAGGGAATGGACCCCTCAAGGAAAGCACGTTAGAGAGGTTCATGAATAGAGGTATTGTATTCGAGTTGGTGGAGCAGAGTCCCCAGGGAAAGGTTAGGTTCCAGGAGAAATGAAATCTCCCCTCAGAAGTTCTTCCGTGTTCGGGTACAGGCCCGGTGATTACCTGGGAAGAAACAGGATTGAAAATATTTATCTCTTCTGCTCTAATTTACATGTCTGTACAAGTGTCTCGGTTTTGCCTGGGTTGGAAATGCTGTGTCATCAGGAGATTCTGCCTTTCTGGGAGATCTTTTCTTGTGGGATCTCTCAAGCGCCTCCTCTCTTTTTTCTTTTTCTTTTTTATTTTCTTACAGCTTTTTATGCATAGTGCTGGAGGAGGGTCCAGACTTTTTCCACAGTCAGTGCAAAACTGTTCAGAGAACAGAGTCAGCACTGTCTGAGTCCCACATTTTGATGTCTCTCCACCTTCAGAAGAGTTTTGGAAAGGAGTGTCAATGGAGAAGTGCTGGCTTTGGAGGCCTTAAATCTTGTGTGAGCTCCCGTATTTGTACAGGCAGGGGATGTGAAGTGCACACATGCCTTATGGACTGCTTCAGGTTATTCAAATCCTCAATTTGAATAAAATTACTTATCAAGCATGTAGATATGGTTGTCTATTTAGTAGATCAAAGGTATATTAAACCAGGATCATCTGCAGCTGCCATGAACATGGTGAGAGAGACTGTGATACTTGTATTGTTTTTAGAAAGTTCTGCCAAACTTTTTGGAAAAAAGACAGATGACAGAAGTAGTCGTGGCACAAAAAAACCCCAGGCACAAGAAAGAGCCGTTCTCGGAGCGCGAGTGAGAGCGCAAAGGAAACAAGCTGCTTGTAGAAGGTGTAGAAATGGCTTTAAAAAACAAAAATCAAGCTGAAACACGTTCTCTTTAGTCTCTGGTCTCAGTCTACAGCTGCTCCTTCTCCAGCCAGGCATGCAGCAGTTTCCTTGCAGCGCTCCCTGAGGACTTGGCATGGCTCGGTCTGTCAGGACCAACGACAACACAGCGCTGCTGAGACGTGTGAAGCACGAGTTGAGTGGTGCCAACACTTCATAATGTTACAGAGCTTTTTTCACCCCCAGACAGAAGGATCCTGCACTGAACTGCTTTATGTTCAGTCCCCTTTACACATGTGCACCTCTGACTTGTAGTTCTGGAGAGGCATTTGTGGCTTTTCGGAGGTGTGGCACGTTCTTGGGCTTGCGCTTCTTTGATGTTCTGTATTTTGACATTTGGCTTCAAAGCTGAAGTGGATTGGGCTCCGGAGGGGTGTAGGTTCAGACTCCAGTTTCAGATGGATGAGAATGAGGGAGGCAAGTCAAGTATCAAAACAGAACTCTGGGAAGCACGGTGGTACTCGGGTAGCAGAGCCAATACAATAATGCACCACCAGAGTGCCAGAAGCAGAATTACAGGACAACTGGGACTAAGGTCATGTCTTTCTGAAATCTTTTTCTCTGGTGCTCCTTCAGTTTCTTTTATGGACCAATGGAAATGGTCTAAAGCTAAAGACTAGTGAAATGCTGAATTTCAGGCACTGTTTTCATGCTGACTCTCCCTTTGTGGCCAGAGGTAAAATGTTTTGGTGTTTCTAATGTGTAGAACAGGTCAGACACTTCCCTTCTCAGAGAGACATGTGGGAATTAGCTTCCACTTCCAAAGTGTTTTAATGTGCCATCGTCCTTCATGGTTCAGAATGGACTTTACCCGTGGAGATCTCTGCCTGTGGCTCAGCACAGACCACACCTACCACATTGCTGTGAGCTTTCTGCGTTTGAGTCACCAGAAAAAAAGCTCACAAATTGGCAGGAGCTCACAGGAGAGCAACCCAAACAACTCGGGGACTGGCTGGAGGGGTTAAATTAATAGCACCAGATTAAAAGAGATAAATACAGGTAGTTTGGTGAAAGCTGTTCCCCTGGAGTTAATTATGCCATACTATTTGAAAGATGTAAATGGTGAAGGATTTGCTTAGTGCGCTCTGGAGTGGTAATTGGCAGAGGAAGGAGGATGCAAAAGGGAACTTCAAGTTGAATACCAAAGGATTTCCTGACAGTGGATGTGTTGCTCTGTCAAGCAGCCTTGCAGGAAAGCGCCGAAAGCCCCACTGTTGGAAACATGAAAGTCTCCTCAACACAAGAGAAATCCTGAGCTGAGATAAAGATAAAACCCAGTGAGTTTTGTCTGTTCCAATTACTGTAATTTGAGAGACGATTGATACAGCAGTAGCGCCCTGGAGCTCAAATCAGAGGGGTGCTGTAGGAGCTCACAAACAAGCTTTCCTATCTGTCATAAATTCTGTACAGTAATGTGGATCCAGACTGACTCAGAAGTCAGTCCTGAAGGGCCACAACCCTGGATATTCCTCCCTTTTCTGTTCCTATCTGCCTCAGAGTACCCAAGGGTGGAATACAGTTCATTGTCATTCTCCATGCACGGACTCTGCAGTTCACAAACCCAAAAATGCTGTCCCAGGCTTCTGTGGTCCTTCTGATCTGGAATTGCAAGAAAAGCTATGAGAAGCTTCAGAAACTACAGAGAAAAACTAATTTTCGTGGAGGTTTTCTCCTTCAGTTAACTCCCCAGTTAATTCCAAACATCTTTTCCCCTTCTTAAATATTTTTGTTTCTCGTGGATTCCAGGTGTTCCTGTGCTGCAGCACACAGCAGAGTTGACCTGAATATTTGAGGAAGGACAGCTGGGGTGCCCTGGAGTTCCTTGCAGGCAGATTTATCCTGGAGTCCTAGCAGGGTATATTAACCCATATTTAGTGCTGTGCTATTGCAATTACTGCACTCCCAGTGATTAACTTGTTTAGACTTATCACAAGCATCTCTGCAGTGCTCAGCAGTCAGCTAAGCCTTTTTTCTAGAAAACAGCATCAGCATAAAATCAGTATTTCTGCCAGCTAAATAAGCTGCAGTCCTAAAATCAGACCACGCTGGGCACTTTATTTAGACCAGGCAAATCCTGAGCTCTGTTCTGTAGAGTAAGGAAGACGTCAACCTAAACACTCACGGCTTTTAACTTGCCACACACTGGGTTTGATCAGAGAGCTGGATCAAATTGTCCTTTGTAAACAAAACAGTACATTGGAAACCACATGTGAGAAATGACAGCTCTGAAGCTGTAATCGTATCGCTTGGGAAATACTGAAGTGAGCTGTTTAACTAAGAGCATTTAAATTTCTGGGGAAAAAGAAGTCCGAAGGGTCAACACAAAATTATTTTTCCGTCTGTGATAAGCACATGAGATCTGCCGAGCTCCGTTCCCTGTGCTGATGAACCTTCCAGGGTTTTATTCCCAATCTGTAATAGGCCAGGAATGGAATTTCAGTTCTATTCCCTTTCCCTGTCAGCATTTCATGGCTTATCTACAGCTTTCTGCCAGACCGAGCCTCAGCCGTGGCAGAGCAGCTCTTAACGTCGTGGTCGTGATTTGTGGTTAGCAGGACATTGTATTTACATCATGAAACTTTGGGGCATCTCAGATGGAGGGTCTAAAATCCAGGGAGACGTGGGTGTGGAATGTCAACCTTTTCAAGTTATTTTCCTAGGATACTTCTGTTTAGGGGCATTAACTTGGAGATGACTGGGGTTTTAGGAAGCAGTCCCGGTGGAATGAAAACAGCGAGATTTAGTGTTGCTGAAACTCCAAGAATTCCCTGCTGTTCCTGTGCTGGGTAACTCCAACACAGGAACATGGAGAGCAGCATTTTTATCATTTTAAGTGCTGCCAAGCACTCCACTGAATGTGGGAAAAGACGTGAGCTGGAGCCGAGTGCATTTGCTCTATTCTTTCAAAACAGAAGTGCACATGCCATGACAAAGCTTCCAGAGTACTGATGTAATTCTGGTTATAATAAAACTGAAAATTTGAAAAGCCTGTAGTATTTTTGGGTTCGTTCAGGTCTTCACTTCAGCCTCGCTGCTTCCCAGGAGAAAGTCTGGTGTGCAAATTAAAGCCAAGGTGACAATTCTATTCCCAGGCCCAATTCTGGAAGCAGGCGTGGAGTGCCTGGCTTATCCAGGCTGTTGCAGCTTCCCTTATCCGCTCCCTGCCGCCTGTGCATCGGCCTCTGTGCCCTGCACCCCGTCACTGGCGCTGCTCCGAAGAGAAATGCCGGGATAATGGAGAGCACCTCGGCCGTGCCCTTGGTTGTGTGGTGTGACTTGGCGATACCATTGATGGAATTGGCCGAGTCAGCGCTCCCTGGGCCGGGTGCCAGCTCTGCCGGGGGTTCGCTCTCCAGCCGTGCTGCTGAGGCAGGGCATGAGATTCGAGCCCCTCTCACCGTGGGCACCGCTGTGGCGTCGCTGCCCACGGGCTCATGGCTCCCGAGGGATGTGTGCAAGCCTACAGGGCTCTGTGCTGCTTGGGAGCACCGGGGTTTTAACTCTGTCACAGAGGTGACAACTGGAAGGAGCAGCTCGCAGGTGGAATTCCCTGCCTGGGTTCTGTGTTGGCCGCCAACTGCACTTTCTCCTCGGCTCTCTACATCCCTTGGCTTGGGGTGGTCAGTGGCTCTTTCCTCTGCTTCCTCCCTTACCTTCTGCCCTCTTCATCTCTCTGGCATGAGAAAAATCAGAAGGCAGAAAACTTTATTTTGTTGTCTTTTGGACATTGGCAAACCCGCTGCTGGCATTCTCCCTTTCTATTTAATTTCTGTGTGTTGTTCCCCATTCCTCCTCAGAAATTCCGCTAGGAAATGCTGCTCTGCTTCAGATACAGGGCTCAGCCTTCCTGTGAGGATCCCGCTGCAGCAAGTAAAGGCAGGATAAACTACAATTAGTTACTGTGCTGATGTTGTCATCAGGAGTTGGACTTCAGTGATCCTTGTGGGTCCCTTCCAGTTTGGAATATTCTAAGGGATAACTCCCTCTGATCCATATGAATGCACAGTTGTGTGTGCATTGCCAAAATCTGAGTTCTTTCATTGTTTAATCATTATTTTTATTCAGGGACATGTATACCTAGTGAGGGCCACTTCAACTATTTATTGCTTCAGGTGTTTAGAAGTTCATTTGTCTTAACTAAAAATCTCATACAGAGGAAAGAAGTGTGTGTGTGTTAGTAGTTAGAGAGACAAGGGCAGTCTTTTTAGGTATCCTGTTTTGTTCTGAACAGAAATAACTTCTTACTCCCATTTCCCCCTCTCCTCTGTCAAACTTGGAGCTTCAGCAAGCTGATTCTAACTGCTAACATATGTCTGGGGGTGGGGAAAGTGATGCAGGAAGGAGTACTCCAAGGAGTACAGTAGCATTTCTATATTCAGCAAGTTAGTCATCAGCTCCTTTGGTTGTAGCACGACAAATGAAATGAATGGTCTGTAAAGGAGCTGTAAATCTGGGAGAGCAGAGCTTGTGCTGTTCCCGAAGCGATCACACAGCAGATCATAACTGTACCTACTGTTTTCTCTGTGAGGAGGAGCTCAAAGCACTTCAGTGCTTTGAAGTAACAGAGATGTTTATTGCGTCTACTTCACAAATGAAAACATGAAGTGCCAGAGACAAAGCCAGATCCTGAATTTCTTGCTTCTCAAGAGCCATTTACTGCTTTCAGTGTGAGGTGCTGTGTGGAAGGAGTTTTGACAATTCAGCAAGTAGTGATGGAGTGGAAGATGAAACCATGTCTGAGGTGGGGGGAAGGCCAAGATCTCTTGCTTCTTAATCTGTTCTTTGAACCTCGGGATCATCTTAACTTTTGTCTTTCAAGTCAAACTCCACCAGCAGCACTAACAGCTCTACCTGAGCACCATCTGTCCTTGCCTGAACTTTTTGAAATCTCTCCTTTGGACCTGCCCCAGTGGTGATCCCTGTGAGCCATCAGAGTGCTTGTTTTAGTTTGGCCTTTCACTGTACGAATCATGAGCTGGGGGTTGTCTCACCACCTCATTTTCCCACGTCTGCCTTGGAGCGCTTGAGAATGTTCTTTCTGTGTCCACCCCTCCCAAAATAGATGCTTTCCCGGCTGTGTTTTAAATGACAGGCATCCCTATACCTGGAAGCATTCAGGAGCAGGCTGGATTGGTCTCTGAGTAACCTGGTGTAGTGGAGGGTGTCCCTGCCCAAGGCAGGGGATGGAACTATGGTGATGTTTAAGATTCCTTCCAAGCCAAACTGTTCTAGAATTCTGTGATTCTATGACAGAGGTCTATTTCCTTTTAGTCCTTAAGGATCAACAAGTTGTGATTTAATTGCTGTCTCCTCAGTATTTCTGGGTTAGGCAGGTAGCTGGAGAAAGAAAAGCACTACTGGTTGTCCTTTAAATCAAATTACTTTAATGTGTGCAATGTGTGTGGTCAGTATCTTCATTAATTTTTGCTCTCAAATATGAGTTGCCCATAAAACCTCTATGACTCTTGCTGGGACTGAGCCAAGTGAAAGGAGAGCTGTGAGGAGCAGAAGCACATCTTCCCCATAATTGCAATCACATTTGAGTCTGCTGGTGCTGCAGATTTAACTTTCTGCTTCTGTGCATTCCTTCACTGTTATCACCTGGGGTTCAGCGCTGGGCTGAGGCTTTGCTTCAAGTCTCGTCTTGAATGCGTGCTCTGCCTTTTTTCTTTTTCTTTTTTTTCCTTCCCTTTGTGTTTGCTCAGACTCAAAATTCTGGTTACAAATCCTGGTGGAGGAGTCCTTTGAGCCCCGCCAATTGTTTCTGGAAGCTAATTATTGTGTGTTAGTAAATGAACCAGGCAGAAAGAATGTTAAATATATCAGACTTGCAGCAACAAGTCTCCTGTCAAAAGGCAAAACACTCTCCTCTCCCTACCTGGTGAGATAGCAGCAGTTGCAGCCACCAGCTGGTAGGAAGGTGAGGCACAGAATAAACCAGGAACAGGAATAGAATTGTGATATTATACAGTGAGCTGCTTCATGCAGACAAAAAACTTTCTGAAAAGCGGAGCCCAAGACTGTTTCCTGTAGCACACACATGGTTGTGTGCTGCTTGCAGTGTAAGGAGAGCCTCTTGTCTCTTTTTTTATTTCCTCTCATCCTTTCCAGGCTCAGTAAATGCTGCAGAGGAACATTTACTGCAGGGAATTTGAATGCTGACTCAGAGTATGTATCCCATCCTGGTTGGTTTGAGTCCTGCTTTTCCAGCTATAGCAGGATTTCTCCAAATGAAGTTTCAGGCTCTCAAATGCATCCACTTGCCCAGAGGGGAATAATGAAATCCAGAACGTAGCAATTCAAACCATCCCTGATTCCAAACCAATCCCCTGAGTCACTTAGTTGAGGGGACACCGTTTAAGAGTGAGCTCAGTTAAAAACAAACCTGGAGTGCATTATCAGTTTGGGCTGGTTTAATCTTGCAGCCCATTTATTACTATTCCTTTTGGGCACTGTCTGAGGTGAAAGTTGGATCTCCCACTGCAGAAAGTGGCTCGTGTCGGTGCTGTGCAGCAGGACCTGCTCACGTTTGCCTGACAAACTCCAGGAGCTTTGCAATCCAAAAAGGAAGCTCATGCTAAAAGCAGGACACAAAGGCTTTGCCAGGAGCCTGTGAGCTCCTTGTGCCTTGCTGGTTTTACCCATAAAATACACGTGATAAACTCTGAAGTGCTACATTTTAAAAATGAAATACACCCTTTCCCCCCCTATTTTTCCTGCATCTGTACCGTGCTTGGGGAGGGGATTGCTGTGTTCCAGCATACATTGCACCAAGGTAGCAGATGCTGAGGCAGTATCAGGTATCTCCAAAGTTCTCTCCTCTCACAGAGTCTGGTCCTGGAAGAGCAGAACTGGGAATCGATCTCAGGTGTCGACGGCTGTGCTGCATAATTAATTATAACTTTAGATGGCGGAGAGAGAAACAGTAATGCTGGCTCTGGGTGCTAATGGTAATAAATGGATCTGGTTACCAAGGATCTGTATCACAGTTTAGGGTTTTTTTTTTAATCTTTCCACTGGTTTATCATTTCATCCAGACGTTACCATTAATTAATTATGTTGTAATTAATCCTTGTTGCTGTTTGTATCTGTTCCATCTGAATAGATTTGTCTTGGCCAGGTGACTAAGAACAAAGGCATTTTTGAACTCCTGTCAGTGCAAAAAGTGACCCCAAGTAAATGATACTTTTAATCCTGTGGGTATCAGTCGCTTCAGCTCCTCTAAAATACATATATTTCTATTTTGCAATAATATGTCTTTAGCTTTACATACATGCTGGGAATTTCTTTTCAGTGCTTGCCTTATGCAGCCTGTCCTGCGAATCCAGAGGTTGGGAGCTGTTGGGATATTTGGGTTAGGTTGACTCTCTCTCTGCTAGGATCTCTCTCCCTCTGCAGACAGTGGAACATCCTCTAGATGCACTCCATGCTCTTCTTGAATTGGGACCACAGCCAAAATACAAAACTATTTCCCTTACAAGCTACACCTCTGCATGTTTCCCAGCTGTAACCTAAGGATGTCATTTAATCCTGACACTCTCCAGCTGCACAGTAACCATGACAGCTCCAGTAACTTTTATTTTCAATACACAGGAGAGGTGTATGTATTGTTCAGGATGCAAAATGTAACACAGTGAACAGGTATTTGTGGTTTTATTCAGGTCAGTTTTTTGACTCTCAAAAAACCCAGCAAGTAGTAGGTTGGGTTTTCCTCCCTCTTGCTGATTACACTTTATCCTCTTTCCTCATACCCTTCTTATCTATTCTTAATTCTCTATAGAAGAGCTTCATTGAACATGTCAGATGTTCAATGTTCTGGTGTTCCCTGCATGGGCTCAGGTGTTTTAAACAGTTGCTTTAGAAGACCTATAAAGTGATTTACTAAATATGAGTAATCTTATCTTAAACTGGTCTGCTTTAGAAAAAATAAAGAGACTGGAATTGCAGAGAAAAGTTCTTGGTTAAAATGTAAGCATGAATCAGGAATTGCTTCTGAGGATATCTGAGTTCTGGTTGGTCCTAGTGCAAATGCTGCACAGTCAAGTTTTGATCTGATCTTAAACCCCTGGCAGGCCTTTGATGTCAGCGAGGTTATGCAAGGCTGGCTTTGCAAGCCTCTCACCATTTCCTCCCACGAATCCAACCCAGACTCTCAGTCTCTGCAGGATGAGCAGATGGTTTACTGGGAACTTCACTTGGTTTCACCAAGGTTTTCCCAAGTTTTGATGTGTAAGTGAGGCAGCAATGAACACAGGCCACCAAAAGCAAGTCTGATGTATTATCCTGGCAATACCTGCCCTCGGAGCGTAGCGCTGGCTGAATGCCCAGTGGATGAAGGATCCTGTTGCTGAACTGGGAGCTGGGGGACTCTCCCAGTGTTGAGAGGAAAGGTTGCACTTTCAACCTTAACTCACCCAGGTTTTGTCTGGCCAGTGACAATTCCCAAATTGCCCGGCACACTCTCACTGTTGTTTCTTTAAGGTAAGAGATCTGGAGGCTGCTGGAGCTTTAATAACCATGTCTGCAGATAGTGGCGTGGCCTGCATAGCTCAGCTCTTGCCTGGGCTTTTTTGCAAAGCCTTTCATCTGCCAGAACAGTGTCTGAGTCTCCTCCTGCTCACACTGATTGTTGGCACATGAGTTGTGGGAGTCTCTGGTGTCACAGCATCCAAAGGAGAAATCTCTGCTACCTTCGTTGCACGTGGGAGTCTCCTCAGCCTTGGCTGTCTGGCAATTATTAGGGCTGCTTAAATATGTCCATGGTTCCATTTGGGATAGTTTAGGCAGAACAAATTTTATTTACTCTGCCTGAATTCTGCAGAGTTTAATAGTCCAGTGTGCTCCACTGTTAGAGTGGAGAAGGGATGTGGAGGAGTAGATGGTGGCACCTCATGAAATGGTTTAGTGGCCACAGGGGTATTTGGTTTGATGATTGTGGAGGTCTTTTGCAACCCTAATGATTCTGTGATTCTGTTTATATGACGAGCTATTATGCACTCAAAGCAGAACCAGCCCATCATAAGCCTTCTCCCAAATCCAAAGCTCACCTCTGGGCACTGTTTCTATATATTAAGACTCACAATGCAAGACAATGAATTTTCTGTCTGAAAGAGCTTTCTGTCCTAGATGAACTCTGCTAAACAGCTGTGATAACCGTGGGAGAAGAAGAAAGTAAAAAAAGGTGGATGGAGATGGCCTAAGGAGAGGAGAAGGGAGCTGCATATACAGAGAATTATGGAATTATGGCTTTTCAGTTCAGCAGAACTGACTGCTCTCAATAGAAATTGGTCCTGCCTGTTCCTGACAGCCCTGGCAGATGTGTGTCCCTCAGCTTGGGCAGTGTTTGTCCTAACAAAGTGTGGTCAATGCCATGGATCCAACTCTGGTTTGTCCCACAGCCTCTCGTAGGGAAAGGCAGGGCTGCTGTGAAGAGCATAATTTGGGATATGTTTGCTTTTGTAGCCTTCTGGACCTGCCTTTTCCTGTAGGTCTCCCATGACTGTTGAATGTTAAATAAGAGAGCCCAGGGCCCTGGGGGGCTGTGATCACACTGGGCTTATAGTGGGGGCTAACAGAGCTGGAGTGTGTGTACCTGGTTTTGCTTGGAAAAAGAAATGGAGCGTGTTTTTAAGGAGCGTATTTCCTTCCTACCTTCCCTCGGTGAGCACAGATGTTATTTCAGAGAAAACTACAGCCAGATTTGTAGAAATCCTGGACAATTCTGTTTCCTTCTCAGTCTCATGCATCTGTACATCTGTACAGTCTTGTAACTCAGAAGGGCTCTGTAACTCAGAAGTTCTTATCGTTTCCACCGTGAGATTTATTTTCTGGGCCTTACTGGAAACATTACCAGAGAAAACTCGGAGCTAGCGATCCATCTACGCTGTGTTTTACTGTCTGTTTTTTATTATGCCTGTGGTTTTCACTAGATTTGCTTCAGCTGTGATTTATTTTGGTCTCCTGCTCTGGCATTTGCTGGGTAAGCTTGCATATTCTTTGCATTTTGTCGTGTTACTACTTTTCTGTTCCCTGAATTGTGGGGTTATTTTTAGGTGACATTCAGGCCTTTGTCTTTCTCCTGAGTACCAGCTTTTCAGATCCTGGTCAGAGACAGATTCCAGGCTGGCTCAGCACCTCCTGCTCGACTCAGGAGTTCTTGCTGCCTTTTTTATCTTAGTGAGAAAACTGGAAAACAGGTAATTTTAAGTCAGGGTGTTCAGCATTTTAATGTAGTAAATAAGATCGGTGGTGTTTAAAAGCATCTAAGTAAATATTTTTTATTTAATTCGTTATTACAAAGTTCTGAGGCAAGTCTTCAACAGAGAGGGATGGTGGGGTGAAGTAAGAGCCAGAGTTTTCTCTGTAGATTTGAGGTTCTTCTGTCCTGGGAGGCAGATAAAGTGTGACTGTTCCAGAGTCCAGGTTCTCTCACTTTTTTTGCCTTTCAGTGTCTTTTTCCAGCTCTCAGTCCCTGAGCTCAGGGCTGCTGCCTACACAACCTGTAGCCCAACACTGTGTGCATTGTTTGGGCAGGAACTTCTCCTTTGATTACCCTGTGATTCACAGCCCTGCTGTGCCACCAGCTTATGTCATAGGTGTCCTGCTCCCACACCCACAGCACTCACAGAAATCCTCTGCTCTGCTTGTATTTATTTTGTTTCTTTTGTAGTCAAAAAGGGTGGCTGGAAACCTCAGCTGTGGAAAAAGCAAGTGTGGTCAGCTCTGACAAGGTTTTTTTGGCTTTCCTTTCTCTTTTCCTCCATGTGTGTTTACACACAGAGCACAGCCTTGTCTTTCTTCCCCAAGCCAGGATCCAATTACACTCTATCCCTGTGCTGTTCCCTCTCTCCCTCAACTACCACCCCAAAGCTAGCTATTAATACAAGCCTCCTGCAGGTTCTGTACCTTCTTGTATCCTTCTCTACACAACCCATGTGTGCCAGCTTCAAAAGCCACCAGGCTGGTGCTGATGTGACTTATGTCTGGCTGCTCATTTGCACAGCCCCTGCTCCTCTCATCTCCAAGCTTGAACAGTTTTATCCTCAGTCATTCCCGTGCAGTGGTTTCTCATGGGAATGAAACATGAAGGCCTCTTATCTTGGGGTTTGAGCTCGTGTGTATCCCTGTCAGGATGGGATCCTGCTCCTTATCTTCAGTCAGCCACCTGGGATTCATCAGGGCACGTTTCAAATGAAGCCGTGGCCCTGAGGGTGGGATTGGACTGGATGCTCTTCCTGGAGGTGCTCTGGACGTGGGCAGTGTTCCTTGTCCAAGGGGACAGCGACTTCCATGGCTGATTGCTGGTTGTGCTGTGCCCTGTCCCACTGGAGACCTGTGAGGGGATCCAGGTATCTTGTAAGAGGCTTCAGGATAGTGCTGAAGCACAGATAACTCTGGTGGCCCAGTGTGGATTCCCATTTTTATGGGAATTTTAGGGTTTATTGTTTCCAGTGAAACATAGTCATTTAAACCACTGCATTGTTTGCAAGGCTCTGTCCCTGAGCACAAGTGCAGAGAAATGTCACTGGTAAAACACAAAAACAAAGAGAACTGAGTGTGAATAAGCCTTTTCCTTCCCGTTCCATGAGGCTTCAGTTTGTGATCTCATGAGGCAAAGATACCAAGTGCTTTTTTGGTGGGAGAGTTTTTCCCCCAATTCTTTGTTATCCATAATACCTTATTTTAGCCCTTTAATTTGGTATTGCAGACTCCCAGTTAGGCTTTTGTTGCCTTAAACTGGAAGGGAACCACTGTCTTAATATAGTTTATTTTTCAGAAAATGTAGAGAGATCACCAAACAACCTTTTTAACTTCTGGTTTCTGCCTTGGCAGTTCTGAACCTTTCAAACCCGCACACTTTAGTTGGTGAAATACTGTGTGAGAAGATGATTTGGATTTCCTTGGCCAGCACAAAGCAGAAAATACTCCAGTGAAGGTGAAAGTGTAGAAAGGACAGCAAGAGCTGCCTCATTGCAACCTCCTCAACCCTTACTTCCAGTAGTACGAGCTACAGGTAGTACCTGGATCTTCTGTTGTTTTCTTCTAAGCTTTTTGGGTTTATTTGTTAATCTATCCAGACTTCATACGTGGCAGGATAAGCTGCTTGCAATAACAGGCTGTAAAACAAATGAGTAATGATAATAAAAAAGTTATTTCAGTCTTGTTTGGGATGTGATTTCTGGGCACTCCAAAATCACTCTGCTTCCAGAGTTGCAGGATCAGATGATATTAAATAATAAAATGAAGAAGGAATGTTTATTAAAAAAAAAATAGACTGTGGAGCAGCAATTGCATTCTAGTTGGTGAGGAGAATGTATGAATGCAGCAGAGATTAAAGGGGCACGAGGGTGAGCCAAGATGTTACACATTTTAAGAGATCAGGAAGGGGAAATTCATCCCTTTCACAGCCTGGCTGTGAGCCTGCCAGCCCTCGGTCGAGACCTTGGGAAAGGCAGCAGAGAAGCTGAACTGACCATTTACTTGCCTTTTATTTTTGGAAGGGGTTGGTCTGGCGTTAAAGTAAGAATCAGTCTCTTACATGATGAAATAAGCCTTTTTTTTTTGGCTCTGTCTGTCACAAACTTGTCTGCAAGGGATGGAACAGCAGGTCCTCCCAGGCAATGGGGCAATGCTATTAATGCCAGATGGAGTTGCTTGGAAGCAGGCAGGGAATGTGGAAAACTGCAAGGAAAGAAATAACTTTCTTTTAAAGATGACAGCTGAAGTCGGGAGTAAAAGTTGAGGATGGTAAGGGCCATTTCAGCATGGATTGGTTCCGTGCAGGAGGGTGATGCTGGAGCACGTGGGTTAGGAATAGCTGCTGCTCCAGTCCAGCCAGGCTGGGCTGCAGGGAAAGGCCTTCTCCTCCTCTGGGAAGTTCCATGGATCACATGCTGTGGATGGAAGCCGTGTGGGTTCATTACTCACTGCAGAATTATGGCAAGCTGTCCTCTCTGCGGCCTCCGTGTCGATGTGAAACAGAGAAAGCCTTTGCTCAGAGAGAAGCTGTGCTGCAGAAATGTGCCTTGCCCATCAAGGATCAAAACTGTGAATATTGAATAAAAATTCCCATGTTACTCCTCAGTTCCCAGGCATGGAGTAAAATGTCCTAACTGGGGGATATAATCCCAGGAAAACAACACCCTTCTGTGCTCTACCTTGTGACAGAGCAAGCCTCGTGCTCATCTCTTGCTGCAAGGCTCCAAGTTTCAAACAAAGTGAAGCTTTGTGTGAAGCTCAGAGTGAAGATGGCTGGTGAAGCTGGGTGTCTTTTAGTCTCACCACAACAGATTGATCTTCTTTTTAATTATTTTTTTAATTGGTTTGGGTTTTTTTCCCTCTCTAGTCAGACAGTGCCAATAAAGGGAATTTTGTGTGTGTGTGACTGGTGATCTCGAAGTCATTTGCCTGCTCCCACTGGCGTGCCCCGGCTTGCCTTTCATCTCCCTTCAGGCTTTTAGAGGCAGGGGAGAGCACAGATAGATTCAGCCTTATCTCATAATTTGTTGTAAAACAGCCTCTTGGCTGCATCATTTGGTTTGGAAGTGTAAAAAAATTGTATTTTTATCAGGACACAGATGTTGCCACAAACGCAGAGGCAACAAGCAGCCCCTGTGGTGGATCTGGACAGAACTTCTGGGCTCTTCCCTGGCTCTGCCTTGGCTCTGCCCTGGTGGAGAATTAATGATTTAGTTGCAAATACCAGAAATCTGTAATTGCAGCAACACCTGCCTTGCTGTAGACAAGAAAGTGCTTGTTTTTCAGGTTAATACTTGTCTTGAAGCAGCTGCTGACTTGGTCATGGCTGTGTTCACTGAGAGTTGTCTTGCTCTGTGTTGGTCGGGTTTTTTTTTTCCCCCCAAGAGTTCTTTGGAGGAAACCCAGAATTCTGAAGTTGCCTTGCTTTTGAGGCTGCTATCCAGTATTATGTTTTATATAAAGCAGCAGACTAAAGCTCAGCCTTTGGTCTCAGTGGATCACGAATTTAGTGCTCAGCTTAGAGCTTTTCCCCTGTGCAGACTGAGAGCTTTTGTCTTGCCCTGCCGCTTCCTTCCTCCGCATCTCGGAGCGTTTTCCAAGCATCTCAGAGGCATGGGCTGTGGGAAGCAGGGTTGTTAACTGTTTTACAGATGAGAAAACCGAGGGAAATGCCTCAGTCATGTGATTTAGTGGCATAAGTGGAATAAATTCAGTGGAATAAATTCAGTGTTTCTGCTGCCGGGTCCCGGGAGCTGAGTACTAAACCTATGTTGCCTTTCCAGCCTCCGAAGGCTTTTCCCACTCCATGCTCTGTTTCAGCACAGGCTTAGGGTTTTTTATGCTGCCTCAAAATAGTTTTCCTTCTCTTCTGAGAATAGAGAAGTTTTTCTTTCAAAATATCTCCCCTCCCCCAGTTTTCTTTTTGTTTTTAATCATTCCCTGCTGAAAACCTCCACATCAATCTGATCTCAGCTTGTCCTTCCAGCAGGAGAGAGGGGTTTGCACAGGCCCCATCCAGAGCTGGGAATGTCAGCGCCTCTCTGGGTTATTTAAGATACGTCTGCGATGCAATAAATCTCATCTTGTCATTCTAATGGTACAATAACTTGGAAATGAGAGAAGTCAGCTGGGGGAATATGTGTGTGCACTGGAAAAAGCCATCCAGAATGCTGTGCTGGAGCGGGGCTTTGGATATTGTTGTGGAAAAATCTTGGAAGCTGTTAGCCTGGTGCACAGGAGCAGTGAAGCAAAGCAGGGATGCTTGTTTAACAAAGGGAGAGAGCAGGAGAGGGGCAGGATGAGTGTGTCCGTTCCTTCTGGACTCTTCCATTGGTGTTTTTTTGTAGAGATGCATGTCTTGTTGGCACCATCCCCCAGGAGAAAAAGGACACATAAAGAAAACAAGCCAGAAGGTAACCAAAACAGTACTGAAGTAGACTCTAGCATTGAAATGATTGGGATTTTTGTTGTCCCTCCCAGCTGAAGACACTGAGTAAACCATATCCATATGGAAATGCCTTGAGCTTTTAGGCTGTCAGGCAGGTACCATGGAGGATATTGCAAAAATCTGCTAAGGGGAGATGGATTTCACCTGGACACGGCACCAGGTGGCCCGTGGTCACCAAAGATGTGCCAACAGGAAAAGAATTATTGATAACCCCTTCTGTACTCCCACCCTTTTTCCTGACTTCCAGGGCACTGTGTTTCCTGGGGAACCGAGGGCTTTGATGGCTGTGCCTCTGTTTCTCCTGCTGGAAAACAAAGACAGTGATATGGATCTTTGCTTTGTACCAGGTATTGTTTGAAACTTCAAACTGCTTTAAAAGGAGGAAGGGCCAAGGCAATTGAAATCCATAAATTGGCATTTCTGCAGAGTGGTTTGGGTCTATTCATTGCATCCCAGAAGAAAAGAGGAATTGTCTGTTTGTTTTTTCAGTCTGATACATGAAAAGAAATTCAGAGCCCTTTTCCTTCCTACCTAAGAAATGCAGAGATGGATATAGTTCCTAAAGGCTCCAGTTAGACCCAAACCCTCAGCTCTTTGACCACGTTTAGAGCGAGAGTGGTGGTGATGATGTCTTTAGTGAAGCCTAAATCTGAACCAAATTCTGACAAATAGAGTGTGTCTGTGTAGTGGGCCCAAATGCTCCTTCACAGCTTTTCATGATAGTTTGAAATCCACACCTCAGGTTTCAGGCAGGTGTGGATAGAAACAAACAAACAAAACCCTAAACAAACAAATAAAAACCCCACAACTCCCCGTGATTTTCCTCCTCAGTGCTTGGTAAGGAGGGAAATGCTGATGTATCTAAAGTGCATTTCCTTTCAATACAAAATACAGAAAGTGAAATTGGGAATGAAACCTGATGCAACAAATGCTCTTTTATTCGTGGAGAAGACATTTGGCAGTAGAAACACAAATGACAACATAACCTCTTTGAAACAGATGACCTCTGTTTGCCCTGTAAAATTTCCTGCGCTCTGCTTTTCATTAGCTATTTGCTTATGTGGTTTATGTGTTTTATAGATTAAAAAAAACATATAAAATATGAACTGTGGTATGATTTAGACCTGACATGGGCCTTATGGTTGACGTGACCATGCTTTTAAGAACTGAGCTCTCTGTGGTTGGATGCAATGTGGTTCTTACTCAAGTCAATGCTTGAGTGGTGTTTTTCCACCTGGGGATGCCCTTGGTATTCATGGAGGTGTGGGATTGGGATATGCTGATAACTTGGAGGGAGCCTCTTCCATCCTGGGATGATGTATTGAAAACTTTAGCTCAGGCACTAAATGCTTTTGGTTCAGGGTTGTATCCTGGAACTTCCCCCGGCCCAAACGGATTAAAGATGATTGTATTTTTGCCCCAGAGTGTTAACTCTGGTGAGAGATTACTAGGAGATTACTGGAGCTGTTTAAGAGGATTCACCATTGTAAGAACTGAATGTTCAGAAGCAGAACCTCATTTCAGACCCTTTTTCCACAGAATGCTCTGCTGTGAGGGGAGGGAAAGAGAAGGGAGAGAAAGGCCCTTTCCAGGAAGCACTGCTGATGAACTACCTTGTTTAATGTGTAAGAAAGTTCTTTTAGATGCTTCAAGATAAAAGGCATCCATAATGCTGCTTCAGAATTAATGATGTCATGGCAGCTCCATCAGAGAGTTTATGAGTCTTGGCTTCTTAGACTCTCATAAAATAGGCAATTTATCAGTGCTGCTAAATGAGAGAAATCCCCCTGCAGCTGCAGTGGGGAGCACTCAGGCTTTGATTGCAGTGGGAGAGGAAGAGAAGGTTGTTGGATGAGCTGTCATGTTGTAGCTACTCAGTGCTGTGTTCTATTTTGGAGTGAAATTGTCTAAATATTGCAGAGGTGTTCTCTAATTATGATCTTTGAATTACTCCAGTGTCAGCTGACCTCTTTGCGTGCACTGTGCTTTCCTTTTTTGAACGTGGCACCAAAGAATTCCTCGCCTTGCTGGCACTGTACTTAATTCTAACTCAGCAGCAGCACCAGGGGCTCTGTGGCTTTAGGGTTGGGGTTACCTTGTAGTCATCCCTCTTTAAGCAGGAACCAAGAAAGCTCATGTTGAGTACAGCAAATTCTGAAAGTGTTACTAAGAGATGCTCACCTGCCCTAAGAATCTTAAGGTGTTTTAAAAACAAACACCACTTCCCCACCCTCAGCAAAGCAAACCGACCAACCTTAGGAATAAAGAGAAGAAATCCTTTGTTTCTGTCACAGGGAGTGAGTTTGGAAGCAGCCTTGCCCATCAGAGCTGGGGAGAGAACCCAGACCTCCTGCAAAACCATTTCTCCCTGCCTGTGGTACCAGCAACTTGCTAATTTGAGAGCAATATTGTTCCAGTTCTCAGGCTATCTGGGCTGATGTAATATTCTTGGCTACAGTCAGGTGGGTCATAATAAATTTTCTGGAACCACTTCCAGTTCTCTGTTTCTTTTCTTATAAACAACTTCTTGCACTTGGCAAATTCCGTTTGCTTCAGAATGCCAGAACTGTGGATAAGTTTTCTATTGACTTCTAAAAGTAAGTCTTTTACTAGTTTCTCTGAAAGCAGAAGAGATTAAATTTAAGGGGTTTTACTTCATTTATGATTTCTTCAGCATTTCAGCAGTTTCTGTTATTTCTACAAGACGTGGTGGCACTGGCAGGGTGTGATTTTGTGGCGGTTTAAGCTGTACTAAATCGGGGGTGCTGCAGTCTCACCCATCCTTTTTTGCCCCCAAACACGTCCCCACTGCCCCTTTTATGCCTGCACTTGCATTTATGTGTTTATACAGTGCTTATGCTGAGGCAGGGAATTGATGTAACCAAAGCTGAGCCTGCTGAGGGAGGATATTCCAGCTTTGACAAGAGCAGAGGCCGGGAACACAAAACTTGGGACAAAGAAGAGCAGGGCTGCTCTCACTTCAGTTGTAGTTCAGTGGAAATTTCAAACAATGTAGGTGGCAGTGAGAGCACCTTCAGCTCATTTTTAATGGCCTGGGTCTCTTTGAGGAACTGCCTCTTACCAGTGTGATGTGGAGACACGAGGGTGGAGTCCAGCCTGGAGCACATAATATCGATGATCTTTCCAGGGGAGAGGGTGAGAGGTGACTCAGTCTCCAGCAGGTTAAACGAGTGCCACTCACCTGTGGGATTTGAGCATCCCAGGCTGTCTGCACCCAGATCCAGAGCGAGCTGGGAGAGCAGCCCAGGCACAGAGCCCTTGTTTTTACAGAGCCGAGTGTCCAGGCTCATGGTACAAACACAGGACAAACATCCTCTTTTCTTGTTTTGGACGAGTCATACTCAGCTTTTGCATCTGGAAAAGGCCAGTGGTGGAGGCTGCAATAGCTGCAGGACTTGGATGTGTTTCCTGCTCTCAAACCCTGCAGCTTTGCCACCAGTTGGTGACACAGTGCATTTTAACCACTATTTAATAGAATATAATACAGCTCCAGCTACTGCACACGGCCAGAACTGAGAGGTTTGGCCTCGACTCCCACTCAAGTTTTCTCTGTGTGCTCTAATTTTTTTTTCCTCACATCTGTTTTTGGCAAAATTGCAGTTGCCAGATTTGAGCCAAACATCTGCTTTTTGCTGCTGCCTTTGTGGAGTTTTGTACTTTGGCAATATCACCAGATACCAGCGAGGAGGCTTGGGGTGACCTAATGCAGCTTTCCAGTACCTGAAGGGAGCTACAAGAAGGATGGAGAGAGACTTTGGACAAGGGCTTGGAGTGACAGGACACAGGGAATGGCTTCCCACTGCCAGAGGGCAGGGTTGGATGAGATATTGAGATGGACTTGTTCCCTGAGAGGATGGTGGGGCCCTGGCACAGGGTGCCCAGAGAAGCTGTGGCTGTCCCATCCCTGGAATTTTTCCAGGCCAGGTTGGATGGGGCTTGGAGCAACCTGGGCTGGTGGAAGGTGTCCGTGGCAGGGGTTTGGAATGAGATGATTCCTTGAGATGATCCTTTCCAGCTCAGACTGCTCTGTAAGATACTGAGAAAGCTTTTCCATCCTGTCCTTGGCTAGGTACTGTCTATGACCCACTGGTTTTCTGGTAAAAATGGGGTTACAGGCAGAAACTCAGAGTGGAAGAAATCTTTTATACTCTAGAGATAGTTCTGGTGGGCACTGTAGTGACATTTCCCAAGGGGAGATGGAGGAGATGGGTTGCTCACACCTGAGCAAGAGCAAAATGCAAACAGAGGAGCAGTGCAGCTGGAGATCAGGATTCCTCCTGCCTTCACACAGCACAGATTTCCACATTAGTTCCTGTCAGCTTGGAGACCCCTTGACATTATTGGGTCAAAGAAAGGTGCTAATCCATCACAGAAAATGGCTTAGCACTTGATTTATATTCATTTATCTTTGCTCTGCACAAATGCTTTGTTCCTTACTCTGCTTTGAATCAGGCCAGCCTAATATATTGGCACCTCAATCATCATTTGGCTCCCACTGAGATGAAGAAGCAATGGTCGGGGCTGCAGGGCTCGAACAGTAAATCGGTGATTTATTAGGAAGAACAGGGCAGGAAGGTGAAGATCATCTTGAAAATAGGTAGTGAGGAGAATGCTACATTTTAATGTTTGTCTGATTCTTCTTCCCTGAATAACTATAAAACAGGAAAAAAAAAAAAAATCAAGCACATGTAACTTCAGGTTTCAAAGCTCAGTATTTAAAAATTGAGTCATTTATCTTTTTATCTTGTTATGGTGATCTTGAAATTAGCCCGGGAAGGGGCACTGGAAGCTGAGTGACTTTGTCCACACAGCTACAGTGGGTATCAAGTTCCATCAGTGCTGAGCCAAGGCACATCCAAGCTCTGCTCAATCCCCCTTTGTTTGCTGTGCCACTTCTCAGGGAATGGGATGAGGGGAAGGGAGACAAATGATACTGGGGGTTAAAGGATAGAGAGTGTTACACATTCCTCAAGAATTTGTAGGAAAAATAAAATATTTCCAAGGTAAAGGTGTAGAATTGGCTTTTATTTATTGGACTGTGTGCTCTCCCATTCTTTCACTGATTTCTTCCATCAGGGAATGTTCAAGTTTGGCTTTTTTCCTGTTCCTTTTCCACCGTCCTTCTTCCATGTATTTATTCCCAGCCTCTCTGAGTCTTCTGTGTGCTCCTTTCCCTTCCCTGTTAGTATTGTATTACTTTTGGGGGAAAAGGTAGTTCTAAAGTACAATTTGAACTCCAAGTTTCTGTTGGAGATCCAAGTGATGTGCCCTATCTCCTATTCCAATCTGTTCCTGCCCTTCAGTGGAGCTGCAGGGCAGCCCAGTTTTAGCCTTTACCAGCTTGTCCTTTTTTAACAGAACAGTCTCTTATTTGAGCTGTCACTGCAATAATTTGGTAAAAAGAACAGAAAAAAGCATTCTTAAGACACATGAGCCTCCCCAAATCTGCCTCTGCCATGGTTCTGCCTTTTGCTTCATTCCATGACAAATTTTAAAAGCCTTCTAAGACCTTTCCCCCCCCCCCCTTGGCAATAATCAAAGCTGTTAATGTTGCTGGGATGTAGCAGTTGCAGACAAACAGCTGGATCCAAAAAGTGGTTACTTCTACGGGATGGGATTATGTGTGTGGGATGGGACCTTTGCTTTTCAAGTCCTTCCATGCTGTGCATCTCTGCCTCCCAGCAGTGGAGGTGCTGCACGTTGCCCTCAGAGAGAAAATCACGATGTAAAGCAACACAGAACCAACAAAATAGAAAATAGGCGTTTAATTTTGCACCCTAATGACTACAGAAGTTTCATAGACAAAGGTAACGCTGTGATTGTTCATTAAAATAAAAGAGTTTTTTCCAGCTGTGTAATTTTTTGTCAATTAAAGGATCTTGCTCTAAAAAATTCCTTCATTTTCCTTCTGCCGTGAGACAATTTTCCCTGTTTTTCCATCATTTTGCCTGAAATGATGAAGAATGATTTTTTTTTTTTTCCCTCTCCATTTCACCTCTACAAATAACGATGTTCCAAGTGTCAGGAAAATAATTGTGTGCTATGAAATGGGGCAAGTGGAAAGTTCCTTGTAGGAAAGCCCTGAGACATCAGCATGCTGCCAAAATCAGTTGGGCTGAATGCTTGAATCCATTATGGATCTGGTGCCTGGGTTTGATGGAGATATCAAAGTGTATTTTTAAAACAAAATGCAAGATTGGGATTATAATTTTCACCCCTCCATAGATGCTGTGTTAAAAACCCAGAACATGTGGTAGTGTTTCCAAATTCTTCAAAGAACCACAGTCAGTTCTTCAGAACTGCTGCTTTTTACGCTTATGCAAAAAGTCGGCTGTTTTAAAATAAAAATACAGGTTTTCTTCAGAGGTAAAAAACAATGCTGGGGGATCCATTAATCGGAGTGGTTTCTTGACCAAGTATTCAGCTCTTAATGTAAATATCTAGAAATAATATAGTGGCAGCAGCATTCTTTTGGAAACAAAATTCAAAGAGGTCCTGTTTGAGCAGCGAATACTTGCTCAGGGCAGTTATATTTAGGGCTCTAATGGAAGTGTACAAGTTAGGCTTTTTATACAAACTATAAATGGCTACAACCAAGAGACTTAGACTTTGAAATGCACTTGGCACTTATGCAGTGAGAGAGACAGGCCAGAGCCTTGTACAGTTGGTTGTTTTGTTGGTTTTTTTTCTCCTCTGCCAGCTTTACAAATATCGCCAAATTCTTACAGTGTTGCCACCCCTAAAGGGCACATCCGAAAATAGATGTTGGATCTGCTCTTGTTTGGAGCTGGTGACCGAAAAAGGCTGAACGCTGAGTGCAAGTGTGGTGACAATGAAGAGGTGATGGGGGACAAGAAAGAGGAATTGAGATGCAGAAGCAGGGAGTGAAATAGGTGCTGAAGCCTGAGCAAGATGTCGTGGAAGGAAGCCAGGCACGAATGCAGATGGTATGAGATGGTCCTTGAGTACCACACACGACGTGAGAAATGGGCTAAAGTGTTGGAAAGACCGAGGGTGAAGCTGAGCAGTTGGTGAGTGAGTGGAATTCCTCAGCTTCACTTGTGAGTGTCTAAACAATTGGTCATTGTTGACAAGATCTCCAGGATGCTTTGATGTGAGGAAGCAGAAAGTTGCAAAATACTGTCATTAGTAAGAGACTCATCTGCTGTGTTGAGGGGGCAAACTGCTACATGCTTCCAAGTGTTTGTTTGAGGAAATGAAAATTAAGAGAGGCAGAGCTTCTGTCCTGGGCTACAATTGCTGCTGGTCTTTAGTGCTATCAAAATACTCCTCGAGAGCAAACCGTGCCTGATGGTGCTTGTCAAACGCAAACATTGTTATCTGGGTGGTGGAGCTTAGTGTTTGTCTTGTCCCAAAAGCTCGCACTAATGCCGGGCTGCGGCAGAGCTGGGTAAGAATGACCCAGCTTGTGATTCACGAGCTACTCACGCACGTAAATGCTGCTGGGAGCAATCCGCTGCGCTGAAAGAATACTGAAGATTAAACTGCAGGTATCAAATCTTCAGCCGTGCTGTCTGTCTTCCTCGTGAGCCGCTCAGGATGCACCCGCCCCGAGTTTTGTGTTGGCTGCCCGGTGACTCAAAACCTGACTCATTTTTGTCTGCAGGCAGCGCAGGAATGTGCTCATCCTGGTGAAGCCTCCAAGCCTTGCCCTCCTGAGGCCAGGCTCCAGGGTCTCAGCACTGCGCCGTGTTTCTCTTAGATAAAATTTCAATTTTCTGTTGAGTGGCAGATGCATATTTCACCCTGACAAAACCCATGCTGGTGTTGCTGACAGCAGCCTAAAAAATTCCTTTGAGAGCGATAGGTTGCTTGCTGCTGAGTTCCTATTGCCTCGTGGCTTTTTAAAAATAAACTGAGAATAATCAGCTCTCGTGACACTGATACTTTAGGTCATTAACTGATGTAATTGTAGTCTTGATGTTTATTATTAAGTGACCATGGTTTCTAAAATCTGGTTTTAATGGCGTGTTTGGAACAGCAACGAGAGGCTAAGGAGGGTAGATTTTATCAGGCCAAGGGCTCACCTGTATAAAGAAGGTGCTGGGCAGGGATAATCTCTTCCAAAAAATTGCTCTGGATTATTTTAGGAGGGATTGCACTGGATTATTCTGGAGTAGTGCCCCGGTCAGATTCTCCATCTTGACATTCCCTAAGAAAAGGAACTGGGAGTGACAGAGGATATAAATTTACTATCCTCTTTGTTTGGCAAGCATACAGATCATGGGATGTATAAATAGAAGAATTGAAGGCAAGTAAAGAGAGGTCATTATGGGATGTACAAAGAGCTTACTCAGAGCACATCTGGGGAACTGGGCATGATTCAAAGGCCAGATTACAGGAAGGACAGTGAACAATAAGGAATGGATTAGAAGAGGGTATTGTGGAGGGTATGAGGGCTCGAGCTGGTGCCTGCAGTTGCTGCAGTCCCACTGCTTACACCAAATGAAGCTGGTTTTACTGTGAAAGCACCTAAATTGGAAACTTCCAAAGAAGAATTCCAAGGGAATGGAGACAGAACCCTCTTCTTCCTAAACTTTCTGATCCCCTACAGCAGTGCCACTAAAGGACTCTGTGTTTCTGGAGTTACCATTGCTTACCTGTCATATCTCTCTCCCTCTTTAAAAAACAAAGATTATTTTTTTAGCTTCCATATATATATATATATATATATATATATGCTGTTTCTTTATAATTTCTTATGGTATTTCTGCTCTGTTTGTCAGGATAACTGTCCAATTTTGTATCCACATCCAAATCTCTATGGGGCTAAAACAATTTTGTTTTCCTTAACCCTCTCACAGTTGGGTAAAGCTTCTCTTCTGATGTCATCAGCTCCAGTGAGGTGCAATTAAATATTGTCACAATAGCTGTCCTTTCATCTCAGAAGTAGCTGTGTCTTGGGGAGCTTTGTTGAAGGTAAAAAGGGCTTTGTAAATGTAAAAAGGGCTGTTGGTAAGGGGCAAAAAATGTGCTATTGACACATATGGGAAATGGGGACACTTAAATGCTGAGCAGCATGAAGGAGTGAGTTGAGGATGAGAAATTAAGCAAGAACACTGCTGCTGTCACACCACCCTTACCAGGAATGAAGCAATATCCTCCTTTTCCAGATAAGCAGACTGAGACACTGAGATCAATCAAACTGCTCGGGGTTTACACAACTAGGGAATTCTAAGTCTTCAGCCTCTTGGACCACAGTCATTTTTTGGCACAGGATTCTGGTTTTGTACTTCTTTCACAGTGTTCATAATCTATTTATACCACTCCTCATAAAACTTTGGTTTTTAATTGATATTTATAACCCAGTATGGGGATTTCTCTTTAGTGTGCCTTACTGGATCCTGAAAATAAGACTCCTGGAAGCATGGATTTATTGATAATTGGTGGATTTTTTAATACTGATATTACAGTGTAGTGCAGGTCTTTGCCTGCCCTTGGACCCTGCACAGAAGAGCCAATGCCTGGAAAACCACGTGTGCAAAATTCCAAAAGGATTAGCCTAGTTTTAGGGATGTGCTTGTTGACATGAGCACACACTCTCCTCTTCAGAAGTACTTGTAGGAAGTAATAATAGTAGGAAGCGTTTACAGTTTGTATTTACAGATTATATCCCCAAAGGCCTTTTATTTGGATATATAAAACAGAGGAAGCATAGTTCTGCAAACCTAGACTTAAACCACGTGGTTATTCCATTCATTTCCAATCCCTGGATCCGGGTTGTGAGAGCAATGGCTCCGTGCTGGCCACATCCATACAGGGAACCTGAACTGGGAATGTTGAACTGGGAATTTGGAACAAGGAGCAATGGCTCTGTGCTGGCCACATCCATACAGGGAACCTGAACTGGGAATGTTGAACTGGGAATTTGGAACAGGGAGCAATGGCTCCGTGCTGGCCACTTCCACACAGGGAATCTGAACTGGGAATTTGGAACAGGGAGCAGTGGCTCTGTGCTGGCCACTTCCATATGTGGAATTTGAACTGGGAATTTGGAATAGGGAGCAATGGCTCTGTTGGCCACATCCATACAGGGAACCTGAACTGGGGATGTTGAACTGGGAATTTGGAACAGGGAGCAATGGCTCTGTGCTGGCCACATCCATACAGGGAACCTGAACTGGGAATGTTGAACTGGGAGTTTGGAACAGGGAGCAATGGCTCTGTGCTGGCCACTTCCACACAGGGAATCTGAACTGGGAATTTGGAACAGGGAGCAGTGGCTCTGTGCTGGCCACTTCCATATGTGGAATTTGAACTGGGAATTTGGAATAGGGAGCAATGGCTCTGTTGGCCACTTCCACACAGGGAATTTGAATTGGGAATTTTGAACTGGGAGTTTGAAACAAGGAGCAGTGGCTCTGTGTTGGCCACTTCCATACAGGGAATTTGAGCTGGGAATGTTGAACTGGGAGTTTGGAACAGGGAGCAATGGCTCTGTGCTGGCCACTTCCACACAGGGAATCTGAACTGGGAATTTGGAACAGGGAGCGATGGCTCCGTGCTGGCCACTTCCACACAGGGAATTTGAGCTGGGAATGTTGAACTGGGAGTTTGGAACAGGGAGCAATGGCTCTGTGCTGGCCACTTCCACACAGGGAATCTGAACTGGGAATTTGGAACAGGGAGCGATGGCTCCGTGCTGGCCACTTCCACACAGGGAATTTGAATTGGGAATTTTGAACTGGGAGTTTGAAACAAGGAGCAGTGGCTCTGTGCTGGCCACTTCCATACAGGGAATTTGAGCTGGGAATGTTGAACTGGGAGTTTGGAACAGGGAGCAATGGCTCTTCCACACAGGGAATTTGAGCTGGGAATGTTGAACTGGGAGTTTGGAACAGGGAGCTATGGCTCCGTGCTGGCCACTTCCATACAGGGAATCTGAACTGGGAACAATGGCTCTGTGCTGGCCACTTCCACCCAGGGAATTTGAGCTGGGAGGTTTGGGCTTTGCAAAGTGCTGGTTCTGGTACACGAGTTTCGTGGTTGCTTCTCCTCCTTTTGGCCGCATTTCTCCATCTAGGAAATGGGAATGAGGACAGTCGTTGTGCTGTGTTTTTTGGCAGTCATGACAATGCAAGCCCAGGATATGTTCCCTTGTGCTCATGTTCAGTTAAGTGCTTGGGGCCAGGCCAGGTTAGTGGTTGTCCAGAAGACCACAGGGATATGGAAGTGGGATTAATGACTCAGTAAATACTGACTTGGTATTGAACCAAGGCCTTTCTCCTGCATTTATAGTCTTTTGCAAGCCCGTACATCACAGCTGGATTCAGAGGGAGTACAGATATTTCCTACCTGCTCCCCTCCAACTTCCAGCCCAGTTCCACCATTTTCATAGGAAAATTGAGGCAAAACGTGTGGGATGAAGACAGGCATAGGGAGTTTCCTTGGAGTAAGGAGGCATTTGTGGTGACTGTCCATCAGCTCCTGCCCTTTCCCTGGCAGGGCATGCAGAAGGAGTGGCAGTGTTGCTGTAAGGTCCACTGCTTTTCCCTGCTTTTTAGACTTCCAGTTGCTGCAGTGACCTGCACCCCAGGAAAAAGGGGTGGTGGATTTTGAGAGTGCTTTATAACTCTCTTTTGGGGTATTTTGGTACTTTAGTTAAGCAGTGCCTGTTGACACTGAGCTACAGGGAAGGACCAGACTTGAAGGCAACGAGCTTGAAGGCAATGCATCTCTGATAACATTCCTGAAGTCCAGGAAGACTGTATTTTGTTAATTTGGAGAGGATATTGTCTCTTGGAGCAGTAAGATCAGTGAATGAGAAATGAAGCAAGAAGAAATGAAGCTTGAGGGCTGTGTGACTCTGAGGTGTCCAGAAGTGTCCCCTTAGGGGACATCAGCTCTTTGATGGAGAGATCCAGTGTAGCACTTACAGAAAATTTAAAAATCTCCCCCACTTGAAGCTCCTCCCTCCTCTGCTTCTGCTCCTGTTTCCAATTACAGAATTAATGTTTAATGTGGATGCAGATATAAGAAACTGCGTTTGATTTTTCTTACTGCTGACAGAGACAAACTGGGAGGGGTGGCTGCCTGCTTTCTAGCAGAAGCCACACTCTTTTCCTATATGTGAGCAATTAGGTGCATTGTTCCCTGATCACAAGCCTCTCTCACCATCTATAGCATGGCTGCAGTTGATTACAGAGCCTGATGTGTTTAGATTTTGAGGGAGTTCCATCAGGAACACTTTGGTTGCTGTTTTTTGGAGGGGTTTGTTTATGTTCTGTCCAAATGATCCCATCTCATTTCATAAAATGAAGGAGGGTCGAGCTTTCCTAGCAGCAGTAGGTCAGTGAGGAGAGAAGGAGCTCCAGGAGCTGGCACGTTAATTCCTGCTGGCGCTCCACACTCAGAACTGATTGGCAAGAGGGAGCTGCAGGGCACTGTGTGGTGTGGGAGAGTGGGGAACAGAAAACAAGGAGAGCCTTGAATGCTCCTGGCCATGAAGAATTGCAGGACTCTCTGCAAGGTGACAGCCGTCCCGATGTCATGGCCGCGTTCCAGTGCGGGACCTGCACTTGCAGCTGGCCGAGGTTTCCCCCGGCTCCGTTGGAATCGGTGGGATTTGGCCACTCCAGCCCAGTCAGGTCATCACCTCCCACCTTCAAAACTTTGGCCTTCCACCATTTCAGTTCACAGGGATCAGCCGTTGTTCCCACCCCCTGGAATGTTTCTTGTGGAACTTATCCCAAGCCAAACACTGCAAAAGCACACTGGTGCAGGGATGCCTGCTTGGTTTCCTAATGCGTTTTTCAAGTGTACTCACAGCACTCCTGGTTTCACACATGGGGCTTTTAGGAATAATTTATAATGTATAGAGATGATTTTGAATTTTCCGAGGGCTTTCTGGTTGGTTTGGCCAAATAAGTGCTTTTTTTCCTACTGTTCTGATTTGTTTTATGGAAGTGTCCAGGTATAAGTAACACATTGTATTGTCCTATACACTTCGCAGGGTTTATATTTTTTTAAAAAGTAGTTTATGATGTATATCCCTGTCCTAATTATATTCCTGATTCTTTGCCTAATCTGTCGTGATCAGAGCCAGTGCATTTCTGGAATAAGGGAATCAGTACCCTGGGCAATTTCCATGAGGAATCCCAGACAGCAGAATTCGAGTGCTTTCCAGCCAAGTCTCCTTGGCCCTTTGCCACTTGTGAGTGGCCCCATCTTAACCTCTGAGTCGTCATAAAGTGTTTGAAAACCGTCAAATGGCTGATGAGTTAATCTCTAGGAAGTTGTCTGCCAACATCAAGGGTCCAGACTGGAGAAAGCCCAGAGAAAACCATTACAACAAGGTAAAAATGATGGCAAGTCCCTTTGCATGAATGTGGCGTGCAAATGGTGTGGACTGTGAAGGTGCTGTGGGTAGCTGGAAAGTCAAACGTTCCAATCTCAGGACAAAATTCAGGGAAAGGTCTGCATTTGCCTGTATCTTGAGATCAAAAGAGCAGAACTTGATGCCAGCCTCTGAATTATGAGGACATTCAGAGATGGACCTGGGGTTCCTTGCAGGAATTGTCCTGCTTGAGGAACTAGATCCAGCTTGGGGAATCACAGAATCATGGAATGGTTTGGCTTGGAAGGGACTTTTAAAGATCATTTAGTTCCAACTTCTCTGCCACATGGGCAGGGATACCTTCTCCTAGCCCAGCTTGCTCCAAGCCCTGTCCAACCTGGCCTTGAACACTCCCAGGGATGAGGCAGCCACAGCTTCTCTGGGAAACTGTGCCCGGGTCTCACCACCCTCATAGGGAAGAATTCCTTCCCAGTATCCCATCTAAACCCACCCTCCATCAGTTTAAGGCCATTCCCCTTTGCCCTGTTGCTCCACGCCCTTGTCCAAAGCCCCTCTCCAGCTCTCTTGGAGCCCCTAGGTTCTCCCTGGACCCTTCCCTTCTCCAGGTTGAACGTTCCCAGCTCTCCCAGCCTGTCTCCAGAGCAGAGGTGTTCCAGCATGTGCTGGAAACCACACAAGAGCTTTGCCCAGCCCTGCTCATGGGAGCCATCACGTTACAGCCAAAGCTCTCCTCAGAACTGCTGCACCTCTTAAAGCAGAAAGATGTCCAGGAGTGTGAACAGACTTTTCCCTGGACCTTACTCAGACTGGAAACATTTTCAGTTGCTATTAAAAAGCATCAGATTACGGACAACAATTTCAAACTCTTTAGGCAAGCAGAATAATTTGAGTTTAAGGAACTGCTTAACTGGAACTCACCCAGTCGTGACTGCCTTTTAAGAGCGTTGGCAGCAAGTGGTCGTGAACAGGTTTCGTATTTAACTGAGGTAGAATAAACATGGCTTTATTTCCAGCTGCTGTTTCAAAGGCTATGGAAAGATCAGGAACAAACTGTTACCCAGCCGTGCCTTAATCGAGAATCAGGCCATTCCAGAGATGACTTCTGAGCTCCTCCTGCTCCTGGGGTTTGGGCTAAGCCACACTCAAATTCATAGTCCCTCCTTTGCTCCACCTGGGCTTCGATCCTGTTCTTAAAATCTTAATTTAAAGAAAACCTGCCCAAGTGGTTCATTCCTGCACAGTGATTATGTGCCGTTTCACATTGTTGTTTTGTGGGGAAAACACACTTTGGGAAAGCCAGGAAATAAAGGTGAATACCAAACAGAGGGTGTTTTGACATGGGTTTGTTTATTTCTATTGCACTTTGCTTATCTTGCTAGTCATGATTAAAAGCAGTGTTGCCACTAATACAAAAATGCAGGAAAGTGAATGCCAGGCAGAAACTGTCCCATGGTTTATACCATTGTAACAGCTTTTGACTGAAAATTCCATTATTTGGGAGGCAGGAGGGCAAGAACCATAGTTTGGGATATAAATAATCAGCACAAGGCAGTTGTCTGTTACCAAAACAAGGGATTTTAAAATTGTTGTTAAAGATTAGGTCCTGTTCCTAATTATCACTGGGCAAAGCTGGACTGCAGATGTCCTTGTGCCTGAATTTCTCATCTGAGGAGCAAAGATGATGCTTTTCCAACTCCACGGAGTTACTGGAAGCGGATCAGAGAGGAAATCCTGATTAGGGTGCTGCAAGATAGAATAGTTGTGGGGTACATTTCTACTGTGCTTCCTGCTGCCTCAGAATCAGTGTTGGGAGGTGTGTCCTCATTCCCAGCCCCGCTCGTGCCTATGGAGACCTGCCAGACATGGGGAGCCTTTGAATCCTTTTGTCATTAGGGCCTGATTCACCCCCATCTCCGACCCCAGGGAAAATCCCCAGTGGCATCACTGGGCTTTGGTACGTGGCCAAAGTCTTGGTAAATTCCTTATTCCTCTCTGGTACATAGAGGATGCTCCTCAGCCGTACCAAGGCAGGTGACAGCATAAATCTTGTCCCACAGCTATCTTGGATGAGTCATTTTTCCAAAGGTAAATAAATCCTCCCTGTTTTCCTTGCGCCACCTGGCAAACTGTGAACTGGAAAACTGAGAAAATGTTGTTGCCTTTTGCGAGCCAAAGCGTTCTGCAAACCTTTTATTTTTAATTCCTTGTTAGAAAACAGAACCGACTGAAAGTGGCTGGCAGAGAAAATGTGCCCCATTTCTTTCCCTCTGCCGGGCTCAGCAGTGGAGCTGCCAGTTTCTGGTTTTGCCTCTGTAGAATTATGTGCCTCTATTTGAAAGTTTTGACAAATCAGGCTGTTTTCATTCTCCCTCTGCCATAAATTCAATCCATATGTCTCTAAAACATCCTTTCATAGCTTTGGCATGGAAAAGGAAGTGGCTTGGGCTCTGTATAGTGTATTTAAAGCAAAGCTCTCCTCGTTTGCATGCATGGCTTCTGGTAGCTCTTAAAGCCTCAACTTCCTAATTATTCAGGTTAAGAGGGCACTGGCAGAGTGTTCTCCATTAACTAACAGTGATGTACAGTGAAGAAGCACAACAGGATAAATCATTCCCTTATTCTCATCATGTCCAGGAAGTTTTTGATGCAGCCCTTGGCTTTACCACCAAGCAGGATGCAAAGAGGATGTGAAAAGGGTAGGAGAGATCAATCCAGCGTAAAATCTCAAAAGAAAACATCAAGACAAAGAAACAAAGGGTCTTGCACAATGAGCTGCAGGGTTTTGTTGGGCAACAATGCACAGCACCTCTGTGACAGGAGGTCACTGCCACAGGAGTAAAGGATCTCCACATCCCAGGCTGACCCGGGGTCGGGAGGTGAGGGTGGAAGGAAACGTGGGTCCGAGCTGAACTGTATTGCTGTGGATCAAAGTTAAAAATCAGAAATACAGGATATGCAGCAGGCTAAGAGCACAGGCAGCCGTGGCTGCTCTGAGTGGCCATTGTCTGGAATCGTGGAAAGTTTGGGCCAGGAGGTGCTGCTGGAATTGCGGGATGGATCTATAATTAAAAATGGGGCAGGAACACTGGCTGAGTGACTGCAGGTGGCTTTTTGGAGTCCACCTGCCCTGTGGGTGCAGTAGTACCAGATCTACCCCAGGGTGCCACTGGACAGGGCAGGTCGCTGTCCCACCCCAGCCTCTGTCACGCACCCTGCTCCCTGTTCCCTGCCTCACAGCCGCTCCAGAGGCCACATTCCCTCTTTTCTCTGTGCCACACGGAGCAATCGGTTGCTGTGCATCCACACTGCTGCGTGCAAGGAGAGGAGATGTGTGTGGTAAAGCCGTGCAGTGTAATTACCTGCCTAATCTCTCCATCACACACAGGGGTCATTTACAGAGATGCAAACACAGGCAACCTCAGAACTCCTGGGCGTCGCTTGGCGCATCCAGAGGTGCGTGCATGCAGAAACCACAGCCTGAGCACCTGAAACTGCCTGGCAGGTTCAAAGGGCTGGCACAGCCCGTGGTTTTGTTTGCAGGGTTGCAGGGATGGGGTGGACTCCAGGCTATATTCCACATCTCTCCAGATCAGGCCCTTCTATCTGGGCATCTGCATACAGCTGTTCAGCAGCGAGCCAGTTGTTGTATAAACACGAGCAGAGGCTTCACCACAGCTTTTCATGTAGTTTTATCTCGACTGCAATTTGTTTCCAGCTCCTTAACGCTGTAGGAACATCCAGCCTTAACTCCCTGGAGCCTGTTTCAGCCATTCCAGCAGTGTTCACAGCGCCGTTTGATTCCCTTTGAACTGTTCCGAAATTCCCGGAGAAAGGCGCGAGTTCTGCATCCCTCCTGGAGGGATTTGCTTTTCCACACGTGTGGGCTGATTTGTAAGAGGTCTGCTGTGTGCTCTGCCCCAGGTGTGCTGTCCCTCCCTGCCTACTTCAGCCCCTACCACGACAGCTCGGTGTGCAGCGATGGACGGGCCGACGCCTACGCCCAGCTGGAACTCCGGACCCTGGAGCAGTCCCTGCTGGCCACGTGCGTCGGGAGCATCTCGGAACTGAGTGAGTTTGGGATATAATCAACCACAGGGTTCTTCCAGCAGAGCAGGAGAGCCCATCCCTCCACTGCTGAGGGCAGCAGGAGTGCTGCCGCTGTTGGCAGCGTGAGCAGCGTTTAAGGTTGGGTGAGATTTAACTTTCTGGTGGTGCTGTTTATGGAAATCAGCTGGTCTCATTAGTTTGCTTTGTGTCTAATTCACTTGGAAAGGTGTAAGATGCACTTTTTTTTTTTTTTTTTTTTTTGGTAGGGATGCTGCTGCCAACTGAAGTTGGATGCTCTTTCCTAGATGCCTCTGGAGGCTCTCCTGTGCATTTGTGGAGCACAGCAAACCTCCCTCAGATGGCAAAGAGGGTTCTCTTTGTTAGTGTTTCTGCAGTGGAAATGTCCAGGATATTCAAGGAAAAGCTTTTTGGTTACTTTAAAAGTAAAAAGTGGAGGAAAAAAAATCTAAGAGTAACAAAAACTTGTTCAACCCCCCCCCCCCTTTTTTTTTTTTTTTAAGAAAGCTGACCAAATGAAATGTTCCATTCCTAGAGTACTCACAAAGCCCCTTTAAAGTAAACAAAAATGATTTGTGTTTTCCTGGTCTACTTTTTCCCTTGCACCGTTTCTGCTGGCATCACTTTCTCAGCCTGCACCATCTGAATGCTAATGAATGCCAGGGCCAGTAAGGAGTTTGTGGGTTTCACCATTTATTTTGCAACCTGCCTTAATTTGAGGTTTTCAAATTCCTTTAACACACCTCTATTTATCCTGGAACACAAGAGAACATTTGTAGCGAGGGCCTGAGATTGAATACAGCTTCCTCTCTCCCTCTTCCCCCGTCCCTGCCTGGCCAGCTTGGTCAGTCCATCCAGTGAATGGGTCTCCTGATACAGTTGCCTGCTTTTTTTTTTAAGACGTTGCTGCCCGTTGCCAGAAGAATAGAGTGAGTGTGCAAAGGAGAAGGATCGTTATTCTGAGCTGAAAATTTGAATTCCAGATGCATTTCTGCTGTAAACCGTGCAGACTTCTGTGTTAGCACCAGCCAGCGCTGGAGGATCCGTGATGCTCTCGTAAAACGTGCGGATCCTGGAGCTACTGAAGTGGAAAGGCAGAGTTGTTAGAAGGATTTTTTTATTATTCTGAAGTGGGTCCTTAAAGCTGAATGTGCTGTACAACAAAGGAGTGGCACGGCTTTAGACTGCAAACTGAGATTTTTAATACCCTGTTGGTCTGAACCACTAAAAAATGTCATGTTTAGACATACAGTAGCTTTGTGAGGCTTTCTCCTGTGTAACAGTAGAACCCCAGGGGTTCTGGCTGGAAAATTCAGTGTTGCCTTTAGATATAAATGGACAAATAATAACTTCCCAAGAATTTCAGAGGGAGGTGTTGCTAAAAGATACGTGGCACTGCTAAGCTCAGGGCGCTTTCCCAGGAGCCAGCTTTGTGATGGGGCGACTATTTCGGTTCCATCCTTTCCCAGTATTGTAACTTTTGGACACAATAGAGCAATGTTTCCTGTGAGGGTTTGAGAGGAATGTAAAGCATAAAGCAGCAGAGATTCTCCCAAGGAAAAAACAGATCCTAGCTAAGTATAGTAATAATTCAGCTCACTGCTTGGTAGTCACACTACTCAGAGATGAAGCTTTTAAAGCTTTTTTGGAGTTTGTAATGCACCACAACACAAGGAGAGTAAACAGGGTTGTGCCTAAAGCAAGCTTATTGCAAAAACACCAGCTTTGGGGTCCTTGCCCTGAGAACTTTTTAAAAATCTGCAGTCCCAACATTCTGAGTGCAACTGTGTAATCCAGGTCACCTCCTTCCAGGCCTTCTCAGGTCCACCCTGCTCCGACACAGAGGCAGCTTGGCTCGAGTTCAAAGACCAAAAGGACTGAGAAGCCCAGAGACCTCCTGGACTGAGCTTCTTACAGTGCTGAAGGACAAATTTCTGGCACAGCTTGAGACACCCAGAATGATAAAGATTGGCATTTTCTTTAATAAGAGAGTCAGGTCTTGCTGTTCTGGAGAAACCTGCAGCTAGAGTGAGAATGGGAGCAGCAGACCCCTAAAAGAAGGGGTTTCTGTCCTGAATGTAATGTCCCTAATTTGTCTCAGGTTCCTGGGCAGCAGGGTAGAACAGCATGACCCAGTTGGAAGAAATGGGAGCAACCTCCTAACAAAAATAAGAGTGAAGTGTTGGTGCTACTGGCTTTGCCCCGTGAAACTGTCGCTCCCAGGCTGGGCAGAGGACATTTTACAAAGACATCAATAGTTTTTGCAGGCTGTCAAAAAAACTTGGTATTTGTGGGTGGAAAGAGGAGAAAACCAGCAGTAACCCAGCAAACTCACTGCAAAGAACGCGTGGTAACTGGGAAGTGTTTAATTTTACATTTTCTAACTGGTAACTTGGTCTTTGAAAGCAAGTGCTGCAGAGTGGCAGCCTGAGGGACAGGACACCCTTCTGCCTTTGTGGAGGAGGTTCTGTGCACACAGCAAACATTTCTCTGGGCTGTGAGAGCTTTGACTTGTTCAAAAAGTGTGATTAAAAGCACTGTAAAGAGATGATTTTGTATTTTCTCTGTGTGTGTGTGTGTGTGCAGGTGATTTGGTCTCGCGAGCCATGCACCACATGCAGTGCCTGAACACCATCCGGCCCGGCATGAGCCCCGTCCGGCAGACCCGGCAGCAGCAGCCCATCTCCTGGTCCCCTGACGCCCTCCACACCCTCTACTACTTCCTACGCTGTCCCCAGATGGAATCCATGGAGAATCCCAACCTGGACCCTCCGAGGATGACGCTGAGCAATGAGCGGTAGGTCGGTGAGCTGGGAGCGGGGCCGGAGCAGGCTGAAAGGGCTCCTTTGGTTGGGTTTCCAGGGCAGTTTTGTGGGATGCTACCTATGAGGCATCAGTTATTCCTGCAGCCAGGCCAGATTAGGTTGTCAGCCCTGCCAAGTTTGTGAAGCCTTGGAATTGGAGCTGGAAAGTGAGCTGTTTTTTTCGTGCAATCTTTCCGAGCGAGGCATAAGGCTGCGTGCTGCCAACAGGGCTTGTCTGGAGACCTTGCCAAAAGTACATGTGGTTGCCTAAAGCAGGAAAGGCCTTCCCAAAGAAAATGTTACCTCCTGAACGGCGCCAGTTAGCAATTGTCATCGTTCTGGGGAAAAGCAACGCCGTTCGCTGCGGGGAGGGTTCAGGGGATTTATGGACATCCTGCTTAAGGATTGCTTCAGTTGATGCTGTGTGTCTGGAGTAGAAGGAGATTTCTGTAGGAAGCCAGGAAGTAACCAGGGAAGGCAGTGGGTCTCCTGCCTTCTGCCAGCTCCGTAACCAACTCTCAAAGTAGGGCCATTATTACAGCGGTCAGAAATTTTCCAGCGGGATGTTTTTTCTCTTGGAAGCCTCCCTGGTTTCCTTCCTGCCCAGCTCCTTGGCAGACTGCCTGACAGGCTGGTGGCACAGGAGAGCTGAGGAACCCTCAGAGCTGAATTCCTGGACAGGTCAGGCAGCTGCTGCTCCCCAGTTGCCTTCTGCAGGGTGATCCAGGCCACTCCAGACTTGTTTCCCCACTTTCCAAGTGCACATCCAAGTTTCTGTTTATTTCAGACATCTTAAATAGGAAGTTCTGTTTTCTGGTTATCCATTATTTATTCTAGCTTGCTTTTTGGATGTCTTTTTAGCCTGCTGGACATCAGGGTGAGGGAAGGCTCTATCCTGGCCTTTCCCAAAAGCAGCCTGTGGTTGGGGAGTTTCCTGGTGCATTGGTGTGTTGAGGCCATACTCACAAACCAAAAAAGCAAAGTGCTTGCTGGACAGGTGAGCAGGGAAAGGAGAACATCTTTGCAGCTTTCTAAATAAAATGGTTTCTTCTTCCCACCTTGGGCTTTTCCGTACTCAGCCCCAGCTTCTGAAATCGGTATGAAATGGTAGTACAATAATAAAACAAAATAACAAAAAAAATTAATTACAAAATTAAAAAAGGTTGTCTTTCTGTTTGATCCTCCCCTGAAATCTTTTCAAAAAGAGCAGAACTCTCCAAAGAGAAGGAACTGATGTACACATATGAAGACTCAAGAGGAGTTAACTTGAATAAAATAGGAATAGAAAGGACCGACTTGCTGGTAGCTCAGTTATTTGGGCTCACTAACCTTAATCAAGGTTACTCCTACCCTAGTGCAAGGCTGTTTATTTTGCACACTGTGCAAAAAAAGAGTTTTCCTGAGGCCAGGTTGTGTAAAGTCGTGCCACTGGTTCCCACAGTAGCACAGCTGAGGCTGCTGAACAGCTCGTACCAGAAATGTAGATTAGGCTTTCTATTTTGTGTTCTTTTCAGTGCTCTCAGTGTAATAATGTTACTGCAGCTACGTGTTTTATATACTGGGGATAATAAATGAGTTAAATCAGGAGAGCAGTTATCTCTCCAATTGCTCCCAAACAATGCTCTTCACATGGTTCACCGGAGTTTTTTTGGAATGCAGGCTGCAGCTCTATTCTGTTTTGAAATCCGCACTAGATCCTACAACAGCTGGGGTAAGGGAAATTTCTGCCATTTTTTTCTGACCAGTACTTAGCTGTAAAGGAAATTAAAGAGGATATATTAAAATGGAGCAAAAACTGACATTAAGGGAAAAAAAAAAAAGAAAAAAACAATGTGAGCACTTAAAAGACTGGCTTTGAAAAATTTATGGAAGCTGGAAATGAAATTAATACTGCCCATCCAACCCTGCCTTTGGGTTGCTCCAGGATGTGTTTGTCTGTGCCTCACTGTCCCGAGCTCTGGGCACGTGTCTAGCAGGGGCAGTGGGATGAGTGCTGCTGGCAGCACTTGGCAGAGGAGGTGCTTTGCTCTCTCCTGGCTGAAGAGGAGAGGCAGCCGTGGCTGGTGCGAGACGCCGGACTCGTGGCGTGAGAGACGAGGGCACTGATTCACCTAATGTGACTTGGCAAGGCTGTGCAGCCCCGTTCTTTTATTCTTCCCTGAGCTGTGCTAAATCAGCTGCAAACTGGGCACTGCTCTTTTGTGTGTGTGTGTGTGTGTGTGTGTGTGTGTGTGTGTGTGCTCACTTTCTGGAATAGACGTGTTCCGTGCACTGCGGTCCCAGCTCGCTTTCTGCTGGGAAAATCCCAGTCACAGGCAAGGACAATAACGCTGACCTGTTCTGCCTTTGCTTGTGCCTCAATCCCCACCCTCCTGCCTAAATCTGTAAATCTTTTGATCTGAAATGGAGCAAAGAGAGGAGGGGGTGGCTGTTAGAGCTGCAGACTTGGAAAAATCTGATTTTTGGGAAGGTCCATGAGCCACGCAGTGGAAGGAGCTGCAGTTGTTCATCCATGGGCCTGGCAATCTGCTGTTCGTTCTGGCTTTCTGTGTGTCACACTGTGCTGCAGAGTGCTGTGAAAACCATAGCACCGTGGGGTCTGGGAGGTCTTCCCTTCAGCATGAGGGCAAGCCTAGGATTCAGTTCTGAAGCCATGCCCTAATGGAGGCTGTCACGTGCCGTGAAGGGCTTTTAAAAGCCTGGCTGAGCTTCTGAGCTTACCCTGCAGCAAACTGCAGAAGGTATGAAAGCAGACAGGCACACTTGCAGGTTTGAGGCACCCTGGTGAACAGAGCCAGTTTCAACCCACACGAGTGGGTTTTCATCCATGCTGAACACCTTGGCAAAAGACCTGAGGGGAGGAAGCTGGAGGGTGCTGCAGCAGTGGGGGGGATGGAGTCATCTCTGGAGCTCTCTGGAGTATGTGGATGGTGTGGGATACCCCATAGGCTGAAACTCTGCAGAGTTTGTGGCTTGGTGATGTTTGCTTCTGGCACCTTCAGGTGAAGGTATTGAAGCAGGAGGAGGAGAAGAGGCAGAATTAGAAAGCACTTGGGTATCTCAGGCAAAACATGCAACATTTCCAAAGTGAATGCAGCTGCTCGCTGTGCAACTGAGCCATGGCCCACTTGGAACCCCAGAATGACCTTGTTTGCTGCACAGACAGTAAACCATCTGCTGCTTGGGGTCAAACAGGACACCTGAGGAAGAGTTTTGCAAACACAGAATGCCACTTGTGCAATATTTTGGCGAAGGAATTAGACCCTGAGGTGAGCACGAGCTCAGTGAGGCTGCACCTGAGTGCCCAGAGGCTCGGAGGTTTTCTGTGTCAGCAGAGCTCTGTCTGTGCTGCTGCAAAAAAGGGCTCTGCTGGGCAATAAGATGCTTTTATTTTCTCTGAGATCCTAGTCCATGTTGGGGGTCAGATGATGAGTTTTTGGACCAGACACATGGCACTCCTGCTTTCTTCACTCTGTTCCTGCTCTGGGATTTCTCCCGTTGCTTCCATCAGGCTGGCTGAGCTTGGGAGCACTCCTGCAGCGTGAGCTCATGTCCCAGAGCTGTTTGCTGGGGCTGTTTGGGATACTGGGAGAGCTCATGTCCCAGAGCTGTTTGCTGGGGCTGTTTGGGATACTGGGACTTGAGAAGAGCCATTCAAAGGTGGAGACGAGGTTCCTTTCTCCTTTTTCACTTTTCCCCAAGTGGGATATAAAGCTTTTGTTATATTTTTAGTGGTGTGTCAAGGCAGGAATGCTCTGGCAGTGATGCATCTCTTGGGGAGTATTTGTCAGCTCCCACAGAGCCCAAATCAAGGTCAATATTTAGGCTCATTTTACTGCTGAATGGACTGCTCTGCCCTGGGTTAATTACTTGGCCAGGGTAGTGGTCCAGCCTTTAAGCTGGGAATAGACACCACTGACTGCCCTCATCCTGTCTCCCTTTGGTTATCATGTGCCTTCAGCATTTATTGTTGGAAAGTCAGCGTGATCTAATAGCTAAGAACAGGCAAAAAAGTTGGATCCTGCTTCCTTGTGTAGCTGTGGGTTTGGGTAGGCTGGGCTTCCTCCCCTTCTAGCTGCCCTGTTAAAAAACCTCTAAATTTCTCTCTGTTGTTGGTCCTGTTGGTCTGTAGAACATTCTGGAGCTAATTCCAGGCTTGTCCATCAGGGCCTGTGGTTCCAGCCGTGTCAGGCCTTTCCAAGCTGTCCACGTTGCAGCAGTGCCAAGTTTTACACGTTGTCTGAGTTGGCTGGTGCATTATTTTATTCCAAACATCAGGGAGTATAAAACAATTTACATCAGCAGAAGCCCACAGCCTGTACCCGTCTTGAGCCTGTCAGTGAAAATCCAGCAAAACGCCGGGGAAATTCCAGAGCTGAGGGAGGATTTGTCAGCTGCCAGCAGTGAAGTTTTGGGGCTTGCCAATTTAAAGGGAGCTCGCAGCTCTTCAGCTGGAAAACTGCAAGAAGCCAACTACAGGGGCCACCTTGTAAGAAAAAGAGAAAGCTTCGTTCTGTTTGCCATGTGCAGGCTCCAGATTTGCTGCCTGTAAACAAACCTGGGCTCACTCAGTTTCTCCCTTGTCACAGAAAATCCTTCAGGAAGGCTGCTGCTCATCTTGCTTTCAGCTCCATGGCTGCTCTTACCTCCCAGGCTCAAAAGCGACCTGAATTCATTTTCTGCTTCCAACAGGAGTCTTCCCATTCCATCTGTTACCCCTCATGATCCAGAGCCAAAGGATAAACATGCAAACCATGTTTTTCAGGAGGGTCAGGCAGGAAAAAAGGACTCCTCTGTGCCACGTTAGCTGGGCAGAAGAGGAAGGAGCTGAACTGCCCACTTGGGTTTTCCCTGTGGAGTATTCCCAGCAATGCCTGCTCTGAGAAGTTATTTATTGGGAAAGGGTGAAAAATGCATCTGATTCTGAAGGAAGATGTATCAATGCTACAGAAGGAAAGGTTGTAGCCCTTCCATGCTGTTTTTCAGCACCATTTGCTCCAATGCTCTGTTCTGCCAACATCTGAGCTATTGATTGAAACCATCAGTGGCTGCAACACTTGGTAGTTTTTGTCCTGTGTGTAATCTAAGCTTAACTTTGTCTGGAGCAGAAAGCAGAGTTGGGTCGAAGTTAATTCTTCCTGATACAGTGTCAAAATCCTGCCCAAGCAGGATTGATTGGTGGATTGATTGATTGATTTGCAGTGGTCAGTGCATAAAGAGCCCCTGTGCCATGGCTGTTTCTGAATCCCCAGTGACCATCCAGTGGTCTCCTCGTCGTAGGTCCTAAATTTCCTGTTTGGAAGAAGCATGGCTTTGATCTTACTTTGTTCCTTTTTACTTGGTGATTTCTAGGTGCATTGTTAGAAATAATTAGAGCCTCCAGCTCCTTCCCTCATGGTTCACTGGGTTCTTCCCCTGTGTTCAGAAAATGCCTGGCACGACTAAACGTTCCTTCTGGAATTGCTTGAGACAAGAGTGCTTCGGTCACATGGATCACATTTATGGAAAGACACCAGTTCAGAATAAAGAGAATATTAACAGCCCAGTTACTAATGGGAATTGTCTCCAAAAAGTCCTGCTTGGCATAGCATGGGCATCCAACTGGCAGGAAAGGAAGGAAAATCAGGAATAACCTGCAGAGCCTGCTGCTGAGACCTGTGTTTGCTTGAGCTGCATCCTCAATATCCCTGAGAGGAATCCCTGCTTTCAGAGCTGGTTGAGGCTTTTCAGGACAAATCTCTTCTCCAGATGGATCTTTCCAGACTCTCACTGATCTGTCATGAGGCTTTTTTCCCCTCTGTTCCTTTTAACTGCAGGTTTATGGAATTTTATTAAGTGCAATAGCTACATCATTGCCTGTCTTTTAGATTTATCTGTGGCCTAGTCTTTCCTAATTCCAATTTAATGTATTTATGTCTGAATTCTTTTATTTTACAGCCATACCCTATTGTTTCCATGCAGTATCAGGAGCAGAACTTGATACACTTAGTTCCTTTGAAAAGGTCTGCAATAAAACAAGTTCTGGGGTCTCTTGTCTGAGAGGTCTGAGTATCTTTCCATCCCGTCTGCAGCTGCCTTGCCATGCAGAAATAGGTCTACAGGAGTAAGAAAAGTAGACCCTGATCCAGTCATTTGCCTTGAGAGAGCAAAATGCTCTGATTATGCAGAATTTAACAGCACTTAAATCCACTCAGAGTATCCCCGAAGTCAACAGAAAGATGTGTCCACATATTCCAGCCCCATCCCCATGCCACAGCCCATCGATTTTATTTTTTCCCCCAGAGCTGTTTGGAAAGGAATATAGTGATTAAATAGGGGGAAAGGGAAGGAAGCCTTACATTGCACTGTGCCATTAGGGCATTGCTTGTGCAGACAGGGCCCATAAAATCGTGCCCCCCTTTTAAAAGGAAAAAAAAGCTATTTGCTATCCATGAAAGCTTAGTCTGGTGGATTTATTAGGAGGATAAAAAGGTTATAAACAGGTAAGATCAACTTCCTTGACCAACACGGGGAGAGGCTGTTGCCCTGCATTTTTCTGACTTTCACCTGTTAATGTCAGCCTTAATTGTGATTTTGAGGTGCTCATTCACAAGGAGAGGGCATGAGCAGCCCTATTTTAGAGGCCAGTAAGCTGCAACCCACATGTACCTATTGACTGAAATTAACTGTTCAGTGGCAGTGCTGTTCCTGGCCTTAGGCTGAATCATTTGTTTGCTGAGCCCACACTAAATAGTTGCAATACATGGAATATATTCCCCAATCTTGAGATCTGAGAACATCTAAAAAGAGGAGCCAGTAGCTTTAGCACATTTATGATGAGCAGCTGCTGTTTATGGGCCATCTCAGCACATATTCAGCAGTAACTTCTAGATCAAAACAACAAAAAAATGACATTTTGACAGAGTCAGAGCCCATGGAAGTGGCACTCCAGCACAGGTGCTCCTGGTATTTTAACCAGCAGGCTGAAGAGAGAGCCAGGATGAAGTGTTCCTGGAATATTAAAGGGAAGGGAATTAGAACGAGTCTGGCTAAAGTCAGTAGGTGACAGACACCCGTAATGCTTCCATTCCTGGAATACTCCTGCCTGTGCCTGGCATCACCTCTTGAGGTGTTTTTACATCTCATCACTTTTTTTTTGATTGTTCATTTCTTTCTAGCTCAAAGACTGCAGGACTGCAGTGCGAGCGATGACCTTGGCAGTGCTGAAGGGAATTAATTGCAAACCCTGAGGATCAGATCCATCCAAGTGTAACTGCTGAAGCTGGCAGTGCTCTCCACTCTCAATTAGATACTTTCCCCCTTCTCTTTTATGTTGTTTGTATAAACAAACGCTGCTCAATTTTACTTTTTTTTTCCAACTCTACATATCTCACACCTGGGGCAGACCAGCTTTTCTTCCACGTTGCTGGCTGTTAGCAATTTGTAGTGTTATTGTAGTGCTTCCAGAGGAGCCCCCTGCATCTTCTGATCTTTCTGGTTTGGGGCAGGGGTGTGGTACAAACAGAGATTATATAAATTCTCTGCAAAATTGTGAGGAGGAGAAGAATCTCAGTGTGTATGAAATGGAGCAGCACAGAGCAGACTACGTGGAGAGTAAAGAGACAGGGGAAATATTACAGGTACAAAAGAGCAAAAGAATTTGATGATAAAAGCTGTGTGTGAAGCTGTGGGGTAAAGTCAGGGTTTTGGGCTGTCTTGAGACCTTGCTGCTGGATTTTTGATGGTTTGAGATGTCTCAGATTTCACTGGTACAGGTGGGACAGGACACCTGAAAAATCACCCATTTCATGTGCTCAGCTGAGCCTGGTTTTGAGCAGGGGGTTTGGACTGAATGATCTCCAAAAGTGCCTTCCAACCCCAGCTGTGCTGTGCTTCTGTGGTTCTCATTTCAGTATTTGCCCTCAGAGTTGTTGAACATCTCTCCACCTGGTGATTTCCCACTTGACAGGAATCAATACCTTGTTCCTTGGAACTGGTTCTTCAGCAGGCAGTGGTTGGTCCTCACCACCTCCCTGGAGGAGTGTGAGGTGTCTGACAGTCTTTGTCCTGTCAGTTACAAAACATTTGTTTGAAAAACACCCTTTTCTGCTCTTACAGTGATTTTTACCCCGGTGCTGGGTGGGAATCCCCAGAAAGGCCATCACTGACCAAAGCCACTGCTGGTCCCTGTTTGTAGAAGAGTTTGAAAAGTGGAGAGGTGCTCTGTGGCTGTCTCGTTCAGCAGTGAGGAGCCAACAGGCACTGTGTGTGTGTGTGTGTGTGTGCTACCACCCTGCAATTACAGCTCCAGGAATTACTGTAACTGCTGCAGAGATGCCCACGTTGAGTTCTTGGCTTCTGCTCTTGAGTTTCCATCTGCTCAGATAAAAAAGAAGGTGCAAGGAGGTGGGAGCCTGGCAACTCGGCTGCCTGGAGTCTCGGGGCTGGTGCAGCCAGGAATCTCCAGTGCCTGTGGGCAGCCTGGGCCGGGAGTTGTTTGTTGTTTGCTCTTCACGATGAGCAGCAAACCAGCATTAAAATGGAAAGGCAAATAATCCAGGGAGGCCTAAACCAAAGCTGTTAAAGCGTTATAGAAACACAGGAATGAGTAAGGCAAAGTCCTCTGGCTTCTTTTTCCACCTTTTTCCACCTTTAGACAGTGCCTATGGGAATAGTAGAGGACTGACTGAGAGTCTGCATCTCTCTGCTTGACTCTTGCAGGTTTGCTGTCTTTCCTGTCTCTGTCTTTCCTAGACACAGATCCTTAAGGAGAGGCTCCTGATACCAGCAGAGTGCTCTTGTAACTGATACAACGAAAAATCAGTAATTCTGGGGGTGAAAAGTTCTGGGCACCTTGCAAAGAACAGTGATGGTAACAAGCCAACAAGTTTCTCCTTTGTCAGTAATTGCTGTTTCCAATTGAAGTTAATATTGTTTCCTATTGGACTAAATTGCAGCCCTTCCCTTGCAGAACTTGCTTGTTTCCTGAGGAAGGAGTGAGCCGGTGCTTTACCAAAGGCCACGCTAAAGAAATAGAATGCTGAGCCTTTGCTGTGCAGCAGCCAGGGCTGGCAGGTTGTTGAGGGTTTTGCTGTTATTGTTCCTGACATCTTTGGAACACATTGCTGAGAGCAAAGCTGCACTGTAGAGTCAATAATTCTGGGTATAATTTATGATAATGGCAACAATCATTCTCTCTCTCTGACCTCGTGGAGATTAGACCTAAGCTTTCCCCGGGGTAATCCTAGGTCGGTGTGTCTCTGCTTGGTTTCCTTTTCCGAGGCAGTTTGCACTTCCCTGTCCCATCCCTGTGCTGCCCTGACCTCGTGGTCACTTACAGAGCTCAACTGCACCATTTTAATCACACGGTTTTTACAGCAGCTGCTGAACTGTGTGTTTTAAAAAGCACCCCTGCTCTGCAAGACAAATCCTGTTCAAATGAGCTGCGTGTCTGAGCTGATTCAGCCCTGGTTTTAGATTCTTCTGGGCCTGAAGCACCTGGTGTTGGTCCCGTGGGTGCTGGTCTAACGTGTTTGCTGAGAGAGGAGGGACCAGGCTGTGCTTTGCTGGTGATGCTGCTGGAAGGGGCACTTCCAGCCTGGAGTCAAAGGAGTTCCACTGGAGAGTTTGTGCCTGCAGGTCTCTCTTCCCGGGAAAGATTGGAAAGTCTGTCATGATGGCTAGAGAGTAGAAGGGGGATGCAGAAGCTGGAAGGTTTTATTCCTAGGCTTGCTGGAAAACTCTCTGCTGCTGGAGGGAATTTGGTTAAGGATTCCTGACCCCTTTGGCTTCGTTCAGAAATGGAAAAGATCCTTCCAGAGAAACAGGGGGCTCTCGTGAGACAGGTGCTGCAGGACTGGGGACCTTTTCAGTGGGAAAGGATGAGTTGTCTGGGATGCAGTTCCAGAAGGTGGTCTAAGAGGAATAGTTGAGAGGAATGGGAGCATGTTAGCATGAAATTATAGCAGGGCTAACATAACCTGCTCAGAACTCAGCTGCTTGTAATTACCCTGCTCCCAGCAGCCAGACTGAGGGATTAAGAGTTCCCTCTGTCAGCTCTGCACTCTGCCAGGTAGCCAGTGCTCAGTTCCCGGGTGGGGCTGCCAAAATTCTTGAGGAAGGATCCCTCTGAAGAGTTGGTGCAGTGGAACATCACAGAAACATAGGTGCCTTAAGTGACTTTCCATCTGGGCATCCCATTCTTCCTTGTACAAGAAGTTACAACAGTGTAATTAACACACTTTGGGGCCACTTTTGTTCTGCTGAACTGTCTGTGCTGAGACACTCAAGATACCTAAAGACAAGTGGCCAAACTGGCTTGATCTGAGAGCACAGTTTGCCCCAGTGTAGTGGCAAAGTTTTGGCTCTGTACATCTTCACTCACAGTCAGGGCTCAGAGGTACCTGCTGCAAAGAAAATATCATGAAAACCAGTTTATTTCTCAAAAAGTGTTGTTTCTTCAGGATTTTTTTTGAGGTAGAAACCCTGGGAAGAAAGGTGTGTCCCATGTCTCTCATACATTTTATTGATGACTCTTTTTTTTGGTGTTTGGAATGCAGAGCACTGGGTGCTGGGAGAACAGTTGATTCAAGCAACAGGTACTGAAGTGTTGAGCAGGTGAAGATTTTAGAACGCTGATATTTTCCTCAAAAACCTGAAAAAGAATAATTGTGCAATGTGAATTGAGTGCAATGGTGTTAGAATAGATTCATGTTTAGCTTTGTCATTTGTATCTTATCAATCATCAATACTCCTGGGCTTTTAGATCTGCTTTTTTGGCAGCAGCATTTTAACAGGGCTGAAAAGAAAAAAAAATATCATTACAATTTGGCATTAGAAGCAAAAATCAGTGTTTTTTCATGCTGGTCATTAGCTGGGTGGGCAGCTGGAGCTTGAGATTCCTCCGTGTTCCTGTAGGAACCGCAGTGCTGCACCCTCAGCCATGGTCAGCACGAAGCAGGTTGGGCCTGTTGCAAGAACAGGTTTTATCTGAGCATAAGAAATCTGCATTCTCTTATCCCTATTAGAATGTTTATCTCATCTGTTAATACGAGACTATTAGAGTGTGGCTTTTTAGGGAGAGAGAGATGGGGTAACAGATAACTTGATGCGGAGCCTTGAGTGACAATTGGGTTTTTTCATCTACCTGTGCTGCAGGTGTCAGGGTGTAAACAAACATTGCTGCTCTCTTAGTCAGTCATTTGCCATCTGGGCATAAAATCTGCAACTCTGTAGTTCACAGTCCATGAGAAATTGATAGAAAGCTTTGCTAATTTGACAAGCTGCTTTGTAGGAGGGTATTGCTTATGCCTCTGGCCCTCTGCTGGTGCTGGTATTTGGCCACAGCGTCCTGAGGGTGCCAGGGCAAGAGCTTTTTTTCCATGTGTCCTGTCAGCATTGCTCTTGGTTAGGCCACACTGTGACCTGCTGAAAGATCTCCTGCATCTATATATCGAGGTATTTTAATCATTTTAATTGCTCTCATTTGAAGTTCAGTAGAAGTTCCTACCCTGCAGCAGGCAAAGCAAGAGGCTGCTCAGCAGCACTGCTGGCACTGAAAGCAGACTTAATAGCTGGAATTTGTGGCATCTGCCGAGAAGCTCCAAGTGTTGAAATGTAGTGCATGCGTGCTCTAAATTTAGGGTATTTGAAAACTGGAGGAATTTGAGCTTGGCCAATTAAATCCACCTACCAGGATCCCAGAGTTAGGCTGTTGTGTCTGCCATTCCCAGTGCTGTTCAGGTTCAGTGATGCCCATTGATAGGACCATAAAAATCCCAGGGACAGAGCCATAGAAAGAGTTTGAAATGGGGAGGTTTTGCAGTCCTAAACACAAAATGGAAGAATGAGATGATTTCTAGTCTGGCATAGAAGGACTGCATTGCAACCATTGTTTTCTTGGAATTCAGGACACTTTTGCTTGCATTTCTCATATCTGTACCCTTATGTGGCACTGTTCATTCAGTTATTTAAGGCAAAATGCAAACATGGAACTCCTTCTGCTTTCCAGTAAAAAGCAGAAACAAATTCATTCACCACTTCCTCTTCATTCTGCACAGCAGCTCTTTGGTGTTTTAAGACAAGAACTGAGGAGCAGAGCAGAAGCTCCTTGAAGATTTAGGGGAAATGTGTTCATTGAGCAGTTTGCCATTAGGACAGAGCAATGTCCTCCTGCAAAACAATAATTTAAAGAAACTTTAAAAGCGCCACACTGGCATCTCTTTGATCCAGCAGGGATGTTACTCCTCCTTCTGAACTTTGATTAATGGCAGATTTTGTGTCTTACCTGGCACTGTTAGAGAGAAGAGTGCTGTCCCTTCATTCACAAGTGCTACACCCTGTGGGCTTTGAATGCCCTTTATTTAAGCAAATGGACTCTTAAATGACATTATTGGGTGGAGTGGGTACCTGATTTTAGAGCACACATTGCATTATTGTGCCTAAGAGAGCTCCAAACCCGAGTGTGTTGGTGTGTTCTTAGTGCCTTCATGCTAAATTAATTCCTGGAACATCTCAGATTCCAGGAATGTGAAAAGCCAAAAGATTCCTCGGGTTTTCATGAAGAAAGCACTGACATCAGCAGCGGGGTGACTGACAGACACAGGGCATCCCTGCTCACAGGAGTGTGACATCAGTCAAGTCACTAGTAAAACAGGAGTTTCATCAACTTTTTCTTAGTCCTGAAAGGGAAAGAATCATCTTAGCATCATCTTTCTAACCTTGAAATGTTTTGCCTCTAGATACCAGTATTCTGTGTTTTAAAATGTCTTATTTGAAACACTAGTTAGGTTTTGGCTTGTGCTGGGATGTGAATGGGAAACGTTTCCCTGTTTATTGTGAAAACCCCTTTGCCTCGGTAAGAATTGTCTTTGTTTAACTGAACAAACTTTTCCAGCTATAATTAATGGAACAGCTCTCAGTATTCCAGAAACATGTTTCTCTTCCTGGCTCTTTGCTCACACAGCTTTTAGCTCGGGAGCTCCGGGCAGTTTTCATGAGCGTGGCAACGCTCCCTGTCAGGATTTTACAACTGGGCCCTGAAAACGAGTTCAGCAATTGAGTCTGGCAGATTGGTTTTGGCTCCAGAGCCAGCATATGCTTTTAACATGTGCACATTGGCAGATCACATTGAAGTCATAGCTCAAAGGGCTGCTATCTCAATCCTGCTCCTGCTGTAGGGAATTACGTGTAATGGGCAAAAAAGAGATTGGGGAAGCAGGAGTCTCGGCCCTGGGTAGCGAAGAACCACGCTGACCCCTGGTAAATCTGCTTGCAGGTAGCATGGGATTTTGTTTGTTTTGGTTTAATTTTGTTAGTTTGCCAGTGTAGCTGCTGGAATGCACCGTAGGAGTTACCTCTTGGTTTTTCTGCCCACAGGATCAAGGCTGGTCCAAGAGGAGCAGCCACCCCACTCTGGCTCTGTGCCCGTGTCTATCTCTGACTGTCACCTAACGTGCTGTTACAGGCTCATTCCTTTCATGCATGTAAATTGTGCTCATGTCCTGCTCCAAAAGGTGCCAGTGTTTTCCTTTGCTGCTGGAATTGTCAGGCATGGCAAGGTGTTCTGGGTCGGTCTCCTCAGGGTGGCTCCTGGGTGCCAGGACTCCACATGTTGGACTGGTTGGATCTTGTCTGGAAAGTGTTCTGTGCTTGCAAACCAGGGCAGTCACCTTTGTGTAAGAGCTGGGAAAGGCTTGGATGTGGTGTAGATGGCCTGGCCAGAGCCACTGTTGGAATCATGGAATCAGGATAATGGAATGGTTTGGGTTAGAAGGGGCCTTAAAGATGATCTTGTTCCATGCCACTGCCATGGTCAGGGACACCTCCCACTCTCCCAGGCTGCTCCAAGTCCTGTCCAACCTGGTCTTGGGCACTTGCAGGGACCCAGGGGCAGCCACAGCTTCTCTGGGAATCTGTTCCAAGAATGCCTCACTACCCCCACAGGGAAGAATTCCTTCCCAATATTCCATCTAACCCTGCCCTCTGTCAGTGTGAAGCCATTCCCCCTTGTTCTGTCACTCCAGGCCCTTGTCCCCAGTCCCTCTCCAGCTCTCCTGGAGCCCCTTTAGGCCCTGGAAGGGGCTCGGAGGTCTCCGTGGATCCTTCTCTTCTCCAGGCTGAGCAATCCCAGCTCTCCCAGCCTGGCTCCAGAGCCGAGGTGTTCCAGACCTCGGAGCATCTCCATGGCCTCCCCTGGATTTGCTCCATATTAACTGAGGTCAGGAGTGCAATTAGGTCCAGACTCATGGAAGAATAGTTCATCTCCCAAATTGGTTGCAGTAGTTTCCACCTTACAGAGAGTTTTAGGTCACTGAGGAGTTGGGAGCAGCAGCAGGAGCAGGTTTGGTGGTTTCCCTTCCTCTGTTTCCTCCGTGTCCATCAGGATCCTGACAGCTCCGTGTGGGGCTGGGGGGACAGATGGAAACCAGTCACATCCTTGACCCCATAACTGTGACCATACTGTCACAGATAAACTATCATGTATATTTATCTGCCTCTTGTCAGCAACTGTACACACTTTAAAGTTGGTTTTCATTATTTTCTGCCTCTCTAGAAACCTTCCTCCTGCCCCAGCTTTGCAGATGTTACAAATATGTGTTTCTGATGAGACACATGGCACATTCCAGAGCAGCACCAGTGCTTGTTTCCAGCCTGAAAATGGAACCTTTTCCCTGTTGGTAAAGTAAAGTTTGTAAAATGTGATTACAATAAATAAACCATAGGCTTGAGAGCTCTTTTTAAGTTTCGTAGTGAGTTCCCAATGATTACTTCATTTTATTTTTTTTGTGAGCTCCAATTTAGTTTTTCCTGTGCTTTGGAGTAACATGAAGTAAAACCTGTCTGATGCTGCACCTTATTTTTAAGCGTGGTTTGCAAAGGATGGAAAAGGGTGTTATTTCTGTCTGTGGTAAGAAGGATCAGAGCTGCCAGTTCTAGATTTAAATTACTCTTGTACCATTTTATATTCTCTAAGCAGAGGAAACTCTGAAGGCAGATTCGGTGGAGAAAGGATCCCAATAAATATAATATTATCCAGATGGCTTTCATTCCATTAGTGTCTGACTGCAGGATAACTCTCTAAACTCAGGGCATAGCCAAGCCAAGGCCTTAGTAACTTGATAAAGATCCACTAAAATTCGAGAACTCTTATCTTCTGAGATGTGAGCCAGTCATTGTTTTAAGGGAATGCAGAAGAACACTTTTTGGGGTCAGTTGGATGTGATTAAATTTCTTCTTCCTTTTCTGTGAGGATCTGGACTGTGTGCCTTGAAAGATGTTGCACGTGTTGAGATGATCCTTGAATAGGGCCCAGCATGGTAGTTCCTATTTTTTCCTGCTGTAAATGTGGGAAGATCTTGAAATTCTGTAAAATACTTTCGAATCTGTGAGGAATAGCTCCTGTCTGAAGCTGGTTGTATTTTGGAACAACAATTTTGTGCTTCCTCTAAATCAGTATCTTAGTTGTTATTTAATTCACGTATAATTACATACTCTGAGATATATTTTTTCTCCCTGCTGCTTGAAGAGGGGTTTTAGTGTTTGAGAATCCAAATTGTAAATATGCCACTGTTTTCCACATCAGCATGACATGGTTTGAGTTTTGGATACTCTATCTTGCCTCAGAGTCTTTTCCCTTCTCCAAGTAATGAGACTTCACTCCGATTCCTTTTCGACTCTGTTGCCATCCTTGGGACTTTTCCATCTCAGTGACTTTGAGCCATAGGGTTTGGTTCCAGCAATAAATTCAAACACCAGCTCACTGCACTGAAAACCTTTCCTTTTTAGTTTTTAGTCCCTTACAAAACCTCACACTGATGTTTAAAGATTTGGGATTCTTCTCTGTGGGAGCCTCTTTATAGTTCCTGCAAGTCAAACATGGGGGGTTACCGTGGGCTGCCCCACTCTGACCATAAATATTGTGATATTTCCACATGTTTTAGTTCACTCAGACCACTTAGAAGGCCTGGGGACAGCCAGGATGGCAGACTGTGCCTGTGTGGCTCAGGCTGCCAGGAGGAAGGTGAATTTTGCCATTCCCACCTGCTTCCATTAGGACAGGATTTTCTTTCCTGCTTTAGAAGAAGGAGAGCCATGTTTAGAACTAAGAACAAGGTTTTTCTTTCTTGCTGTTGCTGTCACTGTTGGCTCCCACTTTGTTTTGCTGTAGCAGAACAGAAGGCAATGAAAAACAGCAGAGAAGAGGTGGGTCAGCAGGGAAAATGTTTTGTTCCTCCTTTTCCCTTTTTCCCTCCAGGTTGGAAGGGGCTCTGAGCAACCTGGGCTAGTGGAAGGTGTCCCTGCCCATGGCAGGGGGGTTGGAACAAGATGGGCTTTTTGCACCCCAAACCCTTGTAGGAGTCTGTGATTTTCCAGCAGTCTTCTCACTGGATCCTCCTGGGGACACAGGCAGAGGGAGGAATGGGATAGAAGGGCTGGTTTTTGTGGGAAACCCCACTGCCTTCCCCTGAGTTAGCAGGTGCTCCATGCAGAGGAAGGATGACGTGATTTTCTAACTCTTCTGGAGTGCTCTCCTTTTTGCTTACAGTTAACTTCCCTCTGCCAAAAATATCCTGATCCCAGTGCTCATAGAAACCCTCAGAAGAGCCCACTTGGGGGAATGATTTCTTTGTGATGGGTATCCCTGAAAGTCTGTGATCCCACAGCTTCTCCTGGACATGCTGCACATGCTCTCCCCATGCCAGTCATGCCCAAAGCAATTCTAATGAAAGTACCTTTTCCAGGAAAGAGTTATCCTAAAACTTGCTGTAAATTCTGCTTGGCCTCCTGGGATATGTCTAAATAAAACAACATGGTTTAGCTCAAAGGAGGGGGGAAGCCCGTGATAAAGTCTGTTCTTTCTCAGAGCACTCTCACCCAGCTCCAGTGTGATCCCCTCAGGAATGGAGTGGCTGTCAAATTCCAGATGGAGAGAATTTCGGGGAACTTACGGATGGAATATTGACAGCACGTGACAGTATCAGACACCAGTGTGACTCCTCACAAGGTCTACAGAAGAGGAGCAGTTCCTGTTTTGCTTCCCAGTCCTGTGCACATTCCCAGTTTAATTGTGGCATCACTCCAAGACAACTTCATGGCAAAAAACTGGGCAAAGCCATGGGGGCATTGCTCTTCTGAGAAAACGGAGGGTCTGTGTCCCCAGCGAGCTGCTGCTGGAATATGACAGCTTCCCAAGGCTGGATCACTTCATGTGTGGAATTTAATGAGCTGCCAAACACTTCTAAATGTCAGGAAGACCAGAGGAAAGCGGCAGCGTGCAGAACATGGCACAGGCAGGAGCACGGAGACAGAAATGAATTCTTTAGCTTGCAGCATCTCCCAGTTAATTTTCCATGAAGGTTTCTCCCCTTCCCCTCCTGCAGTGTTTCTCAGACTGTGAAATGATCAGTGATTCCTTGGAGGCAGATGGATGCCCAGGTTAAGGGCCACAGGGATGAGAACGGCGTTTTATTTTCTAGGAAATGAATAATTTCATTTATTTTCTTAGCGCAGCGTGACCCAGTGTTGGTGTTTCAGTTGAACTGCACCTCTTCTTTCTGCTTCAGTCCTGGGATAATGCTGCTTATCTGGTGGGGTGTCAGTGAGCAAAGGAAGATAAAGCTGTTCCCAGAGCGTGGCCAGATTGGGAGAAAGGAAACAGTTGGATAAAAGCGGGGGGGGGGGGGGGGGGGAAGAGTAAAAAGCCCATCCTCAAGCTAGAAATTTTGCAGAGAAACTAAGTTGTTTCAGCAAAATAGCAGTTGAAGCCATTACAGTGACCCTTGATAGAATAATGAATAATTTATCCAATTTGCTAGTTGGTGGGGTTTGGAAAATCAGGACAGCAGGATGAGAACGGCCTTCCTGACACTGCTGTTTGCATTCCAAAGGCTGCTCCCCTTTGGGCACAGGGGAACCAGTCTGAGCTGTCACTTTTAAAGCCTTTGGAAAAATCGGCTGAGATTAAAAAAAGAAACAGAACGGGGGGAAAAGGAAAAAAAAAAATCTTTCTCCTTGCCATTCCTCCCAAAGCAAGTTTTCCACATCCAAGGTCTGCTTGTGTGGAAGCCGCTTATAACCCTGGCACATGTGGATATTTTTGCAGAGTGGAAATTCCTTCAGGATAGGTGTTATTTCTGGTGCAGACTCCATGGCATTTGCTGCTGGCTGACCACAGGCTCTGGCTGCCCAGGGCCTTGAGTCAGTCACCAGGGTTTGATCAGGGACGTGGTTCCCTGCCCAGCAGTGTTCCCACCATGGCAGTGTCAGGGAAGCTGGGATGTGGCCTAAATCTTTATTTACCACAAAAGGTGGCAGATGGAATCGCTTGTAAGATGAGCTTTTCCAGTGCTCCTGCGCATTCCCAGTCTAAATTTAATTTAGTTCTGTTTTTAATCTTGGTGCTTTTAGCCTCCCTGGCCTACCTCTGTGCCCTCACCACCTCTGTGGAGCTTTGAATCCCATGCTAGAAGATCTGCAGAGTACATAGGAAGGATAAATAATTAATTTTGGCTTCTCCCTTAAGTACCTGCATTTAAAAAGCGTGAATTACTCTTTTCCAGGCCGGATAAGAGTTGAAATTCTCTGGAGCAGAGAATTTGCTGAAAGGCATCTCCCAAATGCCTGTTGACAATTCCTGCTCTTCCCTTAGGGGGAAGTCAATCAGCTCTGAATTGGATGAGCTGGAATGATTCATCCCATCCCTTTCAGAAAGTCTTTGGAAGGATGAGCTGCTGGGTGGTTTTCAAAGTGGTGATTGTAGCAAGCCTGAGATTCTGATTCTGTGACATAGAAGTAAACTGATAACGGGACAAAGGCAATGTCCTGTTAAAAACACCCTTGCCCTGGCAGTCCGGGATGGATCGGGTGTTAAAAACACCTCTGGTTTTGTAGATGCTGCTTCACAACTCAGAAGAGGAGAAGAGGGGAAAATAGTGGGTGTGTTTGTAGAGTGATAATGGCAGCGTTTCGGGGTGCAGCTGGGAAAATGGGAGCAGCACATGTTTGTACAGAGTGCAGTTATTCCAGCCTGAAGGGTGTTCAGGGTCGTGACAAAGGGAGTTCTGCTTGCAAATCCCATTCTGGAGAAATGGTTTCTAACGGGATTGGCGCGGCTCACTCTTCCTGCCCTCGCATGTGCACACAGGCACAGCTTTGAGAACACCTTTCATGGCTTCAGCTGCTTTCATTAATGCCCAAATCAGCTCATATTCCCTCATATGTATCTCTTTCTCTCTGAACTTTGTAAAGGAATTGATCCTTTCTCCCCTCCGTTGCTTTCTTTTGAATGGTTAAACGGAAAAGGCTTTTTTTATTTTTCCACAGCGCTAATGAAGTCATTACTGGGAATGGGAGAGGTGTTTTCATTACAGCTGGCACTTCCAAGCCTTCCACTGGGGTGGCAGGTATCCTCGGGGAAAAATCAAGCAAAACAGATCAGTCTGGTTGTATATTGAGAGGGTGGATGAGATATGTTGTGTGTGAGAGTATTGCAGTACCTGGACATTAATTTGTAATCTCCGTGCTGTGCTCATTCTTACAGCAGGAGTAAGGGGGGCTAAATCACGAGCTGGTACTGCTGGTATGACCTTATTTATATTCCTTTATGGCCTTGCAACCCTTTTTATTGAGCAAAACCTCTCTGCTGCACCAGTTCTGTGGTCTGGAGGCTCAGGGGGGAAGAACTGAGGGGCAGGTGGGCAAAACCGAGCTCTGCATAAGAAAGGCAAAATGCAAAAAGCTGCGGGGATAGTGGTAATGGAAAGATTAATGGAGGCAGGACTGAATTAACAAGGTTTGGTTGAAGTTGCAAACACTCAAGGATATTTTTCGTGTTCCTAGCGGAGGAGCATAACAATAACAATAAATAATAAATAATCCTGTACCTCTGGGTTATTTAGAACAACAGACACAGTTACTACAAAAGCTGCTCAGGTGACCGAGGCTGAGCAGCTCCTTCCTGCTGCCGTGACCTTCCAGTCCACATTCCCTCCTCAGGGGGGATTTATCCGTGCCAGGCTCCCCCGTGCACGCCCGGGCAGCCACGAAGCGTCCTCCTGCCTCAGCCAGCGCTCACTAATGGATTTGTGCCCTCGTTCCCAGCCCCTTCATGCTGCTGCCGCCGCTGATGGAGTGGATGCGGGTGGCCATCACCTACGCCGAGCACCGGCGCAGCCGCACCGTGGACAGCGATGACATCCGGCAGACGGCCAGGCTGCTCCTGCCGGGGCTGGACTGCGAGCCTCGCCAGCTCAAGTACGTGGGCTAAGCTTTGGAAAGGTCCTCCAGCCCTGCAGCTTCTCGAAGCGTTGTTTTGCTGCCTTCCCCAGAAGCCAGATCTCACTGTGCTGTGTGATACACGTTTCACCTTCTGGTACTTCGAGATAAAGGAGCTGTGGCCAAACTCTGCAGAAAGATTTTTGTCTTTCTGAAAGTTAAATATGAAATACAAGTATTTGGGTTTGGGGTTTTTTGATGCCTCAGCCTTAATTACAAGATTATTCTTTGCTTTTTAAGAGAGCTTGAATGAAAGATTTAAACTAATGAAAAAACCCCATTGGTTCCACAGCACATTATTTGATCCTTTAAAGCAGTCATTTTGTATCCAGCACATTCAGAGGGAAAGGAGATCTTGACATTGATTGATTGATTGATTTCTGGCTTGCTGTGGGATAGGAACAATGTGCAAAGACAAGTGCCATCCCTTTAAAAACCTTTGCTTTTCTGTGGTTCACTGGATTTCAAGTGGAGTGATTTTATTTCACTTTATTTTTTACAGAGTTGTTCTTTTTCTTCTTACTGTTATATAAAGATTTGCATCATATTCTGTGCAATATTGTAGATTATGATACCAGTTGGAACAAGGTTGCGATAGCCTGGCTGTAGGATTTTATATGAGATTCATCCTGAATCTTCTGCGTGAGGTGATGAGTGGTTTGCTCCTCTGGCAGGCTGTCCAGGCTCTCCAGAGGAGGATGGCTGTGCTGAAAGCACCTCATTTATCAGAGGAACTTGGCAGGCTGATATCTCACTCACTGAGAGTTTGCTCAAGAGCCTGTGCTGGGAACCAGACGGGTACAGGGGAAGGCATTCACCCTAAAATAACATCAAAGGGCTGAGCCTGCCAGGGCCCAGCTGAGATAGGAAACCTCCACTTGGGAAGTGATCCTTCAGTGAAGGAGACACACTTCCAGGTCTGGAATTCAGAAGAGTCTGAGCAGACAGCCAGAGGATTTACAGTAATCCCTGGGCTCCTTCCAGATGACAGAAAGGTTGTCTTGGTAGTCATCTGAAGGATAAGGATTTAGTAGATCCTTGTAGAAATGTTATAGCACTTCCTTTAATTGAGTTGCTGGAAAAGCATTGAGGGTTTTCCCCTGCCTAAATTTGATTTTTATTTCATACTTTTTTAACAATTTTGGTATTTTTTGCCCAGAAAAGACTAAAGATCCTTATCTTTTTTTATGGTATGGGCACCATCCAGGAATTGTTTTGTCTTTCACAGACCTGAGTGCTGCTTCAGCTCCTTCCGGAGACTGGATGCTAAAGCTGCTACTGAGAAATTCCAGCAGGATCTGGGCTTCCGGATGCTGAACTGCGGGAGGACGGATCTGATCAACCAAGCCATCGATGCCCTGGGCCCTGATGGGGTGAACACCATGGATGATCAGGTGTGCCCCAGAACAAATGCTCACAACCCCAGAATTCCCTGCATCAGCAGCTCGCTCCTTCCTTTGCACCTGGCAAATCAATCCGAGGTCGTGTTTGTTGCCTCTCCAAGGGTTTTCTAGTTCTAGCTCGTGTTTTAGGCTGAAAATGCATCCCTTAAAACACAAAACAATACTTTCCCGGCCCACTCTCATGCCACCCCTCCAAAAACTCCCATTACAGCCTGGAGTGGATTGTTTATCAGCTGGAATGCCTGTTCCTTGGACGGGCTGTCTCAGGCACTGATGGCAGGCAGGTTAACGCAGGGGCAGTGAATGGAAAGTCTGACAGGTGCTGAGAGGATGTCAGAGCAAAGTGGTTTCTCTCCCAGTGACTCTTCCCTCGGGCTCAACAGCCCAAATCCAGGCTGGGTCAGGGAGGAGTGACCACAAGGTGTTACTGTTTCGTGTCTCTTGGGCTTCCAGCCCTTTGGAATACAGGAAGCAGCACTGAGAACCCCGCCCCAGTGGCCTGGTGTCAGTCAGTGTTAGATTTGCTCCAAGTCCATCATGCTGATGTGTCTGTTTATCCATTTTTAACTGTTCCCTGCTCAGCTACACTGAGCCATAGGGATTTGGTAGTCCTGGGAGTCTCTGGCTGCTTCTGCTCGTGCTGTCAGTCCCATCAAGTAACAGCACAGTCTGTCCTCTGGGGCATCATTCAATGCATGGAATTAGCTTTTAATTTAAAAAGGGGGAGAAAAAAAGCCACCTCTCCTAAATAAACACTCGTTGTAGCTGTCACAGCGAGGAGAATGAGCTGTCACATCTCTGGAACAGAGGATATTGAGCACTGGGAAGGGTTTACATTCAGGTAGAGAGGTTTTCTCACAGCCAGAGTTTTGCTGCAGTAGCATTTCAGACCCAGCTCTGAACCTGGCACATCTTGCATGGCGCTTCCCACCTTCCTGCAGTTTTAAGGGAAGTCTGAAAGTGTACACAAAGAGTAGAAACTGCTCCTGGACATAGCTGGGCCTTCAGTTGCCTTATTTACAAATCCAGTACCAGGAGCTCTCTGTGGTCACTGGGGCAGGTATCACATCATAGATACTTCAGTAAAGTGACTGAGGTGGCAGGTTTATATTATGAAGGTTTCCCACTTGCTCTGTTGCATTTTTTAAATAACCTTTTGCAGTTCCTGTAGCCCAGAGAGGCCTGTCATTCTCTCAGAGATTATTTTGTGGTTTGCCTTGTGAGCCGCTGTGCCCCAACACCACAGACACGGGTGCCAGGACTGTCACTTCTCGCTGCAGGATGTTCCCTACCTCTCATCCAGCCAGCAAACTGGGAGCTGTCTGGCTTTTGTCAGCATGGAGACCCCTGTGGGCAGCTCCCTGAGGAAGTTTGAGGCGTTTCTGCTGTCACTGACTGATGTCTCATCCTGTGGGTGTGATCCTCGTGCCAGCCCTGCTGTGAGCAGGGCAGCTCTGCCATCTTTGCCCCTCAGAGAGTGTTTTGGCACCAAGAAAAAGGGCAGGACAGGGCCCCTCTGGAGACATTGTTGCTTGGAAATTCCCCACTTGACTCTGGAGCAACTCAGCTTTGTGTCCAAGCAAGTGCCCGCATGGCACTGCCAACCCCAGGCAGAGTTAAATCCAAGTTCTGGGAATGAACTCTGCCATAGCTGGAATAGGAACCCGAAGCTGAACTTTGCCTCCAGCTTGTTTTGCCCCTCTTGGTAAAGAATAAGGCAAAGGCAGATGCCCAAACTTGGGAAAACTGACGTAGGCATGAGAGAACTGCTGGACTAATTTAATACGAAGGCTTCAGATCCAGGTTTGGATTTGGACCACTCCCAGGGTGTGAGCATGTCCAGGATGTTCAGACCCACTTCTCCATCTGTGTGCATGGAGATTCGTGGGAAAGAACTCAGAACTCAGAAACCTGAGTTTGGGGCAGGTCCCTGTATTCAGTTCTGGTGGGGACCAGCCAGCACCCTGGTTTCAGGGGATTTGAGATGTTTAGGGAAACTCTTCTTCAGGAAATCTCTTCTTCCCTTTGCAAGGGGCAAGCAGGGAGTGCAAAACCAACATTAAAATTTTTTAGAAGGACAACAGAAGTCTATACAAGCCTACAGTTTTAGAACCCTGACTGGGGCTTGTGCCTGCAGACCTGAGTTTTGAATTCTCAGTTTACGTGTCTGTAATGAGTGTGGAACCTCCCAAGCCCCACAAAAGCCAAAATACCTCCCCCAGAGAGAATCTCACCCAGAAATATCGTCACAAATGGAGCTGCCCCAAAGCAGGAAGCTTGGAGTTGTGGCTGCTTTGAAAAGACACCTTTGCAGAGTCAGGAGCAGTCTCCTGGCTGAGAGCTGTAATTCCATTTTACAGTACAGGCCCCATTAAGGATGAAGCTCTGTTATTGCCCACTGAGCAGCAGAGATGCTGCCTGCAAAAAATTCAAATGCCTGCAGTAATTAAGGGGAGGGGGCAGGAAAGCTGTGGGATGTGAGCAGGAATGGCTTTGACCAGGCCATTTCCTTTCTGTCCTTGGCTACTTTGGGCATGAACTCCATAAGTAAGGCTCGTTTTCCTCATAATTCATCTCTGAGCTGTCATGGTTTGCTGGTTAAGTAGAGGGAGAGAGATTTATGGGATTGAAATGCTGAAATATTGTGGCAAACCGGATTTTAGCAATGGGGAGAAGTTGCCAAATAAATTCATCTTCTGTATTTTTGTGGGTTTTTCTGCCTTCAGTTCCTTTGGCTACAGATGAGCCAAGAAATGGCGTTTCTTTGTTGGCAGCCTTGGGAAAGCTCGAGAATTGTGGACAATACAGGGCTGGGATTTTCAGTGATCCTTTTTGTGTTCTTTCAGCCTTGTCCAGTGATGGTTTTCCCAGGCCATTTTCCAATATCAGTTGTGCCACTCTGCATAGAAATCAAAAATGCTTTATAAACATATGTGTGCTGTCCCTACACACACTTTGTATGTTAAGATTCAAGCTCGCTGTGTCCATGACAGTGTTGCTGTTGGTAGGGATAGAAAGATAACTTTGGTTTTATTTTTCTTCTCCTTTCTGAAGGGTATGACCCCCCTCATGTACGCCTGTGCTGCTGGAGATGAAGCCATGGTCCAAATGCTTATAGATGCTGGAGCAAATTTAGATATACCAGTGAGTAACCCTCTGCCCATAATTATCCAGCTGTAAACTAACAGGAGGAGCTCTGAATTCTCTCCTAGCAACTGAAGGCTTCAGTTCTGGAAGCTTCAAGTGAGGCAGTTCTCTCAGAAACCGTCGCTTCAGGGATTTGGGAGGGGGGAGAAAACCTTCAAAACCTCTTGGAGCACTCAGTGGCTCCAATTAGGATTGGCACTGGCAAGTCTACTAGGCACGGGGAGGGGGAGGGAAGGAGCTGCCCCAGGGAGAAACCAGTGAGCCCATTAAAAAGTCCCAGGGGGGCAGGGGGCAGAGGGAGTGGTGGTGGCAGTGTTCTCTGAGTGGCCCGAGTCCCCCTTCCCTGGGGTTGTCACTCACAGAGGAAGAAGCTGGTTCTGCACAAGGCTGGGGATGAAGGCAGAGAGGCTGCAGAGGGTGATTTGCCTGCTTCCCTTCTCCCAGGTGCCCAGTACCTCTCCACGCTACCCCTCGGTCCATCCCGACAGCCGGCACTGGACTGCCCTCACCTTCGCGGTGTTGCACGGGCACATCTCGGTGGTTCAGGTGAGATTCTGCCTGGGAATCCTTCCAGGAGGCACAGGGGGACTGAAATGCAGCACTGTGAGCCCTTGCTCTCAGCCTTCCTGAGCTCCTGAGCCTCCTAAAAACCAGTGAAAAAAACTGTGTGTTGTTTAAGACAAGGAGAATGAAAATTGGTGACATAATCCTAGCAAGGCCTTGATAACAAAACACAGCGTGTTTCCATGTTTTTCTTTGGTTTCCGTATTGGTTCAAGGCTCACTGCTTCCAAAACAATGCTGCACAATCATTTCTTTGGGTTTAGATAAACTAGTGCTTCACGTGGAGTGGTTACAGGTTGGCTGCTTGATCAGGAGCTTCGTGACAGTAGATGTTAATTGGTTTGTAAATTCACATGTGCAAAAATCCAGTGTGTGCTGATTTCTGCTCTAATGGCAGCAAATCATCTGTAAATTCCTTTATAATCCTTGAGAATTGCATGAATAAGACTTAAGCTGACATGAGATTTGAGCCTGTGTCATCCTCCCTGCTCCCTTTTCTGTGGAGTTATCACAGGGGGCAGCAGGATGGGGTGGAGCCCCAGAAATGCTACCCAGACTTCCAGGGGAATGAAAAACTGATCACAGCAGATAATCAATTGCTGTTGAATTTAATTTACCTTCTGCTCAAAGGGAAGGAGAAGAAAAAAACCCAAGATGTAAGTAAATGGAGGCTGCACACTCTTGATCTTTTGTTTGTGTACATTTGTACATAATTATAAAGATTAGATCCCACCTGGCAAACTGCCCAGGCAGCCTTTGGTATTCCAGAGGTTGGACAGCCTTAATTTATGTGTAAGATACGAGTTTGATTCTGCCAGGAGATGAAGCCAAGTGTAGCAAAGCTCCTGTTGTGTACGGCAGCGCCCACAGCCATGGAAGCATGGAATATCCTGGTGGATGCATAGGCACAGGGCTGATCCTCCCTGCCTGCCCCTGCCAGCGCTGTTCTGGGTGCTCCAGAGCCTTCTGCCAGCCCCACTCGGCCATAAAACATCCCCATCACCCTGTAGCCCTCTCCCCTTCACCTGGGAGGGGGTTCTTTCCCTCACAGCAGCTCAGTGAAAGCAGGTTCTGCGTGATGAATCCCTGCAGCTGCCAGAGCTCCTTACACAGGCTCCGTGAGGTGTGAATCCTCCAGGGCTGATTCCCTGGGGGGGAACCCTGTTTCCTGTGCACAGCATGGAGCTAAGATGGACTTCCTGCTCTGATTGCAGAGCCCTTTGGAGCTGGGAGATTGCAGTTGCACAGCCATGACCATAAAGGAGATTAAAAATGGAGGTGGTGCTCTCCAGACGGGCCCTTGGCGTGCGTGCCCTCCTCGCTCTGAACCCACCGGTTCTCCTTCCTAGCATGCAGCCCTGGCTGTTTTGTCCTTCTGAATTGCTCTTTTCCCAACTCCCTGTCTTTCCTGTGCCCCTTGCAGCTGCTCCTGGATGCTGGTGCCCACGTGGAGGGCTCTGCTGTGAACACTGGTGAGGACAACTACACCGAGACCCCCCTCCAGCTGGCCTCGGCTGCAGGTGAGCTCCCTGTGGCCTCAGCACGCTCCATCTCTTCCTGCCACCAGCATGATGGGCCCTGAGTATCTGTTTTCCAACTTGTCCCACACTTGCCTCCTCCCCAGAGCCCCCACAGCAGAGCTGACAGCACCAACTCCTTCACCGAGCTCTGTCAAGGAACATAAACCAGCCCCTGTCTAGTCTGGGCATGTCTGTGGACCTAAGCAACACCCAGATGTGAAAAATGAACAAGTTTCCATTCAGCCTGGGGAAAAATAACTGTTATATGAAGAAATTTGGTTTATTAGTTTATTAAATGCAGGTTAGAATTCTCCATTTCTCCTGGCGGGCTGTCAGGAATTGAGCATTCTGTGAACGAGTGTGTGCTGGGCTTGTTTGTCAACACTTTTCACCTCAAAGTGGTTTTAGTTCTTCTCCTTAATTTCTTTCTGCACTGTTTTTGTGCATTTGTGAATATGAATGTCTGGCTTGCTCAGCTCCAAGCTTTATGGAAGGGATAAAAAAGGCCTCCTCCCCTCCCAGTGAGACCCAGTGCTGGGTCTCCTGCACCGCTCCCTACTCCATGCAATGGGAACGGAGCAAGGGAATCCTGCCTGCTGCCAGTCCTGTGTTTGATGCTTCCAAAGAGGGGACCATCCTGATGTTCCTGTCCTTTTTCCCCAGGGAATTACGAGCTGGTCAGCTTGCTGCTCAGCAGGGGCGCCGATCCACTGCTGAGCATGCTGGAAGTCAGCGGGATGTCGTCGTCACTCCACGAGGACATGAACTGCTTCAGCCACTCGGCAGCACACGGGCACAGGTAATGAATGCTCTGTTCCTGCTCAGGACAGGGGTTGTTTTGCACTCGAGGTGTTACTGTGTGTCCTGTGGGACTTTGTGACCCAAATCCCTGCGTGTGCAGTTCAGCAGACGGGGTTAAGACTCTCCTGACAGCAACAAAGAAGAGTAAAGATCTCTGTTCACTGTTTCTTATTCACACTTGCTGGTCTGGCTGTGCAGCACTGAGAGTCAGCTGGTTCTAGGCCCTACATCAGCAGACCAAGTCCCACCTAAGGGTAGGTTGAGATCAGGGTTATGAGATCCTGGTCCGTGTTCTGGGGTGGAATCTAGTCAGGTTGAAGTGGCCTGGTTCCCTGCATCTCTGGTTTTTGGATGGCCAGCCAAGAGGTGAATCATGAAACCAGCCAGCCTGGGGCTCTCCAACCCCATCTCAGAAATAAGACATTACTTGCAAGCTCCTCCAGAAATCTCTATGTTCCCAGAAAAAAGTGAGATTCAAGGCTTGTTCTGCCATCAGATAGGATGGGGTGATCCTACAACCTTAACTAAGCTGGATTTAGCCCCAGGGGGTGGTGTGGGTGCAAGGAGAGCACCAGCTGGTGGCAATGCAGCAGCACAGCCGAGCGCTGGGTGGCCCTGCTGGGCTGGGGAATGTGTGGAGCAGCTGTCCCCAGCTGGCTGAGGGACACCAGTGATGCAAACTCCCCAGAGCGGCCGGACACAAACAAGAAAGTCTCTTGCTTGCAAGTGCCGTGTGAAATCCCAAACAAAGCCACCATATGAGGAGTACAGGCTGTGGTTTGCCCTTGCTGCCGGGGCACCAGTTGCTAGGATGTGAGGTAGGAAAAGGACAAGCGGTTTCAGTGCTGCTCCACAGTGCCAGCTGTCTTTGGGAAGGAAGTTACTGTTTACTGAGCCGGCTCCCTGACCCCAAATCCCCCCAGTCCTGTCTGAGTCGTTGATATTTCATTTATTAATGAGTGAAACCTCTGGTCCCTGCTCAGGAACGTCCTGCGCAAGCTCCTGACCCAGCCGCAGCAGGTGAAGGGGGATGTGCTGTCCCTGGAGGAGATTCTGGCCGAGGGGGTGGAGAGTGACACCTCCAGCCAGGGCAGCTGCAGCGAGGGGCAGGTGCGGCTGGGCAAGACCCGGATGAAGGCTCTGCAGGAGGCCACGTACTACAGCGCCGAGCACGGCTACGTGGACATCACCATGGAGCTCAGGGCACTGGGTGAGCCCTTGCTGCTGAGCACTGTGCACATCTAAGGCATGAAAGTCTTCCTTTTCTGCCCCTCTCACTTAGAGGAGCAATAACCCCAACTGCAAAGCTGCCTAATTTAAATTTTAAAAGTGTTTAAGGCTCCTCGCAAGGTTGGTTTTGTTTTCAAATTCCTGCTGCTCTTGGACGTCCCTCACTCTTGGCTGGATCCTCTGTTCCCACGTGTCATGGGCAAGAGGCATCTCTCCCTGTCAGATGCTGACACCTAAAATTCAGTGTTTATTCAATGGTTTAAGGTAAAGGAACAAATCTGATCTCAAGGTAGGAGAGAGAAGCTTTGAAGCTTGTGCGTAACCAGGAGCAAAGACCTCCCACCACATTTGTGTGGGGTTATGCATTCTTACAACTCCAGTTCAAATTTATTTAGTGGTTCTGACTAACCTTGAAGCTCAGGACAAAACAGGAAATTTTTGGTCCTTAACAATCAGCAGAAATTTCCAATTCATGATCCTGGTACCAATCCTTTGTCACTTAATCTGTCAGTGACCCAGTTCAGTCACCTTTAATATCAAGGTAAAAATCTGTCTGCTCTCAGGATGTAGGTAGAGCTGCTTCAGTGCTGCCAAGTGTTAGTAATAGGAGCAGGATAATGTCCTCACAAGCACTTCAGGAAATCATCTTTCACTGTCCCTTTTTCCTGTGGCTGCAGGAGTGCCCTGGAAGCTCCACGTGTGGATCGAGTCGCTAAGGACAACCTTCTACCAGTCCCGCTACTCCGTGGTGCAGACCCTGCTGCGGGAGTTTGTCACCATCAAAGAGGAGGATTACAACGAAGAGCTGGTCAGTGAGGGGCTGCAGCTCATGTTTGACATCCTCAAAACCAGCAAAGTAAGTCAGAGTTTTGTTAACTGTGTCAGAGCTGGGTGTTCTGGGGTTTTTTTGTTGTTGCGCTCAGCAGGAGGAAGGGAATGGCCGGGCAAAGTCCCTGAGGAGTTACGGCGTGGAAATGGCCCTGGGAGCATTTATCTAAATTCATATACAGCCCCAAAACAGTCCTCAAGCACACACCTGGAGGAAGCTGTACAGCTCTTTATAACTCCCCAGATACTGTAATTCCTTTAAATTAAAGCTTGTCCCTCTGTGGGGCAGTTACTCCTGTGGGGTGCAGCTGCCGTAGGCCCCAAGTGAGCCCTCACAGCGCATTTGGAACCCGCTCGATGTCGAGTTGCTGATCCCTGTTCCATCCTCCTCACAGAACGATTCCATCAACCAGCAGCTCGCATCCATCTTCACCCACTGCTACGGCAGCAGCCCCATTCCCAGCATTCCCGAAATCCGGAAGACTCTGCCTGCTCGGCTGGGTAAGGTGCTCACCTGAGCAGTGAGCTGCTTTTGATTGCTGCTGGGTTGTTTGGGGTTTTTTTTTAAAGTTGTTTGTTTGGATTTCTTTTCTGAAAAGCATGCACAGTTTTTGGGTGCAAAAAGGTCACCTTTTTTTTTTTTTGTCCCTTTACCCAACAGATCCTCACTTTCTGAACAATAAGGAAATGTCTGATGTAACTTTCTTAGTGGAAGGAAAGCTCTTTTATGCACACAAAGTCCTGCTGGTTACTGCATCTAACAGGTGAGTCACTAACCAGGGACATAATTAACCCAACCACGGTTATCCCTGAAATCATGTGTGGTAGTTGGAGTGTACACATCCAGCCATTCCCTGCCTTCCCATTCCTTCTCCCAGAGTCTGCAGGGAGAGCTGCACTCACTCCTGGAATCCCACACTGGCCTGGTGCACTTGCAGTTTCTTTCTCTCTTCTTGACCTAGTAGCAGGGTTTTCCAGCTGTCACAGGGTGGGGATTAGATCAGATCCAAGCAATTTACAGGTGAAATTGTCCCCGAACTAATCGTCATTAAATTGGAAGAAATGTTTCGATTTTCAACTTGCAAAGAGCAAGGAAGGGTCTTTGTTCTCCCCTTGCTGTTTGTGATGTGTGTGTGACACACTAATACAGTTAAATTAAATCTGTTAAATTAAATTTGTTAAAACCATTCCCAGGTTCAAGACACTAATGACCAATAAAACAGAGCATGATGGCCACGGCAGCAAGACTGTTGAAATCAGTGATATGAAATACAACATTTTCAAGGTATGGGACTTAGTCCACTTTTTCTTTATTCCTTTCCATCTTCTCAGCTACTTGGAAGGTAGGACAAACCAAAGGAGTAACAGCATAAGTGGATAATATTACAGGCAGAGATGGAGTTCCTTTCAACACACCTGAATTTCAGGAGTATCCTGAAATACTCTTTTTCCAAAGTTCCAGCCTTAAAACAGAGTCCTCCAGTCTATATTCTTATTTTCTTACTAGGCAGCTGAGTCCCCCATAAAGCAGGAGAAGCTAGTCTTCTACTGAGAAGTAGTGTTATACTTTTAACAGACACCATTTTCATGCTTTTTATGGCACCCTTTTCATGCTTTGCTAAGCAAAAAGTAACTTATTTACAGCAGGTGCATTGCCAGGCTTCATATTCATTAAAATCAGATGATCAGAAATCAATGGTGTCCCTGTCAAGAAAGGCTCAGAATTGAGAACTGTGCTTTGCTTTTATGACATTTCCATATTTAGAGGAGGAACAGGGAGATGTGAAGTGCAGAATAGGTCATGTCGCTGTTTCACTGAAGGCTTGAGGCTTTTCCTTTTTTCCTTTTTTCCTTTTTTATAAGCAAACAAACCTGATCTGTTGGTGAGCAGTACTCTTACCTCACTAGAGGGAAGTAAGCTGACCATGAGAACATCTTTGTTCTGCTGTACAAGTTTTGTGTTGGAGAGGTGACAGCCAAATTGTGCGGCTCAAGCCACGACAGAAGAAAATGTTACTGAGTATTGAAAGAAGCCTCCTTAACAGCATGTGTACATCAGAAAGTTTCTAAAGACAAATTTGTGCTTCAGGGGAGAGACAGAGAGAGAGACAAACCAGAAAGAATTGAAACAGTGAACCACTTCACAATTTGATGGTAAATGCAGTCAGACTGGTTAAGGAGAGGCAGTCTCAGGTAGGGTGGAGGATGCTGAGCCACCAGACATGTGTGTCCTGCTCAGGGCTCTGCTGGGAAGAGCTTTGCTCTCATGTAATTCTGTTATACAAATAAAGGCAGTCTTACAAGCAGCAGCTTAGTTTTGTTCCCAGCCCTGTTAGAAATGGCAAGCAGGGCTCGCAAGCCCCACACAGCACCCAGGACACTTCTGCTCCAGCACCAGATCCGTTCCCTCCCCTGGCGCGGCGGCACTGCTTGGGCTGGGGGTGGGCATGTGGGATCAAAGAGCAGGAGCTGCCTCTCACTCTCTCTGCAGACAATTAATGCCTTTTCCTCCGGGCCTGGTGGGGGGCTGGAAGCTGATTAGAAGCCCAGCAGGGAGGCAAATGGCTGGGAGGTCCCCGGGACACACACGCTGGGCTCGCTGGCAGCTCCGCGCGTGACCGGCCTGCCAGGCTCCACAAACCCGGATCCGAGACAAGGACAGCGGTGTTGCTCAGAGACACGCTGTCACCCTGAGCCCAAAGTCCCCAGCAGGGCCCTTTTCAGGGCTCAAGAGAGAAAGGACTGTTAGAAGGCAGCAGATTTGCCACGCTAGGGAAGAAAAAAGAGCCACCAGTGGAGGTGAGAGCCGGCACAGGACATGATTCCCATCTGCTCAGGAAGGGGAGCACAGCCATCAACGGCCCCTTGTGACTGCAGTGATAACTCCATGCCTGGCCTTCTTCCCATTCCAGATGCTGATGCAGTATTTATACTATGGAGGGACAGAATCCATGGAAATTCCCACCACTGATATCTTAGAGGTGAGAGAGCTTTTTCTTCCAAGTCTTGCCAAGTGCGCTGGGGCATAAAACAGAGTTGAAAGGCAAAATCCAGGAGCTAACAGCAAGTTCCCATTCAGTCCAGGAGCATGCTTAGCATTTGGAAATGAGCATACTTAGCACTTGGAAATTAATGAACTTAAAAGTTTCAAAACATCACTGCTTGGTGTTTCTGTGTCTTGGTGACGGAAAGGAGTGCAAATACGCTTGTGGGAGGAGCTTTTGCTAAGAGGGGAAATGTGTCAGTCTGTCACTTCAGCATGGAGCAGCCTTTTTGCTGTTTCATGAGGACTTGGCCATTAAAACAGGGAGTCAGAGACTCTTCAGAGAGGAAATCATCCGTCCTGTTTGCCTTCCCCAGGCCTTTCAAGCCTCATGATCTCAAATAGCCTCTCTCTTGTCCCCATAGCTGCTGTCAGCTGCCAGCCTGTTCCAGCTGGACGGCCTCCAGAGACACTGTGAAATCCTCTGTGCCCAGACCATCAGCATGGACAACTCTGTCAACATCTATAAATATGCAAAGGTAGATCCAACCCCCCCCTGGTTTAAGAATCCCAGTGAGCAGCCTGTGTGCTCCTGGTGGTAACTAAAAACCCCAGGTGGGCCCCCTCTCTGCAGGTAACTCTCTCCCCCAGCCACAACAGGAGTGAGATGATTCCCAGCTCCAGGCAGGAAAGTCCTGCACAGCCCTAGTGTGTTTTCTTGTCTGAAGCAATCATGGATGAAATGGATGGGGGATCCCTGCAGAGTAGGGGAGAGCTGTCTTAGCAGGCTGATACATCAACATCAGCAAAACCCGAGGGATTCAAATCCTGGGAGCAGCGGGGGCAATTGATCACAGCACAGCAGCTATGGAATAAACCTTTTCCTAGCACCCCTGCTGCTAGGAAATACTCCAATTAGCTCCAAAATGAGCATAAACTCTGTTGTGTGACAGATATGCACCTCTGTAGCAAATAACCTAAATCACAGAGAAATACTCTGCCCTTCCTGGCATTTTGCAGGATCAGATCCCTTAAAGACAAGGAGAAAACTGCACAGAGGGCTGGTAATGTTTTCTTTTTACTGTGTGTGTAGTGTCCCACCGATACTCTTCAGTTTCTGTCATGTCAGACTGGTTTCTTTCAGACCTAAATTTAACAGTGTGCAGTGGTAAAAAGGGGAAACAGCATTCCCTACTGGCCTTTATGTACTTTTCCTTAAATTATTATTTGCACAGAGTTCCCAGGAAGAGGCTGTGTGTGCACAGCGCTTCTTAATATTAAACTTGAGTTTTGTTGCTCTCATTCCTGACCTTCCCCCACTAATCCTGAAGCAAAAGGAGCCAGATCCCAGCCAGAAACCACCTCATGGTGGTTCGGGAGTGCAGCATCCCTGTTCTCCTGCGTTCAGCGCCTCGTTGTAGGGATGAGGTTCCCATCCTGTGACCCGTGTCCTGATTGCCCTGAGCCGTGCTCACCATCTACCAGCACAGTGTTGTGTGCTGTGGCTCAGCCAAACAGGTACCTTGGCCACCTCATCAGCCAGCTGCTCTGCTGCAGGAAGGGAAGGGACTGGAGTGCAGGCCAGCAGCCCTGCCAACAGCAGGCCAGCAGGGGAAGGAATTAAAAAAGCCTGGATGTCTCCCTGCTCACACCTGTGCCTGTGAAAAGCACCGGGAGAAATGATCAGACATCAGAGTCCTGCCTTCAGTGCCTTTCCACTGTTACTCCTGTCTTTTTTCTGTCTTAGAAAATACTAAAAGGGGAGAAGCAATTAGGAAGGAGAGGCCCAGGGATGTCATGTAGATCTGGGACATACAGAAAGGGTTAACGATCCTGCTGTCTTCCGCAGATTCACAACGCACCAGAACTGGCCTCTTTCTGCGAGGGCTTCTTCCTCAAGCACATGAGCTCCCTGCTGGAGCAGGACTCGTTCAAGCAGCTCATCTATGGCAGGAACAGCAAAGTGCAGGGCCTGGACCCGCTGAGGGACCTGCAGGCAGCCCTGGCTGGCCGCCTGCACTCCGTGTACGTCACGTCCAGGGTGTGAGGCAGGACCGGCGCTGGCAAACCGCGGTGGAGGCGCCGCTGGGGCTGTTTGCCTTCTTGGATCTTCCTGAAAGTGCCCTGGAACAGGCACCCTCAGGTGCTGAGGGAGGGGGAGCTGGCTTCTCTGTGCTGCTGCTGCTGCCACAGGAACAACACTGTCACACAACAACACTGCCACGGCCCAAACACGAGCTGAGCGTGCAGGGGGAGAACGCGAACCGCAGAGATTGGCACTGCCCTTTCCACGAGCACAGGGCTGTGGAGAAAGAGGCGGTTTAACTAAGCCCAGCACTAATACGTGGGCTTAAGTTCATCCACACAGATGTTTTCCGTGTAAAAAGGCTGCCTAGAAGGAGTTTGCTGATCCTAAAGCCCATCCCATGAGCCATCTGTCTGCACACAGAGTACTTCCCCTCAGTAGTACCAGCGTCTGTACATCGCAACAGACCAACAGAAACTTCCCCCAAAACTGTTTGCAGCTTGAGAGAGAGGTTTTGTATGTTCAAAGCTGAGTAGAAACTAACACTAACATGGAAATTACTCACTCTTTAAGCCTAATACAAAGAGCTCAGCTGGGGCAGGGAGGGGAGAGTTGGGGGTTTGCGTGTTTTTAAATACGGTTTCACTGTGCCAGTTGTTAATCTGGATCTGTTTTGAGGAGAAAGAAAAAGACTGTCTACCTTTTTGCTGTCAAGGTCTGATAGTTTCAGTCACTTTCACCTTAAAAACCTGTTTCTGAACATTACCTGTGAGACCTGATGCCACAAAAGACACTTTGTAGAAGGCTCAGGTGTAGTTGCAGGAGCTGGCACTCGGCTAAAAAACTGCCCAGTTGCATAAATAGCAATAAAAGCCTCCCCAGGCCTCCAAAGAGCATCCAGCTCAGTGGTTTGTTCTCTCTCTGGAGCTGGTTGGGATTAAGGAAAGACCTCCAGCTATTCCCACTGAGCTTTGCTAAGCTCCCACCAAAAAATCATTTGCCAGGACACTTCCATTTGTTGTAGGTGGGTGAACAGGAGGAAGCCAAGTTTTCAGTGGAGAACTATTCATTCATTATTAGAAATACAACCATTTATTCCTATTGTACCTAAACACACTGGAAGGAGTAGGCTCAGCTGGGCCCAGGCTCCAAAGCACAACACAGACACGGTTTAGTTAAAGGGAAGGAGAAGGAGCCACCAGCATCTCCCAGCAAATCCATCAAAATCTGACATGGCCTTGCTCCTGAAGGATTTACACAGAGGCAAATTGCATGCGTGGATAGGGATTTTCAGTCAGCTGACAGACAGGTTGGTCAGGGCACACTCCCTTTGTGCTTTAGGTACACATCTGCTGAACATCACCAGCTCCAATAACCCTATTTATTACCAGAAAGCCATACAGGGGGGGCAAAATTATCACTGAGAAACGCCACAGAAGGCTTTATTTTGGAAAGTATTTTCAAGTAGCTGCTCTGGCTATCTGTACAAATATGTAGGTCCTCTTTTGTTGCTGTAATATTACAAGGCTTTGTTTAATTGTACATTAATGTTGTCATTTATGTAAATGTACCAGGATTTTATTAACAACATAATTTTAAAATACAGAGCTGCTGTTATTTATTCTGCTTCTCTAACAGGAAAAAAAAAAAAGCTTTAAAGACACTTATGTGGAAAAGGCTGTTGCAGTTGAAGCATCTTAAATTGGTTTTGGTGTAGATATACCTAATTTTAGGGATACAGAGGCATTCCTTTCCCCTTCCTAGGCTCAGACATTTTTGTGAAGTTAAAAAGTTCCACTTGCATTTTTCCCTAGCTGGAGTAAGATTACCTGCTTTCCCTCAGAAAGCAGCAGATGGTAGTGTCCAAAAAAAACCCTGATTCCAGGATTCTTGTCTGCAGCAGGAGAAACAGGGAGGGTTAAAGCAACTCTTACGGCAGAGGTATTAAAAAAACCAAAAAAGCATGTGATCCTTCCCTTCCGTGTGACCTCAGGATCCCAAAGGTCAGAAGGGCTCTGGTTGGTGCTCTGTGGGAGGATTGATGTCAGAGCACAGGACTCATCTATGAGGTAAGAAGTATAAAAGTTTAAGAGCAAGAATCTGACCCAGAAGTATCCTGGTTTTTTTTCTTTATTTGGGAACCTGCCAGCATAAACAGTGAGTCGTTCTCAAGAATCATGGAATACAAACACCTTGGATTCCCTTTGGAGCACTTTAATAAGTAGGCTGAACAGAAATTCCTTGTGAAACCAGTTGCACAGTGCCTGTGTTTTATAGAGTGCTGCCCATGGAGCCTGAGAAAGTACCAAAGCAGTTTGCCCAGCTTTGGGGAAGCACAAAACTTTGCTGGCCATAATGACATCATTCCAGGGAGCAGAGGAAATAAACATCTGCCTGAACAGGCTCGATGACTTCCAGCCTAAAATGAAGCCTTTTTTTTGCTCTCTAATAAGGCTTTGCACAGCAGGCAGGCCCTGGCTAATGCAGCAGCACCACTCACAGGCCCTTTGCCCTCGCCAAATGCTGCCCAGGCAGCCAGACACTGCTTCCTGCACCTGCCACGGTGCCACAGCCGGGGGGACAGGCAGGGAGAAGGCAGAATACTCCCCTGAGGATTGGGGCAGCAGGCTGCTGTCACACTGCCTGTGGCAGAGGAGAGGGCTCCAGAGCTGGGTCTGCCTCTCCAAAGGGCAGCGTTGGAGCCTGAGGGATCCATTAATCCACAGAATGTTGCGCTTGGCATCATTTGCTCAAGAAAAAGAAGGGCAGAAAAAAGGTGTCTTGTGATAGTGATGAAAACTCCCAGCCGAGCAGGGATAAAGGAGCAACACAGCCCAGGGCTGGAGTTGTCTCAGTGCTGTCGCTATTCCCACTGTTCCAGGCACAGGATTTCACCCCGTGGTCCTCTCTCTGTGCTTAGGTCAGGCAGGAGAAGGTTTCCCGTGTCCCTTTCCAGCTCTCTCCGTCCACAGCCCTCACACGCACACGAAGCCTTGCTCAGAAATCACACACCAGCCCCCTCACCAAGACAGGCCTGTGATTCCCAGGTTCACAGGCAAACAAAAATCCAGCTCTGGAAGTTAAAAACTCCCAAGGGAGTATCACGAGGGCCAAATGGAAAGGACACACCTTCCTCCTTCCCCTTTATCCGGTGCTTCCCAGACAGCTCCCTTCTCCCTCACGCTGCTCTGGGATGCGAGACCTCTTCCAGCTCACAGCAGCCGCAGCTTCCCTGGTTCTGCTTCCTCCCAGGACGTGGCAGGGGTCAGCTGGCTCCAGCTGTCAGAAGAGCTCAGGGCTCTCCGAGCAGGCGGGATGATTCCAGTGACAAGTAGGTCACATCTCCCCGCCACCTGCAGGGAGCTGCTCAGCCAGACGTGGCTGCCACATTTGCCTCCCATTAGCCACAGGACACCGTCACTGCGGGCAAATGCTGGGCACGGGAGAGGTGGGAGAGATCCTGCTGCAACGGGAGCAGCGGTCTGGGATGGCCAGACACCGAGCTGGAGGGTGCGGAACAGCCCAGGGACTGATGCACCTGGGCACTGGGATGTGCAGAGACCTGTCCTGGCCCCGCGCTGGGACAGGCTCACAGGGCTGAGCTTGGCTTAGCCTGGGATTAAAGGCATGCTCTGCAATTAGTGGCACACCCGGCTCCTTCCGGCATTCCCAGCCCCATCTGCGTAGGGTTTGGAGAGAGGGAATGGTGAGGGTGTACATCCCTAGTCCATGGCCATCTCTCTGCTTGTCATGCCTTGGAGTAACAAAGAAATCCTTTCCCTAATGCATCAGGATGTTTCCAGCCCTTTTTTTTGGGGGGGGGGGGGGGGGGGGTTGGGGGGAGAGATACAGCTAGAAACTGTAGGATCATAAGGTTTTCCAGGAAAAAACACAAGGGCAGAGATGAGGGAATAGGTTTCCAACTAATAATTTGAAGGACGTATGAATGGTTCTTGTATGTTTTGCAACTCCCGTTTTTATTCCTGGAATAAATTTTTTTCCTTTAACAAATCATCTAAATTTGAGAGGACACGGTGCAAAATTAATACAGGGAGAGATCATGGAATGATGGAATGGTTTGGGTTGAAAGCCCCATCTCTGAGCCTGTTCTGGGCAGGCTCCTGCCCATCAGCCACTCGGTGCAGGTGGACATGGAAGTGATGGAGGCATTCAGGGAACGCTGATTGTTTTTCTCTGCCTCTGGCAGTCAGGTCATTACAAAGACTAATTGACCTCTTCCAGTGGGGAGACATTTAAACAAGAGGTGCCAAAAAGAATTGGAGCTTCTGCACGCTGGAATCTGCAAGTCTCCAAGTTAAAATCCCCCCTGGATGGTCACCGGTGCGATTCCCACGGACTGGTCACCTTGGCCAGGAGTGTCCAATCCTGCTGTCAATGCACTGGACCAGGATGTCATTTTCATTTCGTGTAAAGACCCTCTGGGTGCCCCCCAGTCACTGGAAGGACCGGACTTGGCTCCCAGGGCACTAATTCCAAGTGTTCTCTTCATGGCAATACCACAGGAGCCTTTCCTTTGCCCAGAGGAGCTGCAGTGTTTCCCTGTCTGGGACAAAGGAGGTGGATAGCACGCTGGCTCAGTGCGAGGGCTTGTATGGAGAGGGGCATCCGTGGGGATGGGAGACTTCCCGCTGCAGTTCCCATCGCCCTGCAGGCACGGACAGGCGACGCCGAGCCAGGACAAAGCGATGGTCGCGGCTCATCCCGGGACGAACGGCCCCAAACGGGGCGGGCGGGCCCGGCTCAGGTGCGCGGGGCGGGCCCGAGGGGATTTAAACCCCGGGAATCGGCCCCGGCCCCTTTTGCTCGTTCAGCGCCCGGGGCGGGTGGCAGCGGCCGGGCCGGGCTCCCCCAGCGGGGCCCACGTCAGGCGCGGGGGCCTCGGGGTCCCATCCTGTACCTCCCTCTACCCCTCCTTCCTCCTGCCCTTGTTCCCTCTTTCCTGCGCCCCCACCTCCCTTCTCCCTCTCCTCCTCATCCCTCCTTATCCCCCCGCCTCTTTCCCCCGCAGCCGCGGGGCTCGGGGCGCCGGAGAATAAAGCCCAGAGGGCCGGAGCCCGGCGCCCCTGCCCTCGCTGGAGCCCCACACGGGGCCGGGCCCCCCCGTGCAGTACAAAAGCACCGCCGGGACTCCGGCTTTCCCCACATCACACTGGGGGTCCCCGGAAGGGGACGGGCCGGTCCTGCGAGTTTGGGCTCAGAAATAAAGCCCGAGGTTCTTTTCTGGGAGCAGACTCAGGAGCGCCGTGGCGGAGCCCGGGGAGCAGCGGGGCCGGGCACGGGGCACCGGAGCTGCCTCGGCCGTGCGGGGCCCGAGGCGACGCTCCGGGGCGGATTCTGTAGGGGACAAAATGAACATTTTGGGGTAAAATCTGGGTTAATCTGCAGGGCAGAGAATGAACAGTTTGGGGTAAGAATGAGCTGATCGGTGATCGCCGGAGGGACCAGCTCGGGCTGGTTCTGTGTTGCTGTGAAGAATTTGCTTTGTGGAAAGAAAGAGACACCTGAGACTGCCGCGGGAATCCTGGGGTGGAGCCGGGAAGGAAACCTGGTCTGAGTGCGGGAATGGGAAGGGGGGGTCAGGAGGGGTCCTGGTCGGTCACTGGAGCCGCCGCCGTGAAGGCGACGTGTAACGATGTATGGCGAGGTGTAAGGAACATATTGGTTGTAGGGTTGTCTGTAAGGAACATATTGATTACTGGACTATCTAACGATATATAACGATCGTACAAGGAGATCGATATAAAATCCTCCATCGTCATCCTTCTCCCAGCCCCGCTCTGTTCTCAGGGTCTTGGGGGCAGAGTTTGGGTCTGGACAAGGCTCTCGGGCACAGGGTGGGATTCTTGGGGTGCAGGGCCAGGATGTGGACTCGATGCTCCCTGCGGGTCCCTTCCAGCCCAGGGAATGCTGCGATCCTGTGCCTCTGGGGGTGAAATAAAGGGGATCGCTGGGGTTTTTGCCCGCTGTGTTCACGGCCCCGCCGGCTCCGGGCGGGTTAAAGGCGCAGCTGCCCCGAGACAGCGGGACCGGCCGGGGCTGCTCGCTCCCGGTGCTGCCGCCTTGTGGGGAGAGCCCGGCACTGCAGCCCGGAACGGCGCTGGACACGGGATCGGCGTGGAACAGCAGCCCAGGGAATGCTGAGGCACCCCAGGGAAGGCTGAGGCGTCCCAGGGAATGCTGAGGCACCCCAGGGAATGCTGAGGCGTTCCAGGGAATGCTGAGGTGGCCCAGGGAATGCTGAGGCACCCCAGGGAATGCTGAGGCGTCCCCTGCCCGGGGCACTCGGCAGTACATCCCTGATGAGGCTCATAGGGACAGTTCTGGAGCTCAGAAACAGCAACTAAATCCTACGTTTTCAGGGCTTGAGGAGACTAAGTCCTGTGTGTTTGGGCTCAGCAACGGAGACCAAGGGCTGCATTTTGGGGGCTCAAAACCGGGCTCATATGGCCAAGTTCAGGCACAGACACTAAGTCCTGTTTGAGGGGCTTGAAACCAGGGTCCCTCAGACAGCGTTTGGGATCACAGAGAGACCAAGTTCTGCACTGTAGGGGCTTGAGGCAGAGACCAAGTCCTGTGTTTAGGGGGTCTTGAAACTAGGGTTTGTCAGCCAGTGCTCGAGCTTCACCGAGAGAGATTTTAAGTGCTGCATTTGATGGGGGGGGGGGCGGACTTGAATTAAAGCCCAAACGCCGTGTTTTGGTGCTCAAAGCGGGCTCTTCGGGCCAGGGCGAGTCTGTGTCTCTGAGCTCCGAGTCCTGCCTTAGGCACAGCCCGAAGCCGGGCTCCCCGGCCCCACGCAGAGCTCGGGAGCAGCGACTCAGCGCCGCGTCCGGGGCTGGCGGCAGAGCCCGGGGCCGCGTCGTGGGGCCCAAGGCGGGCTCCGGGAGGGGCTCAGGGCTGAGCGGAGCCCGGCCCGGCGCGTCGGGCCCGGCTCGGGATCCCGGGGCTGCCCGGGCGCTGGCACAGCCCCGGCTCCCCGCGGAGAGCCGGCCGGAGCAGGAGCGGCAGCGTCGGGCTCGGCCCCAGCGCCCGTCCCGGAGCGGCTCCTCCCGGTCCCGATGCCAGCCCCAATCCCGCCGGGGAAGAGGCGGCACCGCCCGGGACCCGCAGCGGCCGCCGGCAGGACCCGGAGCCCCGGTCCCGGGAGCGGCCCCGGTGCGCGGGGCGGGTCCGGCCCGGGAGAGAGGGGCGGGGCCCCGAGCGATGGAGCCGCCCCCGTGCCGGGCAGGGCGGGCCCCGGGGCCGGGCGGGGCCGGGGCTCTGGGGCGGTCCCGGGCGGGGCCGGGCGGGGCCGGGGGCGGCTTCAGGGGCGGCCCCGGGCCCGGCTCAGGTGCGTGGGGAAATTGCCCCCGCCGCCATTTGCTCCCTGAGAGCTTTGTGGGGTCTGCTGCTGGGCCGGGTGCCCGCGGCGTGGTCCGGGTGAGACTCCCCCCTCTTTCTTTCCCCTCTTTCTCCTGCCCTTATCTCCCTTTTTCCTACCCCTCCAACTTCTTTCTCCCTCTTTCTCCCTCGCCCTCTCCCCCCCCCTCCTGCCCTCTCCCCCCTCCCCAGCCTCCCCCACCCTCTCTCCCTGCTCCCCTGCGCATCCCCGACCTCCCCCACCTCTCCTTTCTCCCCTCTCCCTACCCCGCTCCCCAACCCGACCCCCCTCTTCTCCACCTCTACTCCTCCTCTGTCCATCATCCCTCCCCGCCACCCGGCCTTTCCCTTCCCCCCTTGTTCTCCCCAACCCACCCCGACTCCTCTCCCTGCCCCACCTCATCCCTCCCTGACTCTCCCCTTTCCCTCTTTCTCCCGCAGCCGCGGGGCTCGGGGCGCCGGAGAATAAAGCCCAGAGGGCCGGAGCCCGGCGCCCCTGCCCTCGCTGGAGCCCCACACGGGGCCGGGTCCCCCCCGTGCAGTACAAAAGCACCGCCGGGACTCCGGCTTTCCCCACATCACACTGGGGGCTCTCCGGGGGGATCGGGGCTGCGGGTCAGGGTGGGCCCCCGTCTCAGGAGGGAGTCCTGGGGGGGTGGGGGGTGGGATGGGTCCCCTCCCGGGGAGGACTTCCCCACTCCAATCCCCACCCTCTCCTCCGGACCCCCTTCTCCAGTCCGGGAGGGATGGAGTGGGAAAGCACAGGTTCTGTCTGTCTTATCCCCAAAATGTTCATTCTGTCTGCTGCACATCACATCAGAGTTTTTCTCAAAATCACATAACCGTACATATTATCTCAGGGTTTCCCCTCATCTCCCTAGATAGTCTACTCCCGATAACCTCATTTCTACCTCAATACGTTCATTCTCTGCCCTACAGATCTTCCCAAGTTTTACACTCCAAATTTCCTTGCCTACCCCCAGTGACTGCCTCAGTTGATATCACTGTTCACATTCTCCCTAGAGATTACCTCAAGATTTACCCCCAAATTCTTCCTTAACTGTCCACAACTTATTACTTCATTTGTACATCAAAAGATTCATTCTCAACATTTAGATTATTTCAAGTTTTACCCCCTAAAATTCCCCTACCTGCCCACTACTGATTCCCTCATTCTTCCTTCGATATATTTATTTTCCACCAGGAAGCCTTTCTCAAGATTTATCCCCCATATTTTCCATTTGTCTACTACTGAATAGGCGCTATCTCACCTTGTAGGATTTGTCCCTTATTCCCTCCAAGCCCATTGTAGCCTCTAGGCAATGATAGTTCACCCCTCTCTGTCTTACGCACGCTGGCCAGACCACACCCAAAACCTCTCCTTCTCCCTCCAGGAACGCCAGCCTGGATCATGCAGAGTAACCTTGCTCTCCACAAATGGGCCATTGTTTGGAGGCATTCATCATTAATAGTCCAGTGTCTCACAGTGGTTTTAGCCACAAATTGTCATAGCAGATCTCAGCTACATCTTAGAAACTCTCATGTGAACCATGTGAACAAAAGATGTGATTTGTAGGCAATAAATTCATTTCTTTCATCTCACTGATACAATTTTGCACAGTTTGTACTCCCTGAACTACTTCTGAAGGTTACACCAAATCTACTCCATTTCTTTGCATACTTTCATTATGTCATTAATTACAGGAACAATTCTTTTTGAGGCTTCCAATTAATTCAGTTGACATTTTGCTTTGCAGAGCTTTGGCAAGAAGTCTCTGATTTGCCTCTCAAAGCATAAGGAGAAGCTCAGCAATGCACCTCATCATTGCTACCAAAGACTGTCTACAGGGATTGAGATCCAGCACCAGCTGCCCCCAAGACTTCACCATCCTCCAGAGCCTCACAGCAGCTGGGGAGCCCCTGTCACAGCCAAGCACTGGAGAGCCCCTCCCAGAACTGGGAATTCCAACGGGTGTGTCCACCCGCAGGCAAAGGGGCTTCTGACTGTGCTGGGACAGGGCCCAGTTTGGACACTGGGCAGTAAAAAAGGTCACACAACTTCCAGTGTGGGAGCAGCTGGGGTCAGCCTCCTCCTGGCTTCCTCCCAAAGCCTGGCCAGGGCTCAGGGAGCAACCCAGGGAGTTCCCTTTGACCATGGACCTCCCAAAACAGCCTTGTCCAGTTTCTAAATACAGAAAGGTCAATCTGTTCTGTTAATGAGCAGATACCTAAATCCTAACACTAATGATCTTGTGTATTTCATGAAGAAGTGGATATAAATACAACATTTTGTTGAAAGGCTCATCAAGAGCTGAGCTTTGTCTCAGGGCCTGTTGTTCAGGCCTTAGTACTTGACCATTACATATCCAGAGCAGTCCAAGTGCTTCTTTGCATCTCTATAGGTGTGGCCAAAGCCCCACATACACACACACACACCCCAAATTTTCCCAGTGTACCAGTAGAAACACCAACAGATTTAATTTAATTTTATTCTTCAGTCAACTGTTGTAAAGTATTTGAACCTTGATAGTGTGCCCCAGCCAAACCATCTTCAGTTATTTTACCAGAGCCCTCAGAGTGGGACCAGGGTAGAATTACCCTCACCGGCTTCACCCGGCCTTTCCACCTTCAGCTGCAGCACATCAGCCCCAAGAGGGGTTTCAGCTCCAGTCTGAAGGTTTGAGGAGAGAGGTGGGGCAGGTTTATCTCTGCTCCCTGTCCTTTGCTGTCTTGTTGTTTGGATTTCCTGGACTAACTTGGCTGCTGAGCACTGGATGGGTTTTGTTGCTGTCATCATCTCGACTTTGCTTGCCTGGATCTGGAGCCCTCAGGAATTCATCAAGGACTGAAAGGTAAACTGTGCTGAATTGGGAAAGAAGAAGCTGAAAAACTAAATACCAAGACAGCAAGGAATAGATAAAAAAGGACTGTGCCCCACTGGATTAAAGCCAATCTTATTTTTTGAAAAGTGTGTGCGGAGCTCATGGACAAGATAGAGGGACCAATGTGTGAGCAGTTGCAAAATGTACATGTACTGTATTATGGATAAGTAGATGAAATGTATAGGTAGAGTAACATGTATAAGCAGTATAAGATAAGCAAGTAAAATGTATAAGTAGAGTATTATGTATAAGAAAGGTATTAAGTAAGTAAGGTGTATAGGTAGTGTGATATGTGGAAGTTGTAAGTAGGTAAAATGTATGAGTAAGTAAAGTGTACAGGTAAGGTATTAGGTAAAAGCTGTGAGATGTGTGAGTGGAGTGTGTTTTAAACAATAAGAAGCTTCTGCACAGTCATATGGATTGGTTGTTCAGAAGGTGTGAGTTCCTGCAGTCACACAACTTCCAGTGTGGGAGCAGCTGGGGTCAGCCTCCTCCTGGCTTCCTCCCAAAGCCTGGCCAGGGCTCAGGGAGCAACCCAGGGAGTTCCCTTTGACCATGGACCTCCCAAAACAGCCTTGTCCAGTTTCTAAATACAGAAAGGTCAATCTGTTCTGTTAATGAGCAGATACCTAAATCCTAACACTAATGATCTTGTGTATTTTATGAAGAAGTGGATATAAATAGAACATTTTGTTGAAAGGTTCATCAAGAGCTGAGCTTTGTCTCAGGGCCTGTTGTTCAGGCCTTAGTACTTGACCATTACATATCCAGAGCAGTCCAAGTGCTTCTTTGCATCTCTACAGGTGTGGCCAAAGCCCCACATACACACACACACACACCAAATTTTCCCAGTGTACCAGTAGAAACACCAACAGATTTAATTTAATTTAATTCTATTCTTTAGTCAACAACTTATCCAATTAAGCAGTGTGCACTTGGACTGCTTTGTGTGGAAAGGTCAATGCAGTTCCTGGGCATCCTTAACTACAAAGCATGAAAACAACCAATTTTGGCACACAAAATGAAATGGAAAAAAATTAGGAGAAATGATACCATAGATTGGAAGGTATTTGCCTGCCTTTGAATGCAGTGCCCCAGAAGTCCATCACCCATTGAAATTAGGGAACACAACCAAGGTGGACAAGAGCACCAAGTATTAGATAAACTTGATGCCTTACAAGGCCTCCTAGAAACAGAGACTAGACAGGAGTAAGGGAATAAAGGTGGGTATTTATTTGAAAGGCCTTCAAAGGTGCCCCTGGGAGCCAGAGGCCACTGCCAAGATGGACCCCAAGGTGGACCCCAGGTCACAAGTTCTTCACACCTTTATAGGTTTGGTTCATTTGCATATCAGGGTTAATGCTCCAATTAAAGCTTCAGTTCTATGATGTAATTCCCTTCAGCTTGCCCCCCTTTAGAGGCCTTTGGTTTATACTTTTTGGGCCTAGGATGGTCTGGTGTCCTTGGAGAGCAGGCCTGGAGAAGCTTTGTTATGTTTAACCTAGCACGAGAGAGCAGAAGTGAACAGCTACAAGGAACTTCAGAGTCACACATTAGGCAGTACAGGATTCGAAAAATATAAAAGTGTCATTCTTGAAAACGGTTTCTCCAAGTCTCTTTTCCTCATCCCAAGCCTCTCTTCATCCTCAGTGGTCACTGCACTCACTCCAGGGTACTTGGCATGAAAAAGGAGCAAGTGGAGACTTCATGGCTTCCTTGGGATCTTTTCTCCTTTGACTGCCTCTGCTTTGGGCAGCAACCTGTGACTGGGAAATGCTCTCTGGGAATGCAGGGAAAACCAGAGCCCCTGAATGCAGCACAGATCCACCTGCAAGTGGAAGGAGTGTTACCTGTCCCCAGGATCTCCATGGGAATATTCCAACCACAGCTGCAGCATTTGCCAGTCAAGGTATGCAGAACACAGCCACATGAACAAAAACACCCCCTCGCCCCCTGCCCCAAGCAGGGATGCAGCAACACCACCTGGAAAGGGAGCAGAGCTTCCCAGCTCCTGTCCCAAATACTGACTGTGGGCAGAACCACAAACACAACAAAAAGTTACAGGTTGGAGAAATTAAGGTAGGAAAAACTCTGTGCTTCCCATTCCCTGCCCAGTGTACCCCAATTCCACGCTAGGAGTACACGTCACAGTCTTAACCGTACAAACTCCAAGACTTGATGTAATTCTTATCTATGAAGGAGCTTCCCAAAGCAATTATCTGTCCCAGCAGAGAGCAAAACCCTCTGCACTCAACCAGAACCAGGGGATAGAGGGTTTGAAAATGGTATGTGAGACCTCACCTCAGACATCTCCTGTCTGGGAAGCTCATGAGCATCAAACACAACTCAGTACAGGCTGAGGCTGGTTTGTTTGTTTGTTTTTGATCTTCTTGGTAGGGCTTTTTTTTTTTCTTAACTTGGGTAAAGGATATTTAATTTCCTGGCCAACAGGAGCTTTCCCTCCCCCCCCCCCCATCTCAGTTCTGTTGTGACATGTGATGGTTTTGCACTTGCAGCTTTGTGTACTGAGTCCAAGATTTGGTGCTTTTGTCCACCTCGTGTGTGTTTTCTACTCTAAATGGCTGTTTGAGCTCTAGGACACCGTGTTCAAAGGCAAGGAAGTATCTTCTTAACAGCTTAGAAATGAATCTGAATAGGAAGACACGTTTTGCAGATAAATCCCAAGTGGAACATGTGACAAAGATAATTTGTTGCAGCCACAGGGATGGATGGTCCCCATACAGCCAATGCCAGCCTTTGGACACCCAGAGACTGGGCATTGCCACCCTGGGTGTGGAAAGGTGGCAAAGCAGACACTTCTAATCAAGTTTTTCTTGTCTGTGTAAGTTTGATCTGATCAATATAATGTATTTTATTGTTTTAAATAATAGTGTATCCTCCAGAAAGGTTTCTAGCAGAGTCTGCCCTCTGAGCTGAAGGGCAAAATTCAATTGAAATGAAATTTTCCTAAGAAAAAGGTGCATTTGTAGAGATTACAAAGCTGAGTCTTCCTTGACAGGCCTGTCATTTTCCAGGGTAATTTCTAGCCCAGGGAACACTGATTTCAATGCACTGCCCACACCTGGGAATCAAGTACTGGTGTCATACAAGGAATGTTAACACAATATTCCCAGGTTGTGATGGAAACCTAGGTCATGAAGTTGGTTTTTTGAAGGCAAAAGCCAGTGAATCCATGGATCTCTGTGCTGGCCAGAAGTAACTTTTTTAGATGATTTTGCAGATAAGAGATCTAAAAAATGATTCAGCCTTTTCATTGTTTTTGCCCTGTTTCTCTAAGAAAAACCTGTGTTGTTTTTTCCATAACTCCATGAAGCAATACATCTGATGTGTTGGGGAAGAGGAGTCTGTTTTTCTAGTGGGACTGGTTCCTGCTTTTTTAATGGATCTGTTGGAATATTCATGACAAAAACATGTTTAGATGAGGAGGAGTCTGCTTGGGTTGTTGGCATGGGGATGGAGCAGCACAGGGAGAATCCAGGCTTTTGCTGGACTTCTCAGAATGGCACTGGCTGTTGGGATATCCCAGGCTGGAAGCACAGAGCATGAATCTTTGAAAGATCAGTACTGGAAGTAATGTCACTTGCTTGGGTAGGGGGCTTCCCTCAGTGTTCGGAGGGTGGGAGCAATGAGGGTGTTCACTGCCACGGTATCCCGCAGTGGTAGGGAGGAGAGAAGATCCAGCAGGCAGGCATTGTGCAGCAAGAGTCCTTTATTTAATTATTTTACAAACTCTTTTATAGACTTTTTTCTTCACAGTCTAATTGGTCAAAGGATCAGCCACCCCTTGGGGTGATTGGCTAAAATCCCTAAACCATCCATTGTCAAAATATTTTCCTACTGTACTATAAACAAAGCTTTGCAAGGTCGCAGGTGTTCATAGCTTATAGAACTCTGCTAATATCTTCTGTGAGAGAGAAAATATCTCACGGGACTGGAAAGAAGCAAGAGAAATTCTTGCTAGCAGTAATATTGTATCCACAGTTCACCCCTGGTCCGTGGCCATCTCTCTGCTTGGCATTGCTTGGAATAACAAAAAACAAAAGGAGAATCTCTTGCAAAGTTCTATAAATTCTTCCCAGCCTCTGATAAGGGCTTTGACATGCCATGGTGTCAAAGGAGCATTTAATTATGCATCCCTTCCTTTCCCGAATGCATTGGGATGTTTCCAGCCCAGTGGGAGGCTGCAGACCATACCTTAACCAGACTAGATTTGATTTTTCCATACAGCCTGGCTTTACAGCTTCATATTTCCATCTATATTTCTCTCCCTCTAAAGGACAGATGTAACTGCAGCCCAACCAGGAAATGTTAAAACAAAAATTATACCTTGCTCCCTGCAGAGGTTAAAGGATTCTCCCATCTGTTTCCCAGCCGAGGCTGTGGCAGGAGCCCATCCCTGGGTTTGGACACCTGTGGGTTGGTCTGGCTCCCTGAACCTCACAGCTGCAGAAACCTCTCATACAGTCTGCCTCCATTCAGCTGAGTAAATGCCTTCTGACTGTGCCGTGGAAACTGGTGAGGTGTGCGAGGTGGAATGTAAATGTACCCAGTGTAGCTGGTTATCCTAGAGGGAAACTTCAGGTGTGATCAGTGTCTGACGGAGCCACAGGGCTGTGGGACCAGCCTGTGTGTCTGTCTGCTCGAGGACACGTTTAACTGCCCATGTTCTTGTCTAAAGTATTTGTTTTTTAGGGAGCCCCGAAGGCTGGGAGATGGAAGCTTTGAAGTTGGTGTCACTCAGGGTTTGAAAACATCAATGTTGGTTTATTGTTCCATTGGGGATCTGCTGCATGTCAGGTGGAACTGTTCCCAGTCCAGTGGCTGTTCCCATCACAGGCAAAGGAAACCTGAAATCCACAGACATCTTTCAGCTTGCACCTTTCCTTTCTGTTGGGAACCAGACCTGGAGCCTGGGGCATTGCAACCCCTATTCCTGCTCAGGGGAATGCCAATTCCAAAGGTATGGTCTTATTTTGATTTTTCTGCACCATCTGTTTCTGTAAACTGGGCATTTTCTTTCCCACACCAGTAAAAGGCAGCTGGTCCCATTTTTGTTTGGATCTAGCATGGAAGTGGGATCTTTGCCTTGTGCTGAAGGGGCAGTGGGTAGAACATCTAGTAACAAGACAGGCTTGAAATTGTGTGGGAAATCCAAATCCCTACAAATCCATGGGGCCTGATGGGATTCATCCAAGAATCCTCAAAGAGCTGCTGATGTCATTGAAAAACCTCTCTCAATTTTTTGAGCAGTCTTGGGAATCCAGCGAGGTTCCAGCTGACTGGAAGTTGTTCCGATTTTCAAGAAGGGCAGGAAGGAGGACCCTGGAAACTACAGGCCTGTCAGTCTCACTTCAGGGCCTGGGAAAGTTATGGAGAAGGTGATTCTGGGAGGTATTGAAAAATACTTGGAGCACAATGCAGTCATCAGTCACAGCCAGCACAGCTTCATGAGGGGAAAGTCCTGCTTATCAAACCTGATTTCCTTTTATGACAAGGCAACCCATGGGAGCAGCCTGACCTTTAGTCCTGGGGGCAGTTCTGGGCACCACAACAAAATAAAGACATGAAACTATTAGAGAGTGTCCAAAAGAGGACAACGAAGATGGTGAAAGACCTTGAGGGGAAGATGTATGGGGAGCAGCTGAGGGTACTTGGTCTGTTGAGCCTGGAGGAGACTGAGGGGAGACCTCATGGCAGTTACAACTTCCTCTTGAGGGGAAGAGGGAGGGCAGACCCTGATCTCCTCTCTGTGGTGACCAGTGACAGGACCGAAGGGAATGGCCTGAAGTTGTGTCAGGGGAGATTTAGGTTGGATGATCAGGAAAAAATTCTTCACCCAGAGGGTGGTTGGGCACTGGAACTGGATCCTCAGGACAGTGGGCACAGCACCAGCTAGACACAATGAATATTTGCGTATTTGAACAATGCTCTGGGCCACGTGGTGTGACTCCCGGGGATGGTCCTGTGCAGGGCTGAGAGTTGGACTTGATCCTTGTGGATTCCTTCCAACTCAGCATATTCTCTGATTCTCCTGGATTCTTGTAGCCAATCTTAATAGAATCCTGGAATGGTTTGGTTTGGAAAAGACCTTAAAGTTCATCTTGTTCTACACCCCTACCGTAGGCAGGGGCACCTGCCACTAGACCAGGTTGCTCCAACCTCATCTTGAACACTTCCAGGGATGAGACAAGTGAGCTGTGGTTTGAGTATAAGGAATTTAGAATGGATAGAGAGGTGATTCATCATCTCTGATGACTGGAACTGCTGATGGATACCAGCCCCCATGGGATTGTGGCCCACCAGCAAGGTCCCTGTCAGCTCCCTGGTGTGATAATGCCAGCCATGGCACTTGTAGAGCTGAAAATCTCCAAAATGCTCAAAAATTTGACACAACAGATAGGGTTTTGCTCTGTGGTTGCTCTGAAGAGTCCCCAAAGCCCTGTGGCTCACTCAAGGTGAGATTACCTCCTCTGGGTAATCACTTCCAAACTCAGAAGCTCAGAGAAGCGATAACAACCTTCTTTGGGCTTTGCCACTCTCCTGGGGCTGCAAGAGTCCCCAGATCCCCAAATTACATAAAAACATCTTTGCTGATGGTGGTATATTTTTAAACCCACCTGCAGAACACCTTAATATCCACCTTGAAGAGCATGATGAGGGAAGCAGGCAGAGTGCAGAGATGTAGTGGAGGATTATCCTGCAGAACCATGAGCAAGGACAGCGCACGCTGAGCCACCCATCTCCTGTCGTTTTCTCTTGCAAAGCTTCGATTTTCATCTTAGCTCCTACCTGGAGGCTCCTGGGCTCTTCATACTCTGGGCTTAGCACCAAATCCAGGTGATCTGCAGCAGTGTGTGGTGAGGACACCCCCGTTGGAGCACTTGCTCTGAAGTCTTCTCCTCACTGACCACAAAGGTCTCCTGGATGAGGACTGGAAGCTCTCCTGTAAGGAACACTTAAGGATCTTACCGTTGCTGATATAAGGCATGTCCAAAAGGTGATTTTTTAAATTACTTTTTTTTCCCCAAAAGAAATATTTTCAGGAGGAGATTGCTCAGCTTTGGGTGTTGCATGTTTTTATTTGAAGACTCCAGGAACAGGGTAAAGAGCTGGGAAAATCTTTTACAGCCAAACCAGTGCATCCAGGAGGGAGGGGAGACTTCATAGTCAGGAAGTTTTGCGTGCCCCTTCTCTGGAAGCATTCAAGGCCACAATCTCGTCTAGTGGAAAGTGTCCCTGCCCTTGGGGTGGAATGGGATGGTCTTCAAGATCCCTTCCAGGATTCTATGGAGAAGACAGACAAAGCAGGAAGTTGGCAGATGCCAACCCAAGGATGAATAATTAAATCTGTGCTTTTACAGCTTTTATCAGGTTTCTCTTTGTTCCAGGATATGTTGGATGATTTCAAAGTCCCAAACTGAACACACATGTGGCGGTGCAGGTGGCTGCAGCCACCCTGACTCCTGAGGATGCAACCAACACCAAGCTGTGGTGGTCAGGCACTGAAGTTTAGCAACCCACTCTCTAGTTAGGGTGAGAACCCACAGTCCCCCAGTTCCACAGTTTACATATTTTTATATGACTGGTTTGTGTTTTCCCCTTCCTGTTTTATGTATAAGTTTGTTAATATTAATTGCTCTTAAGTTAATATGTATTAGTTCTAGAACGTTCCACGTTACTTGACACCCCCTTGGTTCCTTCCCTAAATCCCTCCTATGTGTTAATCTCATTGGTTCCCTTGCTCTCAACTCTGCTTCCTATCCCATATCCTATTGGCCGTATCCCTTATCCCCACCTTTCCTATCCCCACTATAAAATCCCTGGAAACCCTCAGATCCTTGGCTCTTCGTCCCTTTCACATGAATAAACCTTCTGTGTGGAATTCATACGAGGAGTCCCTTCTCTCTGCTTCTTTGCCTCCACCTGCGTGCCTTCACACCCTGCTCAGAGGCAGCTCCCTCGGGTGAGGAGCTCCCTCTTTCTGCCTTTTTCATGTGCCGCCGTAAATCAGTCGGAGTGCAGCTGGACCTCCGGGCTCTCTTTGAGCTCGAGCACAACCTGACACACACACGGGATTAAAGGTGGCACCAGGGTAAAGCTACTGAGTTGTGTAACCTAGCTCTTCTCCCTGCCTGTACTGTGACTTCTCCCCAGCTCTTTCTCATCGATCAATGCCTGAACGCTTGCTTTAGATCTTGTAGGATTGTGTCCAAGCAGATCCCACTGGAAAGAGGGTTTTCCACTTGGAAGAAATCTCCAGCGAGGAGGTCACTCAGTGAACGCACATGGAAGGAATGGCAGGAAGCAATTGCTCCCAAGCAACCGAGTTTGTCTTGGCAGGGTTCACTGAGGCACCAGCAGCTCAGGTTGCCGAGTTCCTGCTGTTCCTGCTCACCTACCTCGTCACCATCCTGGGGAACCTTGGGATGATTGCCTTGATCAGAGTCAGTCCTCTGCTCCACTCCCCCATGTATTATTTCCTGGGCAACCTGGCTTTTGTGAACCTCTGCACTTCCACCATCATCACCCCCAGGATGTTGGCTGGGGTTTTGTTGGGGAAGAATCGAATCACCTATGCCGGGTGCATGGCTCAGGTGTTCACTTTTGACCTGTTTGAGATGGTCGAGTGTGTCCTGCTGGCTGTGATGGCTTATGACCGATACGTGGCTGTTTGCCACCCCCTGCTCTACCCCCTGGTTATGTCCCCAGAGCGCTGCTCCCGGCTGGTGACCGGGTCCTACCTCCTGGGGCTGATCAATGGCGTGGGACAAACCATCAGCATGTCCAGCTTGTTCTTCTGCGGCTCCAGCGCCATCGATCTGTTCTTCTGTGACATTTCCCTGCTGATCTCGCTCTCCACCTCCAACACCACCCTCAGCCTCAACATCCAGAGGACTTCATCTTTGCTCGGTGTTTTCAGCATCCTGGTGGTCCTGGTGTCCTACATGGTCATCATCTTCACCGTCCTGAGCACCAGCTCTGCTGGAGGCAAGCGCCAAGCCCTCTCCACCTGTGCCTCCCACCTCACCACTGTCAGCACCTTCTATGGGTCACTGATTTTCATGTACTTAATCCCCAGGTCAGAAACCTCCAGGGGAGGAGATAAATGGGCTGCTGTGCTCTACACTGTGGTGACCCCTATGCTGAACCCCTTGATCTACGGCCTGAGGAACCAGGTGGTAAAGGAGGCTTGGACGAGACTCAGGAAAAGAAAATCAGCTTGGATATTTTAACTTTCTGGCCAGATACACTGGAGGTGTGGGTGATAGCCTGGGATTTTTGTGAACTATGTCAGGACATTTTCAGGGCCTCCTGCACTTTGATTTAGATTATATGCTGGCTGGTTCAGTATCAGCTGAGAATAACAATTTCACTCCAGTTTTGGCGTTTGGATGAGGCTTGGAGCAACCTGGTCTAGTGGAAGGTGTCCCTGCCCACAGCAGGGCGTTGGAACTGAATGAGCTTTGAGATCCCTTCCAACCCAAACCATTCCAGAATTCTGTGACATATTTGGTGTTAAATGTTTTGGTGCACAAGCACTGCATATGTGAAAAACACCCAAACCCTCCAGTTTGTGTTTTATCTCACCCTGTGCCAGGTCCATGGTGAAATCCAGAGTGATGCAGCTCTCCTAGAGACACGGAATAACGGGATGGAGGAGAAGCTGCTTGGTTGGGTTAAATCAAGGCAGGATCAAGGAAATTGCTAATTTATTGATGACATACAACTCAGGCACTCAGGGTCGATCAGCTGAATCTTTTGTTCCCAAAGCTTCCTGATAATTCCCTGGTTATTATTTAATCCAGCTGCCTGGATCAATCCCCCTGAACTATTCATGCTCCTGTTCCTCTTTTATCAGCTGTGCTGACCCCCCATGGCAGGGACCCCAGAGGTCCTCAACTCACACGTCCACAGATATGGAGACAATGTCCTCAAGTTGCCCCAAGGGAGGTTTAGGTTGGATATAGGGAAAATTTCTCCATGGAAATGATTGTCCAGCCCTGGATCAGGCTGCCCAGGGCAGTGGTGGTGATGCCTTAAGAGGCCTCCTAGAAACAGAGACTAGACAGGAGTAAGGGAATAAAGGTGGGTATTTATTTGAAAGGCCTTCAAAGGTGCCCCTGGGGAGCCAGAGGCCACTGCCAAGATGGACCCCAAGATGGACCCCAAGATGGACCCCAGGTCACGAGTTCTTCACACCTTTATAGGTTTGGTTCATTTGCATATCAGGGTTAATGCTCCAATTAAAGCTTCAGTTCTATGATGTAATTCCCCTCAGCTTGCCCCCCTTTAGAGGCCTTTGGTTTATACTTTTTGGGCCTAGGACGGTCTGGGTGTCCTTGGAGAGCAGGCCTGGAGAGGCTTTGTTATGTTTAACCTAGCACGAGAGAGCAGAAGTGAACAGCTACAAGGAACTTCAGAGTCACACACTGGGCAGTGCAGGACTTGAAAAATATAAAAGTTAAAACCTAAGGCATCAGTGGAGTCCCCATCCCTAGAGGGATTTAAAAGCTGTGGGGATGTGATACCTGGGGACATGGATTAGTGGTGGCCTTGGCACTGCTGTGGGAATGGGTGGACTTGATGATCCTAGAGGACTTTTCCCACCTAACCAATTCCATGATTCTGTGATCAGGACCATGAACTGGGACCTCCTTGTGTTACTCCTGCTGTTCTCCCACCCTTCTGATCCTCCCTGCCACCCTCAGGATGTTGTTTAATTTAGATGCAGAGAAGACAGTACATTTTTTCTTTAAATATGACTGAAGACTATTTTTAATCTTTAATCTTTCTTTTAATGTTTTATTTAAAACATAAACCCCCCATAATTATTAATTTAATAAAACATTGAGACATTTAAAACATAAGCCCCAGAGCAACTCTCCTTGCTCCAGGGCCTTACAACCATTGTTTGGCAATAAAATATTGAATATTTTAAATAATATTTGAAAAATATTCAATATTTGAATAATAGTTTGAGAAACCATTCAATGACTTTTGTCCATCTGGTCTTGCCTTGACCATCACCTGACCTTTAAACAGGAACATGAGCCCTTAGTGAATTAAACCCTGAGTCTGTGGCCATGGCATTGTCACTCTGCACGTTGTGGCTTCATGCTGGAGCTGCTGCTCTCAAAACTGAAAGGTTTTGGCTCATTTTGGAAGTGGGGATTGAGTAAAAGGGGGTGAACTGTGTCCAACTTCTGTGAGAACAGCATCTGACCATGAGAGGAGCGGGGACCACCAGATGGGGTTCGAGGAAAGAAATGGAACATCCAGCATTGATATTTGCTCCTGAGGGACAAACCCCCTTCATGTGTCATCCTGTGTCCCTGCCCATGGCATGGGGTGGAATGAGATGAGCTTTAATGGCCCTTCCAGCCCCAGCCATTCCAGGATTCTCTGGCCAATGCAGATGACCGCAGGTGAGTCTCCTGCAGCCATTTTGAAGCACACATTGCAAAATGGCTTTTCAAAATGAGCTTTCCTGGTCAAAAATGGGCAGATGGAAACCAGGACAACTTAGAAAAGGGAAAATGCTGAGTGTTGCCCATGGGGGAATAATTGTCCCAGACACTGGGACAGGCTGGAGAGCAGCTGAGGACATTGTGGTGGCCACCAAGATGGAGATGAGCCATCGATACCTCCTGAGTGCAAGGACATCCACCAGCAGCTGGAGAAAAGCATAGACAGCCACTCAAGTGACTTCCTGCAATGAACCTCTGACTGAGAGCTGGAGGAACAGCCTCTTTGGGGTGGGGAGGGGAGAAGAGAAATATAGAATTAGAGAAGAATTTAAAAATCTTTCAAATTCAAGCCTTTAGCAAAAATCCTTGTTTTGGTGTTTCCTCCTGACAACGTTGTGTTCACAAATGGCATCGCTCAGGCTCTGCAGGCATCAATCCGATGTCCTGTGGGGATCCCATCCCTAAAACTCCAGGGAGGAGCCTCGGGATGGCTCCCAGGGGCTCTGGGGAAGGCTCATTTCGTGTTCAGGTGCCTCAGAGACTCTGTGGTAATTGGTTGCGTGGGGATGGGGCTAAACTTAAATGTTCCGGCCACGTTAGAGGATGGAAACAGAAAAGTTCCTGGTTTTGGCCAGACTGATGGAGCGTGTGGACTTCAGCTCAAGGACTTGTGAGTATCTTATTAACCAGAGAGGCTGAAATTCTAAGTGGTTTTGAGACAATTTTTTGCTGGATGGGGAAAATTATCCTTCCCAAGTGTTTGTGGAAGCAGGAACTTGTCCATGAAGGTTTTTATGGAATATAATAAACAAATAACTCCAAGAAATCATGAAGGTCCTTCCTGGTGGCAAAACATTTACTCCAGCACATCTGAACCTTAATTCCTAACTCAAATTTTGGATGAATATTCCTCATATCAGCAGAATTGGGAGGCTCACTCTGGGCAAATTGACTGAAGGGTCTGTCTGAACCTAAAAGTCTTAAAGTCAGCTCATCCTCATCACCAGAAAATGTAAAAATAAATTGCAGCAGGAGAGTTCCTGCAGAGTTTTCCTTTCATGCCAATTAGCAATTGAAACACTTCTCCAAACCTTGGGCTGTCTCTCAATCCCTGAATCTCAATTTCTTACACCAGTTCTTTTTAATTCCTTGTGATGCCAGGAAATTAATTCTATATTCTGAAAGATAAATTTAAATATATATAATTACGTATAATATAGAAAATTAAATTATATGTACTAGGAAAATATTTATATGTATTAATTATATCTGTAGCTGCATGTATAATATATATATAAACCTCTATATTAACTTTTTTAATATATTAAAATGGTCATATATATAGTGGTAAATAAATCCTCAAGCTGCCATTTAATTTCCTGAAACTGTTTATTTAACTAATTGTGTTTATTTACCAGTGCAGGTCTTCTTAAGGAGCTGCTTCCAAAGTCATCCATTCCCAAGGGAAATTTCTTCCTCCAGGGGTGGGCAGTGACAAACCCCTTGGTGTTCCTGTGACAAACAGCAAGTTTTTTGGTCAAGTTTTGATGCTCTTTGTGAGGGCAAATTATTCCTGTCTTCCACACTAATATTGGAAGAAATCTGGGTTTATTTCTCCCTGGAAATTTTGGTCTAGGAGATAAAATCTGATCAAGCAGAAAGGGCCCGAGATGTGAGCAAACAGGTGAGCTTTACCCAAAATAAGGCTGCAAGGAGTTGATCTGTTGCAAGGAGAGGGCTTGAGGTGGGAGCCTCTTCTCATGACAAATAATTATCCAAGCTCAGGGTCTCTGAGGTGAAACCCAGGAATTTATCGTGGAATCCATGGTTTGGGTTGGAAGGGACCTTATGGATCCTCCAGTGATGTTCCACGGGCAGGGACACCTTGTGCTAGCCCAGGTTGTTCCAAGCCCTGTCCAACCTGGCCCTGAAGATCAATCATTTCATAGCAGCACTACCTGGATTATTTCCCAGTTTACATATATTTCTTTCTATTTATTTGAACTGTATATCAGCATCTTACTCCCCCCAGTTCCTCATGGCACTACAACATTTTTGGGGCCTCCAGGGTTTAAAAACCCTTTTCTTTCTCCACTTCACACTTCTCAAAGGAATGACACAAGCATCACCATATTTAAAGGGTTTTTTAATACACTAAATTTCCAGTTTGAACCTGAATTTCAGAGTTTCACAGGAAGGAGGGAAGAATTTTATTTTATTTTCGTATGTTCTGACTCTTCAAAAAAAAATTTTAAAGATGTCCTGACCTGTCACTGGTGCTTTGTCTCCTTTGGATCTTCTAAACCAATGAGGCTTGGGGTTGTTTTTTGGGTGGTTTTTACTGTTTTCAGTTTGGTTTTCAAATGAGTAATGATTTCTAAAGTCAGGATAAATTACTGTAGTTAATGCTTTGAATCTGATGAGTAACAACCCCCTTAATGTCTTCAGGAGGTGGAATAAACCTTCCAATGTGCAAAGTGATTTATCAAACCCCATCAGTGGCTAAAGCAGACTAAAACCATTAGAAACAAACCCAGCAGTGAACTTTGGCTGCTTTAAAATGTATTTCGAACCAAACAGTAAATCCCACACTTCCTGCATCTCCAGGTTATGTTTGCTGATAAAAATAAAGGCATTTTTAACGTGTTTGTGCAGAAAACAGGAATGTGCTGACCCTGCATCTCCGTTTTCTTATAGCACCTGCGTTAGGATGGCAGCCAAAGGGAATGGAACCTCCAGTGCTCACTTTGTCCTCTTGGGATTCTCCCAACAGGGCAATGTCCAGGTTGTTCTCTTCGTGGTCTTCCTGGTGATCTACGTGATCACCCTGCTGGGGAATGTGGGGCTGCTGGTGTTGATCCAGCTGGTTGCCCAGCTCCACACCCCCATGTACTTCTTCCTGAGCAGCCTGTCCTTCCTGGACCTCTGTTATTCCTCCTGCATCACTCCCAGGCTGCTCTGGGATCTCCTGGATGAGGAGAAGGTCATTTCTCATGCCGCATGCCTCACGCAGTTCTATTTCTACGTGGCCTTCGCCACCACTGAGTGCTACCTCCTGGCTGCCATGGCCTATGACCGCTACGTGGCCATCTGCAGCCCCCTGCTCTACTCCCTCTCCATGTCCCGAGGGCTCTGTGTGCTTCTGGTGGCCAGCTCATGCCTGGCAGGGGTCACAAATGCCACCGTCCACACGGGCCTGGCCCTTGGGCTGAGCTTCTGTGGCCCCAATGTCATCGACCACTTCTACTGCGAGGGGCCCCCGCTCTTCGCTCTCTCCTGCACGGACCCCGCGCCTAACGAGCTGGGGATGTTTGTCATGGTAGGCTTCAACCTGGCTGCCACCATGCTGGCCATCCTGCTCTCCTACGCCTTCATCCTGGCCGCCATCCTGGGCCCGCGCTCGGCCGCGGGGAAGCGAAAAGCCTTCTCCACCTGCGCGTCCCACCTGGCTGTCGTGGTGCTCTCCTACGGCTCCTTCATGGCCATGTACTCCCGGCGCAGCTCCAGGAGCTCCCGGCTGCAGGACAAGGTGGCCTCGGTGTTCTACACCGTGGTCACCCCCATGCTGAACCCCTTCATCTACGGCCTGAGGAACCAGGAGGTGAAGGCTGGGCTCTGGAGACTGATAGGGGAGGAAAGGTTCTGCTGAGAAATAGTATTTCCTTTTTTATTTGTCTTTGCTGCCTGATACTATTTGAATTTCAGGAATTTAAGCCCTTCTTGATCACTTGTAGAGCTTGAGGACCAGGGATTCTTCATCTGTTCTGACTACAGCTGCTGCGACCATTTCCTTCTTTTAGGATGTAAAAAAAGAGAAACTTTTCTCTTTTCTCTCACAACCCTGATTGTGACTCCCTCTGTATTTGACTCTCTGGGTTTTTAGACACATCCCTGATAATGTAAAAATAAAATGCAGCAGGAGAGTTTCTAAAGTGTTCTCCCTTCTTCCCAATTAGCAGTTGCAGCACTTCTCCACATCCTGAGCTGTCTCCCAGTCCCTGAATCTCTATTTCTTACTGTAAGAACTGGTGTTCTTTTTATTTCCCTGTGATGCCAAGAAGCCAATTATATATTTCAAGAGATAAATTTATATCTATTTAAAATCATATATATTTTAAGAAAAAAAAATATAAGGACATTTTATAAACGAATTTTCTTTATATACATAAAGAAATTTATATATTAAGGTCTTTATACACATAATTTTATATATATATATATATATATATATGTATGTATATAAAGAAGTGGGACATAAACCCTCAAGCTTCCATTTAACTTCCTGAAACTATGGTGCTTATTTACCAGTGCAAGTCTCCTCCTGAAGGAGCTGCTTCCACGGTCATTAGTTTCTAAGGGAAATTTCCTGTGTGCCACCACAGGGTGGGCAGTGACCAAACTCAAGGCCCAAGCTTGCTCAAGGGGCAGAGAGCCATCATCTGGCAGCTCCTAAGGATTCTGGTGGAATTACCCACCACTGCTCCCTATCCTGGCATTTTGATCATATTTTGGCTTTATTATTAAAGAGGTTTTGCTTAGTTTTGGGCAGTTGTGTGATTTCCCCTCCAAAATAAATCATGAGACACAGAGGAAGGACGAACAAACTGTGGAGAGTACAGTGAAACTGAGCACAGAAGGAGAGGCAGGAATGCTGACCAGGAGCAGATATGGGGTAGAAACAGGTACAGAATCCCATAATCATTTAGGTTGGGAAAGCCTTCTAAGATCATGGAGTCCAGCTGTTAACTCAGCACTAACCTGTGTCTGAGCTCAGCCTGTAGAGGTGACACCTGAGAGCCCCTTCCAGTGCCTAAGGAGGCTCCAGGAGAGCTGCAGAGGGACCCTGGGCAAGGGCCTGGGGTGGCTGGACAAGGAGGAATGGCTTTACACTGACAGAACATTTAGATGGGATATTGGGAAGAAATTGTTCCCTGTGAAGGTGGGGAGGCCCTGGCACAGGATTCCCAGAGAAGCTGGGGCTGCCCCTGGATCCCTGGGCATGTCCAAGGCCAGGCTGGATGGGGCTTGGAGCAACCTGGGATAGTGGAAGGTGTCCCTGCCCATGGCAGGGGATGGCACTGGATGAGCTTTAATGTCCCTTAACACAATCCCATGGCAACACATTGACCCTCCAGCTTTTTTGGCTCCAGGGCCTGGATCTGGCAAACAAAGCAGCTGGAGAAGTTCACTTTGTCTTTAACAAGGAAGAAAGTTTCTTCCTTGTTTTTCTTTGTTAATTAGTCTCTCACGGCTTGTTAAGAAGAATGAAAAAAATTGTTGTTGAAAAGCCCTCTGAGAAGCTCCATGATGATGATTAGGAAACTTTCTTGGCAAAGCCCAGAAGATCTTGTTAAGCTGATGATTCCCTGAAGGGTGGTTGGTCCCCAAGGATCTCTTCTTGCCCTGGGAATGGGAGCAGCATCACTTGTGGTGGAAATAGCTGTGACCACTTGTATGGTGGGACTCTGGTGCTCAGACCTGCTGGTGGGCTTTCTTAATTCTTCATTAAAACCTGAAAATCTTGAACTGAAGGAGAGTGGGTTTACACTGGGTAAAGGAAAGAAATCCTTCCCCATGAGGGTGGTGTGGCCCTGGCACAGGTTTCCCAGAGAAGCTGTGGCTGCCCCATCCTTAGAAGTGTTGAAGGCCAGGTTGGACAGGGCTTGGTCCAGTGGAAGGTGTCCCTACCATGGCAGGGGGTGAATGGCATGAGCTTTACAGTCCCTTCCCACCCAACTTTGATATCAGAAGTCTCTGTCTTGCCAAGCCCTTTATCATCTAATTATATCGATTCCAACTTCTTCATCCAGCTCCAGATCCACCTTTCCCAGGTGGAAGCCACTTTCCCCCAGACCTAAAACACCTCTTCTCCTGCTGTTTTTTTCCAGAGAAGGGAGGACACTGTACACCATCCATTCACTTTTGAAATGGAACTTAATTCTCATAGAGCTCCTCAGAACACAGCATCTACACAACACAACGCCAAAGAGAAAATTTTCCTGCTTCCCCCTTTCCCTGCCTCAGCCAAGGCCTATCTCCCTGTGGAGTCAGAGCTCATCCCACCCCTCAAAGGTGTCAACGGGTGAGGGACAACCAAAATCAGGTGTGTGGAGAAGAGGAGGAAGATGGGGAAGTGTCTGCTGACCTTATCCAGGCCACCCAAATTGTGAAAGGAAGTTGCAGGATTGCAACTCAGTTTGCCCTCAGAAATGATAAATATCCTGTGGAATTCGTTGGGATGAGCAGAAATTAGGATGTTTTTGCCATTAAAAGTGCATGCCAGGAAAAGGTGAAGGATTGCTGCTCTCCCCCCAATGTTGTGGCCATTCCTGTACCTTCCTTATTGAGCCATGATTTGGAGAACTGTTGTTTTTGGCTTTTTTATGGCCTTTTCCAAACCCAGACAGCTCCCAGCTATCCATAGATCAGGTGTTAAGGATTCTTTCTCCTATGAAAACCAGACACGTGCTTAAATTTTGAGTGAAACACACTTGTTAGGTTTTCATGGTGTGTTTTGGCACTTGGACGCTTGCATTCCCCTTGATATTCCAAGGTGTATCTTGAGATCCTGACTTGCATCAGCTTCTTATCCTTCTAAGTCTGGCAAAAATGCACTTTTTAAGCCTTTTATCTTATTTTTTTACCAATCAAATTAAAAAATAATCTTCCTCGTCCCAAATGCTCCCTCCCACCCCAGAAGCTCAACTCTAATAAATAACTCACAGGTAATAATGAGGAATTTTATTGGAGTTTAGGGATAAGGACAATAAACTTGCAAGAAAAATACATACTACTCAGTGCAAAATAAGTTATAAACCAATAAAACTATGATTTGTTCTTCCTGAGAGAAAGAGAGGTTTAATTGGAATAATAGCCTGGAATAATTTGGAGTGATTTCTTTCGACAGGCTGGTGGCTGCAAAGGGAATTCAGGTTTGAGGCTCCCACTCCTGGTTTCCTCCCAAGGAATATGTGACTGTGAGGTCTATTTCTCCAGGATAAATACTGTAATTGAGTTTTGTGAGGAATTGTGGAAGAATCTATATAAAATTGTTAGGATCAGGGAAAAATCTGGTTATTTTTATGGATCATCTCTTACTTTAGAGGAATGGTTTGCTTCCACAAGGGCATGGGGTGGCAGGACAACATGGAATGGCTTTAAGCTGAGACTAGGTTTAGATGGGATTCTGGGAAGAAATCCTTCCCTGTGAGGGTGGGCAGGCCCTGGCACAGGTTTCCCAGAGAAGCTGTGGCTGCCCCATCCCTGGAAAAGTTCCAGGCCAGGTTGGATGGGGTTTCGAGCAGCCTGGTCTAGTGGAAGGTGTCCCTGGCCATGGTGTGTAGGACCAGATGATCTTTAATGTCCCTTCCAACCCAAAGCATTCCAGGACTCCCTGATGCCATGAGTGGCATCTCTCTGATGCCGGCAGTGGTTTAACATCCTCCTCCTGCACTTCCCCAGCGCTGCCTTCACCTCCTTGTTCCTCAGGCTGTAGATGAAAGGGTTGAGCATGGGGCTGACCACGGTGTAGAAGACAGAGGCCACCTTGTCCCGGCTGCCGTGCCGGGACGCCGGCTGCAGGTACATGAAGAACAGAGCCCCATAGAACACGGACACGGACACCAGGTGGGAGGTGCAGGTGTGGAAGGCTCTGGCCCTGCTGGGTGCCAAGCGCATGCCCAGGATGGTGCGGAGGATGCGGCCGTAGCAGAGCAGGATGACCAGGCTGGTGCCCAGCCCGTTGGCGGTGGCCAGGGCGAAGATGGCGGCCTCGCTGGCGCGGGTGTCGGAGCACACCAGCCTCAGCACAGGGCTGGCGTCGCAGAAGAAGTGGTCGACCTGGCGGGGCCCACAGAAGGAGCCCCCAAATGTGCAGCTGGTGTAGATGAGGGCACTGAGGGAGGCCACGAGGTAGGACCAGGCCACCAGCTGCCAGCAGGCCCAAGGGGACACGACTGTGACGTAAAGCAGGGGGTGGCAGATGGCCACGTGCCGGTCGTAGGCCATGGTGGCCAGGAGGTGACACTCGGCCGTGGCAAAGAGAGCAAAGAGGTGGAATTGTGTCACGCAGCCGGCCCAGGAAATGGTTTTATTCCCAAATAACAGGTCTGTGAGCATTTTGGGGGAGATGATGGTGGAATAGCAGACGTCAGCCAGGGAAAAATGGGCAAGGAAGAAGTACATGGGGGTGTGGAGGCTGGGAGCCACCCAAACCAAGACCATCAACCCCACGTTCCCCACCAAAGTGATGATGTAAATCAACAGAAAGAGCCCAAAAAGAGGGGCCCGTGCCCACGGAGTGTCTGTAATTCCCAGGAGGATGAATTTGGGCTGCGTGTGGTTTCCTCCCATGGCCGGGTGCTACCTGCTGAGGCAAAGGGAAGAAATCCATCAAAATGGTAAACCCCAGAGTTTAGCTTTTGGGCCATGTTTAACTCCGACCAATCACCATTTAAATTGCCATACTTTGGTATTTTCCATGTCTTTTCCAAACATAAATTCTATAGTTTTTTACTTATCAGCTGAGGTGCTTGGGAAAGTACACGGAGCTTGAAGTAACACGAATGGCAAGTTTGTTTTTCCATGCCTGGATGTGTAAAATGATGGATTTACTCTGGCACATATTAATTCAGAATGAAGAAAAGAATCAAATAGTTATTCCCTTATGGTTTGAAAGAAATTTGTTTCAGACGACAGCTTGGAGGAATCTCATTGGAGATAACATAAACCTGGAGTGGGAGAAAGTCCCAGTGCCAGTGAAATCCCAGATTACACCACATTAAAAACATTTTTCCTTGGCTTTTAATTATTAATCCAGTCCATCAAACTGTATCATTCCCACTGGATAAAATTCACATGGATAAATTCATGTTTTATACCTTTCTGAGCTCCAGCAGGCTGAAACATCCAAAAACCGTGGGAATGAAGATAAAACTTACTTGGAATGGGAGTAGATTTTAAAACAATCCAGTTCCAAAGGCTGATTTGTTAGCAACTGTATTCTGCTGACAGTTCTTTATAACTAAAAAAGACTCATCCTTAACACTTCCATAAATCCATTTATCTTGCTTTAGCTGCCTAAGGAAAATAAAAACCAATTTGCACAAGCCATTACTCCCATTTATTATAAAAAGTCCTACTTTTGGGAGGCTGTTTTCCAACACAGCCCCCCAAAAAAGAGGATATGAGGACATGAAGAAGGAAGTCAACTTCTTTCTCTTGGATTTACAGCTCTTCCTGTGCCCTCGCTGCAGTGGTGGGAGCCAAGGGTTTATCCCAAAAGCAGCAGAGAACATCCAGGCTGATGTGGAGAGGGATGGGCTCCTTCCCTGACTCCTACAGCTGAGCCTGTGGGTGACAGGGCTGTAAATATGTTCCCTCTGCTCTCCTGGGATAAAACTCTCAGGGCTCCTCATGGCAGAGCAAATAAACAAAGAAAAGAGCAAAAAAAAAAGGGATAGAATGGAATCCTGAAACTTATTGTGCTTCAGGGATCTCAAATCCATCCTGTGGATGAGCCACCACGTCACATGGACACACGGCACCAGCGATGCCCGGCTGGTCAGAGGCTCCCCAGGGGTCACACAAAGCACCTCTGGCTCTGGAGCTGCTGATGTCCCTCTGTGGACACCAGACAGCCCAGTTTTCCTTCAAGGATGGGATTATCCACGTTGAAGTACTTGCAGCCTGCATGTTCAGGTGGCTCTGAGCACTTTCAGACAGGGATTAGTTGTCTCAGAGTGAACTAATTTGCATTAATCACCCCATCTGGGGGCTCCATCCACACCCTTGACCTACAAACTCTATTTAAGCTCAGCCCAAAGAGGTTATTTCCCCTCTGGAGTTATACTGGAGAAGTCCTGGTTTCCAGTTTCACAAACATGTGCACATCTCTGGATTCCTTTAATCTGCACCTTGCCTTGATCACAGATCCAACCCTGACCAGGGATTGACTTTGTTTTCGGATGCTTCAGCCTGCTGGAGCTCATAAAGGTGTAAAGCACAAGTTTATCAATGTGAATTTTATCCAGCAGGAATGATACATAATAGAACAGTTCGAAAGATTGGATTCATAATTAAAATAAACAACTGAGGAATAAAAAACCATAGCATTTAGGTCAACCTTGGACCTGCCTCATCATCACCAGCTCACCTGGTGGTTTGGAGTCTTGGCTCAGAGAACATCAGGAGGCTTGGAATAAATTAGGTTCTGATTTATAAAGCAGGATGGAAGGTGGAAAAACAGGTTTTTGGGGAAGTCAGTGGTGATTTGGTGTAATACAGTCCTGGAGAGAGACAAAATAAGTCTGATTTGGGGCAATGCCAGAGAAATGGAGCAGAAATGGCCATGAAAGCAAAAATTGCCATTTTTCTTGGAACATGCACAAAGGCAGAGGAAGGATTTAGTGATAAACTGTTCAAAGGTTTATACTTAATTACTTGATAATTATTTACCTTTTTTTACAAGTTGGTTTACCTTCTTGGTTGTTCTTTTCTAAGTATCAGAAGTTTCTCATGGAAATAACTGTATTTAATGGTTTTATTTATTATTTTGAGAAAAGAGGGGGTGTTTGAAGTTGTGCCTGGAAGATTGGTAATAAAACAGGGACTGATGGGTATAGGTGGTGAAATTTTGGTGTAGAAACTCACCAAATTCCAACACTGATGTTAAAATATTGTTGTTTGCAGAGCTACACCCAACCAAAACATCAGCTTTTGGATGATCTTTAAGGCCCCTTCCAACCCAAACCATTCCAGGATTCTATGTGACCCTGCATGGATCTCCTTTGGACATGGCACATCCTCTTCTAGGCTACCTGGAGTCTCTTGATCCCTCTAATTCCACCTCAGATAACATAGGATGTTCTTAATGTTGTTGATAGCTGATAGAGAAATCCCATCTGTGGATCCAGACTGTACTTTGTGGGTGGCTGGGATATTCCTAGGAATACCTGGAGTAGTAGAAGAAGGTTTAATGGACTCTGGATCTGATGGGTGGGTCCTGTACAGACCTCCTGGTGCTAAACCAGGAGTAGCCTGGAAGCCTTTTGGGTTCATTCATTACCTGGAGGCTTGGATCAGCCCTCACCTCCTGTAATCCCAGCCAGCTGCTCCAGGGATCCAGCCAGAGGTACTTAGGACACCCTAAGGTGTTTGCAATGGATACCAGGAATAAACCCACCTACTGACCCTGAAGTAAAGTTATGTATAAATATCATACCATATCAATATATTAATATAAATACATTAAATAATATTTCTATTAAAGGATGTTTTGCTGATGGAAAGGGTTCCTCAAGGAACTGTCTGATCCCAATGCTCCTCTGGTGAGGTAAGAATTGGATTTTTATCTTTAATCCTTTTATGCTGATTTGTTGTGTTATCAGGGGCAGGGAATTCTGTCTGGCTCTTTTTCCCCCTCCCTCATGCCAGGGCTCTCACCCATACCTTGTTTTCAGCTGGAAATGAAGTGGGATTCATGGAGGTTTGTGGGGGAGAAGAAAATCCAGTAACATGTGGGTGTTGGTGCACACATTTAACCCAAGAATGCATTTTATATGTAAATATCTAAAAATTGCTATTGGATTTTAATATATATTTATAATTTTGGATCAGAAAAGACACCTAGGAGATCTCTGGCCCTAGGATGGCAAGTTATACATTTATATCCATATATATTTATGGATATGTGGCTTGGAGCACCCTGGTCTAGGGGAAGGTGTCCCTGCCCATGGCAGCAGGGTGGAACTGGATGATCCTTTAGGTCCCTCCCATCCCAAACCATTCCAGGATTCTATGAAAGGTCTCAGGATCCCCCGTATAAAGTTGATGCGGTTTTAACGAATGAGACATTCCAGACTTCCATGATTTCTGGGCTGGATCAGGGAGCCATGAAAAGCCCTTCCTAGGAAAGATGGAAGGACAACATCTAAATGAATTAATTTTCAGTTTTAATGCAGTTTGAAGATAGAGAGATATTGCCCATAAGCCAAGTCAATGAATTAATTAATAAATCACTCCCTATTTGAAAGCAGGATAAATTTCCAGGCTCAATTGAAACAGTCACCTTTGTCCTTTCCTTTTTCCACCCCCAATTTCTGCCTTTCAAAGCCTTCAACAAAGCTACAATTAGTTTTCCACTTTATGCCCCTGGTGGTTTGTTAAAAACAAAGTCAGGAATATTATCAGGGGAGTTTGTATCCGGAGATTTGCACTTTGGCAGTGGGGAGAAGGGACTGAAAAATAACAAAACAAGGCAAGAAAAAAACCTGAACAACCTGAAATAAAAAAACTGAGAGTGATAATTATTTTAAAGTTCCCTTTTTTAGTCAAGAAGTAACTCCTGACAGAAATTACATCTCCCTCATTTCTCCATATTCTGGGTGAAAACTTGGTGCTGGCAAGGATGACAAATCAACCTGCTTTTTTTTTTTTTTTTTGTCAAAAAAACCCTTTCTTTGTGAAAAGTTGTGTTTCATCTGCTTCTGAATGAAATTAATTCCTGTTTTCACACAAACAACTTGTTTTTGCTCCTTTAGTGCACCGTGGTGCTCCATTGTCAATCCCAAGGGATGTTAAAGAGCCATAAAAGTCCTTTTAAGGTATGAAATGGAGAACTGGAAGGGGGAAAAAGGTTAAAAAATATCCATCAGCATTTCCTGTATGTCACCACCATCTATTGGACATTGCTGGGAACATCATCTCCTTTTTATTCTACATAAACCCTCCTTTTTTCCTGATGTTCCCATAAGCCTTGGGTAGCAAAGTGCCCTGTTCTTGCTCAGGAAACTGAGAAACAGGCAGTAAATAAAACAATGGCCTCATGTGGCTGATCCCACCTGGATATTTTGTTTTCCAAGCATCAGCTCCCGAGCCTGTTGAAAACATTGGATGTTTGAAGTTCTCCTAACATTTGGAAATGATGCTTTAAACTGCACTTTATTTTTCTCTTAGGATAATTTTCAGCTGATGCTTAAGGTTGTCTGAATCCTTCAGGTGGGGTTAGATGGGGTATTAGGAAGAAATTCTTCCCTGAAGGGGTGGTGAGGCCCTGGAATGGATTTCCCAGAGAAGCTGGGGCTGCCCCTGGATCCCTGGCAGTGTCCAAGGCCAGGCTGGACGGGGCTTGGAGCAGCCTGGGCTGGTGGAAGGTGTCCCTGCCCATGGCAGGGGTTGGAATGAGATGATCCATAAGGTCCCTTCTGACCCAAACCCTTCCATAGTACAGATATTGTCATAAACTCCCCCTGGGGGTAGTTTTAGGATGTATTAAACAATTAAAGGCAATATTTTTGAACTGTTGTTGTTCAAATAACACCTTCTGCTGCCGCTAATTTTTAAATCTTCATATCTTGACTTGGCAGCGGAGGAGCCCAGGACCCCTCAGGGCTTGGCTGCCCCTCGCTTGGTCTGACAGCTCCCTGGAGGGTAAGATGTTATTCCCTGACTTGTTTTGGCTCTGTGAATCCTCCACAGGGCAAAGCTCTGGAAACACAGGTGTTATGTGGGAGAAGCCCTGGTGTATCTCTCCAGCTGGAGCTGGGAGCAGCTGGAAGTATAAAAACTGCTTCAAAGGGACCTGGGAGCAAAGAGGAGCAAAACTCCACTTTCAGGTAGGTTTAGATGGAATATTGGGAATAAATCCTTCCCTGGGTGGGTGGTGAGGTGGTTTCCCAGAGAAGCTGTGGCTGCCCCATCCCTGGAAGTGTTTAAGGCCAGGTTGGATGGGGTGATCTCGGTGAATCCTAGGGCAGCTCGTTGGAAGCTCTTCTACTGCTGTGCCCTAAGATTTTATGGAAATTGGGTGCCACAATGGAGATCCTCACCACAGGAGGACAAGGATGAGCACTCCATTAGTTATTCCACACCAACCACCTGCCTCTCAGCAGGAATAAAATATAACCCATGGGTTTTAATTGAATTTATTTCCATTCCAGGTCTCCGATCCATCACACAAAGTAACGTTGGTTGGTTGAGTAAGGAAAAGCGAGGCTGGATTTTAGTTAAGCAAGAAATTGAGGTAAATTCTCTGATGGCAGCAGATTCAGCCCCAAAAATGTTTGGTTTTCCTTATTTTTAACACCTCTGGCTCTGCCTCGGGCATCTCCACATGGGTGGTGAAAAGCAGCTCTAAATCCTCGTTAATAACTCCAGGAGACCACAGAACACCTGAAAGGAGATGTTGGGTTCTGGAGGTGAAACTCAGCCCTCCAACCAAGGCTCATGCAATAATGAGGATTTCCAGGTTTAGATCTGTTTGTCAGGAGCCAGCAGTGCCTACTCTTGGTTTACTCTCTGGTGTAACTCCATCAAGCCATAATTATCCAGGAGAAAAAACCATGTTTATTTATTCTGTCGCAGTGTGGGATTTTACGAGCTGCTGATCTCTTCCTGGTGAACAGCAAGATGGAACATGAATTTATCTTTTACCTCCAAATTAAGCATCACATCTAAAGCAAAGTGAGGTAAGGCAAACGCCGGCTCTTATTTCTACAGCCAGGAAAAAATATACTAAGGGAAGTCCCTTTTTCCAATGCTTTCACCTAGAAAATCTCTTCCTGGGACATGGGGAGCAGGTATTTATTCCTCAAGTGCTCAGACTGAGTAGGGAATGGTCAAAAGATGAGAAATAATTTTATTTTCCCAGCAATTATCAGGAAAATCATGGAATTCCATGTGTAAGTGGACAGAGGAGAACTAGGAGGAAGCCTTGCAACTTATTTCTGAATTATTTTGATATCGTATTTCCCTTCTTAATGCCTTAAATGTGCCCGTGCTTCCAAATACATTGGCTGAACAGGGATACTGGTGCCAGGAACTTGTGGTTTTTCTCTTTCAAGGAGAATTCACCTTTTCTTGACTGAAGGCTTTGTAACTGCTTGACCAAAACTGACATTCTTATCATTATCGATGGATTTATTTGCATGAAACCTTTCAATCTAAAGGCAGAAAGCAGCTGAACTGCATATATAAAATGTTCAGTATGGTTGGAGAAAATGAGACGTTTGCATCTGAATTTATTCTCCTGGGCTTCACCACCCGGGCAGACCTGCAGGTGATGTTTTTTGTCCTGTTCCTTGCCATCTACATGGTCACTCTCCTAGGAAATCTGGGAGCCATTGTATTGATCCGTATGGACCCGCACCTTCACACCCCCATGTACTTCTTCCTGAGCCACTTGTGCCTCCTGGACATCTGCTACTCCTCTACCATCATCCCCCAGAGCCTGAGGGATTTTTTGGCAGAGAAGAAGGTGATTTCCTTTGTGAGATGCGTCACCCAGCTCTTCTCCTTTGCCACCTGGGCCACCACCGAGTGCTACGTGCTGGCCGCCATGGCCTATGACCGCTACGTGGCCATCTGCAGGCCCCTGCTCTACTCCGTGCTCACATCCCGGAGGATTTGCATTGGGATGTTGGCTGGGGCCTACCTGGCTGGAGTGATCAGCTCCACCCTCCACACGGTTTCCATATTCCACTCCCGGTTCTGCCGCTCCCGGGCCATCGACCACTTCTTTTGTGACGGGCCCCCGCTGCTGGCCCTGTCCTGCTCTGACACCCGCGCCAGCGAGGTCGTGGTGGCCGTCGTGGTGGGGTTCAACACGCTGAGCACCGTGGCCTTCATCCTGGTGTCCTACTCATCCATCCTCGGCGCCGTCCTGCGGATCCGCTCGGCGGCCGGGCGGCGCAAGGCCTTGTCCACCTGCGCCTCCCACCTGGCCTCCGTCGCTCTGTACTACAGCAGCTCCATCCTCATGTACCTGCGCCCCGTCTCCAGCCACTCCTTGCAGCAGGACAAGGTCATCTCCCTGCTGTATTCCGTCGCTGTGCCCATGCTGAACCCGTTTGTTTACAGCCTCAGGAACGCGGACTTGAGGAACGCCGTGAGGAAAGCAAAAAGTAGGATCCTCACTGCCTGGTCCAGCTGTGGCTCCCGGTTAGCTGAAAAGAGAGGATGACCCCGCTGCGGTGAGGGGTGTTCGATTTTGGACCCTCCAGAAGAGGGGTTGGATATCAGACCCTCGGATTCCAGGGTCTGGACTCATCTTCCAAGCTATTGGTGCCATGATCTCCCTGCAGCAGCACCGCGGGGAAGGGATGAGACATCTCATGGCGTTGTCCGGAGTGCAGGAATGGAGGGAGAGTGTGGCAGAGCAGAGCCTGAGTAGGAGTTGAGGCACCATCCTCAGGGACACTCCCTGTACTGTAGGACAGGAGCTGGGGAGACTCCAACCCTTTGGGGTGCTGCCCTGCTCTCCCTTGATTTTTCCCTCTTTTTTGGGGGGATGTCCATGTGGAAAGAGCTTTGTGGAAGCACCGAGCTGCTGGCAGGGCACTTGGACTCGTTTTGTGCCTTCTCTGGGGGAGAGGAAAAAGGGAGATGGGGGAGTCCAGAGGGTGATGGTGTCATTTGGGGCACCCCAATGTCTGTGGGGTGAGAGATGAGGGGGGTCAGGTGGGGTTCCCCAAAACCAGGGAGATTATAGCCCAAAAAAATGCCTGAAAATTCTTGAGGGGTTTGTGTGTAAAATACTTAAAACTGCGAAGATTCTAATTTTCTATGTATTTAGAAATAATATTAATTCATATATAAATTGATTTAAAAATAACCCCCCGTATCTGCTGTATTATAGGCAGGAAATGGAATATGGATCTGTAGGGTTTGAAAATACAAATAAAACGTTTGTGTTTATAAATGAAACAGCAAAGGGCTTGAAAACATAAGACAATATGATCTGTGTGAAGGAAATAGAAACAGCTCTGTGTGTTCGGAATTTTCCTGTCGCTGTAACACCCGAAATCTGGGATCTGGGATGGGATTGGAATCGGGGTTTTATTGGCACCCCTCAAAACGCTACGCATGCGCGCTGGCCTCCCCACGCTCCGTGCTGCCGCCTTGTGGGCACACCCGGTACTGCAGCTCCGAGCGCCCTCGGCGCTTCCCAGGCTCCACCGACACCGGGACGCGGAGCCGGACCGGGACCACGACGGGGACAACGACCGGGACAGCGACCGGGACAGCGACCGGGACAGCTCCGTGTCCCGGTGCCGGTGCCGGCACCTTCCGGCAGGAACGGCGGCCGCTGTGCCGGGAGCGGCAGTGGCGGGGAGCGCGGGGAGCAGCGCGGCCGGGCCGGGGGCACCGGGGCGGCTGCTCCGGGCTCGGAGGTGAGCGGGGACCGGGAACAGCCCCGAGCGAACGGCGGGGGCCGCGGGGGATCGGTATTCCGGCACAGGGATGGGTGTCCCGGCACAGGGATGGGTGTTTGGCACAGGGATCGCTGTCCCGGCACAGCGGGAGCTGCGGGCACGGGGCACCGGAGCTGCCTCGGCCGTGCGGGGCCCGGGGCGTCGCTCCGGGGCGGATTCTGTAGGGGACAAAATGAACATTTTGGGGTAAAATCTGGGTTAATGTGCGGGGCAGAGAATGAGTGTTCTGAGGTAAAAGTGAGGCAGTCAGCAGTGGAGGTAGGGGAAGTCCCAGCCGGCGTATAATGGATGATAAAAACCATGTGTGAAATCAGAGCTGTTCCAGCAGCTTTCCTTCCCATTGCTCCCCAGGTGTTTTCCTTATGTTCTGGTTTTCAGAAGCGAACAGAGTTTGGGGTAACACGGCTTTGGAGAGTTCTGAGTTTTCCTTAACTGTGCAGAGAAGTCGGGATCTGGAGGGCACTCCCGTGTCCCTGAAGGAGGATGGCCTGGGGAATGCCCTTACCTGGGATTTGGCTCCTGTAGAGCCTCCCAGGATGAGGCGTGGTGGGCTCGGATCCTGTGCTGGTCCTTGCACCACCCTCATTCCTCAGATGCCAGGAGCTGCCGAGGTCTCTCTCTGGACCTGCCCAGCTGTGTCAGATCCAATGGGCCCTCCAAGTGTTTTATCTCTTGCTCCCATTGAAATTGGAGTCCTGTTTGGTGACTTATATCCCCCCCCCCCCCCCAGGATTGATTTCTCAACAAAAATGTGCCACAAAAGCCATTTTTTTGTCTTTTATTTCTTAAATTTCCACTCCTGATCATTTCTCTTGATGCAGCAATAATGAATGTCACAGAAGTAACAATGGGAATGGGGAATAAATGGAATGTGACTGAAAATGCTGATTTTGGATATTTGGGCAGGAACTCACTGGTGTTCAAAATGTTCAGGCCAGAGCAATACAAGCGCAGCCACAGGAAAACCCAGGAACTGCTGGGTTCAGTCCAGGGACACCTTCCACTAGCCCAGGCTGCTCCAAGCCCCGTCCTGCCTGGCCTTGAACACTTCCAGGGATGGGGCAGCCACGATTTCCCTGGGTTTATGGGCACAAGAGGAAATTTCCAGCAGGAACTGAGTGGTTTCCTTTGCTCTGCCTGGCCCTAGCAGGGCTTTGGGAGGCAGAGGGTGTGGGAACAGGAGCTTTGCCCACTGCCTTGGGGGAGTCTCTGCTGTCCCAAAAGCCAGCAGAGCAAGTGGTTGTGGTTGAACATCCCATTCAAAGGAGATGCCAGGCCAGGAACGGGAATGGACTGCAGAGCAGGGATGGTGCCCAGCAGAGGGGTGACTGTCCAGGGGGTCCCAGCAGTCCATCCCTGCTGCCCAGGGTTGGGATGAGCAGGCTGGTGACTGTCCCTGTGCTTGCTCTGCAGGATGAGGAAGCCAGGCCTGCTGAGGAGGAAGATGAGGAGGTGTGGGAGGATGGAGACAGCGGCCACCAAAGGCTGGGGAAGGCACAGATCCAGGTAGGAGACGTTGCCTTCCAAGAAACTGTCACTCCCAGCTGGAGCACCTGTGCTCACCCACATCAATGCCACAGGCAGGAGAGCCTTGTCCCAAGCCAGGATTTCACTGGAGGGTGCTCAGCTCCTTGGGAATTGCTTGAAGGTAGGATTGAACTTTGTTCTGCACTTCTGTCTGTTTCCCACAGAAGTTGAAGTGTCAGATCTGGGCCATGCAGGAATTGAGCTGCTGTTTTTTTGTTTTACTTCGTGTTTAGTCAACCTTGAGCTTCTGGATATTTTTTTCTATCTGATTTGTCACAGGCTGATGTAAATTTAAACTAAAATCCCAGGCAGCTGTTAACCTGAAATCAGGTTAAAGGAAGATTCCGGTACACAGACACATTTATGCAGCACTTTACAAGGAATCCTGGTGAGCCCTTGGATTTGAGCTGCCTTAGACTTGGAAACAAGTCCCTCTTTTAGAAGCTTTCAGTAAATTACTTAAGTTCTTTTGAGATCCAGCCTGTAGCAGCTTCCCATCCATCATGGGAAACTGGCAGGGACCCCGCTAAAGACCCTCTGGACAGGGCACAGCTTTTTTCCCTGGAGAGATGCTCCAGCAGCACTTAGCAGTGAGTGCTGGGGATTAATCCATAGGAGCAGATAAATCCATCATCACTGCCGGGCTCTTGGCAGCACTGAATTCCCAACTGCTGGGAGGGAAGCCTCTGAAATTGCAGCTGGTTTGTGCCAGTACCTGTAACCTGGGACTGATCGTGGTTGTCTGACTCTGGAGTCCCTGAAGTGCTGGATTATGGAAAACAGACGAGACCGTGGATCAACCCCTCGTGTCAGCCGGTGGTTTTGGGCAGGGCGCAGCAATTGGCAGTGGGTGTGGGGTGTGTTTAGGGGGAGGAGCCACTGCTTCCCTTCCCATCGAGCTGTGGGAAAGGCAGCCCGGAGGATGAGGCTTGGGAAGGAGTTGTGAGCTGAGAAGTAGCTCAAATCGAGTTTAAGTAGCCTGAAACTCCTGGAATAGTCTGGATTGGAAGGAACCGTATAGATCATCCTGTTCCAAACTGCTGCCACGGTCAGGGACACCTTCCTGGGGTGTCCATGGAATACCCTCAGTGCCAGGCTGGTGGAACAGGCGGGGTTTTCTCCCTAAGCCCAGTCCCAGGCAAGATTGGGGTTTCCGTGGGAAGAAGCCTGAGGGCTGGGAGGCTTCATGCCTGGAAATGTTTCCAGTCCTGCTTTATCGTTTTATCCAGTCTTGGCCCAAACTGGGCATTATGTTTCTTCCCTAAGCAAGGTGGTTTTCCCTGGATTGTTGGGATTGCACACTGGGTGTTTAAGGGCTGTGTTGTCTCTTTCTCCAGAACAGAAGAGTGAGGAGATGGGGATGCTCCCAGCCATCACGGAGATGTGGGAACAGCCCAGTTCCAGTGAGGAATGTGGTGAGTGCCTGAGGTGGTCTTTCCTGTTCTTTATTCCTTAGAGCCTGTTGGAGTGCTGGCCTGGATTTGGGAGGAGCCAAGTAGCCTGGAGCAGTGAGGTTTTTCCTGTCAGAAATCTATGCTGGGGATGTTTTCCCTGGCTGTCCCAAGGGAAAGGAACAGCTCTGGAGTTTTTGCAGCCACAGGCTGGGGATGCATCCCCTGAAAACCAGTTCAGGATCGTTCATCTGACTCTGCCCCTGACCTGTGGCTTCCAGGGAGCCTTCTGGTGTCCTGACTATTCCCAGGAGAGGATATTCCACCACCTGCTTTTTGAGCCAGGAATTCCAGACCCAGTAAGTCGGTCACATTCCATGTGAGCTGTGCCAGTGGTGGGCTGTGAGGGGGAGCAAGGAGGGGTAGGGGGTGGTATTTGAGACATTCCCGACTGGAATTGGGGCTGAGCGGTCATTTCAGAGCTCTGAGGCCACAAGTTCAGAGCTCAGGGAATGCTGAGGCATCCTGTGCCTGTGGCACTTGGCAGCACGTCCCTGATGTGGAGCAAAAAGAGGAGGGTTAGTGGGAGGAGGTTTCTGGAACGGAGTTGGGACAGGTGCTGATCCACCCATGGAATCACGGGGTGGTTTGGCTTGGAAGGGACCACCAAGATCATTTACGCTCTGTTTGTTGTCTGATTCCACAGCAAAGAACATCCAGAACTGCCTCCTCACCCTCATGGACAGCAGGAATGCCTTCCATAGCTCTTGTTTAGGAATGGGAATGGCTGTTGGGAGCTCTGGCAGGAGCACCTGGAGACCAACAGCGGGATTGCTTTGGCTGCTGCTGGATGTGGTTTTCTCTTTTCAAGATATTCCCCTGATTGATGTTTTCATAGTAGTTTTCTAGGGCACATTTGAGGGTAACTCCAGGAATTTCAAAACGGAAAACGGTGGGGAAAACATATGAACTTGGTCCATTTCTAGTAATTCCAGACTTCTCCCACAACACCATTCTGGGGATAACCTGGTTAAAGATGGAGAGAAACAAGTGCTGTAAACCCTCCTGGCTCTCTGACAGAGCAAACCTTCCAGTAATCCCATATCTCTCTGAGAAACTGTGGGATGATGAGGATTTCCAGGAAAGCAAAACAAGGACAGAGATGAGGGAATAGGCTCCCAGTTATTAATAATTTGATGGATGTGGGAGTGATTCTTGTGTGTTTGATGCTCTTCTTTTTATTCCTGAAATAATTTTAAATGATTCCTTTAAAATTTTGTCTACATTTGGGAGGAAACAATGCAAAATAAATGCAGGGAGAGATCATAGAATCGTTATGGAATCCTGGAATGATTTATGTGGGAAGGGACTTTCTGGATCATCTCATTTCACCCCCTGCCATGGGCAGGGACACCTTCCACTAGACCAGGCTGCTCCATGCCCCATCCAACCTGGCCTTGGACACTTCCAGGGATAGGGCAGCCACAAAATCTCTGTGCCAGGGCTTCATGACCCCCACAGGGAAGAATTCCCTCCTAATACCCAATCTTTCCCATTTTTCTGCAGGACGTGGGCTGTGACAAGGGAATTGGCCCCAGATGGAACACAGCAAGACTATGGAGATCCCCTGCACTGGGAGGTTGTGGTGCTCTGGGTTAAATTTTGGATTCATAATGTTAAAGGTGGGGTGTGGAGGGGTTTCTCTCTTGTTCATTATTGTTGTTACCACTGTTCTTGCTGCTCTCACTGTTACTATGTGTTGTCATTAATCTCAAATGATTGCATTTGTCTTGGTTTCCATTATTAAACTGTTCTGAGCTGGAATTTTGTCTCTGGTCTCTTCCCCATCCCACGGGGGGTGAGGGAGCAGCTGCTGGTGCCCAGCTGGGGTCCAGCCGTGGCCCCGGGCACTTCTGGGGGCTCCGAACCCGAGGGACAGGAGCGGTTTTGGGCTCACAAAAAGAGACCCAGTGCTGCGTTTCGGGGGCTCAAAAGCAGGGGCAGAGCTTAAAAGCAGAGACTAAATCCTGCATTGTGGAGTCCTGAGAGCAGGCTGGTATGGCCAGAGCTGGGACTCAGAAACAGTGACTAAATCCTGTTCTCAGGGCTTGAGGAAGAGAGCGAGTCCTGTGTGTTTGGGCTCACAAAGAGAAACTGAAGTGCTGCGTTTTGCTGGACCTGAATCAAAGCCCAAATGCCGTGTTTTGATGCTCAAAGCGGGCTCTTCGGGCCAGGGCGAGTCTGTGTCTCTGAGCTCCGAGTCCTGCCTTAGGCACAGCCCGAAGCCGGGCTCCCCGGCCTCACGCAGAGCTCGGGAGCAGCGACTCAGCGCCGCGTCCGGGGCTGGCGGCAGAGCCCGGGGCCGCGTCGTGGGGCCCAAGGCGGGCTCCGGGAGGGGCTCAGGGCTGAGCGGAGCCCGGCCCGGCGCGTCGGGCCCGGCTCGGGATCCCGGGGCTGCCCGGGCGCTGGCACAGCCCCGGCTCCCCGCGGAGAGCCGGCCGGAGCAGGAGCGGCAGCGCCGGGCTCGGCCCCAGCGCCCGTCCCGGAGCGGCTCCTCCCGGTCCCGATGCCAGCCCCCATCCCGCCGGGAGAGGCGGCACCGCCCGGGACCCGCAGCGGCCGCCGGCAGGAGCCGGAGCCCCGGTCCCGGGAGCGGCCCCGGTGCGCGGGGCGGGTCCGGCCCGGGAGAGAGGGGCGGGGCCCCGAGCGATGGAGCCGCCCCCGGGCAGGGCAGGGCGGGCCCCGGGGCCGGGCGGGGCCGGGGCTCTGGGGCGGTCCCGGGCGGGGCCGGGGGCGGCTTCAGGGGCGGCCCCGGGCCCGGCTCAGGTGCGCGGGGCGGGGTCCGCACAGGTGCGCGGGGCCCCAGCGCGGCTGCGCGGGGCGGGGCCGAGGGGATTTAAGGCCCGGAAATCGCCCCCGCCGCCATTTGCGCGCTCAGAGCTGGGGGAGGCTGCCGCTGGGCCGGGCTCCCCCGGCGTGGCCCGGGTGAGGCTCCGCTCCCCCTTTTTCCTCCCCCTCTTTCTCCTGCTCTTCTCCTCCTCCTTCTTTCCCCGCTTATCACCTCTTTCCTACCCCCCCAGTTTCTTTCTCTCTCCCCACACCCTCCCTCCCTCTCTCTCTCTCCCAGCCCCCCTCCTGCCCTCTCCCCAGCCCCCCTCCTGCCCTCTCCCCAGCCTCCCCCACCCTCTCTCCCTGCTCCCCTGCGCATTCCCGACCCCCGTACCCCTCCTTTCTCCCCGACCCGTCCTTTCTCCCCTCTCCCTACCCCGCTCCCCAACTCGACTCCCCTCTCTCTCTTCCTGCTCTACCTCTCCTCTGTCCATCATCCTTTCCCCCCTCGTTCTCGTTCTCCCCAACCCACCCCGACTCCTCTCCCTACCCCACCTCATCCTTCCCTGACTCTCCCCTTTCCCTCTTTCCCCCGCAGCCGCGGGGCTCGGGGCGCCGGAGAATAAAGCCCAGAGGGCCGGAGCCCGGCGCCCCTGCCCTCGCTGGAGCCCCACACGGGGCCGGGCCCGCTCGGCGGGTCCCCTGTGCAAACAAGAACACGGCCGGGGCTCCGGCTTTCCACACACACACTGGGGATCCCCTCCTCAGGAGGGGGTCCCGGGGGGTGGTGGGTTTCAGGGAGGGTGGTGGGTTGGGGTAGGGTGGGCCCCCTCCGGAGGAGGGGGTCCCGGGGAGGGGGGTTAGGGAGGGGGTGGGGGGTTCGGGGGGGTGGGGCGGGCGGGGCGGGCCCCCTCCGGAGGAGGGGGTCCCGGGAGGGGGTCAGGGTGGGCCCCCTCCGGAGGAGGGGGTCCGGGGGAGGGGGTGGGGCGGAGGGGGGGCTTTCCCCCCCTCCAGTCCCCGCCCCCTCTCCCGGACCCCCTCCTCCGGACGGGGCTCACCCTGGCCCCCTCCCCGGGACCCCCTCCTCCGGACCGGGGCCCCGGGGGGGAGGGAGGGGGGCGGGTGGGGTGGGGGGGAAGCAGAGGGGGTCACGTCACTCTGCAGCATGAACAGACATAGAGACCACAGGCCAAACCAACAGCCCCTCCCCTCCGGCCCCCCCCCACCCCACCCGCCCCCCCCTCCCTCCCCCCCGGGGCCCCGGTCCGGAGGAGGGGGTCCCGGGGAGGGGGCCGGGGTGAGCCCCATCCGGAGGAGGGGGTCCGGGAGAGGGGGCGGGGACTGGAGGGGGGAAAGTCCCCCCTCCGCCCCACCCCCTCCCCCGGACCCCCTCCTCCGGAGGGGGCCCACCCTGACCCCCTCCCGGGACCCCCTCCTCCGGAGGGGGCCCGCCCCACCCGCCCCACCCCCCCGAACCCCCCACCCCCTCCCTAACCCCCCACCCCCCCGGGACCCCCTCCTCCGGAGGGGGCCCACCCTACCCCAACCCACCACCCTCCCCGAAACCCACCCACCACCTCCCGGGACCCCCTCCTGAGGAGGGGGCCCACCCCAACCCACCACCCCCCCGGGACCCCCTCCTGAGGAGGGGATCCCCAGTGTGTGTGTGGAAAGCCGGAGCCCCGGCCGTGTTCTTGTTTGCACAGGGGACCCGCCGAGCGGGCCCGGCCCCGTGTGGGGCTCCAGCGAGGGCAGGGGCGCCGGGCTCCGGCCCTCTGGGCTTTATTCTCCGGCGCCCCGAGCCCCGCGGCTGCGGGGGAAAGACGGGACAGAGGACGGGAATAAGGGAGCAGAGGGGTCAAAGAAGGAGCGCAGGTGAGGGGTTCGGGGTGTGCAGGGGGTGGGGGGACAGGAAAGGAGGGATGGGAGGACGAGGACGGAGCACAGGTGGGGGGGGTCAAGGTGCAGAGGGGGGAAGAGGGAAGAGGAACACGGGGAGGTGGAGAGGGAAGGAAGGGTGGGGGACGGAGGGGGAGGATTGAGGGCAGGTGGGGGGAATTGGGAGGGGAAGGGGAGCAGGGTGAGGGGGCAGGGGGAACCCGGGATGAGGGGGAAGGAACGGTGGAGAAGGAGAGAGAGGGTGGGGGGTAGGGCAGGGTTGGGGTGTGTAGGGGGAAAGGGAAGGGGGATGGGGGGGACCGGGCCGGGGGGGAGGGAGGGGAGGGCTAGGGGGGAGAGGGGGGGGGGGTTGGGGGGGGGGGTGTAGGGGGTGGGGGAGGGGAGGCAGAGGGGGAAGAACGGAGAGGGTTAGAGGAAGAGAAGTAAACACAAATATAAAGGAAAAGAAATAATAGAGATAGAGAGACAGAGATAGAGAGCCCGGTCCGGCCGCAACCTCTCCCACCGAGCGCCGAGGGAATAAATGGCAGCGGGGCCGATTCCCGAGGCTTAAATCCCCTCGGCCCCGCCCCGCGCAGCCGCTCTGGGGCCCCGCGCACCTGTGCGGACCCCGCCCTTCACACCTGTGCCGGCCCCGCCCCGCCCCGCCCGCGCCCGTAAATGCCGGCGGATCCGCGCCCGCTCCGCTTTGTGCGGTGGATGCTCATTCTGCTCGTCCCGGGCTGCGGCGGGACCGTCGTTCGGAGCGCTGAGCGGAGCCCGGCACCGGGGGCTGCTCCCGGCGCTGCGCCGAGCCCGAGGCGCTGAGGTGGGACCGGGAACGGGGTCCGGGGATTCGGGTTCGGGTCCTGTCGGTGTCTGCTGGGGGTCCCGGGCCGAGCCGCTTGTCCCTCGGCGGGCGGGCTGCGGCTCCCGGGGCCGCAGAACTGAGGTAGGATTGGGATGGCATTAGGGACCGGGATCGCCGCGGGTGCGAAGAACCGCTCCGGGATTGGCGCTGGGGCCGAGCCCGGCGCTGCGACTCCGGCTGCGGCCAGCGCGGGGCTGGGGCCCCGCCGGAGCTCCGGGTACGGTCCCGCCGCGGCCGCGGGGAGCCGGGGCCGTGCCGGTGCCGGGCCCGCCGGGCGGGCGGCGCTTCCCTGGAGCAGGCGCTGGATCGCGGCTGGAAGCGGGCGGGGCGCGGGGACCGCCCGTGCCGGCCCCGGCTCCCCCCGAGGCCGCCGCTCCCGCAGCGCCGCCCGCCCCGTGGGGCGGAACCGGAGCGGCGGCGCTCCCGGCCCGGGCCCGCCCGCAGCCCCCGCGGGGACGCGCAGCTCCCCCGGCCCCGGCGCTGCCGAGGCCGCCGCACCCCCTGCGCAGAGCAGCGCCCGCCTCCCCCCGCCCCGGGGCCGCTCCCCCGGGGGCCTCCCGCCCGCCGCGCCCCCGCCCAGCGAGCGCGGCTGCAGCGCCGCGGCCGGGAGGAGCCGCTCCCCCGGGCCGGGCGCTGGCGCCGAGTCCGCTGCTGCCGCTCCTGCTCTGACTGCGCCCGCTCTGCGGCCGGGGCTCGGTGCCGCTCGGGCCGCTCAGCCGGTACCTGATGCTCTCCTTCCTCCCCCCCGCTTTCTCTGGGGCTTGCACGCTCCAATGCAAAAACCTCTGGGTTTAAAAGTCCAGTGGAAACTGTTTATTTCCAGAGCACAGGAGATCCTGAGTGGCAAGGGATACACAAGGAGCACCAAGTCGAACCCTTATGTGAATGGCTCATCTGGGGGTTGAACCCACACCTGGGCATTCTCAGCACCCTGCTCCAACCAAGCCAATCTCAGCTCCTGGCAATGTCCTTTGTGGGATGGGAATGCCAAGTGCCAGCAAGGTAATTCCTTTGCAAATACAGCTCCTTCTTTTATGTTAATGCTGCTTTACACCCCAGCCGCTGATCATGAAACAACACAGGTGATCAGTTGTGTGGCAGCACAAAACTCTTCCCATAACCCTGATTTCCTGTCCTTTCCAGGATTTACCCAACAGCTATGAAGGTGCTGGTTCCAGGTCCCTTTCCAGGGAGAAATGAGCAAGGCAAGTCCTGAAGGTTCACTTGCTCCATGGCCAAAGATCTTCTGGAGAGTGTCAGAGCTGCTCCTGCCTGCAGAGGGGTGTTTCCCACAGGTGAGTGTTCACAACCCAAAATCACAGTGGCTCCTGAGGCCGGGGCAGCTTTTGTGGCCCAGAGCTGCACAGAGCTCTCAGTGACTCCTGCTCACTGCCAGGAGTGTTCCTTGGTGCTCCTTCTGTGTGTCCCAGCTGGCAGGGAATGGGGACAGGGAGAAGGCCGGGAGCCCCAGGAAGGGAAGGAGCAGCTCTTGTGCTTTGGATTTGCAGAGAGGAGCTGTGCCTGCAGTGTCCTGCCCGTGGCATACAGCGTGCCAAACACACATCCCGGGAACGGGCACTGGGCTGCCCAGGCAGCGCTGGGATGGACATGGATAAAGGGCTGCCCATGGCCCCTCGGCCAGGGGCTGCTCTGAACAGGCACCCGGAGATGCTTCAGCCCTGACAGACCCCACTGACACCCCAAAAATACCCCAAGGAACAGCTGGCACCGGGGAATGTCGGCACGGGCTGTTTGCAGAGGGGCTCAGACAGCAATTCCCGCTGCCGACCTCCCACACACCTGCCAGCTATGTCCCAGCCACCCAAAATGCCTTCCCTTCCAGCCTGAGGACATCATCCCTCAGCAGCGTTAAAGCCAAGGCAAGCTTCCCCCACAGCAATGAAATGCCAAGCAATGCCCTCAGAGATGCCTTCAAATGAAAGGTCAGAGGCAGAGAAATCTCTTTGGATTGAGTTGGCAGTTTTTGGGGAGCCAGCGGCAACTGCACAGCTGATGGAAAGCTTTCCCAGGTGGCTCACGCTGCAGGTACCCTGAAGGCAGGGATGTGCATCCCTTTCCTGAGGGAAAAGAACTTCCAGAGGCCACTCCTGAGGCTCTGCAATGAAATCAGCTCCTGCAGGGAGAGAAGTCCTCCCATGGGCACAGGGGCTGCCTCAGCACGGGCTGGGAGCGCGTCCGGCCAGCGCCTTCTCCTGCTTTCAAACATCACCTGGAGCCCGAGCTCAGGGGGTGCAGGCAGCTGAATTCCAGGGAACTCTGCCAGGTGCCCCCAGGGACATGGGGGGGCTGGGGGAGGAGGGTTACAAACAGCAAATTCTGTGGAGCATGAACCTGTCCTTGTCCCGACTCTGGTGAGCTTCCCTGGAAGCTCTGCTGCTTCCTGACACACCTGCTGTTAAATAGGCAGCTCTGCATGGGAATATCCATGCTCCAGGAGGCACTGGGAGGCTATTCCAGTGGGAATTCAGGGCTTTGGGTAGAATTCATGTGAACTAGCAAAGCCAAACCCCAAATCTGGGCACCACACAGGGAACAATCTTTGTGCTGCCCTGGCAGCCAAAGCCCCTGGGCTGGGAAATGTCAGCAGGCAAATGGATGGAATGATCTAAATCCCAGCATCCCCCAAAGGGACGATCCATCACCTCCCTTTGCTCCCAAAGTGTCCACTCTGTTCCCCACAGGTGCCCTGGGGATGCCAGGGAGGTCCCTTTGCCCACAGTGCCTTTCTCCTGCCCCTCTCCAGCCCGAGGCCTCTTCTCCCTTCCCTGCCAGCTGCTGCCAAGGAAGGAGGACACAGTGAGTCCTGAGTTTACCTCCAAATAGTCCTTCCCTCACCTTGAGATGACCTGAGACTTTACCCCCAAAATTTCCCCATCTGTCTCCTTCTGAGTTCCTCATTTTTTACAAGGAAGCATTCTTTCTCTGCTCTGGAGATTACCACAAGATTTGCCCCCAAAACTTTCCCCCCCTGTCCATTACCTCTTTCCTCATTTCCACCTCAGTATTTTCATTCTTTGCCCTACAGATGCTTTCAGTTTTTACCCCCCAGAATTTCCCTACCTGTCCATAAGTGATTACCTCAGTTTACCCCATCAAGTGCATTCTCTCTGTTACAGATCACATCACATTTTATCCCCAAAATTTTCTGTACCTCTCCACCACTGAGTACTTCATTTTTACCTCCAAATACTCCTTTTCTACCATGGAGATTCCCTCAAGTTTTACCCCCCAGATTTACCCACCTGTCCACAGCAATTCCCTCAGTTTACCTCAGGATGCTCCTGCTCTCTCCTAGGGATGACCTCACATTTTACCCCCTCATTTTTCCCTACCTGCCCAATTCTGATCACCTCCTTTTTAGCTCAAAATAGGAGTTCTTTCTTCTACAGATGAACTTGGATTTTATGACCAAAATGTTTATTTTGTCCCCTGTACACTGACTAGATTGTAAAACCAAAACCACGCAGGTTCTGTCTGTCTTATCCCCAAAATATTCGTTCTGTCCCCTACAAATTAGGTCAGATTTTTTCTCAAAAACACTTACTGTTCCTACATAATTACCTCAGGGTTTGCCCCCCAAATTCTACCTATTGTTGGCTACTGCTCACCTCCTTACTTCCTCAATATGTTCATTCTCTGCCCTACAGATCTTCCCAAGTTTTATACCCCAAATTTCCTTGCCTCGCCCCAGTGACTGCCTCAGTTTATGTCAGTGGTCACACTCTCCCTAGAGATTACCTCAAGTTTAACCCCCAAAATTTTCCTTAACTGTCCACAACTTATTACCTCATTTTTACCTAAAAATATTCATTCTCAACATTTAGATTATTTCAAGTTTTACCCCCCAAAATTCCCCTACCTGTCCACTACTGATTCCCTCCTTCTTCCTTCAATATTTATTTACTTTCTACCATGTAGCTTCTATCAAGATTTACCCCCAAAGTTTTCCATCTATCTACTACTGATTACCTGATTTTTACCTCAAAATGTTCTTTCTACAGCTTATTTAATGTTATTTTTACACACATTTCCCTACCTGCCCACAACTGATTCCCTCATGTTACCTCAGTGTGTTCATGCTCTCCCCTGAGATTAGCTCAGATTTAGCCCCCAAATTTTCCCCACATGCTCAGCACTCATCACCTCATTTTTCCCTCCAAGTGATCATTCTCTGCTCTTGAGATTTTGTCAAGTTTTGCCTCCAAAATTTTCCTTATTTGTCTACTACTCAGTACCTCATTTTTACACCAAAATATTCATTCTGTCCCCTACAGATTACATCAAGTTTTACCCCCCAAATTTTCCTTCCTGTAAAATATTAACTCTTTTCTGCCCCAAAAATGAGTGATCTCTCCCCTAAACATCACCTCAGCTTTTCCCTCAAAAATGCCACCTCGCTCCCCTCGACATCCCCTCCCATTTTCCTACACAAACAATTCTTGTGTCCCCCCTCAGCCACCCCAGGTTTTCAGCTGAAAATGTCTCCTCTGTCCCCTCTAAGTTATCCCAGATTTTCCCAGTGAGGAGCTGCAAGGAATTCAGGCAGGGCCAATGACACCAGGGAACAGCTGTAAATTCAGAGGCAGAGAGAGAAGATCTACCAGGAAAGGGGAAAAGTTCAGAAAACATTTCTGCAATTAATTAATTAATAAATAATTATTTCCAGTTCCCCACTGAGAAGAACACAAACTCACAGCTGTTAAGGCCTGACAGTTCCCTGCAGGGAGAGCTCAGCACATGTCCACAGAGGCAACCCCAGCATCTGCAAGAAAGAAAGAAGCAGCAAAAGGTGATTTCTTCTCTTTCCAAGTTATTTCAAGTGCTCACACCCAAACCAACCTTTGCTCTTGATTCTGGCTGGGTGCATGGTGAGCGGTGGGCACAGGTCATGTCATCCATGCTGATGTGAGTGATGCTTTCTGGGGGAAAGCAGCTGATTTCCAAAGTTCCCTTCCTGCCCTGTGCCTGATCTGCACAGGAGAAAACCCCTTCCCTGAAGGGATTGTGCTCCCTCTAATGCCATTTGCCCAGTCTGTTCCATGGGGATATTGCCAGCCTGGGGCAGCAGAGGCACCCGCAGCTCTCAGCACTCTCTGCTCCAAGCACAGCTCTGGGCTCCTTTGCAGACTGCCTCTGCCGTGGGCTTTTCTCCAGGAGAAGCCAAGGAATTGCTCATGGAGGGGTGCAGATGAAGTGATCCCAAAGGGAAATAAAGTATTCCAGGAAGAGCCCTTGGGAGCTGCTGGGCTGAGGTGGGAAGGGGACATTCCTTGCCTGCAGGGCCAATACACAACAACCTCCAACCCAAAGCACAGACTGGCAGGTGGGGTCTGACAGCACCACTCTGACAAACCTCCTTGTCATTCTTCCCTGCAGTGACTTTTGCAATCAAACCCTGGCTCACCTCCACCACAGGGCTTGGAGCACTGGGACCAGCCCTTCAATGCCCACTCAAAGGTGTCTGAAGTGCAGGGTCAGCCCCAATTCCAGTCAGGAATGTCTCAAATATCACCCTGTACCCTCCCTTGCTCCCCCTCACACCCCACCACTGGCACAGCTCAGACTGAATGACTGACTTACTGTGTTTGGAATTCCTTCTTTAAAAAGCAGCATTGGAAGATCTGGGACACCAGGAGGGTCCCTGGAAGCCAGGAGTCAGGGGCAGAGTCAGATGAACAATCCTGAACTGGTTTTTCATGGGATACAGCCGCTCCAGAGCTGTTCCTTCCCCTTGGGACAGCAGGGAAAACATCCCCATCATGGATTTCTGACAGGAAAAACCTCACTGCTCCAGGCTCCTTGGCTCCTCCCAAATCCAGGCCAGCACTCCAACAGGCTCTAAGGAATAAACAACAGGACAGACCATCTCAGGCTGCACAACACTATTTTCAACAGTAACAGCAAAACCAGACAGAGTTCGCACTCACCTTTTCTCCCAAACACTTCCTGGGCAGCTCTCAAGAGCCTCACACTCCTTGCCTTCCATGTCTGCTCCTTTTCCAAGATCTCTGGAGCCTGTTCAGGGCAGCCAGTGGCCACCACAGCCCTGGCAGTGCTGCTGGGTGATCCCAGCCTCTGTTTGAGGGCTGCAGGTGTCCCTGCTCAGGAATGTGCCACTGCCACCAGCCCACACACAGCGGCTTCCAAACCACAGGCAGGCCCAGGCTGTGTTGTGCAAAACCTGTGTTTAATCTCAATCAGCCTCCTAGAGAAGAAAAGCTGTCTTCACCTAGTAAGGAACTGTTTCCTTAGGATTTGCCAGGAAAAGGAGCTGTGAGATCTGCAGGTAAATACAACACAGCTGTGCAGCAGCTGCAGGGAGGTCTCTGTTCCAAACCCCCACAGCAAAAAGCCAGAAGAATATCAAGGCACTGCACCAGGGCACTCAGGATTGGGACTGGGACCATCTAAGGTTTGCCCTGGGTTTGAAGCCTCTGGAGTCCCACAGGCTGGCAGACCCACACTCCCAGCAAGTCCCAGCTCCAGACTGGCACACAGTTATTGCCAAGCTGGGACCGTGGACCAGCAGAGCTGGGCATTCAGTGCTTGGCTGCTCCACTGGCCCCTGAGGTCAACGAGAAGATCACACAACCAGGTTTTGGTACAATAATGCTGATTCCTGGCAACCTGAACACATAACTTTCCACCAAAGCCGAGGGGCAGCTCTAGGACAGCAGGGAGACAGAGTTAGTGGGCAGTGATCAGCCAGCTCCAAACACAAAGTACATAAAAGCCCCCTCAAGCTCCAAAGGACCACCAGACCCAGCAGCTGCAGAGATCAAGGTGTGCTGCAGTGCTAAGGCAGAGCCACACTTCTGTCCTTTGTTGTCCAAACTTTTTTAATAAACCACAGAACCTTTAAGATGCAGGAATTTTACAGACTGATCTGCCCTCTTGGAATGGGGACTCTGTAGCTGCTCAAGCACCTCCATAACATCCCAGTGCATTCCAGTCCCTCACTCACGCTCTGCAGTCACACCTCATGTAAAAACCTTCACACAAACACTTGAACTCTGCTCTTCCCATAATACAAACACTTGAAAAACGCCTCTGAGAATTTTTCTTCCCTCCAAAAGAGTCTCTTGATTTCGAGGAGAACAGGACTTCTTAAGTACAGACCCAGCACTTGTTAATTCAAGTTCATTGATGGGCTTTAAAGTCATTTCTTCCTCTTCTGCTTTAGATCTTTAGTCTTCTTAAATTTCTTCTGTTGCTTGGGTCCTCGTGCTGTTTCTAGTTTTCTTTTCTTCTCACTGGGAAACAGGAACAAAACAGCTGTTAGAAATACACTGGCTTGCCATCCAGCAGGGAAATTTTTGTTGCAAAATAGGAGTGAGGGAGAAAATACCCCATTTCTTGGGTTATTTAAACTTGGTGCTAGAAAAAGCACAAACAAGAGCCTGACTTAAATTTTGGAGTGTCCTGAGATTCTCTAACCCAGGAGATCTTGATTTTTAGCTCTTGTCTTCCTTTTTCAAAACTTTGTGTCCTAAATGGGGTATCTGGAATTTAGAGTATCTAGAAGAGAAACTACCACTGATAGTTTTAAACACACAATTTTGTCCCTGCACTGGATTCTGACTTGAGCAAAAGCAACAAAATTCCAATCTCTGATCTTTATAAGCAACTGATGAGACTCTCTCCTTCCTGGAAGGCCTCTGGAAACTCACAGCTTCCAGCACTCATGGAAAAAACCATGAAAGGGTGGAACAGAGATCACATAATTACTTGAGATCACATAATTACTTGAGCTGTCAGGCACCCCAGGAAGGGGAAATAAATGAGCAGGGAAGTCTCAACTATAAACCCCCAAGGAAAAATATGGGGAGATTCCATGCTGGGCAAGGCAGGAGAAAGAAGATGGATGAAAAGGAAGGAATTGCAGGAACATGGACATTTTCCAGGCTCAAGTTCACATTTGAAAGAATTCTTCCCTGAATTTGCATTTTTCCAGGGGCTCCCACCCAGTCTTAGATCCCAAAGCAAACAGGGCAGTCAGGGACTATTCCTAAGGGAGGAATAGTCCCAGCTTCTGTGTGGGATCAGACCATCAGAAATGAAGTGAGAATTCAACAAGTTAATGAAGAGAGGACTATCCTTGGAGCAACATTGGGCAGCAGAGCTCGCAGCTGCTCACACCCCAATTTCTCCAGGAAAGCTGAGGATCTATCCAGGACACTGAGTTCACTTAACCTGCATTGAACCCTTAGGCTTCACTCCTTTGCAAAACATTTTAACAAAGCCAGCAGGGAAGACCAGAGAGATCTCTGGAATATTTCAACTTCCTTAACCTTTTCAAGCTGACGACGGAAGCGTTCTGTCCTGCTTTGCTCAGCACCTCGTTCCACTCCTCGTCATCACCCCGGATGATGTACCTGGAGTGGGAAAGGTGAAGGAAAGGTCAAGTCAAATTGTTAGCACAAAGGAAAAACCATAAAAATAAGGTGTTTCTACTGTCAGGCACACACTGCTCTGCAAACCAAGCCACTGTGCCAGCACCCAACCAAATCAGAGTCAGGAAACACACACAAAGCCAGGCTGGCCAAGCTGGCATGGGATGGCTTTTCCAGATCAGTCTGGGGAAAAGTGAAGAGCTGCAGCTTGCTTTTGAAAAGAGAAATGAAGACAATAATTGCTACTCAAGTAAGCTCATGTGGCCCTTGTCTGGGTGTTCAAGCACCCTGGAAATTACACCCCGAGTTAAAAAGGCAAAGCAATTGTGTAGCAAAATGGAGTGGCTGCTCTCCACCTCAAGTTCCTGGAGATTTGGAATAGATAAGGCTTTGTCCACACAAGAGCTGAACAATGATGGACAAAGCCTCAAAGTTTTCTATAACCTGCATTGAAAAGCATTCAAAACAAATTTTTTGTCTTTCTCTCCTCATGGAGGAGAACAAAAATCTATTTCTGGCTGAGAAAAAAACAAAACAAGGCAACATGATCCAAAATGACAAAAAGGTGTATAGCACTATCAATGCTACAAAATGGAATTAATTTTAAAACACTCTGGTTGTTTTTATTTTCCTTATGTGACTGACTTGCCAGTCACTTCAAATCACACCCATTCTTGTCCTTTCTTCAAACCTGACAGCCACAGATTCCAAGATGCTTTTATTCCTTTTCCCAGATTTAACAGAGATCAATGTAGAGCTAAGCCAGACAACTTTCCAGGGACATTAAGCACAGGGGACAGTGTTTATAAGACAAAAAGTGGGAGGGGAGAGAGAAGAATCAGTGGCATCTGTAACTCCTGTTGGCCCAGAAAGAGAGAAATCTGCTGACACTTCAAGTAAAAGCTCTGGCTGTTTGCTCTTTTTGTGTTGATTTGGGTTTTTTTTTTATGTTTTACCCACTGCTGACAATACACACTAGTTCTCTTTTACTGATGGTTTACTGCAACTACAGCCTTGAGCACAAATCCCAGCAAGATCCAGCATTCCACCCACAGAAAAAGTGGATCTGAGACCCAGGCAGGTGAATCCTTACTGTGTGAGGTCCATTTCCTTCAGCTTCATCACGTCTTGCTTGTGCTTTTCTTGGAATTCCTTTGCAGCCTCCTCCTGCAACAAGACAGCACAAGATGCATTAAGTCCTGAGGGCAACAATGACTTTGTAATGGCAGGAAAATGCCTTTTCCCACAAACACATCCCCTAAAACAAATACCAGCTGATCCTCAATAGCTTCTCTCTTTTACCTACTTGCATTTTCACATTATCTGTACACACAAACTTGTAAATTTTCTGTGAAAACCCCAAACTGCAGCTTAAAGCACAACTCCACGTGCACAAAATGCAAACCTGCCGGGTTTTAACTCCCTTACAGAGCCAGATGTGGTGTGGAACCCTTTCCATCCAAGGAAATTTGGATGACTTTAGATGCTTCTGCACTCGAGGGGACTCCCTGAAGGGTTTACATAGGAACCAGGAGCAAAGTTTGTAATTACCAAATCGTCATTTAAAGATTTCAGTGTTGGCTCCATCACTACATCCTTTGTTGCTGCCATCTGCTCCTCCACAGCTTTTTCCTGGACTGTGTTGAAGAGCTGAAAATGAGATAACCCAGCACATGTAACACTTGGTTTATTAAACATCATTTATCACCTCTACAACGAACTCCTAATGCCAGACTTCAGGAGCTTTGCTCTCCTGAACCTTAGAGAGAAAGAAAACCCGCAACCAGATCCAAAACTTTCCAATTATTTCACTGCATTTCAAGTCTACCTCTAGATAACACTGGAAAAGAATTTAACTGTTTTCCAAGAAAAGCTGAGATGCCACCAGTGCCCTGAACAATGGCTCAGGCAACATGGGTGGTCTGCTCAGCATTTTGGTCGGGGCATTCAACATGGAAAACCTTAAGATAAGTCCTCTTACCTGGGAAATCACTACACAAAATCATGAAGTGGTTTGGGTTGGAAGGGACCTTAATGCTCCAAACCCCCTGCCATGGGCATTTAAATCACTGCCACACATTTCCCTGCTGGGATTTTGCCCACCTTACAAAGAGGTTTATGGTCAGTAGTTGGGGATGTGTTAAGGATGCCCAGCTCTGATTCAGCTCTCTCTTAGTGCCCTATTTTCTGCTAATATTGGAATTACGGTCCCACCTGACCAAGGCCTGTCCTGCTGCTCTCACCTGCACTACTTTGCGGATGATCCTGTTGAAGAGTCCCATCAATTGACTGCTGGGCAGTTCCAGCTCCTTTTCCAGCTGGTCCAGAGATTTATGCTGCAGGCCAATCCCTAGGAAAAGGGCCTGAGGAAAAGACACATATCCCAGTCACAGGGCAAACACACACACACATTCCCCACTGCACTCCCTGTGTCTTCCCAAATCCTCGCTCCACTCCGTCCGTACACACCGACTGTGCAGCAGAGAGGGAGATGTCTCCCATCTGGCTGAGGAAGAACATCCTGGCAATGGTGGGAACCATGTCCATGATGAGGTGATAGTCCACCATGTTGCGGGAGTACATCTCCAGCCTCTTCAGGTCATACGGGATGAAAACCGACTCCAGTTCAGCACGGCTGATGGCTGGGGGGGACAATGACATGGCAGCAAGGTCAGGAATGTTCTTCAGAGCTACCCAGGATCTCAGTGTTTAACATTTATTCAGGTATTTAGTACTTTGTCCTGTGTTTGAGAAAGGCCAGTTGCCACCCCACAGGTTCCCTTCCCAACACAACCCAGAATGCAGTAACACTGCCAGCTTGGTTAGCCCAGGTTTGTTTCAGGCAGGCAGACATCCATATGGAAAACATGGCAACTGCCAGAACAGCCCAGCTTATCAACCTCAACATGCCAGAGAGACTGAAACCAGTGAGAGCTGGGAAACTGCCCAGCCCTTAACAATTCCCACTGGTTTTGCTGTAAAAGAGGTTTGTTCCCTCGCTGCAGCAGGAAAACCCTCTAACCAAGACAGACACTAAAACCCCACAAGACACAGATTCCAAGCTCTCCCCAGAGGACTCTCCTCTCTTGAACATCTTGAGAAAACAGCAGATGGCAGGTGCCAGGCTCCAGCCGTGCCCTGTTGTGCATTTTCAGCTGTCCCAGTCAGGGTACTCACGTGCTTGGGGCTGCTGTTTGATGTTTTTGTTCTGTAGAATATTCAGCGCCAAGGAGGGAGAGAAGGTGCTGAACTGGTAGGAAAGCAGGGAAAGGAAGCGCCTCCTAAAATCTACAGGGCAAGAGGACAAAATAAATTACCCCAGAGGACCTCTAGAATAATGAAGAGCCCAGAGGGCTCTTGTCAGCAGAGTCAGCAGGGTCAGAGTTACCTTTCCAGAAGGCAGTGAGCCAAGGCTCCTGCTCAGAGTCCTCTTCATTGAGCATCTTCAGCATGATGCAGGAATGCTCCCCAGTCAGGTCGTTCTGATAAACAAGATTCACTTCTGTGGTTCTGTGATGGATTCATTTCCCATCACCCCCATGAACCTTTTACACTCTGTGCTCAGCTGAGGAAAGGTAATATCTTCTAAATCCACAACAACACATGCATCACCTGCTGCTGACCACCTCCACCTAATGGAAAACCTATGAACTTCTAGAATTTGGTAAATCTCAGCTATTTTACCAATAAACACATTAATAACCTTCAACAGCTGCATTTTTCTCTAAATTTTTATGTGCTAACTACTTGGAGGCCCACACTCCCAACCCTAAAATTCTACTCCTTAACTATAGGCCCAAAGTACAAAAATGAACATAAACCAAGCCCTAAAAGTAGCCTCAGCAAACCTTCCCACCCCAAATCCCTTCTCACAGAATCTCCTGGAATACATGCCCAGAGGTTTCAGCAGGGCTGGGTTTTCCCTCAGGAACAGTGTGGCACTTACTGGGGTCTGCCTCAGATAAACTGGCACAAATCCAGCACGCTTCCAAAACCTGGGAAAAAGCAGAAAGTCACTGAGAATTAGGGAGCTGCTGACTGCACAGTAATAAATTGTGGTTAAAGGCCATTTATCTGCTGTACAAGGAGAGCTGGTGAGGAGCAGGCACAAGTCTCTAAGACACCCCAACAATCAGTGCAAATGAACACTGACAGAAAGCAGGAACAGCACCCACCTGACTGAGGCTCCAGCTCAGGGGAGTGTAAAATAATGATTGTGATGCCAAAACATGAACAAACTTTCCAGGTGCTGTGAAAGGCATTTACATCAGTCAGGAAAACCACCACCACCTCTGGAGTCAGCAGCACCTCAAGTTTCTACAGGGTACAGGAATTAGAATTTAACCTCTCCCTACCTATCACAGGCTGTTCCTACTTCTACACCCTGGAAAAATGGGGCAAGTAGAGCTCATTATCTGTTCAAGAAGGCCAAGATGTAAGTGGGAAATAGAATCATGTCCTACTTGAGCAATCTGGGTGTCAGGCCATAAGACACCCCGAGATAGTCCAGGTTCTCAGCTTGTCTCTCACTCAGTTTGAGCAGCAAAGGAGGCAAATCTTTCCGAGGTGTCACAACCTCTTCCAATAAACCCACAGTCTGGAAAATAAAAGTGGGACTGGGTTAGCAGCAACCCCCACAGAAAGCTGCCAATCAAAGCTCTTCTTCTGTATGAAAATCAAACCTGATTATTTCCTCCTTACAGAGAGGAGACTTACAGGGGAAATTGCACAGCTTAGCACGAAAGGAAATAAAAGAAATTACCATACCTCGCTGCTCACAGTTGTGATTTCTTTTGGCTTTTGAACCGTTTTTTCTTCCAGACATGGGAATTTGCCTTCATAGTACATCTGCAGCAAAGTCAGAGCTCTGCTGCCGTAGCCCATCTGTGAAGAAGGAATACACTGTAAGCAAAAAGAGGTCTCTGATTTTTAATACAGAGCAACAACGTTCTGCCCTTAAAACCCATTAACCATCAGCAGTGCAGACATCACTGGGTCACTGCAAAAACGCTTCTTCTCGTCACGTGGCAGCTCCACAGAGGAGGAGGACACTACAGAAGCAGGGTCTCCAAAATCCCAGTGGGAGCCCAGCTGGTAGCTCAGGGCTGGGCAGTAATTTTTGGGGCTTAACTCTGGCGTTCAGGAAATGCCAAACACTTGGCAGTGTGACAGTAAAGATCCCTGGATGTGGATTGTGTACGGCTGCCCGGGATGCTCCGGTGCTGCCTAGGAACCATGGGAGCACTGGTTTGGTGCCCTGAGCTTTAAATGCTAAAAACTGGAGGAACTGGAATGTGTGCCCCGTTCCTGAGCTCTGCCTGGAGAGCCATTTTCATGGCACCACCCCAGCTGGGTCCCAGGTACTTTACCCCCTGATAATCCGGGTGAACCGCGATGCGAACGACGCGCCCGCCGGACAGGCCCCCAAAATCCGGATCCTGGAACTGCACAAGGGACAAAAAGTCGACTTGAAGGACACAGCTGGGCACTCTGGGAACAGGAAATGCATGAGATACAGCCTGGGTGTGAGTGCACAGCCAAATCACCCACCTGCTCTGAAATGGTCCAGGGAATAAGATCACCAGAGGCTTTCTTTCCCCTGGAGAGGCTGTTCATGATGGACTGGCGGGAGATCTCTCCCTCCATGCACACCTGCCAGGGAAGGCAGAAAAACCATGAACACACCAAAATGCTTTCTCCTACGGCCACTCAGCTATGGCAGGATCAAAACTGACACTCGAGTCATTCTCTTACCTGAACAACAGCCAGGACTTCAGGTAAGGAATTCTGGGTGGGTGGAACAGGTGGCAAAAGGCAAAAGAGATGATGGGCAGGGGCATCAGAGAGCATCTGGAGGTCGTTGGGGGAGTTCTGGAGGGTAAAGACATCAGAAAGATGAAAAAGGATGCAGAGAATCACAGAATACCTGAGTTGGAAGGGACCCATCAGGACCGAGTCCAGCTCCTGGCCCTGCACAGGACAATCCCAAGAATCCCACGGATGTGCCTGAGTGTTACCCAAATGCTTGTTCCACATGAGGAGAGCTTCAAAGTCCAGCTGCTTTCTAAACAATCCCTCTATTCTCCACATGTAGAGCTTTTAAGGAATTTGGAACCAGTACAATGCTGAGGGATGGAGGAGCTCCCAGGCCAGCTCGTGGCTGTCACACCACCAGACACCTCGAGGGAAACCTCGTGCTCTAACAGGTATGAACCTGAACTTCCTATTTTCATACAGCTCCTTACCTCTTAAGTAGCAGATCTTAAATTTTTTTTTAAGCCTCAGATTTTTAGAGCTCAGTACTTCAGTGCTTCTGGACTTGCCCACTCACATCTACAGATCACCCCTGGTCTTGAAACCTTGTGATAAATTATTCCTCTTTTCAGTATCATAATGGTGCAGCTCTTGATGAACTTGAGGCCACCAGAACATGGTAAAAAGAACTGCAAATGAGGTTCAGCATTGATAAAATCCTGACAAGCCTGGAGGCTCATTTAGAATTGTACTTTCTCAAGGCAAAAATATTCCAGACTATCTGGAAATCCAGTATGTTCAGCCAGGACTGAGGCAGAGATCTCAGAGAAAGGGGAATACAGCTCTGTACACAGCAAGAAGCAACAGAAGCTGTTCAGAAATCTCAGCCAGGCTGTCACAACAAGCACTGCTGTCCCCGAAATATTCCACACTGAAAGTGGGAATGAAATTGGATGGAAGAAGCACAAGCCCTACCTTGTAGTGTGAAGCCACATAGAGAGCCATCAGCCTCTGCAGGAAAACTTCTGATGCTCTGTGGTAACAAAAGAGTGTGTCCCTATTGACATAGTACCTAAACACAGGGATTAAGGAAAAAAACCTCCTTGGAAAGCAGGAGAAAGCTTCCTGTTGGTTTATTTTCAATATTTGGGCCACAAGCTGGCTTGTCCCCTTAGACTTCACAGCTTTATCTACAGGAATAAATGATGTTGGGCAGTGTTTGCAGCTTTCACAGCCTTCATCTGTAAAGATAAACCTTTTATAACTGCAACAAGGGATTCCCTTCGTGCAACCCTTCCTTGAGGTTGTCTCTGCAGCAGAACTGGAGTTTGGTGATGTCCTGGCACCACACACCACCGGTGCCAGGAGAGCTTAACTCCAGGAGTGAGGTCTTAGGGAAAAGATCGTGTGCTGAGCTTATCCCACCAGCCACAGAACCAACCCTCAACCAGCCTGAGGAACATTCAGCGAGGATACAGGTCACAGGTGTCTGGCAGTGGGCAGCCAGAGATGATCCTGGTGATGTTGAGGCAGTCCAAGCACAGGAGATCATTCAGCCACTTCTCCACGGGGTCCCCAGGGGCGTACCTGATGGACTCGTGCAGGGACACCTCGTGCAAAGTGCGAGCTGCAAGGGTTGCACAGGACACTCAGTGCTGCCAGCCACAAGAATCCCACAGCATCCCTGTGCTCTGAATGGCTCCCACATCAGGAAATTGTCAGTTGCTAACTTCCACCTCCTAAAAGCCTTCCACCTGACACTTGTGAGGGAACAACAGCGGAGTTCCGCCGTTTCCCCACACAGCCCCTTTCCCACGGCTGCAAAGCCCATGGATGTGTGGGAGAGCCATGGGATGTGGCTGGCAGCAGCCCCAGACGTGCTGTACCTGAGGTGAGCTTGGCAGTGGCTGTGGATTTGTTCTCTGCTGTCAGGGTCACCTGGCTCTGGGCACTCTGCTGGCGGAGCTGCTGGATGAGCTTCAAGGACAGCGAGCGACCGGTGCCCTCGTACCTGAGAAACAGGACACACAGAGCCTGAAGTGAGGAACCAGGCAGCCATCCAGAGCTCTGGGGAAGCTCCAGCAGGGAGTGGCTGCCCCAGCCTTACCCATTGATGGTGGAAGCCATGAACACCAGGTAAGGGCCCAGCAGGTTCTTCACCAGGGGCAGAGGAATGGCAGCAGCTTCATCGATCACCACGAGCTCGGCCTGCCCCAGCTTCACAGAATCAGCAGGGTGAATGTACTGCAAGCAATGAGAGGACACTGTCACCGCCAGCAGCAGCCTGCCTGGGATCAGGGAAACATCAGAATTCACAAAGCTGGAGCCCTGGAAAGCTCTTTGTTGTCCCCGTTCTCCTCAAACACCAAGCCAGAGACTGGGACGTGGAAATCAAAACGTCAGGAGAGGGTTTATGCTGCCCTGACAAGGACTGGCTCACTCATCTTGTTTAGCACAATTCCACACCAATTCATCTGCAGAGGTGAGGAAAATAAAGGAAATCTAATCACTGAAAGCTCTTCCTGCAGTGCTCCTTTCACCTTCCTTTGCTTTTGTTTTGGGAGAAGCCCACGAGGGAGCTTTTTAGTCTACGAGTTATTCCCTGAAAGAGAGAAGGTATTTTGAGGAAGTTGCTCCCTAAAGGTCTGCCTTTCAGCAAAAGCCACCAGGACAGTTACACATCACACAGAATGAACCTGCTTAAAACCAGAACAAGTTCAGCACTGGCAAAAACAACAGCCAGGAGTAAAGAGTGGAAAGGCAAGAATGCCAATTACCTGGATGGTCTGCCTGTGCTCCTTGAACACATTCACTCTGACCACTGCCTTGTTGAACTCTGGATTCAAGGACTGAACAATCTCATAGTCCAGATGTTCCTGGAAAATAACATTTTTAAACAATATGAAAAGCCAAGATCTAAGAAAAAATATAATTTACCATCGTCATCAAAATAAGGCTTTTTTATATCATCAAAATTATATCATCAGATATAATTTATCATCATCATCAAAATAAGGCTCAGACACTGTTATTTCACATTCTAATCAAGAATTTTTATAAAACCTTCAAAGGCCTGAGAACTGGGAAATTATCTACTGATGTTAAAATCTGCTTCACAAAGAAACTGATTTACCCTGCTTAAAAACAGAGAAAGACATAACTCTCCCACGATTCCTTTTCTTGCAGAGCATTGTAAAAAAGGCTGGTAGCAAATATATGTAGCCAAAAGCCCAGGTGAGGTGTAAAACCTCCGAGGCAGGAATGCTTTGGAAGTACTGTAAAATGAGTCTGCTCCCCTCACCTGATACTGCAGTGCATCAAAGCCTTTAAATATGAACTCAAAGAGAGTGTGGAGGTTGTCAGGGCTGGGAGATGTGACAAAGATATTGGAGTAACTGCAGAGAAAAAAAAACCAAAACAAGAGCTGAACGGTTTTTCTGACCAATTTTACCACATAAATACTAAATAGGATGGGTTTTTTACAGGAGGGGTTGATTTTACCTAATAACCTAATAATTTCGTTTACCTAATAACCAAAACACAGCAGATTTCTTCAGGCACTCATCTCAATTTATGTGTGATTACTTGGAGTCTTAAGAAAAACTTGACCAACAGTGCATGCAGCAATCAAAAGACACAAGACCAAAAATATGAGGGATTTAAGACTGAAAATTACAAATATATTCAGATCCTGCCATCTCGTTTTTGTTTGTTTTTTTTTTTTTTTAAACTCAGGGATGCAGATAAAGCCTGGGGGATTGGGGGGGGGGGTCACTCACCCAAAAGCTACAGCTCCAGCAATGGCCAGCCCCAAAGCAGCAGATTTCCCTCGTCCCCTGGCTGCTGTTAATGCCACAGTGCTCCTCAGGGTCTTCTCAGAAATGGCTTCAATGAATTTTAGAACTGCTTTTGCCTGAGGATTAGAGAAACCCCCAGAAAACAGCGTTCCAATTTCTCACACTGGGACCTGCCAAGCCCAGAGAACCTCAGCTTTGGCCACCACACCAACCTGATCCAGGGTTTTGCAGCCATCCACCAGAACTCCCACAGGCTGTGTGTCCTGCAGGCTCTCCTTCAGCTCCCTCAGCTCCAGGTCCTGGGGCCGCAGGCTCTCCTCCTGCAAGCACACAACAGCATGAGCCAAGGACATCTCAGCACATTTCTACCCTTGTGGTGTCTTCTGGCACCTTTGGTTGGGCAGAGAAAGGGATCTGGAAGGGAAAGCTACCACAAGGAGAATCTATTCCCTAGAAACAGGAACATTTATATGGACAGACAAATATTTAACACTTCAATTTCCAGGCATCTTCAGGAGAATGGTCACAAAGAGGTTCTCCCATCCTGGCTTCCCCAAGCTTGGAGGGGGAAAAAAAGAGGGAAGGATTTTGCAGTCAACAGTAATTAGAGAATGGCATTGATAGGAAAAACAGATTCTGGGAAAATGTTTTGAATAATTTAACTCATTTTTCAGTGTTTGGGTGTTTATGATCTTTGTTACCCCTGTCACATGCAGTGTCCATGTAGGGGGAAGAACGACTGCAGCAGCAATATTGAAATAATATCAAGCCTTTCTGAGCCAAACCATAAACCTGGACACAAACACAATCTATTTTAGATGGCAATGAAGGCTGATTTTCCTTCTTGCCACTTAAAGTTCCCAAAGGCTCCAGCCTCTCCAGCCAGCAGAGGAGCACTTGTGCTGCTGTCAGTATTGTTCTAATGCTAAAAGAAGGTTTTATTTTGTTGGTTTTTTTTTAAAATCAGGGCCCTATCAGAATGTTTTTACCATCTCTGACAGAAGCTGTGTTGGTTATTTCTTAGGCCACACAGCACAGTTCAAATTCTTCGAGATTTCTGCTTAAAACTGGTTCCACTTCACTGCAGTCTACAACTGGAAGTGGTAAAAGGATACATTTCTAACAGTGCAAATATGTGTCTGGATTATCCTCAGGGAATTTCTCCTGGAATGTGACAGGTGTAACTCAGAAACTGAAACAACTGCCAGAGCCCTGAGCCTGCAATGTACTTCTTTCCAAAGTGTTCTCCCACCCTCCAAATGCCAAAAAAGTCTTTTTATTTGTCTTGTCCCATCTGTCCCTCAGCTTGAGATCCCTCCACCACCACAATCAAGCTCCACCTCACAGGGCTGAGCAGCAGTGCAGGAAAATTAATAAATACGGGCGAGCACAGAGAGAGATGGGCCAGAAAACTTAAAATAAAGACCAAAGAGGAAAGAAAAAACAGCTCCCACATAATTTCTGCAGAACATTCTGCTTCCTCTCTGCAATGCCATCATTTGATATAAATCAAGGTGAAATTTTAAAAAATTCCCTGTTTTTGCAATCTTTAACACCCCGTGGCCAACTCAAGAGGGATCTCTGCCAGGGAAAAGGGCTGGGATCACTCACTGACCTGGGACTGGGGGGGGACAGGAGTGATGTTTGCAGTGTGGCTGGAGATGGGCAGGATATTCAGCTGGTCATCAATCACCAGGCAGTTCTTGCACGAGGCCAGGGACAGAATGAACCTGAGCAGGCAGAGAAAACTCAGTAAGAACACCAGCACCACTCCCTGGTGGGTCATTTGAACTCTCTTCTAAACACGGAGTGAGTATTTACAGCTACCCCCAGCTGGGTATTTGCTTTCAGAAAAGGCCTATTCCAATGCCATCCCGTGGGATGCTTCCCTGTCAGGAAGACCCAGCGCTGCTCCTGGTGCTCTCCTTGGGCAGACAGCCCAGACCCTTGGCACCCTGAGTCACTCACCTCTCATTGAACCTCCCCACCACGTCCTGGTGGGCCTCTGTCCTGTACCGAGAGTGAACGTCCTGAAAGGGAAAGGAACAGAAAGAAAATGTCAGTCTGGAGAAGGGGCAGCAGTGACAGTGACATTTACAGGACTGTCACACCTCCCTTCCCACTCTTGTCTCTCCCCTTCCAGCCACAGCACACCCCAGACAGGATTCTGACTTTGTTGTGAAAATCTCCCAAACCCTTGTTAAAAACGTTCCCTCCCCACCCATGCTTTCTTTACAAGCCTTACTTATTTCTTGCCTGACTCAAGGGTCAGCTCTGCCAGAACATTTCAAGCACCTCAGGGATGCAAAGGAAAAATAATCTATCACTTTAATTCACCTACTGGCATTATTAAAATTATTAACAATGGCAACAACTCCAGACTGAGGTGTAAGCACACCTTGTTTTGTGAAGCTGACCTCACCTAATACACAAAACACTCCAAAGGCTCTATTTTTTTAACTTAAATTGCTGATACATGGGCAGACAGAATAAATACTTTCCAAAACCGTCATGGGACAAAAGAACAGAGTTCCATTTGTGAGTGCCAGGTGTTCCTTGTTTCTTCCTTGTAATTCCTTCCTTCCTGGCAGCCTTTCAGAAATGCCTGAGTATAATAAATCCAGTCACAGATGAATGAAGGAGCAGGAAAGATGATGGAAGGAGCATCACAGCCCATAATAGAAGCAATAAATACCCACTCAGCATCACTTCAATGTAGCTGCTGGTAGAGAACAGCCACGCTGTGCTGAACATACCATGGTCATTGTGTAGAGCTGCTTCAGGGAGTTCATAGTTCTCAGGAGAATCACCACAATTCCCCCACCTTCCACTGTCTCCACAGTTCTGGCCAACAGGTTTGGAGTCAAGGCTTCAAAATCCTGGGGAGTAAACAGAACTTCAGAGCTGCCCAGAGCCCATCAGTGCAGCTGGCTCCTACTGAAAGGCACAGGAAGCCTCAAAACTTCATCCTTCCAAGTTTAACTCACTCCTAAATTTGCACTAACCAATGTCCTGCCACAGCTCCTACCAACGAGGCCACCTCACCCTCACACAACTCCTGAGGGATAAGCAAGGCCACCAGAACCCAAGTGGCAGGAACAACAAATCCTATTCCTGCAGCATTCCAACTGATTGTTGCAACCCCCTTTTGGGAGCCAAGAGATTCCTCACCTGAAGGACACACATCCCAAAGGTGTTCCCAAGGATCTTGTGAGTTTCATTGTAGTAGCAGTAGCGGATGTTTGTGGCTGCTATGAACAACTCAAAGGGGTCATCATCCCTGATGTTCAAAGTTCCACTCTTTATCTTCTTCTGGAGCTGCCTCATCCTCTTCTTCCGGTGGCTGGAGGGCGAAATCACACAGGAGTTTTCTTGGGAAAGGGTTTGAGAAAAGCGTGCTCAGGCTGAGTCTGGAAGTCAGAGCTCAGTCCTAAATATGACTGAGGCTCAACAGCTGAGGAACCCAAGTTTTGGGGTTAAAAAGGTGAGGGGGAGTTTGGTCCAGGGCAGCAGAGTCCGTGTTAGAACTACAGGAAAAAACCAGAGGTACTTTTTGCCAGCGTCAGTCCCATTGTGGAAGCCAAATTTCAGTCCTGGAAGAGCAAACTTCCCCCAGCTCCTCCAGGAACGAGCCTGGCTTCCCCTCACACCCAAATCCCTCAACCTACAGTGTCTGCTCCCCAGAGAGCAGCAGGACCACGGGGGATCTCTCACCTGCTGAAGCCCAGCTCCTTCTTGTAGCACCACAGCACAGAGGGCCTGGCCTTCACCGTGGCCTTGGACAACATGTGGTGAAGGATGACGACCTGCCAAAGCACACAAGCACTCACAAACAGCTCAGGAGGCAACATCCAAAAGCAAAGTGGTTTAAAAGTAAGTTTTTCTAAACTTAATTTTACAGCTGCATTTTTGCTGTGGAAAACAGAGGGATCCCTGGACACGAAGTGAGGCTGTGTCTGTGCCTTCTGCAGGGCTGCACGACACTGAAGACACTGGATTTTACCTCCTGCTTCCTTAGTTCCCTTCTCTGGCAGAACTACCAACTGCAAGCACTGATTATTCCAGGCTACTCACAGTTCCTAGGGCTCGTCTCTTCTGGATAATCCATTAATATGGGTTTCCCACTGCGTGTTTCAGTGAAAACACTGAACACAACCAAACCTGGGAGATGCCAGAGCCCATCAGTAAATAATGCCAACATTCCCTGTACTGCCACCTGAATAGCTCATTTTTTCCCAAGTTCTTTTATAGTTCATTTATTAGGGAGACAAAGGAATTATCAGCTGTACAGCAGTTAAAACAGAATAGCAGCAGCACCAGGGCAGTGCTTGTTCCCCTCTGCTCAGCCCTGGGGAGGCCACACCTTAAATCTTGGGGTCAGTTTTGGGCCCCTCACTGCATGAAAGACATCAAGGGGCATGTCCAGAGGAGGGAATGGAGCTGGGAAGGGGCTGGAGCCCCAGGAGAGGCTGAAGGAGCTGGGAAAGGGGCTCAGCCTGGAGCAAAGGAGGCTCAGGGGGGACCTTGTGGCTCTGCACAAGTCCCTGACAGGAGGGGGCAGCCGGGGGGGGGTCGGGCTCTGCTGCCAGGGAACAGGGACAGGAGGAGAGGGAACGGCCTCAGGCTGGGCCAGGGGAGGGGCAGGGTGGACATGAGGCAAAACTTCTTCTCTGAAAGGGCTGTCAAGTCGCCATCCCTGGAGGGATTTAAAAGCCATGCAGACTTGGGGCACTTGGGGACAAGGGGTAGTGGCGGGTTTGGCGCTGCTGGGGGAACAGCTGGACTCAGGGATCCGGGAGGGCTTTTCCACCCTGAACAATTCTGTGATTCTGTGAACCCACTTATCCTAAACCACCACGGGTTTGCCGCGCTGCTCTTCCCCTCCCCACTCGAAAAACACAAGGCCAGAGTCTCTGAAGAGAAACGACTTTAGCATTTAATTTCTTCCACACAACTTCACCAAGCAGGTTCATCTGCGAGACGACTCCGTACACCAAGCCCACTCCGAGTGAGAAACCATCACAGCTCAGGGCAGAGCCGAGAGGAAAAAAAACTCCAGCTGGCCAGGAAATTAAATATCCTTCACCCCAGTTAAAAAAAAAACCAAACCATACACACAAACCCCAGCCTGTGCTGAGTTGTGTTTGATGCTCAGGAGCTTCCCAGACAGGAGATGTCTGAGCTGAGGTCTCACACACCATTTTCAAACCCTCTGTCCCTGCGAGTTCCCTCCCGCTCAGGCACCATTGCTGCGCCCGGGGCTGTGAGGGTTTAATTCCTGCTGGAGGCAGAGAGCAGCCGGGACCGAGGGATTACGGCAGGCCCGGGCGGGTATCAGCACCCACAGGCACCCCCGCACCCCCTCCGGGACGGCGTTACCTGGTCCTTGCCGCGGTCGCCCACCACCACGAACAGGCTCCGCTGCCGCTCCGCCACGCCGTTCTCGATGAGGACGCGGATGCGGTTGTCCACCTTGCGGCGCTGCATGGCTGCGGCTGCTCGGAACTGCTCGGAGCTTCTCCCCCGCCGCTTCTCCCCCGGCTCCGCTCCCGCTCCGCTCCCGCTGCACCACGTGGGAGCCACGTGGGGCCGGGCGCGGGCGCCGCGCAGCGTGGGAGGACCCCGGGGCTGCCCGTGCCGTCCGCCTGCGCGACGCGCACACATCTATTTATAAATACACATTTCTGTCTAAATACACATTTCTCTGCCTATTGAACTTCCAAGCGGAATAACTGAAGGTAGCTTTCCACATGGGAAAGGACTCCTGGGCCCAGCCGGCTCCCAAAGTCCCTGCGAGACACAGAGCAGCCCTTACCTCCCACAGCTGTTGTTTATGTATTTATTTATTTCAGTGACTTTTGGCTGTAAAAAGGGGACGAACCAAACTTCAGTCGCACTGGAAAGGCTGATGATATATTTTTTAAACGCTTCGTTCCAAAGAAATCCTGCCTGCAGCCCCCCCAGGCGTGTGGGCACAAAGACCAGGCCTCTGATTTTATAAAGATAATTAATTCCATTTCCATACCAGGCGAACTCTGAGTCTGGGTGGCTTTTGCTGCTGGGGGGAGAGACGGCAAAAACAAACATACATGAAAAAAATGGCATTTGGAGACAGTTTCCCCAGGGAAACAAGCCTGCAGAGAGCAAACAGAACACATACAGAAAACAACAAATCCGTAGGGTTCATTATTATAGGATTTGAAACGAAACCCCAGGAAATATTAAGAACCCTGCTCTCCTCAATAAAACTGTTATAAAGCTCATAAGATTTAAGCTTTGCTGCTTAATAAATCCACCACAGCTGTTTGAAAGTTTTCCATACAAAACCCCAAGCTGCACAACCATGGAGTTGCAACAGGAAAACGATTTTTCAACCTGACTTGCAATTCCAGCGAGTTTTCAGAAACATGGAATTTTATTCTCAAACTGACAGTAAAACTACTCCTAACCTTTCAATACCAAAGTTGAGCCGAGCTATTTGCATAGATATATTTATTCTTAGCTTTTAATACTGCCAACTCTTTTTTAAACTTGAACATTCAAACAACCAAGTATTTAAAACCAGGTGACATCGTAGGAAAAATGTGTTTAACACCACTGGATGTGTTCGGGGTTGTTTAAAAGATAATAAAAATACGATAAAACTACTGAATTAATAGTCATAAAGGCTGTGGAACAGTATTTTTTTTTAGGTGAACCCAGGTAAACCCAATCACTGAGACAAAACCACCAACGCAACACAAGTGTAGCAAGACAATCCCTTTAGGTATGAAATGTTTGCTTGAAAGGGAAGGACATAAAACATTTAAATAGATTTATTTTTCAAGTGTTTACATAAGCCATGGACCAACTTGTTTCCAACGTTGAGTTAAAGAACTGCAAAGACATATATACAGGTATGTTTAAGGCCATCAGAAAATTTAAACCTGACAACAAACTAAAAATTCTCAACACTTATTTCATGTGGTAGAAGCATTACTAAAGCTCATTCTAAAATCCAAGAGCTTCAAAAGAGGAAATACATTTTCATTTAATAAAAGTCTAACGGATATTTCCTAAAATTTAGCTTGAGACCAAAATCCCAGGTGTACTCTTGGGTAGAAATGGGCCAGCAGGGTTGGAACTGAGCTAGTTACACCCATCAGATTCTTTCATGAAGGTTATGAAGGGAGGGGAAAAGAATCTGGCTTTTAACAGAAAACTGCAGCAAGAGCAAACAATCAGTTTAATTCAGAACCAAATGCCAAGTTAGGCTCTAGTTTTCCTCGTGCAGTTCTCCTGCGTGCTGCTCCAAGTGGCTTTGAGGACGTGGATTCTGGAAAACAAATTTCCTTCCTTCCATTAAGGCTGGATTTTTAGTACCATTATATTCCAAAAGCCTCTTGAAGTGGTGAATAGAATAGCACCTCTTCCCTTAGATGAACAGTCTAGAAATTTTAAGTTTCTCATCACGCTCTGCCACATCCCCCCAAAGATACACCTTTGAAGAACCTTCCCCACCTCCTTCCCTCTGGAAAAACGTATTGGCCCAACAGAAAAATGTTACAGTTTAAGCAAGTAGCCCTCTCCACGAGTGACAAAATGAGGGAATGTTCCCAGAGTTCCCTGTCAAAGCTCCTTCCCTGAAGTTGTGCCACTGACTCTGCTACAGCCAAGATCAGTCTGAGACCAACGGGGTGCCCAGAGGCATTTTACAAATCCTGTCATCTTGAGAAAAACACCTTTAGAAGGGAGCTGCACAATGCTGGAGCTTCTGGCAAAGTTCCAGACAATAACCATAAATATATTTAAGGCCAGATTTAAATAAGGAAATTGTCCTCTAAGTTCATCAGGAGAGTTCTGTTGTTTGGGATCATTTCCTGCTTGCTCTTCACACGTTCTGCTCCATCAGTGAAGGACACCTGCACCTTCCCACTGCACCTGTGGAAGTTCTCTGGTGCCAGCTCAAGTGATGGGAAACCTTTTAGTCCCATCTGTACCCAGTGCAGATGGAAAACTGGAGGAACGGGTGCCCAGATGTTAGAAACTAAACCAGCCTCCTTCACACAGTGACAAACCTCAGCTCCAGCTCGGATCTTCAAGCATCCAGCTCAGCACTCTGCAACAGACTTTAAGCAAGAACAGTCTCACAAGAGCAAGAGGGATGGTCTGGATATTCCAGATGTGACTCATTAACAGGAGGGGAATATCAAGATTCTCCAACTGATTCTTTATCTTGCTCTGCTGGACCACAAAGATTTTGCCCAGTTTGTTCTTAATCATATGAATTTTAACCACTTTTTCAGTATCATTCACCATCTTTTCAGTATTTATTTACATTTAGAGCCTCTTCAGTAACTTCTCTCAACTCAAATGCCATTTGGGAGAAAGAAGGAAGCCCAATCCTTTCTCCAGGGACCTGCAACACAACGAACCTGCCTAAAATCTTAAGGTCAGCAGGACCTTCTGAGAAGACACATTTTAAGGACACAAGGTTTCTCTGAGAGTTAAGTCCCAGCAGGATACATTGCCTGGTTAAGTAACAAGAAGCCGACAATACTCTTCAAACTACTCTGAGTGATGATTCAGAGATTGCTGTATACAAAAGACAGGATCTGGGGAAGGAAACAGGGGTTAGGCCAAGTTTAGAACCCTCTCCACAGCAAAATCCCTAAGCTGCACTGGCGAACTGTTCTTAGAAAACAGCCTGTACACAGCAAAAACACAGAAGTAAAATTCAGGACCAGGGTGGCCTCAGGTGTAAAACAACAGCTCATGATTTCTGGGCAAGTTAAGTAGGAGGATGTCTAGGAAGGATCCAGGTTTCCCAGACACAGGAACAATACAGGAACATCTGAAATACTCGAGTGATTGATCCATTACTTGCCCAGGAACCCCTGAATTACAGCCAAGAGGAAGCAAGAGGCTGAAGGCAGAAGTTTGGTTTCAGACAGGCTCAGACACAGCCCTTTACCACGCTCTCTCCTTCCAGCCACAGCATCAGGCCCCAGCTACCCCATGGAATAAACAGCTCATCCCTACCTCCAGAACGGGCTTGGCACTGCAGCCAGCCCCAAAATGCCACAGCTTTGCTTCAGGATGAACTTCTGGTAAGAGTCTTTTCTCAAAACAGGACCTTTTTCAAAGGAAACGTACCTAGGAGTGCTTGGGATCTGGAGGGAACTCGGATTCAGAGCCAAGCTATGGAGTAAAAATTTAGAGCTCCCCTGAACAGGCCAGAAGAGCAGCGAGGGCTCCGTGTGCCCCAGGGTGAGCCCAGCAGATGTTTCAGGACAGTTTATTACACCAGGGCTGGGATTAAAGGGGTCTGTGCAAATTCCCAGCTCACCTCTCACAGGCTTGTTCCACCTCTCCCTCCATCAGAGAACAGCAGAGCAGCTGCTCCAAAGGCCATTTTCTGACTTGTCTCACAGTGAAGAGGCCCAGTGTTCTATTAATAAATTCAAGCTGGGAAAAAACCAACCCCCCAAAACTTTAGGTGGAGTGTTTTGATCTGTTCAGTGGTCTCTGATGTATGGTGCACATTTACTGACAAACTACAATTCCTTAAGGAGCATCTGGTGTGCAATGGAGAAAGCTGAGCAGCTCGTTCTACCAACCATTTAAAAGTAAGCTGATGCACAAAGAAAAATAAAATAATTAAAAGAATTCACTGTTTTCCTACATCAGTTCAACATTAAAAGGTTTGTCTTTTTATTTTTTTTTCCAGTTAAAAAACAGTAGGGACTATTATCTCAGTAATAGCTTCCTAAAAAAGACACAGAACAGCAACTTCTCACCGGACTGCAGTTTAGGAATGTTCTAGGCCTTGACTCAAACTGCTGCTTCCAGACATCAGCCCCGTTTCAGGATGCCTGGTGTGGAATATGGTCTTCACAAGCTTATCACTTCCCGCAGTGAAAACATTTTTCATTTGTGCTCTTCACACAGGACATGGAAAAGTGATTTCCCACCTATTTGGATGGAGTTCCAGACTGTTTCACAACGAAGTCAAAAGTATCTGACTGCAAGTTCTGAAAGTTCAGTTGTGATACAAAGTAGAAATGACCCTGTGAGTGAAAACAACCTTCAGTTTTGTACAGAACAGTTAAACACCACGCAGCTGTTCCTTAATTTCACCTTTCCACAGGTAGGAATTATTTGATGAGCAATACTTAACATATAATATAGCACTTTTCTTCTTGCACGTGCTATAGATTGCAACAGAACTACCAACACCTCTATGGAGGCAGCTATCAAAATATTCTCCCCACTGCAGAGAGAGTGCATGTGCGCAAAAGGCAGGCACAAGTGATTTTTCCAAAGATTATACCACAAGGATGCAGTAAAACTTGAATAAGACTTGGTATTTTCCAGCTCCTAGGCTTATGCCATTTCTTTTATACATCGCTGCCTTGATGAAAAAAAAAAAGGAAAAGTCCATCAAAAAGAAAAGGTTTCCCAGAAGTCACAGCTAGTAGAATAAAACCAGAAAAACAGGAGGAGGGTTTACATCTAGTCAGGAAAAAGAGACTATTTGGGGAAAAAACCCAAAGAAACCTTATGAAACGTCACCCCAACACATTGAATCTGTTTCAGCCGTTGAAAACCAGTGTTCCAGGATACAATTTTTATAAACATGTTTTATTTATCTTGCTTATACCATTAGAACTGTAACTGCTGGCTGTCATTTCCCTGAAAAGGGGAAATCAACTCAAACACAGACTGGTGCTTTTCAAAAGATAGCAATTGGAAGGGCAGCAGCAGCGGGCATTTGAGATTTCTTAAAACCTTCAAGGCTGCAGGAAAGACAAAAGGACATGTGACCAAAAGTGTTATGATTATCCATTAGAGATTTCCATCAGTACCGGCATCAGTTATTTAGGTGATAATACAGCAAGGTCAAGTATTAGTGACAGACAATGTGCAAGTCATAAGGAATGATAGAGAATACCAATCCTTACAAAAGTCATTGCTATCAAAGAAACTTAAAAGTGTTTCAAAGAGATATCTAAATACTTCACATCAAATATACAGTGGCCATCCAGATTATAGCTCAGATTTGTAGCAAAATTTTGTTCAAGTGCCAAATCAAAGCTTTTTTGTTGTTGTTGTTGTTGTTTTTCACCTTGTCTCCTAAAAACAAAAAAAAATTACACAGTTACATTAGCAGTTATGCAAGCGCTCTGAACTCCTTAGCCACGGGAATCAGGGCCCTGGTGATGAGGAGTGCTGCAGCTAAGGGTGCCTCTTCTCTCTCACAAACTGCTTCTAAGCCCACCTGTCTATTTAGGGCATTTGCATCACTACACACCTTTAACTGTTCAGTGCTTCAGTTTAATAAGAAAAAGCTGAAATGCAGTTGTTCTACCAAGCCACACTTCACCTTTTCCATCCTTTCATGGGAACATTTAAGTTTTGTCAACTGCCACCACAGTAAATCTTTATGGATTTGCAGATTTTATCCGAATTTGTTAAATCACTTTTAAATGTCAGAAGCGAGTCGTTGCTTTTTCCTGCCACTTCAGTTAACCATGGAGATTGGATCACCCTGAAAATTGCCTTTTTTGCTATACTCTTAGCAAGGGTGAGGAATCTGAATCTCATATGCAAGGCTCAAGATGATGCTTAGGACAGAACATGCAGAGTAAACGTTGTTTCGTTCCTTTCAATATCCAGGGAATATAAAGCTGGCAACTGTAGTCCTGTCATTATGGGTAATGAAAATAGTCCCTTTACAACAAACTTCCTGTAAGGGAGAACAAATAGATAATAACTCTTCTGGTAACATGTATTGTACACTGGCCAGCGTGTTTTTGGCGTTGAATGGAATCCTGTGAATGTGTTTAATTCACTTGCTGAGCGTTCATCTGAGGCATCCCTCTGTTTGGTCTGGGGGGCCCTCCACGACCTAGAAAACACACAGAAAGGGGGTTGAAATCTGCAGGAAATCTGGTTAGTTTAAAAACAGTCCTACATCTCCTGGGCTAAACTCAGAGAGACTCTGCTGTGCTTCCTGAAACATGCCCTCAGCTTCACAGCAGCCCAATGCTGCACTGAGCTCCAGAGGCCTCAGTGCCACACCTCAGGGCTTTCAGGACCGAGACAGGGACAGAACCCTTCAGAACTGAACTGCCACGTGGGGTTTCACAGATGCAGGGCACAGCCTCGAGCTGCCCTCACTGACAAGGCACTCATGGCCATGTCTGTATTGACACAGAACAGTCTCATCACCAAAAATGGTTTAAGAAGAACACTTGAAAAAATAGTGATGAAAATAAAGTCTAGAAGCTGAACTACAGCCTCATTATGTCTGTGGGGTTTGCTTCCTAAGCTTTCATTAATAAAAGACAGTTAAGTAGTTCTGCTGTATCTAAATGTCAACAGCAATTGCTGGTTTAGCTTCTTTTCCAAGAATTCCTCATTCAAGAGCCAACTAAACTTCTACCACCAGTTCACAGGATCACAGTAACTCAAGTCAGCAGAGTCCTCAGAGGCTCTGCAGGACCAAGCCCTGCTCAAAAGCAGGGTCAGCTATGAGGTCAGAGGAAAGTCAGCTTATTCTTAATTGTGAGCTGCTGAGGAAGGAGTGAGGTTCTTTTCGAAGTCCAGAACTTTAGAAGTTGGCTCAGAAACTTCCACTCAACCCAAATCAATTATTCACTACTCTGGAAATTACCTCTAGGAGCTCCCCGAGGTCCACTTTGTCCAGAGCCACGTTTGAAATTCTGTTGATATCCATCCTGAAGCAAAGAAATTAAAAAAGTTACAACATAAAACTTGGGCATTCTGTTACTAACTGCCAGGAAAACAAGGAGCTTTTAGAACTATGTGCACTGACAAAACACCTGTAACTTCAACATGCAACACTTTATTAGTTTAAAATAATATTAAAAAAATAAATTCTTACTTTCATTAGTGCCTAGCAGCTGTAATAAAGTGTGCAGTGACAAATGCTGTCTCCAGTTACAGGGTATGTTGCTCAATATAACTAAGAAATATAAATAGATGTCTTTAGTGTTCAACTTTTCCAAACTACACAGAGGCAGTTTGTGTTCCTGAGCAATAAAAGAAGTCCCAGAGGAAGTTGTCACTAACAGCTTTGAGTGCTTTGGACACGTATTTCCCCCCTCCGCTGGTAGCTTACCCTCTGGTAGTTTGAGTAATCCCGAGGAGCATTGAACTGGGGCTGTGTGTAGCCACTGTTTGGAGTGTTGGAAAAGGAAGGACGGTAGCCATCATATCCCCCTAAGGAACAGGGCACAAGTCTTTCACTTGCAAATCAAAGTTGCACTTAATACTTGACCTTCTGCTACTATAGAAAGAAAATCAGCAACAGCATTTTACCTAAGCCTTAAAAAACCCCATCCCTTTAGGAAGGGCTGTTTACTTTCAAGTCAGGCAAATGTCTCCAACATCAGGGCTAATACATTACAAGAAATGAGAATGAACACCTGCTAAGGACTGGGAGGAGGCAGAATTCAGTGCATTTCTCAGAGTAATCTGAGGCTTGATTTACAGAACATTCAGTCCAGAGCTAAACATGATCCTAGGTAGGATCTAAATGTCCCAGCTGTGGTAACTGCATTCACACTCCAATCAGTTGTATTTTTATTACACAGGTTTCTTCTCTACTCCCCAGCCACACGAGAGGAAGAGAACACGGAAGACAGTACCTGTGTCCATAAGTAATCCCAGAACACCTGACAAGGAAACCATCTCTCTCCTATTCTAACATAAACCTCTTTGTAACACTGACAGCCACACATATAAGGTCCACGAATCAGGAACATTCTCTTATCTATCCAGAACTACAGTATCATTCCTCCACTCCTGTTAATTCCCTTGGCCTAGTGACTTTTGGACTCTAGTGTTCCTGTATTTCTACATAAGCCAGCCTACTTTCATTCTGATGAAACACAGAACTATAAAATACATTGTGGAAATAAAAAGCATTTTTGAAATACCAACTGGCATCCGAATTCCCCGCTTGATGGCTGGCTATTGCTGCATTTGCTTATACTTGCAGTGGATGCCTAACAATTGTATTGTAACAGAGGTCCAGACACACACTTACATCTGAAGTTGCTCATCTACAGCCAGTAAGATTTCACTGTAAGTGTCCCAGTGTCACAGAGACACTGCCCCAGGTCAGTTTAACACCTGCAATCCTGAGCTGGCGCTCTCCCAGTGCAAGCAGAAGCTGTGGGTGCCTCGGAGAGCTGCTCACCTCTGAATCCGTTTGCTGGGCCCCTGTAACCGTTCATGAGGCCCCGGGCCCCGCGGGATCCCCCCCGGGACACCCCTCGGCTGTTGTAGTAAGGCTGGCTGTTCCTGGGAAATCCAGTGTTCTGCTGGGGAGGCTGCTGGTGGTTTCCTGCCACTTGGTGACTCTGGTCCGGGGAACCGTGGTAGGTACCAACCACTGCAGGGGAATCGGGGGAAAAAAGAAGTAGAAAAGTCTGGATTTCTTTATGTTCCCACGAATCTCTCTTTAAACCCAGCATTCGGGTATGGAGAAAAAGGATGAGGCTCTTTCTCCTTATTGCACATCCAGTACTTGTTAGCACTGCAGTGGAAAGTGAAGGCAGTGCTGAGAGAAGAACAGCTCTGGATAGAGACTTTTATTTTTTCAAGTTGCTAACCTGGATAGCATTTTGCCTGCTGAATTCAAACCACATCTCACTGATTTCAGCAAAGCATTCCAGACCTTTGTGAAATCTTGCATTGACTATTGAGAAGCTGTAAATATTTGCTCTCATTTCTGCCTTACTATTTCCTTTATAGAATGTCACCTCAAATTGCACTATTTGTTTAAACCAACCAGAGCAAGTACTTCACTCTACTGCTTTCACCTTCAGAATAATCCTGGTTCATGTCTTTATTTAAACTCATATAAAACTCAGTCAAGTGGTGTAACAGTTGGAAATAAATATACCGAATTTCACTCCCTGTTGGATATTCAAACCCAGAGTAACAAAACCTGGTATTGCTCAGGGGAAAGGTTTGCAAGGCAACACGTGACATGCTTTTGCTCCATCATCTAGGACTTCACAGACTATCACCTGCTCTACCAAGGCCACAAGAATTTTACCTGTCTGGAGTTGTTCTTGCTGGAGATCTGATTGTTCTACTTGGTGAGGCTGATTGGAGAAAGTCTGGTTGTAACTGGCCTGGTACTGGTTTTGTTGCTTAAGGGTTTCTGGCTCATTAACAGGAGGAACAGGTGCATTCATGTTGAATACCTGTAAGAGCAGAAATTCATTTTTACAGCTCTTCATTGTATCATGTAAAGAAGCATCAAAGTCTGAGAAATGTGAATCACCAAAGACTATCCCAGGTAGCTCCATGAGTGATTCCACCACAAGGAATGAGTACCAAACCAAAGGGATCCAGTATGGATTTCCTACTCACTGTTTGCATGGATTGGAATGGAGCTGCGTTAACGTTGATTCCGCTGCTATGCAAAGGCTTGCTGGATCCAGCCTGGAACACCTGTGGCTGGGATGCAGTGGGAAGTGACGATGACGATGGGGTCTGGTCTGCATTCAGTGACATTGAAGCCTGATAATTAAAACAAACAACATTTTAGCAGCTTTTGAGGTACCAAAACTTTAAAAACTTAGCTTAAAAAAGAGTGGCAATGCCTCAGCTTCACCTCTACAAACACCTGGCTCCTACTTCAGCTCAACAGCCTCATTCACAACAGCATCATGAGAGGAAAAATCTAACCATCTTCTCCCTCATTAACTTGAAACACAACTAGAAAACACTGGAGGGGAAATGAGTAAGTTTCCAGGCTAACTGCTGGCCAATGTAAAAAAATAAATCCCATTTCCTAAGCCAACAACACTGATGCTCCCATGCTGATGTTGGCATGCTGCATCTAACTAAACATACAAGCTTCCAAATGAAAAGTCTTACTATGGAAGACTTACTGGTCACAGAAAGGCTCAGAACTTTGGAATCAAAGGGAATTGAAGTGGCCCTATCAACAGGCAACTAAAAAGAATGTTATTTACGAAGAAACAAACTAACATTTGATGTCACCTGCAATCAGAGTTCTTCCCACCCCTGTGAAACCTGACTTGCCTGAATCTGGTCAATTGATTCTTTCTGTGGCCGTTGCTCTGCTGTGTGAGAAGGCTGATACATGGGTTGGGAAGCTGTATATCCCTCACTTGTAGAAGAAACCAAGGGAACCTGACAAAATAAACCCCAAAGCCCCCAAAAGTCAGCTGATGCTCACACACAGTTTTGTAAAAAGTATCAGAGACCTCTGGATGGATGGTACTCTCTGGTCTGTGAGCCAGCAGATCTTCACAACCAGTACAAATTAGTTACTTCCAACCACCAACATTCTAACATGACACAACTCCAAGCTCAAACACAAGTGGACACGGGCTGGCTTCCAGTGGCCTGAATTTTATGTTTTATGAGCTCTGCTCTCCCACAGAGCCCAAGGAAAACTCCAGCCAGCAAAGCAGAGGGCTTTGCATTAAAGGCTGTACTGGGGAGCTTAAGAGGCAATGGGTAACAACTGATCGCGGTGTTCACACCACACTGGAATGTTCCAAAGCCAAGAGTAAGTTTAGCTACTGCTTGCAAGATCCTCAAGAGAATCACTGGCAGCACTAGTTGAGGTAAGGGAAAGAAGAAAAAAAATCTATTGGATTAAGTCACAGACATCACCTAACAGCAAAATAGGAACTAGTGCAGAGAAAACACTCTGCCCAAAGAAATCATTCTACTCATACAAGACAACAAGACTGTGGAGAGCACCAGCACTTCAGGAGGTACATACAGAGGAAACTCACTCCTGCTTCTATGTAAATGAGTGACTTAAACCTTGCAGACCTAATCTGGACAAGCCAAAGGAAGCAATTTATACTGCCTGTACTGTGAGATCCATCACCTATCCAGGTTTTTTTTTTTAATTGCAAATACCTACAGGGATCAGACCCATTACTGAGACCAGCAGAGTCCTTGGAGATGCCACACATGCTTAACACAAAATTAGGAAGTTCTTTAATCACCAGACAACTGAAACATCTTAACAAGAAGGTGACTACTTCAATTATACAGTGGAAAAGGAAGTTTAGGAGATCCAACTTAAAAGCTCAACTGAAAATAGCATTCGACTCACGCTGACTGCTCTACAACTCCAGTATAAAATCCCAATCCAAGCAAGCAACTGGAAGTAATAAAACACAACACAAAATCTGTAGTTAATGCATTAGATCTATCTGTGCCCTGACACTCATTTGAACAGACACAGGCTGCCCTTTAACCAAGTGATTTCTGTTACAAACAAATAACAAACCACCTGCTTCTAGCTAAACTGGAAGTACTACTACCCATGGCTTAACTACTAAACAAAGATAAGATCCCGTTACTGGAATTTGTAATGTCTGCAGAGAATGGAACGAGCATTAGTAATGCTTGTAAGCAACAATGGAGACCACCCATCTCCCAAAATTGGAACTTCAGCTTTTTGAGTTTCTCACGTAGCTAGGAATTATTAACTCAGGCCTAATATCAAACTCAAATCCAAAACACAATTTACTGAACGCTTTACCTGTGTAGCTTCTGGTTGCACAGGAACTTGGGTAGGCTGGGCAAGTCTTGACTCAGCATGAACTGAAGGAAAATAATTTCACTTATTACATAGTAAATTCAAAACCTTTTACAGAATAGCATTACTATCTTCTCTGATCAGTTATGTGAGAGCTGATCATCATGAAGATGATGAAGCCTTTAGCATGGCAAAGCTATGCTCAAATTACCAACTCCTGTTGCCATGCAAAGAACATTTTTTCTAGTAGTCCAAAATAATCCAAAGCAAAACCAAAAAAAACCTTTAGATATCCCGTATTTCCAAGCAAAACCTATAAGCAAGTGAGAATTGGAAGTCTAAAAATAGCACAGTCCCATTTCTGAGAAAAACACACTTTAACAGGACTGTACTATTACTGGTGGTGACCCTTTTACCACGCAGCAGTAACTGAAGCACTTCTAAGAGATGACTTGCAGGCTTCCCCAGTATTTATGTTTAGGATTTACCATTACAAACCTGGAGGGCAAACCATTTGTGGCATGTCCAAACTCTGTGCTGGGTTCATGGGCTGTGCAGATACGATGGCAGGATCAAGCGTTTGGTTCTCAAATTCCAGCATCGAGTCCTGGGGAGAAAAAATAAAAAAGAATAAAAAATCAAATCCACACTGCTGTGGGTTAAACAGATGAATGTTTAGAGTACAGAAGTACCTGCATGAAGTTGTAGGGGCCCTGCATCTGTGCCATGAGGTCCTGTACTCGCTGTCTCCTGACCAGGGGGTCTGCCTGAGCCACAGCAGTGAGTGCGTGAGGTTCCGGGACGGGAGGAGACGTCGCCTGTGTCTGTTGCTGCAGGGAATTTACAACCTAACAAGAAACAACAACCAACTGCAATTTCAGCTCGAGGCAGCACTGCACTCAAGTGACTTGGGAGTTCTTGGCATTTCTGGCTATTGCCTAACTGGTTATGGATGATGGAATTACTGCAGTGGGGTTGAGTATTACATCCTACAGACAGGTCAGTGCTGGTAGCCAGCTACTCATTTGAGCACTCACAGGACGTCAGAGTTCACACTCTGCTCTTTTTTTTTATTCTCCATCTGCTCTTTTCCCCCATGAAAAAAAAGTATTTGTTCATTATTACATGGATTTTGTTAGAGCAGGATTTGAGACAGCAATTTATCAGCATTTGGAAATTTAAAGGAAGTGGGGGAAGAGTAGGCTTCAAAAATATGCACAAATGGGGAACAATTATTTTTTCATAGCTTTTTGGTAAATGTAAGTGGAGTCAGAATTTTTTTGTCTTTCGTAAGACTTCAAAATGCTCAATTTTCACAGCCACTGTTATCCTAGCTCCCTGATTTACTGTCTCAGGGAACAGCATGCAGCATTGCATGACAAGGATTGCCAGACAGCACTGCAAGGGGACACCAGAAGCCCAGAAGCAGAAGCACAGCTCATGGTGGGCAAGAAAGCTCAGATTTACCAGACATATTCCAAAGTGGCAAACATCAACAAAGGAACAAACTGCAATGGGCTTTCAGAGAGCACCTGATCAGACAGCAGAGCAACCAGCACAGCTGGACACGAGCATCTCAAAAAACCATCAGCAAAAAGTTTGAAAACAGACAGCAGCAAGGATGGTCAAGCTGCACTCTGATGGCCCTAACCAGTCCCTAACCTGCTCTTTAGGCAGCTCCCACAATCCAGAAGTGCCATTTTCCATGTCAACAAATGCCCTTTGAAAGTATCTTTGTCAATGACTTGTTTATTACTTCTCTATTTCAATGAGCTTCTGATATTAAAAATCTTCCAGATAAACAGCTAAGCTTTAAAACTTAGGTACACAGGATATAAATCAGCATACATGCACCTGGATTCAGAATACTGATGTGAAGTAGCTGATTTCTTGTTAGAACTGCAGAAGACAGATTTCTGTACAGCCATCATGACAATTAACAAACCAGTCCTATTTTAGACCAGTCCTATAACAAAGATCTGAACTTTAAGCCTCAAACTGCCACTATCCAACCTCAAAGCCTGTACATTTCTTTAAAATTTCTCAAAGAAACCTACAGCACCTTCCAGTATTCCTACTGCTTGCCCAGCTTTCCAAACCTTGTGGGCACATAGCATTCTGCACATGCAGTTGCCTCACCAACTCCAATGGCTTGTTCCTTTGACCAAATCCCTGACAGAAAATCTGAACAAAACTAAAAGCTAACCACAACCTACAGTCCTCTTCAAGATTCCCTTCAGAGCCAAATCACCACTAGTAGCAATCCACAGAGAAGCAATTTGACAATTCCCATGAAAAATACACCCTAAGGTAGTCCACACTGGAAACCAAGCATAACTGCTCTGGTCTATCCCCAAATTTCACATTATGGACTGTTTCCAAATTAAGAATTAGGCCCTGTAAGTGGAAAAAATTATCTAGAGCACATATACAGACCTTTTGCACATTTCAAAGCTTAAAAATTGAAAAGAAAGTGCAAGCCAGATCAGGTGAAACTCTGAGTAGTAAAACCAGCAGCCACTCATCTCCTGTGTAATTGTTACCAAAAATACTCTCAATTATTTGAGCACTACCACTCAACTCATGGAGTCCAAGCCATTCACAACAATTCAGTATCTTCAAGGAGAAAAAAAAAAGAGTTGATGGAATCATCAAGAATATGTAACAGTGACAAAAATATCCAACACTTTCACAAATAGTACAGCACTAACTTCAGATGGTGTTTCATATTTTACATTATCTTTTCCAATCCTCTTTTTTTTCATGTCAGAAGAACAGTTTAGGACCTATTCCTTCAGCCTTATTAGCACTACCAGGTACTCTGACCTAGTACAGCCAGAGTAGGATGAAACTAGTGAACAAATTTCAAGTTGTGTGGATGAAGATAATCTTGGCAGCAGGCAGAGCTGCCACACACAATGCAAGGAGACTGACAGGGGACAGGAAAAAGGAGGAGGAAAGGTAAACCCACAAGTTTAATGACACCACAAACCAACAGAAAGAACTTGTGTTCTGGCAGTCTGAGAACAGTTTTCAATTCTACACAAAATCCATCCACCCAGAGTTCCACAATCTAAGACACAGTGAACTTTGTGTACAACCAGACTCAGGTACTTTTTAGAGAAGAAGCAGTTAAAAAAAAATTAAACCCCCACAAAACAACAATTAAAAAAACCTCCATAAATACTATTACCAATAAAGGACATCTTCACCAAAATTAAAACATCATATAATCCAAATACACTTGGAAAATTCACAAGTAAATTCCTTAGTTTCAAACTTATGGAAGGCCCACAGAAAAAACATCCTTGTGAAGACATCATCACTTCCCAAACTAGAAGCACACCACAGAAATCCTGACTGTATCACATCCACCTGAGGGTTACCGAAAAAGAGAGAAGTTTATGATATCCTCCCCCTTCCTGAACAATTATGGAGCTCTTCTGAGCAAATGTTCTCTTTCAGATTTCAAAATTCACAGCTATCAGTGTACATTCTGTGTCATGATCTTACCAAAGCACAATTCAGCTGCACTTCCATGAGAAATGAGATTGTGATGCCAGCAAGAATAATTTTACAGGCAGATATTCTCAATTTCCCTTTTTTGTGTTATAGCTGAGAAAATAAGACTCTTAATTATGAAGAAACAGTGATTTTCAACTTTAAATTTTTCTCAATTATTCCTTTTTTACGATGTCCAAGATATTGGGACAAAAAGGACAACTGAAGCATACATTCTTTGTACTGTCCTATGAGGACAAAGCCGATCCAGTCCCATATTGGATCTAGTACAGATGCCTGAAAAATGAGGAGTTTCAGAAATCTGTCTCATACCAAACTGCAACCTGAATTACGTCTTCATCCATACTCCTTATATTAAGAACTACAGAGAACTGAACCACTCTGGACCCTTGGTAGAAACAGATATAAAAGGGGTATAACTGAAGCCTATCAATCATTAATTTTTAAATGTTGTGCCTTCTAAGAATACTCCAACCAAGCATGACTTTAATGTGTGGGTTTGTCAGTTTAACAGATTTCTTAAAACACATTCAACAGCAGTGATATTTTAGGGTTTTTTGAGTAAGGGAATGAAATACTATGACAAGAAACTACCAAACTCATTCACATACATGGGAAAGCTTCACACTCATCCTCAGTATTATTAAATCTCTTGGTCTTCAACACTGTAAAACAGGAATTTCAGCCAGATTCAGTGTAAATCAGCTGGATTAGTTTATCAGATCAAACAGCTGCTCTGTTTTTTCACCATTTCACGAGATGTTGAACACTTAATCCACTCCTACACTTAGAAGCAGCCCAAAGGCACCAAGAAAGTCTAATGCAGTTTGCTGCTGCAGAAGGCTAAAATCAATCAAAAATTAACTCTCCAGCACCTGAAACAAGCTGCTCCTGCTTGTTTTTAACAGACAGACACAACTCAAGCTCCAACATACCAAACATGGGGTTTGTCCTTTCCTGTACGTGAAGAACACAAACTCTGGTGCAATAAAATCATGGACTTGTACATGTAGCAAAGTCTGAGTGCAAATCACTAAACTGGGAATGCATCCCAACACCAGTGCACCACAAACACCACAAGTGAACAGCCACTCAAGTGCAAGTAGTAACAAGTGAAACACTTGAAGAACTGTAGCTCTGGGAAGCAGAGACGTACACACAAGCATATTTTAACATCAAATTATGCACATAAGCAATCTGCAGCAGGTATTAGTTGAGTTACTCATTTTTAGCTCCCTCTCCAGGGACCTGCTCAATGAAAGCACAACTACACCACACTGTCAGCAGCTGGGGAGAAAAACCTTTAAGTTCTACATTTGCAGCTAAGTTCTCAAAAAAAAAAAAAAAAAAAAGACTTCAAAAAAGTCCTTAAAGTCTTTTTAAGCCTAAGACTTTTAAGTCCTGTTTTCCCAAGCAAGCCACTAATGAAGAAAAGCAAGTTCTCTGCAAACTTAGCCAGACTAAATAGATTTTATTTCTTTTTAAATACTCCTGAGCTAAGTATGTAATTAAAGAATCGAGTAGTGAGTCCAAGCCTACTTAAATATATGTATTCTTTTATATATTGGGGGAGAAGGGATGCAATACTAAAACCTATCATGAATTGTGAGCCAGCAGAAACAGGGATTGCAATTTTACCTGCAGTACACAAGATCTTACCTCAACCGTTTCAACTGTCCACTCATCTACCTGTTCCTTCTCACTACTGCTGAACTGAGTCTCTGCCATGAATTGTCTGTTTACATACTAAAATAAAAATAAGAAAGGGTATGAAAGTAAAAGTAAGTGGCATTAAAGGTATACAAAATGACAGTCTTTCAGTGAATAATACCTCAGTTGATTCAACTTCAGTCGGTTCAGTAAATTCTTCTGCTGGATCGGGTTCTAGAAGAAAAAGGAATAAACCGTTTGTCTGGGAAAACCCCAAACCAACAACAATTAACACCCCAACCACCCTCATGTTACAGACCTAGAAGATACAAAGTTAGATGAGAAAGCCTCGTGTCCCAGAATGAAGTAGAAATGACAGGGGCATTAACAGGGAATTAGTAATAACAAATAATCTCAGAGCTTTGAATTAAAAAGCAAAAAAACCCCAACATTAAGTTCCTGCTAGGGAGAGTTATGTTCAGCTATGGCTTCTCCACAAAAGGGAAAAATGTCCTGAGCTTGTTCTTAAAATTGGATACAACATTCCCAACTTTAAGTACGTCATCACACTGTCTGCTTCAAAAACTGCTCCCTTCTAACATAGCTTAAACTGGTGGGAACCACTGGAAAGTGGCAAAGCCTCAGGCAGCCAGAACTTTCATCCTGGATGGTTTTGGTACTAGAGATGAGCACTGCATTTGCAATTTAATCACTCTGAGGACTGCAGAGACAAGACAGAACAACACAAATGTGTCAGTCACAAGGCATCTCCCCCTTCTCACCAGCCTCTGCTGCAGTGTCTTCTACCGCAGGTGCAGGCGCTGCCTCCTCTTCCTCACACAGCCCATTCTGGTGGTTGTGGGTGCTGTCAAAGTAACTGGTCTGAAGAATCCGTTCAACAACCTCCTTCAGTGCTTTGTCTGGGAAAATGGAACAGGGGAACATCAGCACCAACTCAGCCCTCATCATCTTCTCCTTCCTTCCCAAAGATTGCACAGTTTTCACAGTCCAAAGATTGTACATTTTATAACCCTTTTGCTGGAAGATGTTGCTGCCCCAAGCCAATCCGTGACCATTACTGGTACAGGATTTCTTCTCTTACTACGTCACATTCAATAAATCCATAAATAACCCACTGCCATTCAGAAAAATCTGAAGGGCAAGGAGGATCTTAAGAGTACATACAAGTCTTCAGAAGATTTGTGGAACACTTCACAGCGAGGCCAAGTTTATGAATTAGTAGACTTTTATTCCTGTTATTTAAAACCATTACTGTGAGACAATTTCTTACAAAACAACTGTCAGTACAAACAAATGTACACAGGTACCACCTGATTCATGAAGGTTCTTCCCCTGAGGTGAAGTGGCTCAAAAGAGCTTTTGTAAGCAAAGAACACTTGCCCTCAGTGCCTCAGATGAATGCTGGGGCATCTTAACCCAAAAGACATCAGCCCCATTGGGAAAGCAGCATTACTGGCTGCCTAGGCCATGTATTTGGGAATTATTTCCTGAAAAAAAGCAGTCTGGCTGGCATGGTCACACCCTGATCTGCAGCTGATCAATGAAAACAGGGCAAAGCCACTACACTTTTTGCAGGAGCCAAGGGGGAGAGAACATCCCACTAAGGATGGCCATGCCACTTTATGTATCAGGTCCTATCAACAGCAAAGCTCCTTGCTCACACACAGGTTTCCAGAAAACAAAGACCTGTTACTGAGCACCAGCAGAGTACTGCTGAAATGGCAGGAACAGACTGAGCTTCAACACTGAGTAACGCTGAGCCAGTGTAAAATAAAAACCACCACACACTGAGCCCAAACCTCACAAGGCACTGCTACAGTCCAGCTAAGAGCTGAGGAGAAGCAGTTACTCTAGGAACCCAGAGATAATTAACTGCCCAAGTTCTCTTACATCAGATGTGTGTTTTAGCTCAGGCACAAATTCAATGTGCTGTCTCTTCATGCAGAGACTGTACTTACAGGTTGTTCCACAAACTGGTTTTTCCTTCCCTTCCAGTAAGTCCCACAGGTGAACAGATGCTTGCTCATACTGCTCATTCAACCTTAAAAATTAATTAATAAGAGTTAATTTCTTACCGAGTCTTTAAATTACCATACTAAATACATTGTTAACCGACAGGCAATTAGAAAGACAAGCATTTTGCTATAACCCTACCTCATGTTCATGTCTCGCTCAGGGTAAACCAGCTTGTAAAACTCATCCAGCATTGTCAGCTCCTCCTCTGTCAGCACTGGCACCCCATTGGATCCTTGTTTGAGGTCGCTGCGCACTTCATCATCACCCAACTTCTCCAGAATAAACTGCAGCTCCAGCACAGTCTTTAAACGCTTCTGCTCAGCCTCCTCTCGCATCAGCTGCTCCCTGCGAGCTGTCTTCTTTATTGTTTTCTGGATCTGGAGTGGACCCAAGGGAAAAACAGATAAGAAATGTCTTTCTTTGCTAAGAAAAGGTGCAGGAGAGCAAGAGAAGAGCCTAAATGTTGGGTTCTTCCACTGGGCAAGAGCAGATTTTAAGTGTTGGGTTCTTCCATTTGGAAAGGCTTGGGTGATCCAGATTTTTCACACTGGCCACACAGAGAACAGGAACAGAGAAGTTATTCACCACATCCCATGACAGTAGGAAATACTGATTGGAACTACCAGGAGATCAGCTTAAAACAGATCAACCAAAGTACTCTTTGTTTTTTCACGCACCACGGGAGGGAACTCATGGAATGTTTTGCCATGAAAGGCTGGGGAGATAGAAAGGATCAGCAAGTTCATAAAAGGATTTAAACAAATTCTTGGACATGAGATCCCCAGTCAGACACCCTAGGGAACAAGCATGTGCATCCACTGCAGCACTTCCAGCGTGAGGAGCACGGATGCAGGGAGGGAGAGGATGACACATCATCATCAGCCTTGAGCTCTGCACTGAACCTTCCACAAGGCAGGTCTAAATGCAGCACCACTCTGAACCCACAGGATGTTTCTTCCATTATTCATCTTAATCCAAGCATCCAGCATCCCAAATTCAGCTGGTTTACCTTGCAAATTTAATATTCTCTACCAGAAAATCTATTGGGACAGTAACTTTCTCACTTTGAAACACCTAAATTTCATTTTTTAAAATCAAAGATGTATCTTAAAATCAACTACATGTGAACCAACTGCAGTCAGGAAAAACTGCAATCAAGTTTGAAAGCAGAGCACCAATCTGGTACTCCTGGATTCACTGGCCTCTTTTAGCAGTCAGCTGACCAGGGAAACACTGCAGAACTGACTTGTCCAGAAAAGAACGCTCCCCATTACTAACATTCCGTAAACACAGATGGAACCGTGATGCCAGAAAATACAGAAACAGGTTGGCTTAGTCCTACAAATGAATTGACAGCCACAACCAATGTAGGAAGCAGTTTGTAATACAAGGATGCTGCTGCCCTTCAAATTCTCACAGCCTGTTCACAAGCTAAAACCACTTGTTAGAGCAGTCAGCTGCACTAACATCCACTACACAACCAATTCCTCCAATGCTGCTGCTCCTTCCAGAACTCCCAACCTTTTAGAACTTAATTCTCGACCACAATGTTATTTTGCCTCCTTGATAAAACACCAACCCAAAAGATTACCTATTCTATAGAATCCAGGTAATTTATCCTTTACAAAAATATGAATTGTCCCATAATGCAATTTCAGATTGTGTTATTAAGAAATGAAAACCCTGTGAAATCAATTTAAGAAAATGTTACCAATGCTAGCAAGTGACCATCTTTAATGTTGCCGGGCAGACCTGTTCTGTGATCACACTGTTTTCAACACTTGAGTTGTGTCAGAAAATTACTACGTTATTCTTGCTTCCATACATTTATGGAGTGCATCAGAAAGTCTTCAGAAAACCTGACATCAACTAATATAAAGAACAGAATAAAACAGTCAAACAACAGGAAATCAAGGGCAATTCATCCCTGTAGACAGAGGTGACTACTGCATCAGTGGAAGAGTTTAAAGTGTTTGGATAACCCACATGGCAACGCTTGATCTTTACTTACATCTTGGCTCAGAGCCATAAAACTCCTCTGCAGTTCCTTAGCAAATTCCAGATTATTTGTCACTTCCTGGTATTTTGATACCGCATCCTTAAAAAAACCCAGAAAAACCACAAATGTAAACCAGAACCAACAGAACAGAATATATACTTCCAACAAATAAATTCCCATGTGTTTTAGTTCTGAAGAGAGACACGGGACCCCTCAATGGGACTGCAGCTATGTTAAGGCAAATTTAGATTTTCACTGGCCCAGATATCAAAGACTTGTCTATGTCCTTGGGGCCTCTAGTTTCTTTAGATGTGCTAAACATATATAAAATTATGCCTTTATGTGCTCACGTGAATGATGGACTGGTCTCATGGTTGGCTGCAGCCAGTTCCTGACAAAAACTATCTAACAACTGGGAGAATGGGGGAGAAGAACATACGGCAACTCAGAACTGCTCAAGAGTTTGAGAATTAATGATTTGTTATCTCCAGTCAGAGCCCAAATCAGAATATACAGAGCATAATGTCCCCTTCCCCAGAAATCTTTGCTTTTGCTATCTTCTTAAACCTAATACTCTGATCTGCACCAAAGCAAACCAAACGCCTCAACCCATCTGGTAGTGCTGTGAAATTCCATCAAATCAGAATCAAATCAGGGGGATATGGCTGAGACATTTATACTCCTGCTGTGACAAAATAATGGAATTTCTCCAAACAAAGATTTTTATGAAGCCTAGTAGTCAGGCTTCATAAAAGACATGTGTTTCCCTCCTCAACATGGTGTCCGTTCTCTTCTCTGCTCAGCAAACAGAAACCTTATCATGGTTTCTCTTCACAACAGGCCATTCCAAAATAAAAACACACAGATCTGTGATATTTCAGTTTTCAGCTGGCACAGAACCACCGAAGTGAAGATGAAATCATCACATGGACCAAGGGAAGCAGCTCATTCTTTTAAGTGTCAACAGCTGCAATAGTTGGAGGGTACATTTTTTCCCTTCACTTTCTCAGTGTTAAAAATCATCAACAAAACACTGTTGATTACTGAGCATCTGGTGATCTCTTGAAGTATCAATGTGCATGTTTGCACCATGCAACTAAATTTAAATTGATATTTGCTTTTTATTTACTACAACTGCAAAACTGCAGCTGAATCAAGCTCTACAATAGCCTACTTTAAGAACCAGCCCCAACAAGGAGAGAGGCAGCACAAAACTCCTCATCACAAGATGACAAAACAATTTAACAGAGATCTGGTTAGGATTTTTTTTGGTTGTTTTTACCAGTTGATCTTGATTCAGACGTTCTCCCTTGTTCATTCGTTCCTGGTAATCATCAAGTTTGCTCTGAAACAAAAGAAAAATGCTGTTATGAAGAGCCAAAAATCAGTTTAAAGCTTTTTTTTCTACTTGGGCTAACAAAATTATGCACTGTACTATTACAGTACACAGACTGTAACACAAGCACATAACTGTCCTGTAGGAAGAGTACATGAGAAAAATTCTCTTCTGGGTTGAAACATAAGTATTTTCCCAAGAGGTAAATATTTTAACCCTGTTTATTTGGCTATTACAATGTCTTCATGGCTAGTTGGAATTTCCAAGGAAATTCACATTCTTCCTAAGGGGAAAACCACTCTCGGTGGACATTTCCTTCAGTCCAAACACCAGAGAGCTGAACTGAGGGCTGAGGTAGAGCTTATCACCACTTTATCACTACAGTACCAAAACCTGACTGCAAACCCCCACTGTCAATGCTATTAAGATTCAGAACTGTAATTCTCTGTAGCTGCATCACTTAAGAGAGTTGCAAAGAATTTTAAACAGTTTCTAATCCTCTGTGCAAGAATGCCCACCAACACGATTCGTATTAATAGCTCTAACATAGTTTTGTTCAAGAGCATTAGGATTTTTTTTCCACAGGAAGAAACTGAAAAAAGCATCACTGGGCTACTTTGCAGCAGGATGGGTTTTCTCATCTGCTTAAACAGAAAACGATGCAGAAGAGTGACATTGGCCAAAAGCAGGTAAAACTCCTGTGTGCCCAAGTGACAGATTCCACAGGCTAACGAACTAGAAAGGGTCTTCAAAAGGAAGCAAAGCCTGTAAGGATAACATACCTAATCACTAAGCTCTTTCCACCATTTCTGTATTATCACTAATTACTACATATTGAATGAAATTAGCCTTGATCTGATTTTAAGTTATTAAAATGAATCCTTAAAAATTATCTTCCCAATCTAGGATAATAAAACATGAAAAGCAGAACACTTCATTTTGAATGTCAAAGAATTAAAACCCTGATGCAACCACTGTCTCAGGGTTTACATTTGCCACTGAGTGACACCCTGTTTGGTTGCTGTTGCTCTTTGTTTCAGAGTCTTCAGTTAAAATATTTTACTGATATTTTTCTAGTTAATTCAACTTCTATGCTCAGCCTCAGATTTTTTGGAAAGATCAAAGTCTGTGGAATAGTTTACCAGGCAAGCTCCTCTTCCAAAGTATTTGATGCCCATCATTACTTCCTGAAACCCAATCACCGCTGTGAGCCTTGGTCCCTTTGATGTCACTGGTGCCCACAGTCTGGATCTTTTCAAGTCCTCCAAGCCAGATACAACATTTAACTACTTCACCTTCCAGTGTATCAGAGCCAGCAATGGCCTAGGCAAAGTCAAAGCAAGAACTTCCAGACCTCCAAAAATATATGACTGGGAATCTCATGCTGGGGACAGAAACTACATGCTAACAGTTGTTAAATGCAACAGCCACAGTTCGTAACAGACAAAAAAAGTAGCCCTGGAGAGCATCTGGCACACTGCACATCTATCTCAATAGGAAGGAAGGTCAGGTTACTCGTCTCCATCCCAATTTCAGAGCAGATGATGACATGCTTGGACAATCACAGGACAGTTCTCTTGGTCTGGGAGAGTGTGGCTGAGCTGTGAAGCCAAAGGGAGGTAAAAGGGCTGAACCACTGCAGTGCCCCAGTGCAAAGCCAGGTCACCACACCTCTGATGGCTGAAATCCTATAGCAAACTGGCTTTGCAGACGAGGAAATTTCAAAGGAAGTTCCTACTTGCTCAAGTCACTGGCTCCCCTGCTGCAGATTACAATTCCCTTGGTCACCCTGATGCAATAGTTTGTGAGGCTGCTCAGTAAATAGACTGCAAACATGAGCCAGCTTGAACACGGTCTACAAAAATGCACTAAAACAAGTTCTGTGATCCAGTCTCCAACACAAACCCATAAACAACAACAGTAAAACAAACAGGGTGGAACACTGTATTCCAGAACACTACTTTGTTCAACTTTGCTGAAAAAAACCCATTTATTGCAAAATTACGCTGTGAAACACTGACAAAATCCATTTTGCTGTCTGAGGGCATGAGGGAAGAGACAAAAATATCCTAAATAACTACAGTTTTTTCTGTATACTTTTTCAATGCATGGTTGGTCCTTTCAGATTAAGATATTGCAGTAACATACTGAACAATGCACACCCTTTTTCTTGAAGAGTGAAATATTCTTAGGTCTAATGTAAATGCTTTGCTTATTTTTATTCAACCAAAAAGCAAAGGGTAATATGTCAATTTCTGTTAGGAATAGAACAAAAGTTACTTGTCTTCACTTTTTCTTCTTTGTAAGTATTCCTATTGGGAAGGTAAAAGCAGAGGAAGGAAAGCCCTGTCAGCTGCAATGCAGAGGACAAGCCAATGTGCATTTAGTTAAATGTTACCACAAAGATTTCAACTGCCAAGTAAGCGTTTTTCTATCATCCCAAAGACACTTTAAGATCCAAAGCTGCATTACACAGAAATATTAAGTGAAATGCTTTCCTTTTTAATCTGCACTGTCAACTAACAGCAATCCAAGAGCAGCATTAGTGCTGTAAAACAACTGCAGTAAAATTCCTGCTTTAGGAACCTAATGCAGTGCCTGCAAGAGGGGAAGACTGTCTTTATGTTAACCCCCCTACACAACTTCACCCTCACTCCTCACAGATGGAGATCTCAAAGCATGGAGACCAAACCAGCAGGAAAAAAAAAAAATCCAGTGGCAAAGTGAGCACATAAATTTGAGTATTGAACAGCTCATGAGTCAGCAGCTCCCAGTTCTGCAGGCAGCAAGCCACCCTGCTTCAGCTTTTTCCACTGAGATACCTGAAGTGCTTTGGAGTTTCCTGGGGAAAAAGCACCAAAACCAGGCTCCTGGGGCTATGGTGTTCATTGCTTAAGCATGCCCTGGATTTTACTTTAATAGGAATCCGAAACTGAGTTACTTTACTGCAGTAATAGACAGTTCTCTTCACCTCCTCTGAACTGTCTCAAAAATGTCATCCTAAAGTGGAAACAAAAAAAGAAGTTACATGGCACTACCCTCCAAACCAACACCGGTTTTAGAAATGCCTGACCACTGAGCCGTCACTTCCAGTGCTGTGCTACAAACTGGATCACTGGAATCATCAGATTAAAAATAACCCTTAAAAAAGGGGGTCAGGAGCAGGAGGGAGGCTCTATATTTAACCAGATAATTTCAATGCTATGGTTCTACCAATTACAGCAGCGCAAGTGTGCAAGACAAGCTGCAAGGTGCAAGGGGACAAGGTAACCTCTGTGAACAGCTGGAGTAAACCTTTTGGAATCCAAACTCTACTACAAGCTAAGAAAAGGTGGAAAGGACATTCCAAGTCTGTTTCCTGAGGCATCTCAAAAACTGAATGTTTTTGACAGCACAAAAGCAATTAAGATCATCCAACATTTAAAACAGCTGTGTAATACGGTTTGCATTGAACTCAAATAAAAGCCAAGTTACAAATCAGAAGTTTATTAACCTGTTTTACATCTCTGCATTGTAATTTATCTGCCCTCCACCATCACCTCCACACTCATTCATTGCTTTGCAGCAAAAACTGCCCAGAAATGAACAAACAAACCCCACAAACCAAAACCAGACTTCCCATTTTCTCAAAAAAAACGGGCAGAAAAAAAAACATCAAAAAGGTAAAACACTTAACAAGGAAGCTCAGAACCTCTCAAAACCCACCAGTTCTGAGAAGCAGTTTCAGTCCTGAGCTGGAACGAGGAAGATGGAAGGATGCAGTAACACCAATATGCCAGAACACAAAACACTTACAGGTCTTCTGTTTAAACTGAATTTATTTTTGAAATAACAGTTGTAGATATTCTGGTGGGTGGGTGGGTTTTTCCCCACCGTCTGGGAAGTTTGATGGTTTAGAAAAAAATATCTGCATGATGTATTCGTTTTTAAACAAATGACAAAGATACATCAATTCTGTAGTTTCATGATCAGTTAACCCCAAAGGGAAAAAAAAAGCTGCTTCAGTAACCAGAATTACTTCACAGAAGAGTGGAACCCCAAGTTTTGGTGACGGCACAGAGATGTTCTTTCCAAACCACCACCATACAGGATTTCCTAAAGAAACACTCTGAATTTACAGGGAAGCTGACTACACGGCAGGAGACCTGGATTTTGCTCTACACATCATTTTTGTTCAAAAATGTTACTTTTACAAATGAATTCTAGAACACCAACTGGGCTGCAGAACACAAATCGAGCTCTCCCAACACATTCTGTGTGTCTTTTTCTTCTGAAACAAAAACTGTCATCCAAACCCCAAAGCAGCATCTGAAAAACTGAAACTAGAAGGTGTTTCCAGAGCCCCTTGGACTCATCATGCATCCAGTTAACTGAACTCACTGGGAGACAATCCCTATTCTACAATAACCAGTTAAAACCAAAAGAGACCCAGCTGAAACCTCAAAGCACCAACTACCACATGATTTCACAGATAAAACTGCTTGGGTTTTCAAGACATGAAGCTGGATATCCAAAATTGCTACCAAGAGAGGTTTCAAAGAAAGATTCAGGCTTTTAATACACAGTTTAAAATGAATGTTACGATTTGGTCCAAAATCACGTTTAATCTCCAAAGATAAAATTCAAACCAAGCCTCACAAGGAAAGGTTCTGGAGACACTCAAAAGCCTGGGATATCCAAGTGGCCCAAAATCATGGACAAAAGCATTTAGAGAGATGCTATCAATGGGCAGCTTCAAACTTCCTGCTACCACTGACTGCACCTACAAGTATGGAAAACTGATCCCGCTGAACCAGGTCACATCAACTTCAAATGTCCATCTGCTGTTCCACGACAGTTCTTGTGCAGCAAGGACAGCAGCACCTGTGAGCTCCTCATTCTGCACCCCAGCCAGGGTTACACTCAGCAGGAAATTCAGACAAGCTGATAAAGTGGCAGCAGCTCAAGTTACCAGGCACAGGCAACACGTGCCATTTTTCCAACTCCAGACACCAAGCTCACACCAAGTTTTTAAGCTCACAGGTCGTTACCCTGTGAACATCTGCCCATCTCCTAACCCACGTGTTAGCAAATAAATGATTTTGCCCCTTTGGCAGAACATTTGTTTGATAAACTGCTCTTACATGGCTCATGCTCTATTGCACAAGTTGAAAGCAAAAATAACTGGGTTTTTTTCATTCAGCCCTGAAATAAAACCAGAATTCGATCTACATTCAATTGGCTTAAAATTTGGAAAGGATTTTCCCTCTAAAAACAAAAACCCAAAGAGCCAGGGAAAAGGAGGAATTGAAGGTGAAATATTTTCTCCTAGGGAGCACAGAGAGCTGGCAGGATTCTAACCCCAGACACCTGACAAACACCTGGAAGAGTCCAGGTAACCTCTAAATTAACTAAGCTAGTCAACATAAACTCGAGTTGCACATCTGAAGGTCACATAGAGAAAATACCCCTTTAATTACCCCCTTCCATGCACACACAAATATCTTGTCATCTAAGAACAGAGAAGAGCATTCCTATAATTTCCAAATATAAAGAGATGAGGGGAACACAGACGTTTTCAGGCCATGCTTTCACATCCCTTTCTGAACAGCAATTCCATTTATCCTAGTCCCTTTTAACACAAGCAATGCTCATTCTTTCAAATAAGGTCACATTTAAGAAAAGAAAATGAAAGTGTAACTAATAATCTAGTAGTTTTAGTTTATACAGAAACATTCAAAACAGTATAGATCAAAGTTACAAATATTATTTCAATCTGTGTTTTGGTAGTCATGCTATTTTATCCTCTGCATTTAGAGGTAAACGTTACATTAAATTTATTCCAAAAATTCAAATTTCTTCATGAAGAGTGACCTTTCCTCTACTAAAAGCTGCACACTCATTTAAAACCTAAGATGGTACCTCTTCCAGAGCAATCATTTTTCATCCTTCAGAAATGTGTGTCTAAGTATATTCTTGTATTCATTCTGTGACACAAAGCTCTGAAAATCATCTCTACTGGCCTTCGGTACCAGCTGCTGACAAAGAAAGGATTAGCTGTCCAACTAAGCACAAGTTCCCAGTGAGATTTACTGCATTTCTCACCCACTCCTGTCTGTGCAGTATCCAGCACAATTTTACTTTCTGGATGCTTGGAAAAATCAAAAATATATTCTTATCCCCAGATACAAAGCACAAGGAAATACTGATGTGTACAATGAGCTTTGTTTTAAGACACAAAGCATGTAACGCTCTCTTTATTAAAGAGCATTATTTACTACAGAACTCTTGATTCCCCCACCAAGGGAGAGGCTCAAGCCCACAAATGAGTTACTCTGCTTCACCACACCAAAACCCATTTCTCTCACGACTTCTGTAGTGCTTATGAGTCCTCCTTCAGGAAGTTTCAGAACTTCAGGCCATTAAGACTTAAGTATCTTTCAACTTTAATTCATCAGGGAGAGACAATATGGAGCTTTTCCTTTTCAGGCCCCTGCCCTTGCCTTTTCTTTAAGCCTTCACTGCCCAGCAGAGAGTATTCCAAAAATAAATGCTTTCAGTAATTTTCATGGAACATCTTCCAACAAAAGCCATGGCCAGAAAAAAAAGGGCACTTTGTCCCCTCTATTCACTGGGTAGAACACTTCACCTGACTAAAACTCCACTCCAACAGAATGGAATGGGGAAGGCAAGTGTAAATTAGGTGTAAAAGACTTCAAGGTTAATAAAAATACTGCTCCCAGGAAAAGCTGACCCTCACACCAGTAACACAGTGCTTTATCCTTTTGAATACTCCCAAGTACAGAACAGGCCAAAATATTCACCTGCTAATTTTGGTTTTTAAAATAATATATTTCTAACACAATAAAAAATATTCTCAGCGGATTTTTGTGTATGTCGGGTACAACAGTTAAATTTCAAACAATTGTTTTGTATTGGAACAATTAGAGAGAGAAAGATCTGCTGCCTTTCTCAAGCTGAGGACCAGTACTGTGTGTGCACATATTCCTGTGTATTAATGACAAGTTTAAGACAGACATCTTGTCCTGTCTACACACAACAGACATGGAGCAAAAGCTCCTCTGATTCCAAAACTTACCTAAAAGGTCCTGGCTTCCTGCTTTTTGCCATGTCATTTTTAAAACCCAGGAAAATCCCACACCCAGTTTTTAAGTGGGAAGCTACACTGTACACAGTGTATTTATACAGTGTATTATTGATACACAGTGTATTATTTATAGCTAAAGCACGGCTTCTTTCATTTACAACCCACCTGTACAGACTAATTTACTGGTAATATTTCCACCTTCTACAATGTGGAATACTATGAATACAGCCGAAAGTGCCAGTTAAAAAAATTAATAGAACAGCTATTATGCTTATTCACGTTTAAAAATAAAAAGAGATTTAGGGCTCCAGCATGAACATGAAATTATTTTTCGGTAATCCCTAATTTTAGCTTGGCAATGTGGTGTTTTGAGGCAAGTCTCGAGGCTATCCATGCATTAGCTCTTTTTTCTGACGGACGCCTCATGCTCTGTAAGTTGTAAAGCCCTGCGAAGCTCATCTAATCTGCCACCACCGAGAGGGTGCAAAACACGCCGCGAGTAACCACGACACCCTTTTCCTCTTGTGCCACAACTCGGAACCGTCCGAGCACCACGGATTTAGTAGCTGCTCTTTCTAAAAATAACCCCTGAAAGGCCGCTTCCAGCTGGGCTCAGGCTCCCAAAGAGTTGAGCTCAGGGCGATGGAAAGCGAGCGGTGACACCGGGGCGGGGTGGGGTGGCCCCGGCTTTGTGCGGGCGGCACAATGAGCTCCGCCGGGGAGGCCGGGCCGCCGCCATGTTACAGCTCCGCGTCCATGTGCCCGGCACCGGGGGCATCGCAGCCTCTGCCCGCCCGCTCCGCCGGGCACGGGCACCGGGAGCGCTCCGGCCACCGCACGGAGCGGGGATGTGGGGAGCCGATCCCGGGGATGGCGCGGCTGGGAAAGGCCGTGCCGCGGGGAACAAAAGGCGGAAGGAGGGGGAAGGGAGCGGCGCCGCCGAGGGGGCTCCGGGCAGCGGGGGCGAAGGGGAGGCGGCAGCCGCGACCCCTCCGGGCTCTGCCCCGCGGGCCGGGGGGAAACCGGGCCGGGTCCCGGGAGGGCGGCCGGGGATGGGGCAGGGGGACCCCGGGAGGGGAAGGGGACAGGCCGGGGGAGCGGCGCTCGCCCTTCTGGAACCTTCCAGCGGGCGGCCTCTGGGGGCCACGCCAGGAACAACCCGGGAGGGCTCGGCGGAGGGCCCGGCACAAGGGAGCGGAAGGGAAACAGGCCAGACCGGCTCGGGGGCAGGGGCGGCCGGAAGACGGGGGGCAAGGCGGGTGGGCACCCGGGGGGCTGAGGGGACGTGGGGATCACCTTCTTCTTCTCCAGGTTGCGCAGCTTCTTGTCGATCACCCCCAGGATCTGCTTCATGGCCTCGGTCTGCACCGTGGTGATGTTCACACCCGCCGCCGCCTGCGGGGCCGCCGCCGCCGGGGCAGCCTCGCTGCCCGGTCCCGCTTTGCCGGTGCTGCTGCCGGTGGTGCTGCTCGCCATGGTGCTGTTGGTAGCCGAGGGCATCTCTGTGAAGGAGGGAGGGAGGGCGGGAGAGAGACAAGAGAGCGGAGAGAGCGGCGGGCGCGTCACAGGGAGGGAGCGCGGACGGCGGGGACGCGCGGGAGCGCGCACGCGGCCGCGCGCGCACGAGCCGCACCTGCCCCGGCGCGCGCCCCGCGGAGCCGCCCCTCCCTCGGCGCGCGCGGGGCGGCGGTCACGTGACCGCGCGGGGCGGCCGCCTCGCGCCCAACGGTCACTTTCCCTTCACGCTCCCCTTCCCCCCCCCCGGCCCGCTCGGTGTGTCCGGAGGGGCCGCGCCGCCCTCCTCACCCTGTGCGCGACTGAGCCCGGGGGGGGGGGGGGACACGCTGCGCTCTCTCTCGCTCTGTAGGAATGGCCGCCTCAGCCACGCTCCGGCCCCGCCGCCCGCGCTGCTCCTGCTACCACGGGAGAGAGAGAGAGAGGGAGCGGCGGCGCGCACGCCGGCGCGTAGAGGCGAGGCGGCGCGGGAGCCCGCGGGGTCCTGGCTGGCCTGAGGGTGCCCGCGGAGAACGCCTGAGCCCGCGGCGGCAGCTGCCGCACTGCCTGGGCGGAGGAGGCGCGCCGCGGCGGGCCCTTCAGGCGCGCGCCGGGCGCCTCAGCGCCAGACACAATAGTGGGGCGTCCGTGGGAGCCCCTGCCGCCCCTGCCGCCTCCCATCCCGGCACAAGTGTGCCTCCAAAACACGCTTTCCGTGCCTTAGGGCGAGTCCCTAAACCGTGGAAGTGCAGCAAGGCTGTAATTGAGCCCTAATAGCCGCAGTTCACTCGCCGGGAACAGTTGCTTCATTTGTCTTTCAGGCTGGGGTTTGCGTCTCCCGATACAATCCTTGTATATCCCTACAATCCCCACGTAACATTAGTCCTGCACATTTCAGTCGCAAAAAGCTGCCCCGGGTCTAGCCACCGCTCAGTAAAGCTTTACTTTATGGTAGCAATTAATGACTTCAGTATTAATTTAAAGACTGCATTGACATCGGTGGTTCAGTGAGGCAAAGGAAATTTTAGGATGAATACTCCGCCTGCTTAGTGGGGCACAGCTGGAAAATGAAATGCCACTGCCTTCAGCAGGCTGGGAGCTAAACGGGAAAGGATTTGGTATTGAGCGAGTTGTCCTGGAATTAATGGATGGAAAACATTGGGAATATAAACCTCTGAAAATCCAGTTTGCAGTAGTCACCCACTGACACTGGAATTTTTGGTTATAATAAACAATTTAAGACTGTATTTGCACCGTTGTTTTTTAAAGTGTTTTTGTGTTTGTTTTTTTTGTTTGGGTTTTTTTTTTTTTTAATTTAATCTCTTTATTCGTGGATCCACACTATCAGTGACATTGAAAAGAAGGAAAAAGCCCAATTCTTTGAACAACTGGACCAACCTGCTGGTTCCCCATCACCAAAAGGGACGTGTCTCATGGCCTTTCCTCACCGTATCCTTGCCCGTGTTTCCATCCTGGTTCTTGCTCCCCAGGAGTTAATTCAAGCTGATAATCCAGGAAGAAGCTGTTTTCTCGATGGTCAGATTTTTTCCCTCCATTCCATCTCTAAATATTGCTCCTTATGCTTCTGCTTTCCGTGTATTCCTGCATTTTCTGGAGCAGCTCAATGCTTTGTCATTTTGTGTTTGATATTTGCTTTACAGATCACCTGGTTTTACATAACAGGCTACAGGACATGTAATAAATCACCCATCCCAATTATTTCAGTTGAATAAATGAAGTATGAAACAAAATCTTCAAATATTGAAAGTCCTTTTCACTGTTCACCACAAGGATTTTGGTAATACCATTGTATTTTGGTAATTCCATTGTATTTACAAGATTTAATTTCTATGGATTTACTTCTCCAAGCCCCACACACGGGTCTTGAAATGCCCTTTTTCCCCCCAAGAAAAATGCAGTTTATCTGTCAGCATGTGAAGCACTTGAGGCTTTTTTACCAAAAAAATACAATGGTTCAAAATAATATGGAACCGTGTCACTCATTCCTGTTTATTTCTTCTTTTTCCTCACATTGCCATTGCAGTTCTCCATGAGCTCTGGGCAGGCACATCTTAGGCAAATTTTTCAGCCAAGCTCTGATAGAGTTTGTACTCCAAACCTGTCTTGCTGAAGAGCTAAAAAAAAAAAAAATCCACAATAAAACAAAAGCCAGAGCAGGTGAGAGAAACAGGGACAATAAATTAAGAATATGTGATGGATTAATAAATATATCTCCTGATCAACAGGAGATGTTTATTTTTCGTGGAAAAGTGAAACACAGAGTAGCAAATGTTCTCAAAAATAAAAGAATTTAAAAAGCTGCTCTTGGGAGCAGTTATTGCATGAGGTTACACAGGTGATCTCAGCTCCTGAAATCTCTCTCAGTACTTGACGTGCTCATAATTTCAGGCAGCTCTTGCTGTGAATTATTAATCTATCTCTTTCCCACCATTCCCGTAGAAACAGTGACCACAAAGTCCTCATCTGTCTGTGCTGACAATATTGATCAGCTCCTGGCAGAGGAAAACCCCACAGAATTCCCAAGTATCAGTAAGAGCTGAGACCTTTGCTTGGAGGAAGTGTTGCTGAGCTGTGGGTAAGCTCCAACTTGGCAACTTGCAGCATGATGAGCTTGTAATTAGCATGTGGGTCTCAGCATTTACATTTCTTAGAGATAAGTATCCCTGCATTTCATGTTTGGGAGCTTTGCAAATGAAGGTCAGCTCTGGATCTGCTGGGTTTGGAGTCACATTTGTTCAGGCACCAGAGAAAGGCCAGGGAGGAGAGGAAGTCCCCCCAACAAAAGCACTTCCACAAAGGTGAACCTTTAGAACACAGAATTGCTCAAGATGAGGGAGGTCACATTCCCGACCCTTCCCATTTCAGATTCCTTCCCTCTTGCCCACTTTGCTCCCCTTTGCTCCCCTTTGCTCGGGGACTTTCGACCAAGCCAAGCCTTGCCACTCCCTCTGGGGAAAATCCTACAGGGAAGTACTGCTAGTCCTCCACGCCCTTGTCCTTTCTCCAAGTCAAAAAGAAAAAAGAAAAAATTATGGCTTTCTTTCCCCCCCCCCCCAATGCCCTAAAAGCTGTTTCCAAGCAAAAGCAATGTCTCAGGTCAGCTCCTTGTGAGCTCCAAGGATGAGCTGTGTCTCCCTGCAGCTCTGCCAGGCTCTGACTGTTCCTGTGGTCAGAGCACATAAACGGAGATGTGCTCCCATCTCCCCAAACCTGGCATCCCATCCCTGTGTCCTTCCATCTTGTAGTTCCCCACTTATCCAAGCAGTGACTGGTTCTACAGCTCGCCAGCTTTCCCACCCTGCTGATCTGTTCCCTACTTCCCCAAACCAGGAGCTCTGACCCATGCAGTGCTCTCTCCTTAATTGCCACATCTACTCCCTGTTCCTACTCAGAATTATCCTGAACAATATAATGAAATTAATATAATTAATAACTTCCATTTCTTCTAGGCTGGGTTGTTTGCTTTTGGGTTTTGGGTTTTTTTTTTTTTAATAGACTCAATAGGACTAAAATGAAATTTCCTTCCTGCATGTTATCACGGGTCATTTCATCAAGCAGCCTGAGCTCATGGAATGTTATGGGATTTCAGTAGTGCCCGTGTTCTGTCGTGTTCTAGAGATAACCACAGCTTAAGTTGAAAAGCAGATCCCATTCCACTGCTGGGGCCCAGAAAATGGGAAGGACCAAGCTCTGTTCCCAGTTCCCAGATTTATTATACAGGGATGATGGTTATTAGGTTTTGAGAGGGGCCCAGTCTGCACATTTCCAAAGCTGGGGTGCTTTTTGGGCTGTTTTAGAAAGGTATCACTTTGTTTTTATTTAGGTTTCCTTTTCCCGCAGGAATTTGCTCAAAGGAGAGAAATTCCCATTCTAGCTAAGCCCACAGGCTGGCTAACTTTCATAATAAATGAGACCCAGACAAAACAAACTCCTCTGAAGAAGGATTGAAAGCTCAGTGTATGTTTTTCATCTGGATAAGATTAAAATACAAGGTTTTTATCAGAAATGTTAAACATTGATGTTTTGGGAGAAAAGTCAGTAAAAAAATTCAGAAGGTGTTTGAGTTCAAAGGAGATTAAATGAAGTCTAATGGTATGATTTGTCAAAACTAGCATCATTCCAGTCCAATGCAGCAAAAAATTGATTAAATGCTACTAAGTGATAGGTTTCCCTACACAGCCATCGATGGGAGGACATTACAAAAGGTGTTTCTGTTTCAGTTCTTCCACCCTCTCATGAAGCAATTGTTTACTGAAGTCTCCAGCTGCAGAAGCAGGCTGGGACACTCTTTTGCTCCACAAACTTTATGCAAAGCAGATCGAGCCTTAGTTTATGGACAAGGCCCTGGCACAGGAAGGGAGGAGGTTGGTCCCACATGCCAAAGGAGCCTCAGCTCTGAAAAGCAGCTCAGAACTGCCCAGGGCTTTATATATTTGCCTGGCTTAGCTAATTTGGATGGGCCCAGCTCACCACACTCTCCAGGATGTTTATGCCTGTCCTCCCTCTAATTTACTCTTTCAGTCGCCTTTTTGTATTTGTAAATTAGATCAAGAAATTCTGTCTTTATTTCCTTACTGCTAAGGAAAATATTGGGTGGTGTTGTGACAAATGCTGCAGTCCCAACTAAAGCATCTTCTTAAATAACAATATTCTGTTCAATTTTGGGGGTTTTTTTTCAGCCACTTTAGTGTATCACAGCCATTGAAAGGAGAGTATCATGAAGCTGTAAGTTAAATTTAGGCTTGTCATAGCCTGAGTATCTTAGATCTTTAATTCTGGAGAACATCTACAGAGGTTGTCATCCCAAACTTGTAATCACCTCAGAAAATATTACTTTTTTTTTTTTTTTTTTCTCAAAGAGCTGTGCTGTGTAACTGTGGAGTGAAAAAATGGCTCTTACTGAAAGGATATTCAACCCAGTGCTGAAATGTGTCATGAAAATCAATAGTTGAAAGGCAAGGATGCTGCCAAGGGCCAGGTTTTACTGTAGATGGAATGGGTAACGTGGGGCTCATGATGTGCCTAATACCAACTTTTTACCTTTATTTCTATGAATAGAATTATGTTATCTTTATTTCTATGACTCTCTCTATGGATGGAGGAGTCCAAATCTTAATAGATGAGCAGATCCACTGCCTGCCCTCTTACCCGCTCAGGAAATTTGTGCCTGAGCTCTTCATCTCTTCAGCTGATTTGGTCAGACATGGTCATTAGAGAAACAATGGGCTTTGCTAATTATATTCATAATTTATTCATGGTCACGACACCTGAAAATTGCCAGTCAAACCTCCCACTCCCCCAGGGGCACGTCAGAACCTTCCTGCACATCACATGAGTAACAGAGGTAAAGGAGGAGTGAAACTGGAAGGAACTTAAGGTGAAAGATGACTGGCTATTCTAGGGAATCCAAAATGCTGATATAGGACAAATTCCTCTCTTGACACCTCCTTTCCTTTTCACAGGGAGTCCCTGGAAATTATTCTTTACCTAGACTGGCTTTGTACCCACTTTACTGTGGTTCTCGTTTGGGTCATGATTTCTCAGGCTGCTTCTGAGTTGTGTGAGAGTATCAGAAATCTTAGTAAAGTCAGGAGGTTTTCCTCTGGTTTTCCTCTGCTTCTCCTCTGTCCATCTGTGGAAGGAACTGAAATAGCCTGGCACAGTTTGGCTGTGGCAAATTCATGTTGCCTGTTACCTCCTTTATTTCCCAATCACTCGGGATGTTTAATGAATAAAGGTAGAGCATCTCTAACTTCATTCAGGAAGATCCAAGTACACAGCTTAATTTTCAGGTGGCCACATCAACTTGTTGCTTTAATTTTGCTTCCCAGTCTAAAAACTCTTATTAAGAGCTTTCAAATGGCAAAGTTTCTCCCAGAAACAGCTGAGGTGAGGGGATGCCTCTCTGCAGTCTGAGTCCTGTGCTTGTTTGTACTGACCTGCTCAGCTCAGGCTGTATGATATAATTTACATTTCTTAACCCAATGTCTGTTTGCCAGGTCAGAAAGGGACAGGAAATACTTAAAACCTCTCCAACAAAATGTTCTTGTGTGGAGAATAAAAGTGTTCTTAGCGAGCGTGGCTGAGAGAGCTGGGAGAAAACAACCCTTAGCAAGGGGCAGGTACAGGTTGTACCTTCCAGTTCCTCTGTGCAATCTTTATAATGTAACCATGGAGCAAAAGAGAAGAAAACCACAGGATGTTTTACCATTTTCTTTCCATTTGTGTATTTAAGCACAAATCTCCTGTCTTTCCGAGCTTCTGAGGATTTCTCCTGTGAGTCAGGTGTATTTAAGGGTTCGTAATATATTGACTATATTTGAGTACTTTTCTGCCTGTCTGTTGGATGGTAGCATCCACCCATCAGCCTGTTCAGCAGGTAAAGTAACAGCAGAGATGTCATTTCCTCACAGTGAACAGAATTACAGCTCACAATAAATACTGGCACGAGGAAGGCAGAAAGCCTTTACCCCCGTAGGATAAAAGACCTCCAGCCCAGAGGAGAGCAAGGAAGAGCTGACAATTCTCCCACTCCAGTCAGTACTGGAGGCTCAGCTGGGCTATTTTGAGGAAGACTAATCCCAGACCCTATGCTAAACAACAATTAATGGTTGCTTTAAACAAGTTATTTCCAAATCTGTTGGTGTGACAGCTGCCTTCCCGAGTGTGCTGTCTCCAGGAGTGCCCACTGGCACTGCAGCCCTTTTCCTTCCTGTGTGCTCAGCACTCTCAGAGGAAACACATTTGTGTGTTCCTCAAGGCCATATCCATCCCAGGGAAGCTGAACTAAAGAATTCTTCCACTAAAACTTCCACCAAAGCATTGCAAATGCTTCTGCAGTGAAAAAAGCCCCAAGTGGACCAAAAAAAGGCCAAACAAATCACAACCCCTGCAAGCCATAAAAATGTGAAAACACGTAAGATCACCTGCATAAATTCAGATTAATTCCTAATTTTTGCCTGTGCTTCAATAGTTTTATGCTTGAAGTCCACACTCTTCAAGTCCACTGGGCAATTCTATTCCCCAGCGCCCCAGTGATGAATGGATCATAAATGTGTTTCAGGAGCCCTAGAATGATCCACCAGGCGCCTGCAAACACACAGGGTGAGACCCTACTGCAGCAGAGGAAGTGAGAAATTTGGGAGCAGCTTTCCCTGAGGAAGCTGTAGCACACCTTGCTGAGGAGCAATGAAAGATTTAAAGTTAAGAAAAACCCCAAACCCAAACGATGTGTAGTTCTCATTCCCTGACATTAGTAACTAACACAGTGCAATTATAATGCGTTACACTCCGAGAATTGGGATGGCAGAACAATCATCTGCTTAGAAAATAAAATTAATGACACCGTATTTTAATGACTTAATAAGCGAGAAGTTTCTGTCAGGCTGGGAAATGTCACGAAGAATTAGCAGGGAGTGCAATTTGCTGGCTAACAGGAAGTTTTCCTGGCAAACACGAAGTTTGGGAGCTGCTTTGCATCAGCTGCTCACGGAGCCACCACTGAGCTTTGTTTTATGTCTCCACATCTGTTTGGGGACGGGAGGGCTTGGTAGAGCTGGAGAGCTGAAAAATGTGGGATTTGGAAGAAATATTGGGGATACAACCCTTACAGACCCAGGGGTTTTTGTGCAGGATTGTTCCTGGAGCAATTTCCCAATCTACTTGGAAAGCAGCCTGGTGTTTAAACTGATGATTATGAAGGAAGCAGCCGTGAGGAGAAAGGCAGGCAAACAAGAAGGCACGGCCTCAAAGTAAACAGATAGCAGACAAAAATAAAAGAAAACATTCAAATAACGTGTGTCTGTGAAGCAGGGTGTTTGTTTTTGCTGGACAGGTTGCAATTAAACTGTGGAAAGGCATGTAAATAATGCTCCATGCAAATATTCCCGTGGACGCGGGCCTGTGATCTGTTAATGATTCCAACCCAACACCAGGATTTTGTCATCGCTGGCTGTGGCATGTTCCTTGCTTTAATCTGTCCTTTGGTCTGGGAGCTGCCAGATTTCCATAACTGGGTCACCCAGTTCTTTTCCGACTTTGTTTTCTGCTGCAAAACAAAAAATTAGCGTTTTTGGTGACATACATTCAGGGCTTCTGCGAGGACCTTGAGTGGCCACTCTGGAAATCAGGCATCCTGCAATAGGTGGGAAAACAGGCAGGAAAATCTTCATATTTGTGAATAAGATGAATCCTCAGTGAGCAATCACACAGTTTGGATGAAACCTGTTGGTTGGTCAAGAAGATAAATGTTATTTTCACGCACAGGAGTGATGTTAAACTCTCTCTGCACTTTGCATAGTGAAAAACCCCACTCCAGTGCCTAAGAATAAATTGTAATAAAATCTTATTATAATTGCAACCATAATTATAACCTTAATTTAAAAATCTTTTTATCTCTGAGAGGCATGAGTCACTGCGAGTGACTGATTAAAATTGAGGTGGTGATGGAAGGTGCCATTAGCAGTAGTTGCTCTTTAACCACTAGAGAGCGTTCAAGAACTGCTTTAAAGCCCCATTTTCAGCTCATCCCTTGAGCTCCACGATTTATCCGAGGGACACGGGACAGTCACGGCGGTTTGAAGGAGGAAGAGGGAGACATCTCAGTTCTGGCTCCTGCTGGCGAGGAAGAGTGTGGTGAAGGAAAGGAGGCAGTCCTCGGTTTTTGGGCGTTTTTCCATGATTATTCCCACCGGGCGTATGCATCCCTCGTGGCCAACAGCACATCAGAGATGGCTGTTCGGAAAAAACAATCTTGGAAGTGTTACAGAAGGTGAAGCTTTTGGTTTAGTTTTATTAGGAGAAGGTCTGGATAGCCTGTTCCAAGGATGAGTGAGCAATGCCATTTTATTAAGTAGGTGCTGATAAAACTTTAAAATTATTTGTAAAATTCGTCATCCTGGTAAGAGTTTGGGCTAAAACTGGAGTGGGGTGCCCAGAGAAGCTGTGGCTGCCCCATCCCTGGAAGTGTCCAAGGTTGCTCCAGGGGCTTGGAGCAACCTGGAGATAGTGGGAGGTGTCCCTGCCCAGGGCAGGGGGCTGGAACAAGACGGTTTTTAAGATCCCTTCAACCCAAACCATTCCATAATCCTAAGATTACTGCTGGGACCTCCACAGAGAATTAAAAAAAATCCATGGAGCCCTTCGGTGCCGTGACTGCTGCCGGGTGCTGCACTTTGTCCTTCCTCTTCAGAGTGCAGGTTCCAAAGGGGTTTGTACCCTGGCAATCCGTGGAGTCAGGGTGAGAAGTGAACACAACAGGCATTGTTACAAGTGAAAAAAAGACAAGATTTCTGCTGGAGTCCTGTCAACAGTGGTGTTGAGGAATCCAAAGCCAGTTTTCCCTTCAGGAATTCTCTCTCCTGCACTGCTCTCCTGTCTTTTCCCCACTAGAAGGCAGAAGCGAGGTTTCATGAGAACATTTACCAAAAAAATACATTGCCCAGCAGGAAGATTTACAGCAAACTGACTGCTGCTGGTTTTCTCTGGTTTCATCACCTTCTCTCTGCCGAGCACTTCCCAATTTCCAGGGTGCCAGGGCCCCCCCAGTCCCGACCCGACCCCAGGACTGTGTGCAGCACCCGTGGTACCCATCGGTGGCTCTGTGGTGGGCTCTGCCTCCTCCAGCCTCGCAGGGCACGCATGGAAGGATGTATTATCCAGCTGAAACTTCAGGAGGAATTTTAAAAGGAGGATTTTAATTAATTGAGTTGGAGTTTGGCCAAGGCAGAGACTTTAATACGTCTTCTTTCCTGGCTCTTTTTTTTCCTTCTTCTTCTGCAGGCACAGGAGTTGTATAACACCCTTGTCTAGAGCTTTGACAAATTCCTGGCAGTCCTATTCCCATCAGGAAGGTCCAGCCATGGAGCTGGGGATCCATTCAGCCCTGTGTGGGTGCAGGAATATCTTTAAGGGACTCTCATCTGTGTCCCTTAAAGATGCAATTGATGTGTACAGCATGTATTTAGTAAGAGCCTACGGAGTGTTAGTGCTCCCTTTCAGCACATTGATGCTTTCATGTTTTAAGCTCTTGGCTAAGCAAATCTTTGTACTTTTTCCCTCCCTTTCCTTAGCACCAATTAAACTCCCCGGGCATATTTATACAAAACTCCCTGCTCTTTCCAAAGCAGAAACACTTTCTCTTTCTTCCCAACAGATTTTAAACCTCAGGATGACTGCGGCGATTTTGCCAGTTTAGCAAAGAGAGCCAGCGTTCCCTCATTCCTCTGAGGATCCTGCAATGCCGTTTGCATAATGTGAGGTTTAGATCTTCCCCTGTCACATGCTCCCACTCATTTACCACCCTAATGTCCATTGCTGGAACATTCCTGGCTCTTTGTTTCATACCAGGCTTGGATTGAACCAGTTGCTTAATTTTCCCCGATTCCTGCAGCACTGCAGGAGTTCCCAACATTTGTCCCACCAACGTGCTTGTCTGAATTGCTGTGTCGTTTTTGCTGCCTTCTCTAATGGCTCCCTCCAAATAAAATGCCTTTATAGCATCAAGGAAAATAACGAGCGCTTTAAAACCCCGTTCTTCCTTATTTTTTCCCCCCCATAAACTGCAAAAATCTGCATATCTGATTGATGCACCTTCATCCTGATCTGAAGCCACGCTGCTTTTCTCTCACCACTCCCTCTAAAACCGGCTCTCATCTGCTGGCTACGATTTTTGCAGAGGTTTTTTTCCCCTCTGTACTGACAATAAACTTTCACCTCCGTAATTATTTTGATCAGCAGAGTCACCTTTTGCCAAGATTGAAGCAAGGATTGCCTTCAGCCAGGCACCTGCGAGTCTCTCACTCCCACAACTGTTTGTAGTGGTGTTATTTTTGTACGTGTTCTGCAGCCTTTCCCAATTTTAACTGATTCACTCTCTGGTGTTCCTGTGATCCCGGCTAAATATGGATTCAGCACTGCCTCACAACCTGACAAGTCCGTTCTTGCAAAGTGTTGTGGGATCTTTCATACACAAAGATGTGCTGGGTCTGGTCCTTCATGTTTAATGTACAACCACAGGGTCACAGAATCATGGAATCACAGAAGGGTTTGGGTTGGAAGGGACCGTAAAAATCCTCTCCTTCCACCCCCTGCCATGGGCAGGGACACATTCCACTTGCCCAGGTTGCTCCAAGCCCCATCCAGCCTGGCCTTGGACACTGCCAGGGATCCAGGGGCAGCCTGGGCTTCTCTGGGCACCCTGTGCCAGGGCCTCGCCACCCTCACAGGGAAGGATTTCTGCCCAATATCCAACCTAAACCCAACCATTGGCATTGTCACATGCCTTTTATGGGCAAAAACCCCCCATTAGCGCTAACTTTTAATTGATAGATATATTAGATATCTAAAACCTGAGTTTAAAAGCCCTTCTGTGTATTGTTCCTCTAAGCAGGGTTGATGACAAAAGCAGATGCACTCCATTACTCCTGTGACAGCAAACCATGTGGCTTCTTTGTGTTCCAGCTACATTTTGGACTTTAATTAAATATAGCATCCCATTCCTTAGCTTTCCTCTCCACTGTGTCCCTTCACATCCTTTCATTTTTGTTTCCCCCTTGTTCCCCCCCCCCGCCTCTATTTTCCTTTTTAGAGCTCTCCCTCCTGCGAACCCCTAATTTATTATATCCGTGTGTGCCTTGGGTGAACTCTGAGCCCCTGCAGCTCCCACAGCACTGAGGTGGATGTGATCAGCACTTGCTGAGCAAGGATTTGGGTTTCCCAGAGCTCAGGACATTTTGCACGCTTCCCTTTTCTCCTGTCAGTGTGAAATATATGTGACACATAATGTGATACGTGATGGGAGGGTGTTCGGGGGGGCCCTTTCCCAGAAAAACAGAGGTGGCTTCAGGATGGTTTTAGAGAAAAAAAAAAAAAAAAAAAAAAAAAAAAAAAGAGGGCAGGAAATAAAAAAAAGCAGCCCCGAAATTTTTGGTTTTAGTCCTTTTCACGGGCCATTTCTCGGTTGGTGCCGTTGCTATCGCGCTGAAGGGTGTTTTACACGCCCCTGTGAAAGGGGTGTTTGTGCCTCTGGGCAGGCCGATAAGGGCGGCTCAGGGGCGGTGGGCTCGCCCCTGACCACACAGCCTTTCCTTTCCCTTTCCTCCTGCTCCGAGGGGCCGGGACGTGTGGGAGGAGGGATAGCCGTGCCCCCATTATCGCCTCGCTGCAGAGGAGCACGGGCAGCATCTGCCCGGGCTCTGTTTATCCCGTGCCTTTCCAGCCCCGTTGTTAAGTGCCTTTATCAGCTCCTTCAGGACAGCGGGAGTGGCCGCCCAGGACACAGTTTGGGGCAGCTCAGACCTCCAGCCCTGAGCAGGCAGAAAGGGATGGCCTCAGGTGGGGGTGGTGGGTCTGGGCCAGCGGAATCGCTCATTCCTTGGGATTTCTGTCAGCGCACCTTCAGGAGACCAGGCTGCCTTCCAGCAGTTTCCTTCAGCAGTCGGGGATGTGCCAGAAATATCTTTTCATCCTCCCACCATCCCTCTTCAAAAGCTTTTTTACCCTCTGAGGAAGGACCTCAAGGGAATACCATACACAGAGCTGATTTCCTCCCAGCTTCCCGCAGCTGGGATCCAGTGGGAACAACAACCAGCCATCCTCTGGGAGCCCCCACCCTCCCAGGTACCCACAGCCCTCGAGGGGGGCCAGTTTGGATGGCTGGTGGGCAAGCAGCCATCCCATATTCCCAGTGACATGGCCCAGTCCCTCTGCTCTAATCCACAACATTTATTTTACCTTTCTTAAATATCCCACCATGGAAATTCTCTTAAGTACCAGTTCTGAGTAGAGAAATTGGTGTTCTCCTTGTGGGTGTGCTGCTGACCTGGAACCGCTCGGGCACATAAATACCCAAGAGATTTTACACAGTCCTGTTGAGTTCCACCCAAATTTTCACACGTTTTTGAGAGTTTTTTAGGACTAGGTTTTTGTCTGCAGACGTTTTAGGCCAGCAGCTGTGTTTTTTTGTGGCATGGCTGCTGTGATAGGTGAACACCTGAGAGCTGAAGCCTCTGCAGACTGCTGTGATGGTGTATCATAAAATCACGGATAATTACAGATGTATGAAGAAACTCAGGGAACGAGGGAGGAGTTGGAACATGGTCCAGGTGACAAATCTCACCCGAGTCCCTTCCCTGCTGTGTCACAGACGATGGGGAGGGATCTGTTTTACTGGGTGCGTGTACACGTTATCAGCCTGCACTGGAAAACCTTTTATTTTATTCTCAGTTTCATCTCCCAGTAATCTTTCAAGTATTTCTACAATTGAGCAGATGTTTAATACCCAGGGACAAGCCTAGAATTGAAGGAAAGATATTTTCCAAGTAATTTGGGGGAACCTGACAAGAATCCCTTAGTGCTGGCTGCTAACTGTGTTTTCTTCCTCTTTTGATAGATCTGGTTGTGTCAAGGAAAGTCTCCATGGACTTGGTCTAACAAAGGCATGATGGATCTGACCCTTTGTAATCTTTGCCAATAAAGCTGGGAAAACCCTATTTTTTTTCCTCTATTGCTATCCTGCCAAACATCATTTTGCTCCCAGGAAAGACTGGCTTTGGATCGTGCTCGGTGCAATAGTTACCCACCTGGGCTTTTATCTTTTACCCAGGCATGCCAACTCTTTTTTTTTTTTCCCCTTTGTATTGCCAAGGTTTTTTTGATTTATCGTGCCTCTGCTCTTTCTGAGGTAAAATTATTATCTGGAAAGAAGATTTTCCTGATCAGTTGCCATAATAAACAAAGCAAATCTGCCTTGGGTGATTGCAGACATTGAGCACACTCGGATCCCTGTTGCTCAGGATTTATTGTGGACCATAATGAGTCTATGGGATGCATGGGTAGGAAATTCAGAGGGGAAAAAGGGCTCCTATCCCAATTAGGCTGGTGAAATGAAGGAGGGGAGAATGGTGAGCGACGCAGAAATAAGGATGTTACTTCTGATACTCTAATGAAGAAGGAGAATCTGTTCAAACTGCTTTCCCAAAATTTCACTGTTCACTTAAAATGTGCTTCCTGCTTGTTAGGAACAACCTGCCAGGCTTGATGGTACTGCTGTTGTTAATTACTGACTCAGAAAGCTGCGTGAAGGAGGTTGAGGACTTCGATTCTTTGGATAATATAGAAATTCAGCCTAGAAATGAGGGATGTGCCACACAGGTTTATGGTTAACAGAGGCATAGACTGCTCTGGGTTGGAAGGGACCTTAAAGCTCATCCCATTCCCACCCCCTGCCATGGGCAGGGACACCTTCCACTGTCCCAGGCTGCTCCAGGCCCATCCAACCTGGCCTTGGACACTGCCAGGGATCCAGGGGCAGCCACAGCTTCTCTGGGCACCCTGTGCCAGGGCCTGCCCATCCTCCCAGGGAACAATTCCTTCCTAACTACTGACCAAAATCTCTCCTCTTTTAGTTTGATGTGTCTCTGATTTTTTATCTCCGGCTCAGCAAGTGAGCCCAAAATGACTCAAGGATTTAAAATTAAGAGTCTTAGTGCAGTACAAAATATTCTCATGTCTTCGTGTGGTTGAACTGCTCATTTTACAAAGAATATTTCCTAATTGATGTTTTTCCCATCAAATCACTTGCTCCATTCTTTCCAGTGTCCTTCTTTGTGACCCGGCTGGGAGCACAGTGTGATGGATGCTGTGCAAACACAGGTCTGGGATGGATCCTACACAAACAGTTCCCAAGGGTGAGCCAGGCAGAAGGTGCTAGCAAGGAAGCAGCATCATTTGACTGTGCAAGTGGAAAACTTCCAGAGGCAGACAAGGCACTCTTCCCAAGAACACCCTAGGAAGCACACCAAGCACAGCCAAGAGCTGAATTAACATCTCCCGAGCCCTTCAAAGACGATCCTTTCTCCCCAGATCAGTTTTATTTCCTAACACAAAGCCAGTGGAAAGAACCCTTTGATTTCAGTGATTTAGGCTCAGTCCCAAATGTCCCCACAAATCCATTGCTGCTTTTATCCAATGCAGAGAAGAATTTTAACCTCTGTTTCTCTCAAGATCTGTCTAGAAGTCAGGTAAAGGGTGGTGGCTCAGCAGGAGCTCTGCCCTCTCACTGGCAGTTCTATGAAAACTATTTTTGTCACTTCTTGTGATTTGTCATGTCTCACATGGGGTGTGTTGGTACCATCTCTCTCTCTCTTTGTGCTCTGCAGTTTGAATTCAGACATGGAGGGGGTTTTTTTTTGCTCAGCACACATCTTGTGTACAGCATACTTCAGGGGAAGTCTTTTCCTGACAAGTTCCTGCGATGAGAAAACGCAGTGTTCATTTTTTATCATTCCCAGTAAGCAGGAACCAGTGGAGGCAGATGCTGAAAGTTTGTAGCCCACATTTCCAAGAAAAGCAAAGGGCCACGTTCTCTTCCTCTGTTCCAGCCTTGCTCTAATCCTTGTGCATTTGCAAAGGCTTCAAAGCAAAGCATGTGGAAATGCCCATGCCGAGTCTGGTTATCAGCTCATTCATTCTCAGGAGAAAAGCCCTCACTGGTGAAGTCATCCTGGGTAACTGGGCATCCTGAATGATTCTTTTTTTGTCAAATCACTGGCTGAGTGATATAGTCAATTTTTTTTTTTGTGTTGTCAGAAAAAACAGAGAGGCAGCTTTCAAGTTTCACTCGGTGGGTTTTCCACATGTCAGCGGAGGTTCCATTACATATTTGAAAATTCCCGCATCCAAATTTACTCATGCAAGGATGCTTTTCATTCATGTTTTCCAGAGAGGGACTTTGAGCAAGCATATGGAGTGATGGGAGAAGGGGGAATGGTTTTAAAATGAGAGAGGGTGAGTTTAGATTGGATATTGGGGAGAAATCCTTCCCTGTGAGGGTGGGCAGGCCCTGGCACAGGGTGCCCAGAGAAGCTGTGGCTGCCCCTGGATCCCTGGCAGTGTCCAAGGCCAGGTTGGACGGGGCTTGGAGCAACCTAGGCTAGTGGGAGGTGTCCCTGCCCTGTAACTGGATGATGTTCCAGGTCCTTTCCCAGCCCAACCCTTCTGGGATTGAATGGGAGTTGGCCTCGAGGCCCTGCGAGCAGTGACTGATGGCCAGAGCTGGCGAGGGCAGAGCAGGTCACAAGCGGCCTTTCCTTGTCACGCCATGAGCTGCTCTCCTGTCAAATCCAAGGAGAACAAAAGGGGCCATTTGTTGCTGAGCTGCTGCCCAGCTGTGGCCGTGTCTAATCAGAGTTAATTACGGCGAGCGGCGTCTCTGCAACGCTCCCGGCCCCGGGCTCCCAAGGACCCACCGCTCCATCCCGTCGCCTCCGCTGCCAATTTTGGGAGCTGCCTATTATCAAGCACCAAAAGGTAGAGATTGCACAGGATCCCTGGCAAGCAGCACAAAGTATCCCAGCTTAATACTAAAGCAATGACTAATCAGGGCATCCCAGGAGGAAGCTTTGCAGTAGTTCTTGCAAGGGTAATGAGGACAATTTCCATAGCCATGACACACACTTTCAGCCAAGCAAAATGCCACAAATCTTGTTTGTTCTTATTTATTCTCTCCTGGAGCAGCAGGTAACAGGGAGCCAAAATAAAAGGACTTTTCCTAGGGGAAGGATTGCACCAAACATTTTGCAGGAGGAACAGCCAGGGTTGTTGTTTTATCATGGCAGCAATAACAGCTAAATTCTATTAATTGCTGAATGCTGTTTTGTTTGGCAAATACAGGAAGCAGTTTACATGGCTACGCAAGTGCTCTGGTTCCCAGTCCTTCTGAAATGGTATTATTGTAACGGGATAATACTGATTAAGGACAGTTCCCTGAGGAAGGAGGGCCTTTTGATGACTGAGTCATTTCCTCTCCCTGCTCGACTCCAGGGTGATAGCGCTTCTCTGCCACAGGCACACACCCTTTGTAGCCAGGGACTTCTCCACAGAGGAGGTCCAAAGCACAGCCTCAGCCTTAGGTGGAAGGCCGTGAGTCCTAAAGAAAGCACTGGAGCACCAGAAATATGCCAGCAGTCCAAGCAGAAACTACTTTTCCCCCCAGAAATATTTCACTTGCCAGTCCCTTCTCAAAGCTATGGGATAACACTGTCTTTGGCTACACCACTCTGCTGGAATAACCTGTCAGCCCCTTAAAACTTTGATTTTTGTTCCCACAGAGGTTTGGCAAATTAATTTGCTAAAAGGCAATAACACCTCTGCAAACCATGGCAGTGGAGCCTTCTCCTTCTGGACATGGTCACCTGCCCCCAGTGAGCACCAGCCCAAGGCCACCAGGTCAATTAACACAGGTCAGAAATCAGCAGAACTGTTCACTCCTAAACTACAGAAAATTCAGGCGAAGGGCCTAGAGGGAGAAGATTCCATGTCCTCTCACAACTGATGGGCACCAGCGCTTCCCGGCCACGCAAGCACCAGGGGGTCTGATCCTAGTGGAACATGGTACCCAAGAACAGCCCTCAGCCTCTCCCTTCTCTTTGATTTTTGTCACGTATTGCCATGAGAGATGCTCGAATGAGCTCCAGCCCAACCACGGCTTAGCAAGAAAATGTTCCTGTTATCACTTCCGAGCTCAGCCCGGGCTCTTCTCAACGTTTTCCCTTTTGAGGTACAGTAATTGCTCTCCGATTAGGCAGGAAACTGTACCAGGGTTATTGCTCTAAAGGAGCCAGTGTTATCAAAAAACAACACATCAGGGCCTGTCCTCACAGGAAGGGAATCATAAGTAATCAGCAGCGCTATAACGCAATTGGCTGCTGCTCCCTCCGCGCCGAGCGCAGAAAAAAAGCAGCTCAGGACAATTTTTTTGTAGCCAAAGTGTTTTAAAAGAGCCCTGGTTCCTCTTTGCCTCCCTGTTTGGCTTCTCCAAACACTGCTGTGTTTCCTCAACAGGACATAAAAAAATCCTTGGTGTGTGCAAGGATGGGGCAGGGAGGGCCTGGCTCCCACATATTTGGTGCCAGCCCTTCCCTGAGTGCCCCCCCAGTTTGGGAGCAATGTTAGTCAAGGGGGAAGAGCTGCCCTAGAGTAGAGCAATGATGAAGATCCTTGGGTGACGCCCTTCCTGCTCTTTATTCCCATTCAGGTTACCTCCCTTGGAAATTCTTTCTAAAAATAGCTGTTCCCCAACACATGTGAATGCACACAGGAGCAGTGGGGGGTGTAACGTTGGTTCTCTTATACAACTGCTTGCCATAATGGCCTTTTAACCCTGTCCAAAGTGGCAAGGTAAATTAATTTCATCCATCAGGAGCTGCATCAATATAATTTCATTGAGCAGGACCTCCATCCATCCATCCATCCATCCATGAGCACACCCACACAGCCCTCAGTCCACACGACGACAGCTGTGCACAGTATTTACATCTGGATAACAGAGGCAATCGTTCTGGTTTTTAAAAGGAAACAGGAACACTGAATTTGGTTAACAACACAGAATCCAGCTGGAAGAGGTGGCCAGAGAGCAAAGGGAAGGCAGGTCAGAAAGGATTTCCCATATTGCTGGACCGCAGGTGAAGACTTCAGGGTCCCACCTTGGTCGGGTGGGTCAGGGTATGTGGGGCGGTGGTGAAGGAGAAGCTGTGAAGTCTGAGAAATCTGTGAAAACAAATTCTCCTGGAGGAGAATTTTAACAGCTCTTCCTGCTCGGCTGAGTCTGCCCTCAGCACAGAGCTTCTGACAATCCCTGATGGATGAGGAAAGGAGGAAATAAAACAGAAAACAAAAAATTCTGTCAATAGACCGTTTTGGAATGTTCTGATATTTTGCTGTTTGGTGAGTCTAACCATGGGTAACAAGAAGGAAAATACATGAACCTTGAGCTGTCAGAGAAGACGCTGGAAAATCAGTTGGTATCAGCAAGAAAGGTCCCAATGTTTTACACTTATCGTGTGTTCCCAGAAATAGAAATATTTGTCCTTTGGTCTCTGCTTTTCCTGTCTGTTTCCCCCCCTCTATTAAACAGGGAAGTGCTCATTGCTTAGCTGAGCCCCTGGATGAGCTGGAGTCTGGACACACAGGGACGTGATCACATCCCCCAGTCCCACATCCCCCCCACAACCTCCCAACCTCCCTGGCAGGAGCCTGCGCTGCTCCGAGCTCACAGATGAAAGTCTGAAGAGCCCAAGGAGGAACATCTGCTTTGCCAGGAGTCACGATTTCCCTGTTTGCTCTGATCCAGGGGTCATGGTCCTTCAGACCTCGGCAGAAAGTCTTTACCTCAAGGGGTACTGCAAGTGCTGAGCTGCTTTTACATCTCAGCTGCTCTCCCCAAAACGACTTTTGTCAGTTTGGTTGTTTGTTTTAGTGGTGATGTTTTTAAACTAAAGCCCATGTGCCCAGAAGGCACATAAAATAAGAGGCTTTTAAAAGCCAGAGGATAAATAAAACACAACCTTGAATAAACAACAGGCTTTTGTCCTAATTTCCTCCCATTCCTTAATGGATGCTGATAAACTATCTGAATTTCTCTGTGTATTAATGCCACAATGACAGCAACACCAAACCCACAACCTCACAATAGCAATGGTTTGACCAAATTGTTGCCTTTGAGACAAGCAATTGTTTCATTCCAAGTGGGTTGCAGGATATCGTGGCCTTACCAGGCTGCTCCTTTCTCTACCCCATCGCAGGCTGTTCCAGTGAGAGGCATTTATCAAAGAAAATCCACTCAGGGCTCAAACATTTCATGGATGAGGATATCTTGTTTGATCAGGTAAGAGCACGCACATCACGTTTCGTTACTAATTTTATGCTCACCACTCTTACAAAGTGAAACTGCTTGACTTCACCCTCATCATGCCCTGCTGGTGTGCCTGCAGAAGGGCCACGACGGCTCCAGTGGTGCCTGGTGTCCTCCACAGTGACTCCCACCAGGAAGACCTTGCCTTTGCTGTCCCTGGTCATGTGGTTTGTCCCTCCCTTCACCCAGGTTTGTGTATTTATGGACTTTTCTCTGTGACAGTGGTGAGGCACTGGCACAGGTTGCCCAGAGAGGTGGCGGATGCCCCTGGAAACACTCAAGGCCAGGTTGGATGGGACTCTGAACAGCCTGGTGGTCTAGTTGAAGACATCCCTGCTCAGTGCAGGGGGTTGGACTGGATGAGTTTTAAAGTCCTTTCCAACCCAAACCATTCCAGGATTACAGATCCATGAGCTGTGTTTAAGCACAAGAACTTCTGCACTGTAAATAACAAGGAGCCTTTTTATCCCTTCAGCCCAGTGGGGATCGGAGCCTGAGCCCAGGATTTCTGCTCCCAGCAGCTCCCATCCATGAGTCCACTCACAAAATGCTCTTGACTTTGCACCAAGGGCAAGTCAAAACAGCCTGAACACCCACCCAGAGCTTTGTTTGGAGAACATTCCCAGGGCACGTCACGCCCAATCCATTTTTCCTTCTGAAAGTCTCGGAACAAAGCGGGCGATGCTCGGTAACATAAACACACATGCACCAAACACGGCCAGAAATAGGCAGCAAGCAAAAACAAAAGTTACAAGCAAAACAAATTTACAGAAAAACACAGCTTTGGGCATGTCTAGACACAGACAGCACTAATTTGGCGAGTGTATGCACTTCATCTTTATTGCTTGGCGAGAGAAATTGTTCCTCCTCCATATCAACCCATTCCCTTTTGTTTTTTATTTCAGGCCACGAATAAATTTTACTGAAGGGCGGTGATAATTTTCACAACCAGATTTAATTTTGCAAGCAAAACATTAAAAGGGGCCAATTCATAAAAATGCACTGAAATCTTTCACATGAAATGGCCTCACCTCCAGGAGTGAAAGCTGAGGATTCAAATGGAAAGCACAACGGTTTGTTACAAGGGGAGCAGATGGGCATCATGCTAAAGAGCAGGAATAGTTGTCCATCCACTGTTTTTTTCCTAAAGGATTATTTTCTCATGTAGCAAGAAGAGAAGCCAGATCTTACATCATCAGAAGCAATCTCTGGGCATCCACGTGAGAATCAAGCAGGGCATGGATTCAAGTATTAAAAAGAATAGTGGGGGGTTCTTCGACACTGATTTTACAGAGAAAAAGGGCTGAAAAAAGAGATTTTTAATTTATAATTAATTGGCATTCCAATCTCCAAGGCAAATTAAAGTACTCCTGTGCTCAGGATTATCCCAAACCCAGAAGAAATGGAAGCTGAGCTTTCCCCTTTTCTCTTTGATCCCTAAAGCATCCTGGACATCACAGCGTGCCCTCAGTCCATCCTTGGGAGCTGACAGCCTGGCACAGGAGCAGGGCTGGGAGCAGCAGGCCTGGCTGTGTTATGATGAATTCTCTGTTTTAATGATTTGGAGAAAAATATTGTTCGTGAGCTACATAAACAATTTTAATTGGCTCGGGCGCCCAAAATGTGCTTTTTTTGTTTGGCTGCCAAGGTTGCTTTCTCGCTTGCTAATTATGTTTCGCTTTAGCTTTCAGCAAAAACAGGAAATAAAGCATCCATTACTCGAATGACAACTTTTCAACAAGCCAACATTTCAACATCCATTGTGTAATTTCCGACCTGGAGCCAGCTAGGAGCTAAGTGCCTTTAGAGCCATATATCCCCTCCTGCAAGGGCCTTTTGGGCCCCCTGTGCTCCTAAATACTGCTTGTGTGTCTGAAACAGGCCAGACGTGTTTGCTGCTGCTACCCACTGCTCAAAGAATTCCCTTTCCTACCACAAGATTTCAAGGGTCCTGAAGAAGACCATCTTTTTTTCCCAGGTCGTGGAGTGACGGGAGAAGGGGGAATGGTTTTAAACGGAGAGAGGGTGAGTTTAGATACGAGGAAGGAATCCTTCCCTGTGAGGGTGGGCAGGCCCTGGCACAGGGTGCCCAGAGAAGTTGTAGATGTCCCTGAATCCCTGGGAGTGCCCAAGGCCAGGCTGGATGGGGATTGGAGCAACCTGGGCTAGTGGAAGGTGTCCCATGGCAGGGAGGTTGGAATGAGATGGTTTTTAAGGTCCCTTCCAACCCAAACCATTCTGTTATTCAGTGATTCCATGTGTCAGGCCAAAGGGTTCCCGCGTGTCTGGAAATCAAACTGCAGAGACTTTAGGAAAAGATTAAATGATGGCTTCTCCTCCCTCAAGTGAAAACATGGTGGTCCCAAGGTCCCAAGCAGCACAGAGGAGGGCTGGACTGACAAGTGTGTGAGTGTTTTCCATCTCTGTTTCATTAGTGCTGATATTGATCCTAAGCTCTGATTTGTTGGGGTTTTCTAACAAGTCTTGCGAGTAAGGCTTTTTTTCCCCCTCCTGAGATGCCCTGTCTTCTGTGGGTTCAAAATACACTTTCAAAAGCATCCAGAATGGATTCTCTGTGCCATTTCCCAGCTCAGCTGTGGAGGAAAAGCTCTTCTTCCTCGTGTTCAGCCAGCTGAGCTGTTCTTGGCAAAGCAAGCAATAGGTACCTAGCACATGGTGGGGGTGAGTGAGGGTGCCCTTTAAATTACCTATAAAACCCTTTGATTCAAACTGCTGATGTTGCCATAGGCAATTTGCTAAGCTTATTGATCATCTTGTGTTTAAATTAAAGTTTGATGTCCTGGAACAGGCTATTCAGCACAGAGAGCTAATGGGATGGGATGAGATACAGGGAGCGAGAGAAACATGTGCATGGGGGAAATGGATTGTGGTCAAAAAGGAAAAAAAAAGAGGGTTATATGCTGAATAGGTTCCATGGGTCAGTTGGCAATAAATACTGTGGTTGTAAAAGAGTCCAGTGTGGATGTTGGAGGTGGAGGTTTGTCTGTGTAATTAAAGGGAAATGGGCAGCTTGGTAGAAAATGAAACATTTCAGGGAAAGGAAGGGAAAAAATGAGTGTTTTGATTTATTATAAATGTGTGCTTAGTGATATCTGCCAGAAATTCCAAGTTTTTGTAAGTTGGGTGAGATTGGAGCCAGTATAGGCAAGAGGTGATTGAGGTAAACGTTGGCCAAGGCAAGTCAGAGAGGTTGTCCCTGGTAGATGTCTGTCTCTCTGTCTGTCTGTGTCTCCATCTGTCAATCAATCACACAATCATTCATACTCAAGCAAAAAAAAGCTTTGGAATGAAGAAAAAATCAGGCTTTTGTACAGAATGAAATATCCCTTGCCAGAGCCAAGCTCAGCAAGACCGAGGCTTTTTTCTTTCCCCATGAAAATCAAGGTTGATTTCCTGGGTTTAGAGTAGTTTTCAAGCTTTTCAGTATTTTCATTCCACACCTTGTCCTAAAGTTAATGAAACATAAGGCACTTGCAGAAGGAATATCAAGATAAATTCTATGGCTGAGTTGCCAGAGGAGTAACTGAGAGAACAACTCAACTTTTCCAGCCTAGGCACTGAATTTTGCCCACACTGACCTAGGAAGTAATTTAATAACCCCCCAAACTGATTAAAGATGAAATAGTATTGGTAAATAATGGTCCTGTCAGTTGTTCATCAGCAACTTGAGCAACCTGGGCTATGGAAGGTGTCCCTGCCCACAGCAGAGGGTTGGGATGAGATGGACTTGAAGGTCCTTTCCAACCCAAACCATTCCAGGTTTCTATGAACATCTCGAGATAAGCTGACAGCTGCTGCTGATTTCGGTAGGAAGCTGTCAGATGTTCTCCTTTATCTCCAATATTGCTGTAAATCTGTAAGCCCATGAGTCCTTTAAAAAGAAAGGCTTGCAAGATATTGCTTACGAGCCATCTAAGCATCCAGAATTTTTGTTTCTGAGCCCACCCACTTGGCATCCACAGCTTCTCTGGGCAGCCTGTGCCAGGGCCTCTCCACACTCACAGGGAAGGATTTCTGCCCAATATCCCACCTAACCCTGCCCTCTGTCCATGTGAAGCCATTCCCCTTCTCCTGTCCCTCCAGGCCCTTGTCCCAAGTCCCTCTCCAGCTCTCTTGGAGCCCTTTTAGGCACTGGAGGGGTCTCTAAGGTCTGCCCAGAGCCTTCTCTTCTGCAGGCTCAGCCACGAAGCCTCCAGAGCCGCCGTGTGTCGGGGGGACCCAGCGGGCCGTGGTGGCCGGGAGGAGCTATCGCAGGAAGCCATCTGTGCTCTGCAGGAAGCCCAGCCAGCCCAGCACCCAGCTTTTATTATTATTTCCCTCCCTGGCAGTTTTTCTCCTTGACACTTTCCCCAAACGACACCGGGGAGGAAGTGAGTTGTCAATTGAGCATCATCGCTCGTTCCCAGGCGAGGAATGCAGAGTGCTTTAGTTAAGAGCCCGTGCCTATTTATTGGGCATTTATTTCCTGTAGGCACAGCTAACAGGAAATCTATTGGAAATAGAAATAGTTAGAAAGCTACAGTGGGTGCTTTTAGAATCATAACATCACAGGATCGTTTAGGTTGGAAAAGACCTTTCGGATCATCCAGTCCATCCACCCAAGTTTTGCTGAGAAGGGTGATTTTGGTCCGGCCAGAAATTCCTGCTCATTGTTTTGGTGAGTTCTCAAAAACACAGAAAATTGTGAAACGGGGGGGAAAAAAAAATCAATTAGTGGACAAAGCCTGATAAAAAACTTTCAACAGGTCAGAGAAAAGCAATAGTGCAGAATGCACCTGTAGGATCTCAGTGGACTCTCCCGTCCGGAAGCAAAGCCAATCCCACCTTTCAAATTAAAGTTAGATCTTTTCCACGGCTAAATGATGACTGAAATAGCCATTCATTCTGCCAGAATGGCCATTCATTCTAAAAGAGCCACAGGCTGGTGGGAAGAAAGCACAGAAGATGTTGCTGAGATTGGAAACCATCCTATTGTTCATATTGTCAGTGCAATATTAGGGCACTAATCCCACCTGGAAAATATTTTTCCTCTGCCCAGGCCACTGGTTATGCAATTATTACATCTCCTATTATGTAAAACAACAAAAATATCTTCAGAATATTCTCTGAGCAATTGATAAAAAATCTTCAGTTGAAACTGCAAATCTATAAAACGAATCTAAAATCTAAAAAAAAACCTAAACAAGGTTTATCAATTCAGTGTAGATAATGTTATTCTAAGAGTCTGGTGATTCTACTTGTGCTGTCTTTAAAAAAAAAAACCTCATAATTCAGCCTTTCCCCAAACATAAGCTTAGAGTAAGCTTAAAGCATGTCATTTCTGCCCTACTCTGCCGTGGGGAACACCACTGGGTTTTGTTTCACCTGAGGAAGGCAGCAGGAAACTCCTCGAGAAGATGCTCCCAAACAGGCTTCCCAGGGCAGGGCTGGAGTTCCCATCCCTGGAGGGATTTAAAAGCCATGTGGATGTGGCACTTGGGGACACGGTTTAGTGGTGGCCTTGGCAGTGCTGGGGGAGCAGTCTTGGAGGGTTTTCCCAACCTAAATTATTCCAAGATCTAAGCTGTGGCTGCAGAGTCAGGATTTTGCTGGGGCGGTGTAACAGCACAGGCAAATATTCCCCATTTAGGTCTGTCCCACGTTTCCTACTCAGAAGGTAGCAAAGGAAGTAGGAAATCGGACCTCAGGAAGGCAGAGAAGACATCTCTGAGCCTGAAGGAGAAGCTCCCAAAGCAGAAATCCCTCCTTTTAGGACTGTGTCCCCCAACAGGGATGTTGGGGACTGTCCTGCCCTGCAGCAGCCCTGCAGCTGCAGCATAACCCAGCTGCAGGGGCCGGGCGGGGGGGGGGGGGGGGGGCAGAAATTGTGCAAGAAGCTCAATCGGCGCTGAAATGAGGAAGGAAATAATGTGTTAAATGATTTAATTCTCTGAGCTCACTTTGTTCCTTACAGATAGACCCAGAATCGGGGCTGATTACAGTGCCTTGTTTTGATTAACAGAGGGAGATCTGAGACGGAGACATTGCTATGGGTTTCAAAGAGTTCCCACATCTTGTATTTCATTTTCACAGTGGGGTCAGGAAATCAAAGAACATTTATCTTTCATTCTTTACAGCTAAAAAATTATTTTCAACGATGCCAGTTTAATGCTAGTCAACTCCACTGACCTTATTATGCTTCGGTGGAATTACTCCAGATTTACACCAGTGGAAGTAGGTGGACTTTAACTGATGCTAAATGAATTTATGGGCTTTGAGTACTCTGTATGTGCTTGTTCCACTTCTTGGGGAGTTTGACGGGATTTAAGGGTGATCAATTATTTTGGTTGTGCTTCAGCTCTACGTATTCCATCAGTCAGGTAAAGCAGCCAGAATTTGGAATTTAATGGGCCAAGTGCAGCCTCAGATGCAGCCTGGGATGCTGTTGAGACCAGGTCCCCCACCAAACCATCACTCCTGCTGCCAGCCCCTGACAAGTCCGAGCTCCTCTGTGCTGCTGCAGGAGATTAAAGCAACATTTCTTTTGTACTACCCAGTAATCTTTATGTTGGGTGGTAAAGTTAATGTACGGGATTGTCACTCAACCCATTTCACACCAAAGAGCCCAGAGCAGCTCTGAGCCAGCAGTCTGGAGGTGAGAACATCACCCACCCGTTCCTTGGTCTCCGAGGATGTGCGGAGCCACTAAATGAATCATTAAAAAGAATTGAGGATTCCTGAACTGTTGTAACTACTGAGAACACCTCCACCCCTGCCAGTCTCCAGCTCTCAGGAATGGCAACTCTCTCTCGGCTTGGTGGGAGAAATGTGTCTTAAACAACTCAGTTCTTTAGTGCGTGTGTTCCTCTTCACAAGGAAGGGAGAGAGGCTCACAGAGCCCATTAGCTGTTCCACATGCACATCCATTGGGAAGGGGAATTAGTTTCTGACCAGCACACAGCTGCTGGGTAACACAAAGGACAGACTCCTTTAATCTTCGGCGGCAGCCGCATAGCGGTGTCCAGGCTTGTCAGAAGCTGCAGGAGGAGAGATGCAGGAGGCTGCTGACAGCCTTCTAATTGGGTAGTAGAAAGCAGCTCTAAAGGATGTGTTTGTGCCAACAAGTGTGGCTTGACATCAAGAGAGATCTGCCGAGGAGCCGAGGGGGGAGCGCGGCAGCTCTGGATGCGCTCCCAGCCCGGCGGGGCTGGGGTCTCTCAGCCAGCAGAGCTGAGCTTGGCTGTAGTGCTGGAAAGCTCCAGCACAGAACACATTGCTCCGGTGCAATCAGGAGTGGTTGGCCTGGCTGCTCTGCCAAAACCGGGTGTCTGTGCCCTTGAGCTCCAGAGAAGCACGGAGTTTGTGTTGGGAGGGTCATTAAAGACCATCTCGTTCCACCAGCTGACACACCACAGAAGATGGGAGGTGCGAGAGCCACAAGCACTGGAAACTGTTTGGCCACCATGAGTTTGTCCACTGGTCCTGATTCTCTCGCTCCGTACCCTAGAGCCACCAGTGCTCCCAGTGCTGCCCGCTGCACTGCTGGGATCCAGCAGCCAGGACCTCCTGTGTCAGCCCCTGCTGCTCCAAATCCACTGCAAAGCAGCAGCAGAGCTGGCAGAAACTTCACGCTGAAAAACACAGGCGGCCGTGTAACACTACCTGCACTTAAATATTAATAGGGGCTGCTGAATAATTCCACCTTGAGACTTGGATGGAAGGCTGGCTGGTAGGGAGTGTGTGATAGGAGCTGCTGCACCTACCTGTCACTGTGCTGAGGTGACTCTACAGCACAGTCAAAGGGGAATTGAAACCACAAATTAATCTGAGAGTGCTCAGCCCCTGTGGTTCTGGAATTAAATGCCTGCTCTAAATATAAATAAAGGCTGACAGACTTGCTGCCTAAAATATCTGGGAGAGAGCTGTGGCACAGGCAGGGTGAGAGGCACCTGGCTGCACGTGCAGGCTCTGGCTGGGGCAGAAAATGCAGGGAAGCACGTCCAGGCTTCCCCAGGCTTCATTGTTGTTCCTGATGACCAGGAGGAGAAGCTGAAAATTCTGGGTGATGGCATCAGTCAGAAGGTCCCCAAAGGGGCTAAGAAACCAGAAAGGAGAGCTCCAGGAAAGGGTGTACTCCAAAGTGGGTATTTTTCTTCTTCTGGGCTTATTTCCACCCGAGAATGGCCCAGTGGCACCAGGTCCATACGTGAGAGAAGATGTTGTTGGTGGATGGTGGTGAGCAGGTGGGGCGGGACAGGACGGGATGCTCTGCCCGCAAACCGCTCAGCATCCCAGCTCTCCTCCTCTGGCACGTGTCCTGCCAGAGCAGGGACATGGCACTGCTGGCAGCTGTGGAGGTGCTCCAGAGGCGAGCCAGGGGCTCCAGGGGTGACTGGTGCAGAGAGAAAAGGCATAAGGATTGCAGCGGGAGGACTTCACAGAGACTGTCTTCTTTTAAAAATGTGCCGGGATTGATGAATACTCCATCAAACAGGGTTTTGATAGGGTCACTGTAAAGAGATGTAGTTAACAGCATGGAGAGACCCCAGCTGTGCTGGAACCAGTGCTCTTTTCTCCCTGAAATGACACTTCTCCACAGACTTGTGTGTGTGGGGAGAGAGCCAGACAGCTCATACCCATGGCATCCAGAGGCAGCTAATAATTCCCTCAGTGGTGGAGTGCAGCATGTTCCACTAACATCTGCAGTAACTGGAAATTTACCCATCCAATTTTCTCGTCTCCCCCAGCCACAAAGGGAGACCACTCCAATTATTTTTCAGACAGAATTAAGGCTGATGTTTACCATTATCTCCCTGGTAACCCTCTCCTCATGACTACATTATGCAACATAATTGTAAAGCCGCCTCAGCTCACTGGGGTTGTTATTAAATGCACTCTGCTGCTTTTTTTTTTTCCCAAGGTCAAGGTTAGTAATTAGGTGGCTGGTATGCTTGGGACAGAGCCTTGTTAGGCAGGAAAAAAATTAGAAGGAATTTAAAGGATGCATCAGGCATTCCCAAGTGATGAAATTTCGTCAGCGGAAGGCTGGCCAGTGAAGGAGGGTGAATTAGGGGATGTGAAGTGGTCCAGCACACAGGTCTGTGGATGGAACTTGGACAGACTCACGGCGTGAAAGGCGTCGGACGAATTTCCACAGGGAATGTGGGAAAGCAAGCGCTGATATTGCAAGCTGAGCTCGAGCTTCTGGAGCACAGGGGTGAACGTGGCTCCTCTGTGCTGCAGCTTTAATTGGAGCTGGTGGAACAATGGTGAATCGAGCTGTTTGTTTTTCTTCTGGCTGGTTTTTCTCCAAAGGTCCGCGGTGCTTGCACATGAAGTGTCAGCACCTTATTGTGCATGGCAGGGGGGCTGGAACGAGATGGTCCTTCACGGTCCCTTCCAAGCCAAACCACTCCATGATTCTATGATTATACAGCCCCCAGGCCAAGTGTTCCTGGGGATTTGCCTGTTCAATGGGATGGGGCAGCCACTCAGCAGGAGTTCTCGCTGTTTCCCTGGTCCATGTGAACTAGGTGACACCAGACTTCCTTGTTAGATCCACCTCCTAATACACTTAATTAGGGAATATTGCTTCATTGCATGTTGGACCCTAGAAGGAATTAAGAGCAGAAATAACAATGTTCCATGGAGAGGACTGATGGGTTCCTGGGACGATGTCAGATTTCCTGGTAATTTTGCTGGTTAGTGCCACGGTTGTTGAATCTACCTGGTGACTCTCCCAGGTGATAACATGCAGGAGTGTGTTGACTAGAGCCTGTAATCTGGAAAAGCTGCTTTTGTAGGGAAACAGCTTGGAAAGGAGCAAAAGATGAAGACCTGCAAGTCTGCAAGGGCCTCCATGTTCACAAATGCGTAATTATATACATACTACATAGAAATGTGTAAAAATATATATATATAAATACATAAACAAATAAATATATAGACATATCTGGGTCTGTGTATATACACAGGAGAGCCTGAGCTACAGTCTCTGGTTGTCCATGACTCCCTCTGAAATTTTCCCTGAGGGAATTGCTTTCCCAAGTCGCTGTTTATTTTCTAAACTGCAAGTATTTGTGGGTCCGGCTCAAAGCCCATTTTGGTTCAGATGTGTCTCTCCCTTGACATGAATGGGTTGGGAGGAGATGTTTAATGCCAAAGTCAAAACTCTCCCCAGTGCCCTACTGGGGTCATTCCCATGCATCAGCATAGGCAAGAGTATTTACCATGGAAAAAGGAGGAATTACTTGAAAGGACTGTACTGTAGAGCAGTAGCCTTATGAAAACCATGACAGAGTAATTGGATCTGGCTTGCGTGCAAGGCTGCAAGAGAAATCAATAAAAGAAGAGGGAGGAAATGGGGAGGGGGAACCTTTCACGTTTTTGCAGTGAAACATCCCTTCATCTGACTGCCTGTAACTTACTTTTCATCATCCCTGATGTGATCTGCAGTTGAAGATTTCTCTGGGCTATAACCACAGTTGCTGGGCTGGGTGGGGTTTTTTTTCTCATCTTTATTGCTTGTGGGAGAAAATAAGGCAAAACAACCCAAAACTTTGTAACTGCTCAGACCTCTTTATGCACCAGGATCCTTATCTAACGTCTGGACCTCACAGTCCCAGGGCAAACCTCACCCTGAGTGTGGTTTTTATTGTTCTGGTTTGTTTTCTTCCAGTTCAAAGGAAGGGTTAAGCCCCAAAAAGAGAAGTGTGTCCTTGGTCAGGAGTCTGTAAGTTCTCTGAGTCACACTTCACCAAAAGCCTCCAAAGCATGTTCGAGTCAGTGCATGTGGTTGTCACTGAGTGACAACTCCTTATCCTCTCTACCCACCTCTGTCCCCGGGGAGGTTAGAAAATCTGCTAATTAAGAGAATGATGAGGAGAGTTCGATATGGAAAAAAAAAAGACCCCAACAAAATCAAAACAACTCTTGTGGAGAGCACACAGACCAGGACAGAACTTACTGGCTGGAAGAAAATTTCCAGATTCATGAAAAGGGAAGAAACACAATTTATTTTCTTTTTTTTGGTCTGTGAATAATGTGGTGCCCTTCGTGCCATTAATATGACACTGTGGTGATACGATTAACTATTGATACAGCATTGATTCTCCAGTGGCACAGTCCCATCTCCTCGGCAGCATCTGGTTTCTACAGAATCATGGAATCACAGAATGGTTTGGCTTGGAAGGGACCTTAGGGATCCTTCAGTTCCAACCTCCAAATTCCTCCTCAAATATTCTGTGTTCTTTAAGACAGAGACCAAGGCTCTTGTTCTGTGGGGTACAAATTTGTGTTCAAGAAATCCAAATCAACCCAAGATTTCCATTTCTTCAGAGCCTCATCCCAAAGGCTGGCAGGTCAAGGCTTCAGTCCAGTGTGAGGTGGGAAAGAGGAGGGTTCTGGCAAATAGGTGGATTGGAGTGGAGCAGTGCTCCTATCACCAAATGGTGGCTCAGCAGCAGAAGACAGCCCAAATTACAGAAATCCTGATTCCTTTATGCCACCTTTCCTGTTAATTGCTCACCTTTAGTCACGGCCCTGACTTTTCTCTCCCACAGAAAGCACTAACAGAAAATCTAGGCCACTGTCGCCGAGATTTAATTCTTCCATCTATGCAGAGACTTCAATCTTCATAAACTGCATTTTTAGGCAACCAGCATTACTGGCTATTGAGGGCAGCAAAGTTAATCTTACTGAACACAGACTTCTCTAAATGAGGGTGACCTGAAATAGCTCAATAGTATCCATAAGCTATAGGGGGGGATAAAGCTGGGATATACCAAAGGAATAAAGGAACAACCTGAGGCTGGGTGGTGATGATGACACCGTGGCCTTCCAAAACCAAGCTGAAAATACTCCCTGAGCGCAAGAGAGGATGTTTCTTTGGAAACAGGCACATTGAGCTGTTTGTTTAGATTATACCACTCATAGAAATGATGCGGCTTTACATTAAATTCCTGTTGAGAAACATCTAGAAAAGTCCAGCTGACTTATTCATGGCCCATTATTCCAAGCCCTGAATGCTAAATGTAGTCTCTAACAGCAGATTTGACCTCAGCCATGCTCCAATAATTAGTCTATAGCGTGATGTTTATTAATAAAAGTTAATTGAAACCAAAACTCATCCCTCAGGATTTTCAATCAATGAACACAGACACACAAAGCCACACTAAAGAGCACTGGAAAATCCAGCTTCACAGAGAAAGAAACAATGGAAAGAAAAGCCCTCACTAAAAATAGTGCTGGTCTTTTTGTGCCTGGGCAGGAAATGGCGGCACCACTAATTCCAGCGCTGAATAACGCTTTGTCTTTGGGAACGTTATTCAGCAGGAGGCAAAAGTAAATCAACAGCCAATTCTGCTGAGGAAAGTAAACATTTGCAGATGGGAAAATTGAGGCAAAGAGGTATTAAGGGACTTGCTCAAGGTGAAGAAAAAGAAGTCCTTCTTGATTACTGGTCATCTCTTCTGGTGGGACAAAAAGTCCTCAGCTGGAAAGGCCAAATTTCACTGTCCAGAGCAAGAGTTTATTATGTGTAAACCCAATAAATGAAAATGGAATTGTCCCAAGAAGGTGTATGGCTTTGTTCCTCAGAGGTATTTGAAGATGAAGCTCTTGGTCAGCATTCTGAGGACCTTCTTGCTGAGCTTTTTGCTGTAAATCCAGCTTTTTTTCCACTTTTCTTTGCTCACGACTTTGCCTGGCATCTCTCCTTCACAGGACCGAGAGAAAACAAGAAATAATCTCACAGTTTTAATTACCATTACTTTAGATGAGGAGACAGATGGTGCTTGCAGGCCCATGGAGTGATCCCAGCACTATCACGAGTTCTGTGCTTAAAGATCTGACTTCAGCCAGGAAAGTTTGTTCTGGATCTGACTGAAAAAATGAAACCCATGCAAATTGTCCTCTTCAGCTTCTACAGTGCACATTGCTCCACTGCTTTTATGGAGAAAAACTCTCTGCAGGTGAAGGGATTGACCTGGCAAAGCAGAGAATGATCCTGGTCTGTCCATCAGTGCACGAGTTCAACTATGAATATGAGAAATATCTCATTATCTGCCAGACCTGAGGTGGTCTGAGCAAACAAAGGAATTGCAAAACCTTAAAAATGTTTTTTCCCAATAACCTCTGACCACTGTGTATTGTAAGTCCTCATTTTGATGTTGTTTTTCTAAGGAATTAAGTAATTCCTTATGTACCAGTGTTGATGCTTTTGTCCCTCACCAAAACTTTTGAACTCTTTTAGATACACAAAGGGACAGAGGTCTTAAATATATTAATTTCCTGTGAATTTTGGGAAAATAAATAGAAGCGGGGCAGCAGGCCAGTGCATCTGCAGTGTGTGCACAACTTCTGAGACCAGAACATTTACTGGCATTATGGAATTGCTCACATTATTCCACCAGGAGTTTATCAGAATATGAGTACCCCAATCATCAGGGAAATTTTTGCCTTTTATATTTTAAGAGTTTGTATTTTATTAAACCTCGAGACACAGGAGAAACCAAGCTCATAGAAATGTCTTGGGTTTTTAAAAACATGTTTGATGTCCTTCTGCATGTTTTTGAGCCACCTTTAATTCAATTTCTCATTCTTTTTTTTAACCAAGCGAAGTTCCTGGCAGATTTTTTTTTTTTTTTTTTTGTGGAGTCTTGCAATAGTTTAGTTATTCAGTCTTCTGGCAAGCTTTACATTTATTTTACTTTGCTGATCACAGGGTAAACACACCAGAAATTAAATAGTCATCATATAATTCAGTCCTGTCTGTGAAAACCTAACAAAAGAGCCTTTTCCTTCAACAGAAATGAGAGTGACTGTCCTGCTGTAATAGCTTAAAATACATTGGAGATAATGTGTTTAAAGAATAAGAAAGATGTGTTCTAATGACCAGTGATAGCTCTAAAGTATTTCAAGAGCTTGGTTCAAAGTCCCTTGAAAGGAATAACAGTCCTTCTGCTGACACTACTAATCTTTGGATCGGGCTCATTAATGTATTGCAGATATTATATCCCCAGCTGCCAAAAAGCTGGAAAAAAAGGAGAATGTAGTCATAAAAATAGACATCAAATACATTTCTCTTCTGGGAATTAATATAGAAGCGAAATATTGCTACTACTGCTCTCCGGGGCTTTATTACAGATATTTCTTTGCTGTTTTTAAAGGAATTAACAGGGCAAGCAGTTCATCTCATCCAGAACTCTGCCTCCAGCAAGGGCCAGTGTCTAACGCCACAGAGAATGGCAAAGGCTCGGGTTGCTGCAATAGTTTTCACTCCGGCGCTGTAAATCAGTCCTTTCCGGGATGTGCTGTGCTGATGGAGAGGAGGAAGGGTGGGAGGGAAAACAGACATATTCAGGCAAGACTTTCCCCATCTTTAGCCTCTCTTGGATTAATTACAGATCGATACTTGGTACTCGCCGGCTTTTATAGCTCATTAACATCACACGGTGTCAGGGTGTAAATTTGTTACACAGCTTGCCAAGAACCGGGGGGGTGTCTGGAAGCAAATGTTCTCTCGGGGCTATAAATGAGACGCAACTGAGCTGACCGGTTTGAACTCTGGGTGGACAAATAATGCTTGGGATCTTTACCTGTGGCTCTCCAAGTGCCGTACAAACCCATGTGTGCGTGTGGGCATGTGCGTGTTCATGTCAGAGAGGGAGAGGGCGAGGAGAGGGATGGTGAGTGCCGCTCCTGTGTGCAGCTGAGAAGGCGGCACAATCCGGAACCAGGCGCTTATTTTTTTTCAGCCCTTGGGATCATTCTCAGGTCGCCCACCTGCCTGCCCACAGAGACAGCGTTAGTAAGGAATTAATAATGTGAGAACGCCTCGGCAGCCCCCAGCCCTGGCTCTGGGGAGCCCCGCTCTGTCTCTTTAAGGAACCCAGCGAGTCGTGATGCTGCTGTTTGTATTGCCGAATCCCCAGGAGTGCAGTTAAGAAACGGGCAGCTGTCTCTTTAAGTGTGATTTCCTTCTATTGTATTTGAATCGTGATCAGGAAAAAGGAAATGAAACCAGAGAGCCGGGGCTGAGCCACGGAGTAATAATAATCCCGGGGATGCGGCTGCCGCCGCTCGCAGCGCTGCCGCCCGGGCGCGGAGCGTGTGCGGAGCTGCCCGCGCAGAGCCGCTGAGCGCCGGGCGCGGAGCCGCGGTGGCGGCCGCGGCCGCCGCCCCCCGCCCGCCGCGGGAGCGGCCCCGCCGGCCGGGGCGCGGGGGGAGCGCGGCGGGGATGGGAGGTCAGCGCCGGGGGGGCCGTGCGGGGCCGGGGGGAGCCGTGCGGGGCCGGAGCGCAGCCCCAGCCCCTGTGTCTCTCTCTCTGTCTCGGTGCTGCAGGAGGAAATCCTGTGAATGTCATCGCGGGGCGGCGGGGCAGCGCGGCTGGCGACAAGGCTCCGCGAGCAGACAGCCTCTGCGGGGGCGGCGGGGGCAGAGCCCACCACCGGCACGCCACAAAGGAACCGGCCCTGCCAATGTCATCGGCCATCGAGAGGAAAAGCCTCGATCCTTCCGAGTAAGTGCGCGTTTTTTCTCCGCGGTGACCCCGCTCGCCATCGTCCCCGGGAGCCTCCCGGTGCCACCCGTCCCCCCCGACGGAGCCGCCGCCGGCATTGTGTGCCCGGCAGCCCCGGACGGCTTCGGCGGCAGCCCCCGCCGCTCCGAGCCCCCTTCCCTCGCACCGGGGACACCTGGCTGCCCCGGCCCCGCGGGGCTGACGGTGTGGGGGAGCTTGGGGAGAACCCCCCAAGTTGTGGGAAGGAGCAGCCGGGAGCAGAGAGGCGCAATTCCCCCCGGGCAGGGCATCTCCCACTCGCTCATCCCACCGCGGGGTGGTGGGGATGCTCGGCGAGAGAGAGAGCATCCCGCTTCCCAAGCTTGAAGGTTTTCCATCCCGAGGGACCCTCTGTGCCCCATCCCCGATCTGCCCAACTCGCTGCAGCCGATCAGTGAAAGGTCAGGGCTGTTGTCTGCGGGCGCCCAACTTCCACGTTTTCATAATGCAACTTCCAAGAGCTCGCAGAAAGCTTTGGTGGGGGCTGGGTGTTCTGCTAAGGGCATGTAGACCGACTTGATGGACGGGGTGTAGAAGGTGAGAATTTCCCTCCCTGGATTTCCCACTCAGGGAAGGGACCGGCTCCCGTGCCCAGATCCAGGCTCTCTCCCGGGCTGTGCTCCCGCTGTCCCGTCCCTGCTGCACACCCAGGGATGGTAGCTCAGCACGGAGCCAGGGTCACTTCAGCCCCGTACGTGCTAATTAACTGCACTTAGGCTTGTCTGGGATCGCGATAAGAGAGAAGAAAAAAGAAATAAATTATAAAATCTCCGTTTCCAGATAACGCTTAAAACATCGCTCTCAGTAAATTGAGTCATTCGTGGTTTGTTTCCTGTGAGATACTAAAAATGCCATCGCTTGGAGCCCAGAGTGAGCACATGGGAACTGCTGCTTTTGGGCATTAAATCACTTCATTCCATGATGTTTTACATGGTACACTTTCTTTTATGCTGTTTTTAAAGAAACGCTAATCCCAGCTCCTAATGATGTCCAGCTTTCAACTACAAAGTTTTTAAAAATCTTTATTTATTTACCTGCCGTGTGCTCTGGTGGCTTAAGTGCTGGCTTAGAAATCCACAGACATCAAAAGCCTAATGCATAAACCAGGAATGCTGTTCTGCATAAACATCCGTCGGGCTCTTCCGGAGCTTAGGGCTCTCCGAGAAACCTGGCTTGGGATTCCCAAACACACCTCAGATGAAATATTTTGGGGTACGCTCCAGAGTTTCAAATAATGGATAATAAAGGATAATGATGTGTGCTTCCTTCTATTGGAAAGCTCTCAGAAGTTGTCAGCGTGGAGCCCACGTGTTAGGAAAGGGAGTACGTGGCCCAAAAGGATAAATTTGGAAAAAGTAGGGCCTAATCATGAGTTCCCCGTGATTTTAATGAAAACTCACAGGATGGAGAGCTGGCAGGACAGGGGTGTTATGACATAACTTGCAGGGCCCAGCAGTTTAAACTTAGAAGGGAGAAACCAGAGCAGAATATAACCAGATAATATCTCAGGGCTCAGCTTGCCTAAATAAAAACTGCGGGATCATTTTCTCAGCCCAGAAGTTCTTGAGCAGAGGTCGTTCCTCCCTGCTGAAGAAGGTAATTTTTGCCCAGAAAACTGCTGATCCAGTAAATAAGCTGGAGTAATACAATTTTTTTCCTGTTGCCTCCTGGAAACCGGGAGCAGAGCTTCTTCATCAGTGTAGGTCTCCTCTGCCCCCACCAGCCTGGGGGAGGACAGACCAATGACAGAAGCAAATTGCTTGGGGACTCTGTGCTGGAGCACTGGTCCAATGATATGAAAAAATTTGGGGTCCACTCTACTAGCCACAGGTTTGAAATGAAATGAAGCAAGTGCTTAAGGGATGGATCCAGTAGATTTTTTTGATTGACTTCTCAGGGGTTTGGGTGAAGCCCAATACATTACAAAACTGGGTTCAGGCACCATTCTTTTAATTGTTTGCTGTTCTTTTTTTTTTTTTGTAAAAAAAGACACATTACCCCAAAAGACACGGAAGTCCTTAAGAGCATAGCTTTGAAGAAAATTCTCACTTCTTTTACCAGAATTATCCTAGATCTCCAAGCTTTTAAGAAACAGGAACAGCATAAGGTGCATAGAGTCAGTGCTAGTATCACAATAAAGATTTGTGCCTCCTTTCACTCATGGATGTGTAAATCCCAGATAATTGAGGGATGTTGGCATAGACCCATCCCAGGGGATTCATATCCTTGGCTAAGGGAAAAAAGAAGTCCTGCAGCAACATGAGGTAAAATTTTGGCTTTATTAAAACCAGCAGCGAAACTTAAACCAGTCGGGCAACAGGATCAACTGTTGTATTTATTCATTTCATGCTGTTCTGAGAAGTGACACCCTCAAACTTAGTCTCCAAATTTCCATTTCCCAACGGAAAGTGTGAAACCCCTTGGGTGCCTTTCTTAGTCCTGGTGCAAATGAGCAAAAACAAGGACACAATCCCTGTCCTAACCTGTCCGACCTTGCGATTTGTTTTGCTTTTCCTTCTCCCTCCCGCGCGGACGCTCTTGGAGTGGCTTTCCCTCGCCCAGCAGTTGTCTCATTCCCGCAGGGAGCCGGTGGATGAGGTGCTGCAGATCCCCCCGTCGCTGCTGACATGCGGGGGGTGCCAGCAGAACATCGGGGACCGCTATTTCCTGAAGGCCATCGACCAGTACTGGCACGAGGACTGCCTCAGCTGCGACCTGTGCGGCTGCCGGCTCGGCGAGGTGGGCAGGCGCCTCTACTACAAACTGGGCAGGAAGCTCTGCAGGAGGGACTATCTCAGGTAGGCATCCCCCTCCTCACACCCCCGCCCCCCTCCTTCCCATCCTTTACTGACTATGGCTAGGGATAAGGAATTCATTTGGAATGGCTCTCAAAGCCTGGCAGCAGTCACGGGTGTGACAGCGTCTGCAAGCTCAGGTTTGCAGTATGGGCTCCTGTCGTGGAATCCCTGAATTGTTTGGGTTGGAAAGGGACCTTACAGCTCCTCTTGTTTCAGCCCCCCTGCAACAGGCAAGGACACCTTCCACTAGGACAGGTTGCTCCAATTCCCCTCCAACCTGGCCTTCCAGGGATGGGGCATCTGCAGCTTCTCTGGGCAACCTGTGCCAGGGCCTCACCTCAGGGAAGAATTCCTTCCCAATATCCCAACTAAACACCCCCTCTGTCACTTTAAAGCCATTCTCCCTTGACCTGTCCCAGGGCCTCACCTCAGGGAAGAATTCCTTCCCAATATCCCAACTAAACACCCCCTCTGTCACTTTAAAGCCATTCCCCCTTGTCCTGTCCCTCCATTTCTTGTCCAAAGTCCCTCTCCAGCTCTCCTGGAACCCCTTTAGGTGCTGGAAGGGGCTCTAAGGTCTCCCCGGAGCCTTCTCCAGGGTGCACAGCCCCAACTCCCTCAGCCCATCCTTGTATTTTTGGGATTCATATGCAGATGCTTTATAGTATTGCTGGGATTCTTCAGTAAGTGATGGATAAAACTAGAGATTATCTGTGCTGGTTAGATAAACAACTTAGAGTTGTTTATAGCTAAATCTTTAAAAAATTGGGGGGAAAAAGCATTTTTAATGGAAATGAAGGCAGTGCTACATGTTGTGGACAAAGCAGAATTATTTGATAATGTGAAGGATATCCAAAGAACTCCTAGGACTCAGAGTTGTTGGCATCTGTCGTTCTGCACAGACCTAACCCTATAGCTCCAGGTGAAGCATGCAGGGTCAGTGTGGCATTCTGGCAAGCAGAAACTGGGAAAAGGGGCTGAATTCCAGCAGTCTCCCACTGAGCTGGCAATGAACTGGTTCCCCTGAATGGTTTTAAGGAGTTCTGTGCTTCTCCCAGCATTGCCATGGAGCTGAAAGGTGTTTAGACCCAGGTTAAGAGGTGAAAGATCATTTGGGTTTTTAGCCTGGTGCTGAATAAGCAAGAATTTGCACATTTTGCAGAACCAGATCCTACAAATACACTTGTTATGGGTGTTTTCATCAGTAACTCTCTGCCTGCCTGTTTTGCCAAAGTTTGTAAGTAAGGGACTAATTGGAGACTAAGATATTTCACAAAAATTGATAACAAAGGATCTTTACATTCTTGGTTAAAATGTATTGATCTTTGCTGTGCTGGTTGTGTTCCATTTCTTCTCATGGATCCCTAATGTGTCAGGGAGGTTTGTGGAACAGAATAATGATATTTGGTATTTTTCCAGCCTTTTTACTGAAGGCTAAGTTACCTGCCAATAAAAACTAAACCAAAATCTCAGTGGACTTCCTAATTATGCTGTCCCTGAACTTTGCTGATGGGAATTTTGCCGAGCAGAAATTAAGGACTGAGTTCTGCTAATGGGACCACTTGTAAATCCAGCAGCGATCCAGTGTTAATTACACTTCCCAAATACTTTTCATCTTAAAATGGAAGCAACAGGAAATATGGCAATACAGTTAATGCATTTTCTTTCAGTGAAATCCAACGTTTTTATTTATTTAATAATGCAACAGATAATATCTTCCCTCATTAATGAAAAATTTGGCAACCATTGTGTAACCTTAGCATTACTTTCCCTGGGCAGAAGTAAACACTGACATCTCCTGGTAGACAAAAGGAATTGTGTCCTTTCTCCTTGAAGGTCTCTTTTAATTTACCAGACATCCTTTTTCCAGTTCAGAAGATGATGTAAATCAGGCCCAGCACATGCAGGAGACGTGTGGGAGGTGAAAAAACTCTTTCCAGAATTAGTATGAAAGTTCAGAAGTCAAACTCAATGGGTGTATACACTGAACACATCACCTGTAGCATTCCTCCCTTTTAAGAAAAAAATATCAATATATTCATGCTTCTTTATTACTGACTTGACTTAATAAACTCTGCAGGGCATTCATTAGAGGCTCCTTTTCATGGACAATATCATGAGGACCTCAGCAGGGTTTCTCCTTGTGGATTAAAGAGCAGTCCACATCATAAAACTGTTTGGGCTAGCATAGGTATCTAGGAGGTCTTAGAATGTGTCCTTCTGAAACCCATCAGGAGTGGCTTAATGGATCAGGAATGCCTTCATGGATATAGAAATGATTGAAGGCATTTCCAGTGTGGAGGCACAGACAAAAGGCAGGAGAGCCTTAGACCATGACTTGTCTCAAGTCCTTCCCGTAAACTACAGAGCAACAGCTTGAGAAAGGCAAAAATTATCAACAAAAGGTAATTTCTGTTGACCACAGAAGTGGAAGTGTTAGTATGGCACAACTTCAGGCAATGCTCTGGGGAACCTTTGCTCCTCCAGTTCAGGATAAGGTCATTGATCAGAGAAGTCAATTATATTGATAGATTTGAGTAGATTTAGATTGGATATTAAGGAAGAAATCTTTCCCTGTGAGGATGGTGAGGCCCTGGCACAGGTTGCCCAGAGAAGCTGTGGCTGCCCCATTCCTGGAAATGTTCAAGGCCAGGTTGGATGGGGCTTGGAACAACCTGGGATGGTGGAAGGCGTCCCTGCCCATGGCAGGGGGTGGAACTGGATGGACTTCAAATTTCCTTCCAAGCCATTCTGTGACTTTATCCAAGGTGAAGACCTTGGATTTTCTGTTTCAATTTCGGTTGTTGCAAAGTTTCCAGTTCTGCTTGGCAGCTTTCCATGTGAACTCCCTCTAACTCAGCACTGCTCCTAATGGATCAAGGATGCTGTGCTCTCGTTTTGATTCGGTTTTCCCTCTCTGCCTGTCGTTCCAGGCTCTTTGGCCAGGACGGGCTGTGTGCCTCCTGTGAGAAGCGGATCCGGGCCTACGAGATGACCATGCGGGTGAAGGACAAGGTGTATCACCTTGAGTGCTTCAAGTGTGCCGCCTGCCAGAAGCACTTCTGTGTGGGGGACAGGTACCTCCTCATCAACTCGGACATAGTGTGCGAGCAGGACATCTACGAGTGGACTAAGATCAACGGCATGATCTAGCATGGACGTGCCTGGCGGTCTGTGACAGACACCTCCCGGGCCCAGCTGCACCGAGGACGTCATCCCTTGAGCTGTGGGCTTTGAAACGGGGGGGAAACACCACGCAGTCGGCCCTTGGCAGGCAGTGCTCCGTAGAATGTAAACTACACCCGGGTGAAGGAGGGAGAGCAAAGCAATAGTAGCTAGACTGACTTGTGTTCACAGTACGGACAGTAACTGACATCAGCTGGCAGTCGGGGACAGACACAGCACCATAACCCATCCTCCCAACTGGAACAGAGTAGGGACTTCTGTAAAGAGATGTTATGATGTTGTCACCTGCAGACTAGGATTGTGCAATTCGGTTTTCTTTTTGTCTCGTTTTAATTACTGAGCTTAGATGACAAGCTCCCACAGTAGGCGTGACGAGGAATGCTGGAAGGAAAGAGCCATCCCTCACGTGGTCATTCCATATGGCCTCACGCTTTGGGTGGGAGAGGAAGCAGCAGAAGGGTGGGGGTTATTTTTGCATGGATTTTTTCTTTTTCCTTTGAGAATGAACAGTGCATCCTCTAGTCCCAAACTCTTCTTTTAAAAAACCCTGCTGAATAGTTGTTTTCGGGCACTGCTGTCTCAAGATGAGATGTTCCCCAGATCATTTATATACAAATATAAATCTAAAGAGTTGTTCAACTATTTTATTAACTTAGATTATATCAATAAAATATTTGTTGTGTGTAGTAAGACTCTGCAGCTTTAATAAAAATAATGAAAGATTTGAGTGTTGTTCTTTCTCTTTTTTTTTTGAGTTGTGCTGGGGTTTTTTTGTATTATTAATTTTACTTTTTTTGTCTACACCTGGATCCACTTCAGGTTGCGTTTCAAAGCACAAATGTGAGAACACTGAGGGCTCAGTAAATCCTGTGCTCTTCACGCTAAGAAATTAGATTGTGCTGTAGGACAAATTAGTGTTGTGTGACACTAAGGCTCTTTGGTGTTTATAAGAATGTTTTGAGGCTGGTTCTGGGTGTTTTGCAACAGATTGAGTCTGTCTGATCTTGGGATCGTGTAAGACTTGCGTCTTTTAGAAAGGTAGCTCATCCTAATTTTGCTCTGGATTATGGAATCCAGGATAATATCAGGAGAGCCAATAAATGTATTTAGAAATAATTCATTTCAGTCATCTTTAAGGTCCCTCCTAACCCAAACCATTCTATGATATCACATTCTCTCCAACTTACTTTTCCTGAGGTGAATAGTCTAAGTTTCTTCTTTCCTGAAAGCTGTTTCGTGCCTCTGATAAACTCTTATTTCTCATCTCTGGTTCTACATTATTCTTTCTGAGAGTGGGACTAGAACCACAAGTTGTGTTGAAAGGCACTAAAAGCTTTTCCCACAACTGAGCAAGTCTGGCACCCACGCAGAAGGTGCTTGGCAGGTCCATTCACTCCATCACTACTGACACATCAGGAATAGCACCAAAACCTATGCATATCTACTTGACTATTCTCAATAAACTTGTCACCCAGGGGATGTCCCATCCACTGATCAGTGACAACGTTCTGCATTTTACAATGGATATTCTGAGAGCTCTTTTCTTGCTTTTGTTGTCACAAGTAGAGCTGGGGACAAACCCTTTAAATCTTGTTACCAGCGAAACTGGAAACTACACCTAACACGACCATGCTTGGAAAGCATAGTTTGAGGGTGATGATATTTAGCTGTTTTCCAGTGATATGCTGACCTCTGGAGGCCACAGGCAGCTGGTTATCATTACAATTATTAGCCTAAACTCCTGCCAGCAGAGGCACAAGGGAAACACAGCTATCAGCTCTCTTCATTCACAGTGGCTCCTTGCAAATATTCGGTCCGGCTAGAAACAAAGCCTAAAATAATTAATGAGTTCATTTACACAGCTTGGTGGGTGTACCCAGGATGCTGAGCTAAGGTGGAGGTGCACCATGGTCCTTCAGGTTGTGTCACACATACACACAGTGTGAGCAGTAACAGGGCTGATTTTCATGATTCCACCACACAGAAAACTTTGTAAATTTAATGCAGGGGGCATCATTCACATCTGGGCCGAGATCAGGGAAGAGTGTCAATAGCTCAGGGAGACCTTCTAGTTTTGCACTAAGTAGACCAAGACTTGTGTTTTGTTCTCACCTCAGAAAGTGACTTTTGGCAAGGCAGCTCAATATTTTGCTTTTCATTTACCCGCCTGTAGAACGGAGACGTTCTCACTTATTCCATAAAACTTCCTAATGCAAACGCACTCATTATTTTGTGTAAGGTCTAGTTTACACAGGGCAATATATTTTTAGACCTACTTGTAAAAGGAGAGTCCACAGTGGGGATCATTTTTTTTATGAGACCACCAGTTTTATTCAGTCTGTGTAACTTCAGGAAGAGCTTAAGCTGAGCTGGAAAGTGCCAGAAGAGCCTCCACTTGAGCAGCAGTATTGCTCTACCCAAACAATTATACCAGTCTGTTGCTGGACTTTTCCCTGACAGATTCCCAACGCTTGCTCTCCGAGTCCAGGAGGAAAGAGAGCAGATTTCTTTTGGAATTAGCGTAAGCAACACTTTACCTCATCTCAGTTATGTTCCTCCCAGTAAGGACGCTCTCCTGGAACAACAAGAAAATAAAATGTTCCAAAAACAACCGCAGAAATGAAAGCAAAGCTGATTTAAAGTCCTAAGCAAAAAGCACAAAAATCTGAATATGACTTCATCACTGATACTCAAATGCGTCGTCCTTTCCGTGTTTTCACTATCAGCAGTATTTTAAAAGGCGTATCATCCGTCAAGACTCCCCTTCTTTGTCCCCATTATTCAGTGTCATGGCAGGAAGATGAGAGCATTACCATCGATATCACTTTTTTAATTCCCTGCCCTTGAATAAGGGCAATAAGAGCCCTGCATAATGGAGTTTTCAGCGGCGAGAGTAAATGGGAATCGGTTGTTAATTCAATACAGGATCCAGAAGCCGTCTCTCCCTTCTCTTTTCTCAAGGTAATACTCTGCCTCCAATTGTCATTATAGCCGAGAATGAAATTATTTGAATTCTGGACACATCAGCACAAAACCCAAGACTCCCTGCCAATTTCGTTGCCTGCTTGGAAGAGAACATCAGAGAGCATCACTCATTTATACGACTGCCAGCCTGAGACTGTAAATTCAGAAAACAAGGAGGCCTCAGGTGCTGCACTTTAACAGGTCTTTCTGCTCCTGAATCACCCCCCCCTTTGGCACCCCCATCACACACAAGGTAACATTTTATCTCTGAAAGGCAAAGCTTTCAAGCATCTGCCAGAGCACACGCTCTGTACAGCCTGAATGTGAATTGAAAATGAGACTATTACGTTTATTAATTGGTATCAGTGACTTAAGGCTTTGAAGGAGATTCATGGCACTCGGGAAAATAATCTATAAAGATTTTTGTTGCTCTAAAAAGACAGTGCAGCATCAGCTTATTTCACTTGCAGCAGGTTCATCTCTTTTATGGAGCACATACTGCACTGCAGGCAAAGGGAATTTTAATGGACACTGGAAAAAATTATCTGTTCCACTGTCCCACAACAACTAAAAAAAACATGAAAAGACACAGAACAGAGAGATTGGGATACGATATCGCAAAACATTTAAGGCACTATAATTAAATTAAGATTCAGAAGTCTGTCAGTGAGATGATGAAGATTAAACTGGCAGAAAGTTGAACCATGTTTGAAGCAACTTGTTCCCTCCTGCTGAGGGTTGCTTTGTACCAGGCTAATGAGAAGGCACATCTCGGAAAGGTTCCTAATACACCAGCAGATCTCTGATGGTAATTAATCAACGTGGTTTGCAGGAGCATACACCACGTGCCATTTTCAAGTGCCTTGCAAGCATTAATTAATGTGTTATTGTATTTCTTGCTCCCATTTTAAGCCACAAGCCCTGACCCAGAGCAAGCCATGCATGACAAATTTCGATTTTTTAAAGATTTTCAGGGGAAGAGATTTTTCTTTTTTTAATGAAAAAATCGAGTGCACTTTTAGCTAAGTGCTCTGTGATCACCTCTGCTCTGTATCTGGCATATTCTGGTTACACTTACAGCTGGGCATAAGGCAGAAAAACCTGTAGCCAAGGGGGAATGGGCTGCAAGAAGGTTAATTCCTGTGGAGGTGCTGGAACTGGAGGAGAGGCAACAAGGAATGTTGCAACAGGAGTGACTAGGGTGATGGAAAGCTGTTGCTTTGCGGTGTTGAGAGAGAAATAACTTTTGAAAGCCATGACCCGAAAGAAATAACTCCTTCTATAGTCCAGTAGCTCTGTACCAGCTACATTTCATGTGATTCCTGAGATATTTCCTCTTCAGGTCTGCAACTTCTTGGGTTGGTTGGTAAAAATTCGTAGGGTTTTGGTTTTCTTCTCTCCTCAGATGTATCTTGCATCTTGTCTCAGGCAACTTCACCAATGTATTTTATAACAGCTGTGAGCTGGTTTTGAGATACAGAAATGCTTTCTTCTTTACTTGCATTTTAAAGAAACAATCACAATAAAAGTGAAATTCTTCTTCAATAAGGCAGGTAGTCTTCAGTCTGGCATGGTGACAGCTCCCTGAACTGGTGCTTACCATGTTGCTATCTCATTAAAAAGACCCAAGACCTGCAATTATCAACCTAAAGATGCTTTGCAACGCCGGGAAACTCTTGGTGGGCTCTAAGATAAGGCTCCATCACACTGTGGCTGTGATTTTTTGCAGTCCATGGCTGTGAGCAAGCGCCAAACGAGCCGTGATGCAGCCACCCTGGAATTCTTGGAGCTGGCCCAGCAGCGAGTGTGACCCAACATGCACGAGAAGCGTGCTGTCCAGCTGATAAGGAAACATGCATCAGCAAATACGGCTTGTTTATCCCCTAAAAACTGCTTTGAGGAGTGCAAGCAGAAAGAGCCCGGGTCTGCACTACACAGATAAGAGCTCTGACCAAAAGGATGACCAAAGGTCACACCAGGCCTCCTGGAAAGTCCCAAAGAGAAGCTTTCAGTGGGAATGGATGACTAAGGGAATTGCAAAGGGCTTCTGGAGGCTTTTATCTGTGTGCTGCCTCTCCAAATCCAGCTCAGCACTTCGGTCATTTGTTGTTGCCACGCTCTGATGAACATGCTCTGGCTCGAGGAGTTGGGAGCCAAAAAACCCCACCACTGCAGCCGTGACTGACTGCCCGCCTCGTTAACAATCTCAGCTAATGACCTAAGGACAGGGTGTGGAGTTGAAAAGTGAGCTGCTGTCTGGGTCATACACGTGGGGTTTTTTCAGGTCAGGAAAGACTCAATAACAGGAGTTTTGTCCAGGGATGCCTCATTATTCTCTATGTTCCTCAGGTAAAGGAAGACCTCCTGAGCTCCCACACAAAGCAAGCAGGGTCTCAGCACTTTCCATGGGATCATGAAATATTCCTCCAGCCTCTTTCAGCAGAGTCTTTCACACATCCCTTAGGCCATGAACCATCTCATGACATTGGGAATCACACACAGTGAAAACACTGGAAGTGTGTGAAATTAGAAATACTCCTGAGGCAAGAATTGTGCCTTCCTACGCCATCCGTGCTCTCTAAAATAAACAAACTTTATTTTTTATACTTTCCCAGGTGAAGGTTTTCATTTGTAGTAGTATCTTCTATTTGATTTATGTGAGAGGATGATATGAATAGAAAACCAACTTGGAGCTAAGCAACGCTGTGGAAGAATAAAACTTGGATACGCCAGTTTGTGTCAACACGGAACCTTTGATCTGAGGAAAAAATCCCAGTCTATCAACATTGCTCTCCAAGTGGGATTCCAAACTCTCCAGACATACATAAATATTTCAGACCTGTTTTGGAACTAAGAATCTGAGGCAAAAAGATTTGCTAATAACCAAAGACAAGCCTGAAGCCACAGAGCACCTTGATTCAGAGCGGGGAGGACCGGACATGGCTTTTTGATAACCTCAGGCAACTGATGCAGGCAAAAGCATCCACGTGGGAGATGGCCCAGAAGGATGAAAGCTGGGAGCAGACTCCAGTTGCTTTGTAAGCACCAGATGAAGTCCGTTGGTTGATTCTTGGAGATTCCTTGGACTTCATTTGACTGTGGAGCTGCCAAGGCTAGTTTACCACTGTGTGAAATTAGGGAGAGGCATTGTTGGTTTATCCTGGGTCTATGTGGCCCTAACAAGGCTGGGATTTTTTCAGCTGTTGTTTCCTTGTGTCAGGAGGCAGCTCGAAGCTGTGCTCTGTCAGAGATCCCATTTGTTACTAAAATGTCCAACAAGCTGCCATGCAATACTTAGTTGATTCACGTAGACATTTCCCTGAAGTTCTGGCTCTGATCCCTCCCTGTCATCTCTCACATCTCATCTGAGATTCGCTCTTGTGAAGCCTAAAGATGCCATTTGTTAACAGTTCATATGTAAATCCCCCACTGTTCAAAGGACTGCTGAACTGTCTTTATGTTTGTGTGATTCACTGGAGTCACCGCAGGATCGCACAGCTCCCATTTTTAATTTTCTTACCCTGCCCGTCCTGTGTTCTTTATTACAGTCACTCCTTGTGTTCTGGCTAATTTTACATGATCAGATTTCCAAGCCAAGGTCACTGCCTGGTTATTCCTGTGAAGCCCTGACCTTATTGCATCTTTGCTACAGCAAAGAACAAACCCAATAAGAACAGTATAATAACAACACAAATTTTCTGGACTTCAGCTTCTTTCTTGCTACCAATTCCCCAAGCTGCCTCCTCCCCTCAATGTCTCAGTTTTGCCCACTTATTGTTGTCTATTTAGAGCACTAAAAAGCTGATCTTGTGAACAGCAGACCATTCCCAAAAACCTTAGCACATTAGTCAAGTATCCAGAGACTCAGCACCCGGTGGTGAAGATCCCCAGTGTGTCGTTTCATTAGATTTTCAAGAAGTAAAAATAAATGAAGGATGCTAAAAGCCTCATCATCTCTCACAGAGTAAACATGGCATGCGCTGAGCAATCTGAGAAATTTTCAGCCTGACGAGTACCTCTGATCTATTTGGCCATTTGGGCTCCATGACTGGTGATAATGGAAGAAAAATTAGGCTCCATTACTAAAGTGGAAAAGAACCTTTATGTCTAGGCTGAGCTGGGAAAATTCCATGATGACTTACTGGTGTCATAGCTTCTGTTGCTGTCAGTTATTTGATGGAGAGTTGAACATCGAAATACTACAATTTTATGTGGGTTTATGTTTGCTTTAGGTTCTGTGGGTTTCGTTTGGTTGATTGCTTTTTCTTTTGTTGTTTTTGGTTTTTTCCTTCAGTCTCAGGAAGAGATATTTCTGTTTTACTATGCTTTTTTCATAATTGTTAGGATATCCATTAGGAAAGTAAAATGCCAGCCATTTCTGCACTGGAGGAGCCTCTAGCCTGACCAGGGGTGATAATCAATTTTTATAACTAACTCCAGTAGCTCCTCCACCTCCATCTTCACCACTGCCTAAGCCCTCGAGTAACACCTTGGATCTATGTAAGTGCTAGAAGCAAAACTATCCAGGCTTTTGGCAAAACCTGACAGAAATAAAGAATTATGGACCTTCTCTTGGCTCTGCATTACTATATTTACATGGGCTACAAACCCAAGGACAAACACAAGTAATATCATTTTATTAGCATTTAAAATACACTTTTGCTATTGTGTTTTCTTCTCTATGGGGAACTTTACAATTACAGAAATTATACAGGACAAAAATCTCCCCAACAGCTAGCAATAGTGCAGTCATAAAACCACCTCCTTGTTCCTTTTTCCAGTTCTTATTTGAGCAGTGTTGCTACAACAATGAATCGATTCATTAAAATCCTACTGTTACCCAAAAAACAAGACAGAAAAGAAAAGGATTTCTAGTGTAAAATCACACAGAAGAAATAATTCCCTCTTTCATATAAGAATATTTAACTCACTGAAGTTGAGGGGCATAAAAAGAGTAGCGTCTATTTTTCTGTGCAGCTGTCGCACATTGCATGGTTTTTTCCTATAAAACCTGATCCTGAAGATGCAACACATTTGTTTTTATTATATTCAACTCAGTAAGTTTATTTTCCCATTCTCAGTTTGCCCACTTATTGTTGTCTATCTAGAGCACTACGAAGCTGATCTTGTGGAAAGTAGACCATTCCCTGACCAAAAACCTTAGCACGTAAGTTGAATTTCAGGAGACTGAGGGCTAAGTTCTGAGGGTCAACTTCTGAGGGCTGAATATAATAATATAAATTTTCTGGACCTCAGCTTTTTGTACTCCCAGTTCCCCAAGCTGCCTCCTCTTCTCAGTCTCACTGTTGCCCCATTATTATTGTCCTTTTTAGAGCATTAACAAGCTGATCTTGTGAAAAGTAAAAATTCCCTGAACAAAAACCCTTAGCGCATTAGTTGAATTTCAAGAGACCGAGGGCTGAGTTCTGAGGGCTAAGTATAGCTACAATACAAATTATCTGAACCTCAGCTTCCTTCTCACTACCAATTCCCCAAGTTGCCTCAGTTCTGCCCACTTATTACTGCCCATTTACAGCACTAAAAAGCTCATCTGGTGAAAAATAGACCACTCCCTGACCAAAACCCCTTAGCACATAAGCTGAATTTCAAGAGACCAAGGGCCGAGTTCTGAGGGCTGAATTCCGAGGGCTGAGATTTGAGTATAATAACAACACACATTTTCTGGACCTCAGCTTTTTTTCTCACTACCAATTCCCCAAACCACCTCTTCCCCTCAAGGCCTCAGTTTTGCCCACTTATTATTGTCCATTTAAATCACTAAGAAGCTGATATTGTGAAAAGTAGACCATTCCCTGACCAAAACCCCTTGGCAAATAAATTGATTTTCAGGAGACCAAGGGCCGAGTTCTGAGGGCTGAATTCTGAGGGCTCATTTGGGAGTTCCTAGGGCTGAATTCTGAGGGCTCATTTGGGAGTTCTGAAGGCTGATTTCGAGTTCCTAGGGCTGATTTTGGAGTTCCTAGGGCTGAGTTCTGAGGGCTGACTTGGGATTTCTGAAGGCTGATTTCGCGTTCTGAGGGCTGGTTTCGAGTTCTGAGGGCTGACTTCGGCGTTCCTAGGGCTGAGTTCTGAGGGCTGATTTGGGATTTCTGAGGGCTGACTTGGGAGTTCTGAATTCTGAAGGCTGAGTTTCGAGCTCTGAGGGCAGATGTGGGAGTTCTGAGGGCAGATTTGGGGGCTCCGAGGGCAGATTTGGGGGCTCCGAGGGCAGATTTGGGGGCTCCGAGGGCAGACCGGGCAGCTCCGGGGACGCCGCCCTCGGGAGGCGCTGCCCCGGCGGGGCGGAGGGAGGCGCGATGGGCGGCGCGTCCCGGGGACGTCTCGCAAGATGGCGGCGCCCCCGGACACGGAGCTTTCCTCACCCCTCAGCCTGGAGCAGCTCCCCACCGACCCGCTGCTGCTCATCCTCAGCTTCCTCGACTACCGGGATCTGGTGAGGTACGGGCGGCCCGGGGGGATGGCACGGGCGCGGCGGGCGGAGCGCTCCCCGGCTATGCGGGGAAAGGGCTTGGCTGCCTGCGGAGGAGCCGCTGGATGGAGGACACGGCCTGAGCACCCTTCCAGCAGCAGCCGGCTTTCCCCTCTTTTACCTTCATTTTTCGAACTGAATGAAATGTCCCTTTTTACTGAGAGGGTGGTGAGGCCTTGGCGCAGGTTTCCCAGAGAAGCTGTGGCTGCCCCATGCCTGGAAGTATCCAAGGCCAGGTTGGACGGGGTTTGGAGCACCCCGGTCTAGTGGAAGGCGTGCCCGCCTATGGCAGGAGAACTGGTTGATCTTTACGGTCCCTTCCAACCCAAACCATTCAATGAATCTGTTTTTCTCTTCCCCCCATTATATGCTGGCTTTGTTTGTACCTAAATGAAGCCGTATCTAGATTTGTAAGACCAGTATTTCCCCGAAACTTGTGTTTCTACGGGCAAACAAAGGGTGATCTTGTTGCTAGTAAATGTACTCCACCGTTGGAGGAAAACCAAACGAAATTAAATACGGTGACTTTTCAAGGAGAAAAACGTGAATGAAAGTGGCAGGTGCTTCTTGGGCTCGGCGGCTGAAGGGTTGTGAGTCATACAGTGAAGATGAAAATGTGGTTTTAGGTAAAACCTCATCAGACAAGTGCAAAGTTTGGCAGTGGTTGAAATCACAGTGTTTAATCAAAGAGGGAGGAATAAGTGTAAGAAAACAGAGTATTACCAGAAATGTGGGGGGTTTGGTTTGGGTTTTTCTATTCCCCCTAATAAATATTAGTCAAGAATGATAGGACATCAGGGAGAATTCTGTTAGGGTATCAGCAAAAAAGAGTTTAAGCATAAGCAAAAGCTGTAACAGTTGTTACGGTGGCCCTTAGATATTTGGTCATGTGCCAACTTTTCCATTGTTTGTGTAATTAATGAGAATGGCTTTAATTGCACTTTTATCACGTTTGAAGCCACATGTTCCTGTGATGCTGTGGTGACTTACTCCCTTCCAGAAATTACAGGCTTGATTGATAAACACCAATACAATAGATTTCTGCAAGGGCTTTTTGACTTTGGGATATTTCAGTTCCCCACCCCCCAAAAATATAAAAAAATCCCCATATCATCAAATTTTTGCACAGCCAGATGTCCAGGTGTGAAGTGAATGTGTTTGTGGGGGTGTGGGTGGAAAGGGTAATATCAGGGAATACAGGAGAATGGCTTTTTTGAGGTTGATTTTGAGATACTAACACAATTCTAGTTTAAACAGTGTATAAAGCCCCAAAAAAGCAGCAACTGGCACCTTGTTTGGTACCCTCATGTGGAGTATTTAGGTGTTAATCACAGCCTTTGAAACACACCCTTTAGAAGGAGCTACCCGAGAAAGTGATGTTGCCACATCTAAACTCATGGTATCTTTTGGAGACTTCCTTCAAAGTTTGTAATGTAAACAATTTAAAGCGGAAAGTAAGTTTTATATACTCAAACTGTATAGTTTCTGTAGCTTACTGTGGAAAAGATAAGGCAGAGCCTGACCATCCAGATAAGAAAGGGACTTAAACCATAGCTAGCCTGTGCTACTGGAATGCTTTCCACTGGTGGAGTCATGCTGGAATCTTTCAGGCACTGTTTACTTTGGTGCAGGTCTACAGCATGACCTGCTTTACAAAAGTACTTAATTGCTGCCAGTTCCTAAGTGTGTGGAAAAGTAGTTCATGACTTACACAGCTCTGATGAAGAGTTTTACCCATTGTAAGCACAACTCTAAAAGGACAGCTAAATCATTTTCAAACTCTGTGTTTATTTCATGAGAGTGTGATGTGTGATACAGCATTTCTCCCTGTTTGTTTTGCTGCAATCAAATGTAATGATTTTATATTTATAGTTGCTGCTATTTGAATCAAAGATTAAATCAGCTGTCAAGCCATGATCCACTGTGGAAAAGACACTGCAAAAAATACTGGCTCATTTCAGAGTAAGTGGGATTGTTTTAAGTCTTTTTTCCTATGAAAATGAATTTCTGGGACATGTTGTTCAGCCGATGTTCAGTCCATCTCACTGTCTACTTATCCAACTGATACTTTTTCAGCTTCTCCATAGCTAAGAAAAGCTGAGTAATGAAGGATGTGAATTAGCTTTTCACCAGCTCTAAGATTCACTGCTAGACAGAGCTCTGTTCAGAAGGCACTCTGTGTAAAGGAGTATTGTTTCTAAATTTTCCCCTAAGTACCCCAAATGTTTCCTAATTCTGTTCCAACTTGCTGTTGAATAGATGCTGGAATTAATTGAGTTTGTGTAGCTTCACATGGCACAGAGTGTTCCTGGGTTAATGTTATGCATCCTGTTGCTGCCAAATAACAAATACCAACTCCTCGGGTTTAGAAGGCTCTTGAAGCTGGCATTTGAGGGCATTTTCTTCGTGTCCCCTTAGGGAGGAAAAAAGCCGACGGAATCAGAGCTGGAAAGCCATCTTCACCAGCACCTACGCTGATTTAGGGAGATACATCCACTACTATGCCACGCTGAAAAAAGCCTGGGATGACCTGGAGAAATACTTGGGGCAGTGGTGTCCTCGCATGATCAGCTCTTTGAAAGGTACCCTGGCACACCTGTGAGTGGGTTGGCTCACCCAGCCCTGCCTGTTATTAAGCCTCATGCTGCTTTCATGAAAGGTGTGTGCCTTAATTAGCAGAGTCCTGAAAGTCAGGTAGATGTGCTCTCCCTTGGAAGCACAGGCAGAGTCCTTGCCCAGTTCCTACTGATCCATAGATTCTCTGAAACCAAGATGATATTTTTTTTCTAGTGACCGGTCTGTCTTTATCACACTTCTAGGTTGCTATGACCTATTGTTTGTTATTTTTTAGTGTAGCAGCTCCATTACTTCAAGGACGTGCTGGTGTGATTTTTATTTGTGAGGTTTTTGTAAGACCTAATGAAAACAGTGTCACATGAAAGCAGAGCTTCTAATCTGAAGCCAAACAAAAAGGAAGGTGTTGGGTTTTATTTTCTTCTGTAGGTCTTACTGTGGTCCAGTGGTGGAACAATAGTTTTTCCTTTTTTTAAATCCCCACTAAGATTCTGTTTTCAGCTTCAGTTTGTATTTTAATGCCTGAAGTATTTCCAGTGTTCTAGGTCACAAATCACAGCTACAATCAGTTTGGGCATTTCTGGTATAGGGGACAAAAAAGCTTTTACATTTTCAGCTGCATTTCAGTTTTCTGTATGAAGCTGACTTTTAGACCATGCTGTCTAATTTAACCTGATCTGTGAAATTAAGAGCCAAATGATCTCTTAAGAGACAATATTAAGAGACAGATTATCTCTTTCCTATTTAAATCTTGCATTTTCTTGGTTTACTTGGATAGTGCTGGATTCTTACTTTTTGCTAAGTATTTTTGGAGGTAGAATGTGAAGCTTTTATTCATGTACAGAAAGACAAAAACAGATTTCAAATGGCTGATTTCCACACTTACATAATGATGGCAGGTTTTAGATAAAATGTAGGCCTTTTTCATACCATTTGTAAGGGATGTTGTTTCAATGAATTGTTAATTTATGTCCTGTTAATGAAACAGATAATGCGTATGAAAAGGGTTTTAAAAAAATTGTTTGGAACAGACCACAGAGGCCACCCAGTTGATTTTTGCTGGAAGTGAGGGTGCTGGAACCCCCCTGAAGTGCATGTGGAAATGTAAGAATAGTTCTTCTTCACCCCTTTCTGTTGTTGATTTGAAAATCCCCCTTTTACAACCCATTTATTGGTTCAGATTCCAAGTGAACGGGGGCTGCAGCCAACATTTCTGTGTCACTGATTGAACTGGAAACTGAAAGAAGCAACCCTTAGGGTGATGAAAGAGTAAAATCAATACTGCCTGGAAGCCGTAACTGGGACTGTTATTGGCAGTGTTGGGGGGAAAAGGTTCATTTCACTTTATAAACATTTGCTGCTTTCAGGCCTGTTGAGGTTTCACAGGCTGAGCTTGGTGCTGTATTAAATAATCAATGTCATAATTTTCCTTTCTAATTTATGTGATACTCATTGTGTACCACCCAGCATACAATAAAGCCACCAAATACTGACTTGAGTCCACGCTGGATGAGGGCATTTACAGATTCCATGCTTTGTGTTTGAAATACCTGAACTATCCTTTCTTTTCCAGAGAGTGCAAGGGAGGAAGATCTGGATGCTGTGGAAGCACAAATCCGCTGCAAACTCCCCGATGACTATCGGTGTTCATTCCGTATCCACAATGGGCAGAAGTTGGTTGTTCCAGGGTAAGGACTGAAAACTACTTACCAAGTATTAATTCCTTTTGTATTTTTTAGGCACTTCACTTATTAAAAGGTGAAATGTCCCCTGAACAGGATAAATGAAGCATTTAAGTGTATTGTGACTGAGTCACTGCTTAAGTGACACTTGCAGAATTGGCCAACTTCTAATCTTGGAAGTAATTGGAAGCCCAACATGGATTTCTAATTGCTCAATTTACTCTTACACTTCCCTTTTTCCTACTGAGAGCCCTTGTCAGTTTTTTGCAGCAACTGAAACTTCCAGCTGTTAGACTTTTAATCATAGCACTGCAAGTTGCTCCCCTGAAGTTTGGCTTTGTATTACAGAAGTAAATTAGCCCCTTGCACTCTTCAGGCTTCGTTCTTTAATAATTCCTTTTTTCTTTAAAATGGTTAGGGAATGACTTAAAGCCAGTTAGTCATCTTAAGGTAGAATCAGTTGTGCCTAAGTTTTCTCAGTAGAAGATTTTACAATTTCATGCAGTTTCAGCAGTGAAAATCTCCCTTTTACATTAAGCTTAGAAGGCTGATGACCAAACAAAGTTTCTGGTCTTTCAGCTGTAGAAAAATTAGGTGTTTGAAGCACCTGATGAAGTGCTGCAAACATTAGCAAAAGATGGAAAACTACAGCAAATCTTTGCAATGTCTGTAGGGAGGAATGCACTCATATTGCTCTGCCAAAACCTTCACTCATAAAGAAGCTGCAGCTTTCTCCAGTTTGAGTGTTTTATGTGCAGAAGGGATATAGGAAACTGTTTTATGAAACCATAAGGATGATTTCTAGTTCTGTTTTCCAGGAGAGACTTTAATTTTTTTTAGAGAGGAGATCGGTGCCCTAGTTCTGTGGATTTCAAATGGTGCTCTGCAGGTTGTGTGCTTCCTCTCTTCCTACTGTTTCACTCCCACAAAGCCTCTCCTGTAATGGTGTGCTTATGGAAAGGCTGCAGGAGCAGACACAAGGCTCTGGGGAAGTTTTCCAGCCTGGAGAAAGGCTGCCAGGGGAAGGTGTGCTCCCAGTGGTGGGGGATGAATACTGGGAAGATCAGGTGTAGGCAGTGGAAGTTTGTGCAGCAAGTTGTTAGATCAGAAATGGAAGCGATGTGGGACTCATCCTTGTTAGATGCTTCAGGTTTCTGTGGTGGGATGTTGGCACTGCTTCTGTAGAACGTGCTAATTCCAGGCAAGACTTCCCAAGGAGAAGGAGGAATGGAACCTGTTGCCCAGGATGGGATCAGCTTTTAGCACGCTGACATGTGGCAGCTTGCACCTGAGTCACTGCTTTCATAACACCAGTGGAAACTCAGCACCTGCAGGAATTTACATCTCATTTGCCTTTCCCTGTTGTTCCCAAGCTGGGAGTGTGGGTGTGGAGTGTACACTCAGGTTTGTGTGCTCCTCTGGCTGCTGAGTGTGATGCTTACACAAAGCTAGGATGATGATGTGAACTAATAACCCAGTTCAGCATATGGATATTTGACTTGGATTTCCCCTAAGTCCAGTATCCATCTAGAGCATTGAAAGACGCAGTTTCCAGGAGGTTAAAAGCCAGCTTTGCCTTGTGAGTGGTGTCTCCTGTTTATGTTCCCTGTTTTTGTTGTTCCAAGTCTGATGGGAAGCATGGCCCTGTCAAACCACTACCGCTCCGAAGACCTGCTGGACATCGACACGGCGGCCGGAGGCTTCCAGCAGAGGCTGGGGCTCAAGCAGTGCCTGCCCCTGACCTTCTGCATCCACACTGGCCTCAGTCAATACATGGCTCTGGAGAGCGTGGAGGGGCGGAATAAATACGAGATCTTTTACCAGTGTCCAGTAAGGAAGATGTGTTTATGTTTCCCAGTGTACTTTTGTGATGAGTGGTAGTGCATGAGCCTTAGTGGAAAGTTGAAGCTGTCAATTCAGTTGCCATGGGAGCACTCGTGGGGACAGGCGTGTGAGTTTTACATGTCTGAGGATCTGACTGGGACTACAGTGATGTGTCAAGCAGCCAGACTTCAGGTTTGGTGAATACAGGGAAAGTGTTCCCTGTGCTATTTGAATTTTAACCCTGAAAGTCCAGTGCTCTCTTTCTAATACATCCTTAAACTTCTTTCTCTTTCAGGACCAAATGGCTCGCAAACCATCTGCTATTGTTATGTTCATTACAGGTAACACTTCAGATAAAATACTCAAAATGAAATAGTCAGTTTGGGATCATCCAACATATTTAGAATTATTCCACTTGGCTGGAAGGGTTAATCTTGGCTTAGCGTGGGGTGAAGGGGAAGTTCCATACACAGCATTTCGCTTGGCATTTTGAAGGTGGCAGGTAAATAGATCCACTTCCTCCATTCAGAGCTACTTTATACAAGGTTTGCATTTTGTGGATTAGTGGTACAAAGGAGGATAATAAACTTGGAGTCCCTTAGAATCCCAAAAGATCAGAGGACAGCACACAGAGCTTGTGCTCCCAAGGAAGAAATGGTAAGTACACTTAATCTAACAGGAGTGGGAGTACTTGATTACACATCAGGGAAGGCAAGGATAATAATTTCTTGCTAGCTCAGCTTCAATCCAGTTTTGAATCACTAATATTGACAAACAGTTGAACTCTGTACTTTTCTATTGAACTCTATATTGCAATGCTTGGAAGATTTATGGCTGAGAAATTCTTGTAAAGAGAGCTGGTATGTGAAACTCTCTTCTTTGAGAATTAAATGTGACAGTTTGAGTGTGTGCTTAGCAATCAAGCTGTTCCAAAATAATGGCTGTGGGTGTATGAAAAGCTGTTCTCAGACAATGGCTGCAAGTGTATAAAAATCCCAGAATGACACACAGCCTTATTCTTCTGAGGTTGTAGAGGAGTGCAGAGTGTGTCTATGATTTATCCCTCTCTTCAAGGAGAGGAAATTCTGCAGTGTTCCTTAGAAGCTTTCCATATGGAATCCAAGTGATGAGACACACCACTGAAGACCCTGATTAAGATGTGAAATACATAGCTAAGAGATTCTTTGTTGGCTGTGTCATTTCTGGAGGATGCACCCTTAACTCTTTGGTTCTTGATTGGTTTCTCCAAATTATCCATATTGGTAGAATGAACTGGAAGATTGACTGACTCATCTCAGTAAGCCTGAGAGTTTGCTATAAAAATAATCCAAGCTTTAAACTTGTTCCTTGAAGTATTTACTGTAGTGTGCTTAGTGGTAAATTTGCCCATTCTTAGGAATGCTTTTCTTCCTTGGCATCTAGGTACATCTTACTTGGAATGGTTCACATCCTATGTACACGAGGTTGTAACTGGAGGTTATCCTATCATCAGAGACCAGATTTTCAGGTATTGTGTCTGGGATTTGTAACCTCAGTGCCAGGTTTTGGTGCTTCTAAGCATGCTCACCTCTTTCCAAATAGTGTTGGGCATCAGATACAAAAGCTGGTGGTGGGGAGAGGAGAAAGCCCATGAAACTACTGAAAATAAACATGTAAACCAGAATGCTTAAAGCAACTTTGTTTTTTTAACCAGAAGCTTCAGAGCTTGTAGCTGTGTTTATGGGACTGGAATTCTGCATTATAAGTAATCTGAAGTTTAGCAAACAACATGATGTTTATTCTTTGGGCCATGAGTGTGTTTTTGCTGCAGGACTGTTCAAAGTTATTAAAAAGACAAATGTTTCAGCTAACTAGTCTCTTGAATATGTAAATAAGCAGGACTTGTTCTGGTGTTTGAATCTTCATGCACTTGCAATTTCTTCTAAATACAATCAAGAACCTTAATTCTGTCAAACTGGGATGCTGGAGAACCAAGTCCTTGGATCTGTAAATAAATTTGCTAGAGTTTTTAGGTTGTTTTTTTTTTTTAATAGCATAGTGACACAGCCTTATTTAAACAGTGTGTTTGTTAATATTAATTATTATTGATAACTACCTTGTGTGTTTAGTTTTCTGTATTGAATGTGCAAAGCTTTTTGCAGAGATAATGCTCTCCTCTCTGTAGGTATGTGCATGATAAAAAATGTGTTGCTACCACAGAAGATATTACTGTGTCTGTGTCCACCTCTTTTCTACCTGAACTCAGTTCTGTACATCCGCCACATTATTTCTTCACTTACAGAATCAGGTAAAAATAACTGAATTACATCTTAGAATGCAGGATAGACCTATGGAATGTTCACAGCAAATTAATGCACAGCATTCGGAAATGTTCTGAAATGAACAGGATGTGCACAGCATGCTGTACTTTTTAATAAAATAATCCTAATCATTACCTGAAGTTATGATTCATTACATGAAGTACCAGTCAAGCTGGTAATTGCTAAAATACAGTGGTGGGTGGGGGAAAGAAGTTACAAGCAGCTCTTGTGATTTAGAAAAGGGTAAAGAACAGACAGTGAAGCATGGAGATGGATCCTGCTACCGAGGTTACCTTAGTGGGTGTTTTCTTTTCCCAGTCTACTTGGTGATCCTAAGGGCACTACAGCATTTCTTGAAAGGAATGCATTAAGTATGTTCTCTGGCTTCTAGAATTGAAATGTCCAAAGATGCTCTTCCTGAGAAGACCTGTCAGCTGGACAGTCGATACTGGAGAATAACAAATGCCAAGGGTGATGTGGAAGAAGTCCAAGGTCCTGGAGTAGTTGGTAAGTGAAAAATTACTGGAGCGAGTGTTTAATGTACTTGTTATTAAAATTCTGTTTGTCAGGTTGTGTGGTTTGTATCAAAATCAGAGAAAAAGAGATGAAAGCCAAAGCAGAGGGACACAGGTTGTTTTGTAAGGGGTATCTGGACATCCTGCTACTTAACCTCTCTCCAGTTTTTTATAATACCAGTAATTGCTGAAGATCAATTTATGCATCCACTGGCATACAAATTGATCTGCCTGAGTCTGTTGTGGAGTGCAAGTCCTTTAGCAACTGCTAAATTGTAGTTCTCCATCAGTCCTTACTATTGTGATGTAATATTTTACCCACAGGGGAGTTCCCAGTCATCGGCCCAGGGAAGGTCTATGAGTACACCAGCTGTACCACGTTTTCCACAACCTCTGGATACATGGAGGGGTACTACACCTTCCACTGCCTCTACTACAAGGACAGATTCTTTAATGTCACAATCCCTAGGTTTCATATGGTGTGTCCAACATTCAAGGTGTCTACAGCATGAGCGGTAAGCAGAGATGCAGCTGGCTAAAACAAACGCCCAAATTATAAAAATGACAAAAATTACAGTGCTGAAGAGTGTTCATATTGCTAATTCCATACAAAACATGCCCCACGATTCAGAGCTCCTCGTTTGTGCTTGCAGACGTGGCATTGCCTGAGCTGCTTGGATTTCTCAGCTCCCTCCTTGGTGGGGCCACACTCATTAATTTTAGCCATAATAATGTATCTGCTCTATTCACACATGCTCCAGTTAATGACAGTTTAAAAACTGTAGAGTCTGTGATGTGCATTAGTTCTTGCTGAAAGTGCATTTCATGAAGTCACTTAATGACTTTGCAAATCACCAAGATACTTCACTCGCTGTTAATTATAACGTAGTTTTAGTTTGGAGATTGTGGCTTAATTATATCATTTCTCCCTTTTCTCCGGCACACTTAGAGAAGAGCTCTTGATTTATTTTATCCCTAGTTTTTGTGCAAGCACTGAGGAGCCGTGAGCTTTCCTCAGGAGCAGGCAGCTGCTTGTACACTATCTCAGGTTTTTCCCAGGATTCCAGACACTCATTCCCAGTGGCTCTAACAGCAGGTGCCAGCAGATGTCGTGCTTCTAACAGAAAACGACATCTCTTCACTCTTTCTTACATTTTTGGGAGCTGTAACTGCCTTCCTCTCTAACTTTCTTCTGTTTAGCTGACTGGAAAAATAATTTCCTTTTCTCTGTTGCTCCACTCCTGTTTTAAAGGGTAAAAGGGTAATAACCCTTTTGTTTTTAAGTTTCTTTAGTAAAAGACAACCTAAACCACCAAGAAAATGGGTGCAGCTGAGGTACTGAACTGTGGCTTTCCATAATTGTAGGTATGGAATATTGAAACCCAATGGATCCTTGGGGAGTGAAAGGTCAAGTAGTTCGGCAAAATGACCTCTGCTGCAAATTAAACTTGGTTTTAGGACAAAGATCACCATGTCTGCTTCAGCTAATGGGTGTGATAATGCAGCCCAGATTTTTCTAGGCAGTTGTTAGTGCTTTCTTACAACTAACCGGAAGGGACGATTTTAATTAAACCTGGGTGTGTTTTTTATTAGATAACAAATCCTAATGAATCTGCAGTGGATGAAGACCAAGATTCCACAGGCACTGATGACTCCCGAGATCGACGTAGAGCGTTGGACTTTCCTGCACCCTCTGGATGCTGCCCATGCCACACTTATGGGATTTTTTCCCAAACAAACTTTGCAGAAGCTGAAGCCTTTGTGCATAAGAATGTTACTCACTATTGTAAATGAACTCTGTTGCACATCAGGGCAACTAGCATGGATGTTGGTGCCAGTTCTGATATTCATTGGAGTATAACTTCTGTTTCCCTGGTTTGGAAGGAGGGGAAGAGGGAGGAAAAGGGGGAGGGAGAGGAAGAGGAAGGTGTTTGGGCTTTGTTCGCTTTTTTCTGAAGTGTGAAACAGCGTGATAGTCCAGGGTAATCATATCTTACATTTTTGAAGTATTGCCTATTTATGATCATACTGCAGATACGGTGTGGGGATTTGGTTCTATACAAGCATTTAAAATTAGCAGTAGACAAGATGGCAAAAAAGGCTGTATCCTGTTGTCCTTTCTCATGAGTTTCTGCTCTGGATAACTCCTGCTAAGAATGAAACTTGCCGTTTGGTCTGAATATCCCATTTGGGTGAGATTAGGTGCTCTTATGCTATATATTTTTTTTTTTTAATTAACATAGGAACAGCAAAAAATTCTGGTCATCAAAATGCATAATTTGGAGTGAAACTGGCCTTATTTTTAGACAATCTGTTTGTCAGCTTGATTTTATGCTAAGTGACACTGATTGGAGAATGCCTCTGGGAATGTATTGTCCATGCATAATCTGCCACTCATTAGCTTAAGAAATTTCTCAATGACTACAGAGTATGGATTTGTAAATATGTTTTGAGGTTTTTTTCTTTACATGATGTTTGCTGTTGTCATAGGTGACAAATTTATGTTATGTATCATGTTTTGCTGAGCCCTCGATGGATTTTTGTAACTGAATAAAAAATTAAAAAAAAAAGAGGAGGCTGGCAGAACAGCAGATGACTAGAAAATTTATATTTAAAGAAGTATCTGTTTGCTTTATCACTTTTATTTTGTTTCTGTTGTCATTAATAAACAACTGCCTTTTTTGTTCTCAAGTGCTACATGGGACTGTTTTTGCCAAGACTTGAGCAATAATTTTGTGATCAGCACTGGGGTAGTCAGTTCTTCTTTTTGACAGCCAGATTTTGTAGGTTTTATGAGGTAGACCAGCATATTGGGGTTCCAGCTCAAATTTTCCATTCTTGACTAATTGCAGATTTCTCTTTTTTTTTGCAAGCCCAGGTACTGGATTCTCCATGTGCTCAGCTTTCCCCTGGTGCATTTTCCACAGTGGCACAAGGTAGAAAAACAAACACTGATTCTGATCCCTACAACAGTTTTTAGGTGAAACATCTCCAGAAACAAAACCAGCTTGTGTTGTCCCTCCCAGGAGTCAGAACAGCACTGAGCATTGCTGGAGTGCTTGCAAAACGTTGCCATTTTGAGGATTATCACAGTATTACCTGTGAGGGACAAGAAATGTCCACAAAAGTTCTGTCAAGGATCAGTAAAAGAAGGTTTTAGCGGAACTAGAACTTGCTGCAGGGCTGTGTGTTTTCAAGGACAGATTACCCTCATGGTTGGAGGCCATTCTTGGGAGGATTCCTCCCAGGATCTCTATGTTCTAGTGCAGTGGAATCAGCTCAAGAGCATAGGACTCTACACAAACACCGCCAACTCTTGGCAATTTCACTTATTTTTCCCTACTGTTTTAGGGAGTGGTTCTCCCTCGGGTTGTTACAGATGAGCTGGAATTCTTGCTTTCTCTGGGAGATCAAGGACAGTGCTGTGCTTTCAGCCCCTAGCCCTGTGGTGCCAGGGTTTGAGGCCTCAGCTCTGGGTACAGCTGGTGGCAGAGGGGTCTGGAGTGAGGAGGGAGTTGAGGGATTGCTGCTCCTGCTCTGAGCATGAATGTGTATTTAGCAGGGCAAAGGGTATTTCTTTGCTTCAGGCAGCTATTTTAGCACAGGGTGTGTTGCCTGGAGCTGCCAGAAGCGCTGCAGCTCCTCCTGATGTGCATTTGAAGTGGGGCTGAAGCCCGTGGCTCTCCTCACCCCTCCCAAACAGAAGGTTATTCCAGGAGCGTGAATCACAGAATCATGGGATCAATGTGAAATCAGAAACAAAGGAGTTGGTGATGTTTGGCAGCACTGCTGGCTTGTGGGAACGTTCACTGAGCAGCAGGAGAGAACTGAGTCGAGGTCCTGCTGCTGCAGACAGCACCTCACCGCTCTGGCTGGGCACAGGTGTGGGGCAGCTGTCACTCCAGTGCGTGCAGCTGCCAAACGCTTCCTGTGGTCACTGGAATCATGGGAATGTCCTTCCCGTCGGCCACCGTCCTGCAGGCTCAGCCTGAAGCTCTGCCACCTTCTCCTGACTCAGACCTGACTCTGATGCTTGGTTAGGACTTCACCTGGCCAGGTAAAACCCACCTCGCTAAACACCTGTGGACTCAGCTTGTGCTGAAACCCTGGCACATCCAACACAAACATGTAACTGGTCCGGTTCTTTTTCTGTCCCTATGCTGACAGTCTCTTTATAATTGCTCTGTAGGATTCTTTCAACATTTTTGTGGGATTTTGCTGGCTGAATGGTTTCATGGAGAGGACCTTTGGCCACGATTTCTTTGCCGTGGCTGCATCACAGAGAGAAAAACAAGTGGTGTACCAGCCAGTCAAATAAAAAAATCCCAACTGAAAGTTGCTGTGCAAGTTATTCCAGTATTCTGGTGCTGGTTTTATTTTTTCCTGTCACTGTTTAATTTGTCAAAATTTATGCAAAGAATTTAAGGTGGAAAATTCAGCTCAAGTTTGAAATAGCATTTATGTGTGATGATACAGATAAATGTGTGCTCTGTTGGAGGGACAGTTGCCAGATTTTGGGAAAGGAAAACAGGTAAATGTTCAGCTGTGGCTGACGTTCCTTGTTTCCAGTCCCTCATCTAAGTGAATTATACAGGTTTTTTTCTATCATATTAATTGAGGGATTCTCATTTAATAAGCTACATCCAATAATCCACAAGAATCTTACATCCCTTTGCTTCTATTTATGGCTTAAAGAGAAGTAAAATCTTTTAGACAGAAGATCATATGCTGAGCTGACTGATAATCAACACACCAAGAGAATCTGATGTTAAGTTCTGAGTGATTTAGGGTTTGCTTTAGGTTTAGTAAGTAAAAGGGCAGTTTTGGTGTGGTAACAAAATTAAACCTAAGAGTCCTTTTTAAATACAACTGGTAGTTTTACAGGTATTTCATATTGTCCTCAAGTCAGCATTGAACTTTTTTTTTTCTATATAGCATGGATCTAAGTATTAGTAAAATACTTTTGGGGTCCTCATTTCTATTGCTGTTCAATGTTTTCCTGGGTTGTGAATGTTTAAATCTACATTCAGGTACCTCTGGAGGAAACGGCCACTTGCCATTCCTGGTTGTTCCTTTGTGTGTTCTAAAACTCTTCACTGTTTTCTGTAATCTATTAATTCATACCATGAGGTTATCTCTCTCTGGGGAGACCGTAGAGCCCCTTCCAGTACCTAAAGGGCCTCCAAGAGAAGTGGAGAAGGACCTTGGATAAGGGCCTGGCATGACAGGACAAAGAGGAATGGATTTAAAATGACAGGGGGTAGGTTTAGATGGAATATTAGGAAGAAATTATTTATCAGAGCAGGGTGAGGCCCTGGCACGGGTTTCCCAGAGAAGCTGTGACTGCCCCATCCCCGAAGTGTTCAAAGCCAAGTTGGATGGAGCTTGGAGCAACCTGGTTTAGCGGAAAGTCCATGGTAAGAACTCTCGTTCCTGAAGTTCCCTTCCAACCGCAGCCATCCCAGCATTTAACCAAAGTGGCGATGGCCACAGGCATGCCCACATGACGCGTGGGGGAGGGGGGCACAGCGTTCCCTGGAAGCCCCCCGGCCTGTTGGAGCAGGGAGCGCGCAGAGACGTCCCGCAGCCCGGCCTGAGGCAGCGCTTCTCCCGCCAGCGGCTCCCGTCAGCGGCTCCCGGCCGCCGCCCCGCCCCGGAGGCGGCACCGCCGGGACAGGAGGCACTGGCGAAGGTAGCGCCGCAGCCCTGCTCCCCGCACACGCCAGGATTTGCCCGGGGAAGGTGAGCGGGACATGCCCGGAGCAGCGGCGGCAGCGGCGGGAGCCCGGCGAAGCCAAGCGGTGGCCGCGGGGGGAGCGCGCAGGTCCCCGCCGTGGGGGAAAGAAGGATGCAGAAAGCGGGGAGAAAGGCGGCTTTTCCCGGGAGCTGCGAGGAGCCGGGGGGAGGGTTTGGGTGGGATGGTGTGCTTGGCCCGGGGCAGGTGTGCTCTGGCCGCGGCCGTGCCCTGAGTCACGGCGGCCGCACCGCAGTGCGCTGCGCTGCGCTGCGCGGGCCGGGCGCGGGGCCGAGGGACGGAGCGGCCGCGCACGGCGCTGGAGCGGGGCCAGGAGGCGCCGGCACCTGCCCCGCCGTGCCCGGGCACGGGAGACGGTGAGCTGCTCCCCGCGGGGACGCCGCTCCTGGTCCCCTTCCCCCCGTCCTTTCCCCCCGTGCTGTCGTTTACGATGACAGCAGGAGCAGGTCCTGTCCCCTTGCCTTCTCCCAGGTGGGACTGCAGAGAAATTCTGTTTCACAACCAGGCACTGAGCCTTCCGTGCTGTTGCAGTTGCTGTTTCTTGTCATTGAGATGGGTCGGACGTTTGACTTCTAAGGCTAATTTAGAAAATTCAGCTTCTGGTTTCATTTCTTTTAAGCTGCATTGTGAATTGCTGTTTATATATGTATTCATGGTTTTTCAAAGGCCAGAATTTCCTGATGTCTCTCACAGAAACAATTACTCATTTTCACGAAAATAGATGCACTGAATTGCTACTGTTTGGCTGTCTCTGATGATTTTTATTCATCTGCCTGACATTTATGCTGGTCATGACTTGGTGTTGCTAAAAGGCAAAGCTGTTTTTGTCTGCTGACACATGGGTGACTGAGGACTCCTGGAAGATGGAGAGATTCCCAGGGTGGTTCTCTTTCCTGTCCAGAAGGGCTCTTGCTGTATCCACCAGATTTAACAGCACTCCTGCAGATCCACGTCACTGTGGGACGAGCCTCTGGCTCGTTGTTTGCAAAGTTGTTTACCACAGACAATCAGCTAATCTTGCACGTTATGGTTTTGTTATTTATTGTTTCCCTCTGCTCAACAGTAAGTCATACAGAAAGGAGGAAAGAAAAAGAAAGTGGGTTGTTTTTTTTCATCATTGGATGGGGTTTCTTTAGGTTCTTTTGGATAGGTTTGTTTTTTTTTGTTGGGTGAGGTTTGGGTTTTTTTGTCAGTAGAAAAATTAACTAGACTTAAGGTTGAGAAGCATTTAAATACTTTTTTTGCTGTGAACCCATCTTTTCAAGTCCTCAGTGTCCTGGGAGGAAAAAGCTCCATCCTAACATGGTTAAGGCATGCCATGCTAAAATCTTACAGCTGCAGGCAGAATTACGAGCAGTGACTGTTTCACTACACTTTTATCAGATGAAAAACTTGTTATCTGAATACCTTTAACATTTTGGAACTTTCAGTGCCACTTGGGCTTTAAAGACAAACATAAATCATGCCCTCCTAGCACAAGTACAGTCCTTCTCTCCCTGCTGTGTCTGCTTGATGCCTCCTCAGAATATCCTACTCTGCAATAGCAAAGATTTTTCAGTAGGAGCTGTGATTGTAGTTCAGTGTGCAGAAATCTGTCTGAGAACTCCTGCTTTGGAGCTGCCTGTGTTAAAAAAAATTCCTGACCTTCCCCTCGCACTGCTGCCTACGGATTGCAGCAGCCATGGAGACCTGAGCCACTGCTGCAGGCACTTGGTGAGTTATTGCCTGTGTCAGTCCCTCAGTGAGAGGGAGAAATTTTGGGAGAGGAGAGGCAAAAGCTCCTGTAGAGCAGCCAAACCTCTTGCAACCCCATGAGAGAGGAGAAAGGAGAGCAGTCTGGCTCCAGGGTTACCGGGGAATTGCTGAAAGAGAAAAAGCATTTGAGACCTTTCTTTTTGCTAGGTGCATTTGTGGCTGTGAGAAATTGGGAGGCCTGTTGAATGGTGTAATCAGAGAGGAGAGAGGAGACTCATCTGAGCCTATCAGGGCTCAAATACCAGTTCTGAGAATAAAAATCCTGTTCTCAGAATAAAAATCCTCCCTTGGAAAGTGCTGTTACTTTTCCCTCTTGCGTTTCCCTGTTTTTCCTGGCCAGTGCTTTCAGTTTTATGCTGAAACAAGTCTTGAAACCTCAGTTCATCACTGGGTGCTTTGCTTTTAAATAGAATAAACTTGTAATCTCTCTTTATGCCCTCAAATTAGGGAAGAAGCATGACCAAGATGAACTACATCCTGCTGACTGCCTGCATTGTTCTGATTGCTTTTTGTGGCTCTGGTGAGTAGAAGAGAGGGACTTCGTGGTTTAACGTTGTGACAGGGGCTGAGAAAATCATGGAAAAAAATGCCAGGGGGAGGAAAAACAGTGAGAAAGGCCTGGATTATTTAATACCATTGTGGGGAATGTCAGTAACCATCAAAGCAGGGCTCAGTTTCTGTTCTGATTGTCTTGGGTCAGGAGAGAGAGTTGGGGACAGGATGTGGTGCTGCTTAACACAGCAAAAAACTGGTGTTTTGCTGCTAGAAAATGGGATTTCTCTTGTGTGAATTGGGAACCAGTAGAACAAGAGGGAAAGGAGATGGAATTTAAAAAAAAAGGGATGGACTAAAACTCAGCAGCAAGTGTCTGTCATTGCCTGGAACAGGCAGTCTTCGAGAGCAGATAAAAGGAGCAAACATTTAATATCTTGTTCTGCAGGCACATAATGGTGTTTTTAAAAAAGTGACATAAATACATGCTTCAAGATGTGCCTTTCAAAATTGCCAGCCTCAATTGGTATCCTGACATAAGCTTGTCAGTTTTAACTGAAGTCTGGGGTTTAACAATTTTAGCTGAAGCCTTGATCTTAATCACCAGGCATCTGTTTTGTGACAATTAGATGCAGATAGTGGTTCTTCTTTTTTTGTTTTTTTTTTCTTTTCCTTTTAATAAACTCAGTAGTTTATTATTCAGTAAAGAGAAACCCTTGTTGTTTTAGGTTATACCTTAAGATGTTACCACTGTGACAACAGCCCTTCCATGTGCAGGACCAACAGCACCTGCTTAACGACTGAGGACACTTGCTTGCAGATTAAATTTGGTATGTTTAATCCTAAAATAAACCCACTTGGATCAGCTTTCATTGCCTGGACACCTCTAATCTGGCCCTAGCATGCATTTCTCAGCCTCACCCAAAAGGAGCTTGCAAATACTTCTGAAGGTCATGCTTATATCCAAGCAATAATGGAATGATTTAGATAGGTGAGTTGTAGATGTACAAGCATGTACATAGATACCTTTATATCCAGATTGGAAAAAATACACAAACAAATAAACAAGCAAACAAACAAAAACCTACCCAAAGGAGCTGGAAAAAAATAAAGACAGCGTTGACTTTAAAATACAATTTGTTACTCTTTAAAAACAGATAAAGGATGTGTAGCCCACAAAAAAAACCTGCAGGTGAAGGGCTCAGTCATTTATGAATTCACATTATTAAAATAAATTCTCTTTTCCTGAGAGTGATCTGTGTTTTAGGAGGGACATCTTCAACTAGATCAGGTTGCTCAGAGTCTGGCCTTGAATGTTTCCAGGGATGGGGCATCCAGCACCCCACTGGACAAACTGTGCCAATGTTTTTCCACCCTTATCTGCTCTTCAGGCTCTGTCTTCTGCACATTCTTCACTGAAAGCCTTGTCAAGTGCTGGCTCAGGCTGCTTAGGGCAGTGCTGGAGTCCCCATCTCTGGAGGGATTTAAAAGCTGTGTGGATGTGGCACCTGGGGATATGGGTTAGTGGAGGGCTTGGCAGTGCTGTGTTAGAGGTTGGACCTGATGATCTCAGGAGGTCTTTTTCAGCCTAAATGATTCTGTGAGTGCAGGCTGAGCTGGCTGAGGATGCCAGGTATCATTCAAGCTCCACCCTGTATCTCCCAGTGGGTCATTTGGACTGAATTGGGTACACACTCCTGAATTCCTAGTGAAAGCAAATTTGGAAACTTCTAAACACTTGCACTTAAAAAAGCAAGTACATGGCTGTGGCAAAACCAGAACTATAGGGCTGATGCTGGGGGCACAAATGGCCCATGAAGTACAGGACACAAGACTAACCAAAAGGTGTCCCTTCTGGGGAGGGTGAGAGGCTGAGCCCAGTGATCTGCCCCTGAAAGTTTGTGTTGTGTTCTCATTGCCACTTTGATACAAAACTGGGGGTATGTTTTGTACCTTATTAGCCACTCCTGTGCAGCGTGCTGTGGGTGGGACTGTGGTCAGACCTTCCACTCTTTGTACAGAGTATTTCTTGGTAGGAGGTTTGTGCTGGGTTTGTAAAACCCATTTCTGGGCGTGAGGTCGAAGAACCAGACCACGCAGCTTCTGCCTCCCCCCACTGCCCCCCGATGCCATGGCAACACAGACCACAAGGCCTCCATCCAATTTCTGTGTTTACACCATGGGCCCTGTCACAGATGCAGCTTTGCCTTCTCCTCACTGTTTCATTCTTCTGACAGTGGCAGTCCAAGCAGTGCTTCTCTTTCCGTACCAAAAATGGTGTTACTGTCAATACTCTCTTAATCTGTTTAACTTTTTTGTTCCATAGGTAAATTGAGAACTTTCTCCTGCTGGAAGGCATCCCAGTGCAGTGTGAATGAAATCGCTGATTTCTTCCAGTTGGATAATTTTGAATTCTTTTGTTGCCAACACGACCTGTGCAATGAGAGTGCAATTACTGGGGTTAACAAAGCAGCCTTCAGTATTGCTTCTGTAATGGCCATGTTATGGATGCTCCTGTAACAATCCTCATTTGTAAGCTGTCCTTTCAAGATGAAATTACACAAAACCATTAACTCTTTTCTATATTGCATATTTTCAGCTCCTGTCTGTAGGCAGAAACATTCCCTTGTAATTTTGTTTCCCGAGGTTCTGTCCGATAAATCACTGTCTCCATCCATGGGAAGGAGATGTGCGTTGTTATCAGTTATTGGGTGTTTTGATCTGTCCCCATGTTCATGGGGAAGATAAGTTCTTGTGAAGTCATGTTATCTTGTGGAGAACCTGGGCAAACTCCAGTGGGTGACGGGAAGGAGAAGGAACACTACAGCTTTTCTGCTGGAAACTGTCATTTTTTTACCATCCCATGAACTCTCATTATTTTTGATTGGCATTTCTGTGGGGTTTGATTTGTTTTGCTTTGAATTCTCCTTGTCACAGACCAAGCAGTGGATTTGCCCTCAACACAAGATGTGTTGGATCACAAGTGTACTTTGCTGCAGTCTTTGTGATGAATATTGAAATATTCAGTTTCAAGTCATGTAAACACTTTGTTCCCATCACTGTACCTTTTTTTTTTTACAAGCCAATGATATAACCTTGTCAAGTGCTGTTATTTTGGGAGGAAGCATCTACATTTCTTAAACCAAACCAAAATACTGCTATAAGTGAGAAACACTTTTCCTTCTTTTTTTTTTTTTATATATATATATTTCTGTGAGCATGTAGACAACATGTGATAGCTTCTTTTTTTATTTTCCTCATACATTATCCATGCCTAGGATTTTAAGTGAGCATGTGCTTTGCACTGAGTATTTATTGGTATACTGAAAATCGATTATAAAATGCTAAGGAGTTGAAATGGCACATGTAGGTTACTTCCCCACCTAGTTAGCTTTTGGGTTTTGTTGAAAACAGCGACGTGTAAACTTAACCCTTCAAGCTTCCACCTAAGAGTATTAAAATCCTGCAGAACTTTCTTTCCATAAATGCCAATGCACAGTATAGGTGTGTATTTATATAGCATGAACAAAACCTGCCCAATCTGTAGGTGTGAGAGGTCTGGAGCTCAAATACTGAAATACTTACGTTGCTCTGCTCCGTGGTGGGAGTCAGATCTTGAGACGTCTCTGGTACGTGGGGACCCTCTCAGTCAGGTGGGATGCCAAATCCTCTTTCTCTTCTGGAGCTGCTGGCATATCCCTGCCAGAGTTGTGTCCATTGCCAATGGGATATCCTCTTCCTGAGGACCTTCGTGACACCAGTGACACCAGTGACACCAGTGACAACAAGGGTGTTGTTCTGAATCCCCGATGTATTCCACAGTGTACCTTTTGGTTGAGCTTATTGTAGCTATGAAAGTGTCGTGGGATCTCTCCCATCACTCAAAGTATGGAAGTCGTCCTGTCTTTGATTAATAAAAATGTCCAAAAAGAAAGATGTGGTGCATGTGGTGATTTATTGGTATTTACAGCTGGATGGAACTCCAGTTGTTTCCATGGGAGGTGCATCCATGCTTGCCATCCAGAGACTCAGCCAAGTGGACTTCTCTCCTTTCATATTTTTCCCACCTGATTAAAAACAGACACTGGAAGACAGTAATTTCTGCACAATGACTTTTTCCACTGCTGCAGCATCATTTGTCAAACTCAGGCTCATTTCAGGTGAAGAAGTATTAAAGCACTGACTCAATATAAATTGGGGGAAGGTTTGTTAACAGAGAGGTATCTTTTGTTGGACAAGATGATAGATTCCTTATGCTTAAATCATCCTGATGGCAGCATTTTTCTCTATTATATTGTCAATGTCTCTTTTTTGATGGTGGCACTTTTAAACTTGTTTTATTGCTGTATGGCTTGCATATAAAATATTCTCCTGTTTTGATAAGTGCAAAAAGGAGTTCTGTATTTTGTGTGTCTAATCTTCAAGCAATCATTTTTACTATTTCTTTTTTGATAGCCTTGAACACTTTGTCTCATTTATCATACTTTTTTGTTTCTCTTCTGTTAGGAAGCAGCCTAAGCAACAAGTCCTTATGTTTTAAATGTGTTACTTTCTTTTTGTAAAGATCAACCAGAACATGGTTTAATTGCTGTAAGGTTTGCATTTTCTGAGTCTGGCTGTGCTGACTGCTGAGCCTTCTCCTGCAGATTGTTGAACAGTGACTGCTCCTTGAGTTTTGGCACTTGTCCCCCTGCTGCTGCTGTGTTGTGCCCAGATTTGCTCAAAGAGGACCAGTAAAACCAAGAGAGCCATTAAAACCTTGGCTCAAATATTGAAGTATTAAAATCCGTTCAACTCTGAGTTCACCAGGACCTCCAAGTCCTCTGCAAAGCTGTTTTCGCACTGGTCAGCCTCCAGCCTGTGCTGGTGCCTGGGGTGATTCCCAGCCTTTGGGGTGGGTGTCACAAAGTGGTGCCTAAAACGCAGGGACTCCTAGCTTTCGGCCACCCTCCGTGAGAATATCAGCCAGATACTTTGTGTGGTTCAGCTGTGTCCTGTCAGACCCAGGGGAATGCAAGATAAACTGGGGGTGAGCGGCTGTGCCGCTGTGCAAAGGTGTCTGTTGCCCTCTGCAGTGAGTGCTGGGTAACTTCTCGGTGTTGCCGGCGTTGTTTTGGTTTTATTTTGTAATTATCCGAGTGGTTTGCTCTGTTCTGAATTAGTGGCACGACTAAAACCTCATCCTTTGAGTGTGCTTTTTATGCCAATACATATCATTTATGTACTAAGGGCCGTCTGATCCTCCAAGAATATTCTTCCCTACATCTACTTCACAGTAGCTCTCATAACCAGCAGTCTCTTTTTTGGGGGTGGGACACAAGCTATACAGGAACAAGAAGGACAAGGTAACAAATGGAAGGTGCAGCAACAGCAGGAATTCATTCTTGTGATCTGTTTTTACCATCAATTCCTCCTCCAAGTCCTCATGGTGATGACCAGGTGTCCTTTGACTTGAACTTGGGCATGGAGATACCCTGGATGCCTCCTGGTACTGGTAGGAAAGTGGGGCTGATATACCTGGTTGAGAGGAATTTGGCTTTATCCTGCGTGAAATCCTTCTCTAGTTTTACCATCCCTCATCAAAGATGAGGTGGGATGTCTCTGTTATTTCAGGATGCAGGAAATTGTGAAGGGAAGCAGATGCACAGGGAAAAGCAGGCAGAGCAAGCAATTTCCTCCCACTGCTTTTTGGTGTGAGAGGAACGAAGAGGCTGACCAGTGAGCAGCTTTATTTTGTGAAAAGGAGTTGCTAAAATAATAGAACAGTCCCAGCAGAGAGCTGCACGTTAAGTAACTCACTGCTGCACTAACTGGGGCATTTGGATACTGCTGTTATACAAATATTTAATGCATTTAACAACAGCAGCGTTCCTCCAGCTGGAAGAGAGTTTAATGTGTCTGAATCTCTGTGTGTCTCCAGGGGCTTGGATCTCACTGGTAAATACAGTCAGTCCTAAGCTGGCATCACAGCAGGGGAGTTTGGCTATGCCTAAACATCCAAGAAAGCGTTGTTTGTGAGATCCCCACGTTTATTGAGGCAGAAACGAGCACACTGCACTTTCTGCCTCCACACAAGGTGAATATTGAAGGACAGGATATAACAGGATATATGCAAGGTGAATATAACAGGACAATGCTAACACCATTCCACATTTTAGAGAGGGAGAAGGGAGAGGCTGATTGGCTGTGAGATCCCCAAAAGAAGTACGTTGTCATCTCCACTCCTGTCTTTCCAAAAATAGTTTATACATTGGGATAAAATGAAGACCTGCTGGTGATAATAATTTTATGGGTGTGACAACTTACAGCATAGGGAAAACTGTCCTGGAGCCTAGGAAAAGGTAAATTGAAAATGCTTTTGGTTTCTTCCTCCTAAGTGGAAGGAATTTTAAAAAAGTGTTTGAAGCGAAGTTCCCCTCCCAAATAACGAAATCTCTCCATGTGATCCAGTGTTGGTTCTATTTAAGGGATAAGGAGTCTTGAATGGATTTTAGATGCTTCTGAATCCATACCCTGGCACCTTGTGAGTCCAATTTAAACCAGCCCCTTACACCATTTTGGTGGACGAGACTGAAGCATGTGCACTCCCATGTTCTCCTCTCTCACAGATACTCGGAGACGCTGCTGTGGGGCAGGTTTGGAGAAAAGCTATGGAGACACTGCAGGATGGGGATAAAATCACAAAGGTTACAGGTGGAGTAAATGGATGTTGTGGTGAGATTCACTATGGAATTTGTTCTGGAGACTGCTGCAAACCACAGAAACCTTATTCTCCAAGGAACACTCTGCGCCTCATTCAAGCCCACGATGCTGGAGTTCATTCCACACTCAGATTCCTATTTCCAGAGATGCTAAAGTCTTCCAGGGAACTTCAGGCATCCATCACCATCAGCTGTCATGGTTACTAAGTGGTCAAGGCTTGGGTGAGAACATGCACAGCTCGGTGTCATGGTGTCATCGTTTAGCTCGCATCCGAAATGAACTACGATAAGAGTGCTGCACCAGGAAAAGATTAAAGTGATTAAAACGACAGCCACATCTTGAAATCTAATGACTTTAGAAGTCTGATGGGTTTCTTCCTTCCTGCTCCCAGTCATGGTTATGCTGTAGGCTCCTGTGAACCGAGGTATATTCTCTGTTCTGTGGGACAAAGTGATGCTTGTCTGGGGAATGGTGGGCCTGTAGGCCAGAATGCAGTGCCAGGTATCTCTAGAAAGCTGCAGTTTGCACCCAGATAAAATGGCTGTCTAAAAGATTACAGAAGGCAAAATAAGAAAGCTGCTGCTGTCAGATACGAGGCACATCTTCCTTTTGTACTTGTATGTTTTACCCCATAGCAAGCTGGAGGTGGTTTTCTTTTTTTTTCTGCTTAGAAAAAAGGATTTTCAATCCAGTCCTCTCCCTGAAAGTGAGATCAATGTAACTATTGTTATGAAAATTCCCTTTCCTAATAATACTGCAGCCAGTTTTTCTAGTACAAAAGTGTTTTTACTTATAGGTATCTCTCAATTACATTATACACTGCAATGTACTGAGGTGGTGGAATTTTACTGGAGACTTTGGCACTGCTCATGTGTAACTATAACAAACTGAAGGAGAGTCTAACCTGGAACGAAGGGCTTTGCTTTGGGGTAATGACTTTAAATTGAAGGAGAGTGAATTTAGAGTCGGTATTAGGAAGAAATTCTCTCCTGTGAGGGCGGTGGTGAGGCACCGGCACAGGTGAGCAGTTAATAAATACGTGGTAATGTGTAGGGAGACATATGTCTGGCTTGGAGGTCCCTGCTTCCCCACAGAAAAATGGAAATAAAGTTGAGGAACACCAGGAGACCGACAGGCTCCCGCGCCAGAGCGCCGTGTGGGAGGCGGGCGGTCCTCCGCGCCGCCAGGGGGCGCTGCGGCGGGGGGGCGGAGCCGCTCCCGGCGGGCGCGGCCGAGGCTGCGGGGCCGCAGAGGCGGCGGCGACGGGGCCGCGTCGGGGCTGAGGGGGCTCGGCGGGCTCGGGGGCCGCGGCCGCCCCTCCGCCGCCCCGCAGGTGAGTGCGGACATCGCAGCCACGGCACAACCCGTGCCCTCCGCCGTCAGGCCCGCCCGGGCGTCGGCCGGTGCGAGCCCGCCCCGCGGAGCCCCCGAGCGGGGGAGGTGGGGGGGGGTCGTGCACGCCCATTGCCAGGGGCGGGAGGGGTTGGAAATGAGGGAGAGGGTGGAAATGACTCCCTGGAGTTCTGTACGCCCCACGCGCACCTGCACTGCTCTGATCTGCTGTTTCGCCGCTGGGTCACTCTTACAAAATAGTGCTTTCCTTGTATGTTATAGATATATTTATTATGGAAAATGAGTAATAATTCATATTAATATTTAAATGTGGTCAGTGTGACTAAGAGGCCGTGCTTATAACAGGTCCAGGTAATAGCTATATAAATCTTTCATTATATTTTTACAGAGTGTTTGGTTTGGTTAACACTGCTTCAGTTTGTGCTGTGTGTTGTATGTTCATGCAGATTTTGGCCAAAATTTTGTCCAGGAGCTTCTAGTTCATACATGGCACAGATCTTTTGAAAACAAATTTAGATTGTTCAGCAGAAGAACCAAACATCTTGGTGGGTAAAAGCAAAAGTGTGCTCATACAAGGAGAAAATAATTAAATAAAAATGGATTTTTTTTTTAGTGGGTGTGTTTCCAACACTGAATTGTTTCGGGAAATGGGTTTAAAATAATATTAGGCTTAGCTGGGTTTTTACACAGTTTGTTTGTCTGCTGTAGTCCTGTGGCAGAGAGGAGGGAAGGGACTGCCATCACCATCCTCAGTAGGGAGAGTTGGAATGAGCTGCTGCCCAAATCTGTCATGTGCCCCTTGAGCCGGGCCCTGTGGTCTCTGACTCAGGGCACTGAGGAGGCTGGAAAGTGCCCAGATGAATAATCCATGATTAGGTTTTTTTTAGCTTGATTTGGCTGCAGCTGGTAGGGGATGAGTTAGGAAGGCAAAGCTGCCACTTTTCTTTTTCTAACATCCTGTTGTGATAAGAGCTGGAAGCTCAGTTGTACTTTGAGCATCAGGAGGAAGATGTTTTATAAAATGAAGCGGTGTCTGTTGTGTTTTGTGGAAGATAAAGAGTTGAGAGATTGCAGCTTTAGGTAAAGACTGCAGCTTTAACTTGCTGTCTGTACCTCAGGAAAAAAAAAAGCAAAAACCATCCTTGCTTGATTTCATCCTGGGTAGGAAAAGCCTGATCAGTTTTGTTTCCCAGCTTGATTTGGAAAACTCCTCAGAGTTTAGTGTCACTGATGTAAAAAAAAAACCACCAGGAAGGGAGCGGTTGAGGTATTCAGGTAGGAATGCTGGCAGGTGAGACAAGCAAAATGATTCCATCAGTCAGAGCTGGAGGTGAGCTGGAATATTTACAAGTGAAATACAAATGCACCACCGAGCTCCATCTAGTGAGTCATTCTGTCCTCTTGGTGCCTGGGTAACCCTTTCATGTGTCTGGAAGTGAGCCTTTCACCAGGAGCAGGTTTGATGTTACAGCTCTGGAGTAGTTATGAGAGGAGGGTTTTACTTACAGGTTCTGTAATTCCCACACCCATGGCTCGTTTGCTGATTTAAATGTTAGGAGAGATCCTCAGGAAGATCCAGTCTGGCCTTGGAGGTAATGTGGGCCATAGGTTGCAGTCTGTGATTCTTGGGTTTAGCTTTGAAGTGATGAACAGCTTTGAAAGCAGCCTCTGCTATCAGACTGCATTCTTCTGAAGAGAAGCTGTGTGCTGATGCTTACTATAAACTGCTTTCCAAACTCAGGCCTGGTCTGTGAATGCCTCGTTCAGGAGTCTGTAATCCAGAGTGGAAAGGACACATGATTTTCCTCTGGGCATTGCTAGTGGAGAGTGACAATTACTGAGCAGGTGCAGTGCTGGTTGTACTTCTCAGATATGCAGCAGTCACAGCAATTAAAGCAGTTTGATGTCATTTAATGGTTTTAGCCTTAGTGTGTGATTTTCTAGAAATCTGCGTCGATGTAATCCCTGTTTTCCTGCAGTGACAGGCAGTGGTTAAGGTCAGGTTAAATATTTACAAACTATATGTGGTTTGTATCTTCTATTTATGTGTTGGAGAAGCAGCTGTGCTGAATAGTACTCCATGGCATTTACTCTTTAAAGACTTCTCTGGATTATTTTTGGTAGTATTGGCAATTTTACTGACTGGCAGCTTTTAGAAAAGGCACGTTATGTTTGTTTTGAACATAATGAGAAGTGTTACTCCTCAGCAGCTGGTGGTGTAGTGGAGATCAGAGGTGCTGTCAGAATTGAACAAGTCACCCTCAAGCACTTCACAATGAGATACATAGAAGTGTGAATTGATTGCAGTTATTTGAGTCCCTGATACTTACTGTGGTATTATTTCGTTTATGTTTTCGTAGCCATCGTGGAACTATGTGGAAATGGGGTAGTGGAGATGATTCTCCTTCCAAAACAGCAGTAAGTACTGAATTACTATTCATATCTTTCTACTATTAGTATCTTTCATTTTTCATACACTAACCATATGCATTTGCTCTTTCATAAAGCAGTTGTTTGACTAGTTTTACCATGACAGCTTTAGGGCTCTAAAAGTCAGGTTGTGTCCTTGTTTCTTATGTCCTTGATATTTAATCTCTTGTGCCTACCACAGCTGCTGTGCTTGTCCTCGCTCTTCTTATCCTGCCTTAAGGAAACATCTGTAGGAGTTACATAAGCTCCACCCCCAGTGTATCTTTGGATACACTCGAGAGTATGTGCAATATCAATATTTTATGGGTATTTATTTTATTTGGTAGCGCTGCTGGCTGTCACAATACAGATCCAGTGAATGAGGAAATTCAGGTTTTGATACCTAGAATGCTTGGATGGTTTTGCAATATTCCTAAAGCAGTTCATAAGGTTTAGCATTCCACTTGACTTGGTAAAAACAGTCTGCTTATGGGAGTGTAAAATCCACAGAAGTGTTAGTATTTGCATTTGCTGACTGTTGCAATGAAGTGAGCCACTTGTGCAGGCCTTTGAGGAGCAGTGCTGTGTGCCCCTTTTGGCTGATTGAAAGCACCCTGGATATCCCCAGGCTGAGTGTTCCCCTGACCATCCGCAGGCTGCAGCCTCCCGGGCCGCGGGAAGCGCGGCCGTGACGGATCTGACGGAGCAGCTGACAAGCACCGAGCAGCTCCTGGCACAGCTGAAGGAGCTTGTCAGGGAGAAGGATGCTGAGCTCCGGAGCAAAGATCTTCAGTTAAAGGTACTGTGCATGTGGTCATGTCAAAACCATTGTTTAAAACCCCCCTTCAGTCGTTTTTGTAATGTTTTACAAGCTATTACAGCAGCTCTGGGATGGTCACAAGCAGCTGTTCCAGGGCCTGGACAGTGCTGCTTTTTCCCAGCATGTGTTCTGTTCCAGGATTGAACTAGAAGGAATTTATATCTGATATCCTGAAGGCTTTTAAAAAAAAATCGTAAGGTTGATCTCTTCCTATGAGAGGCTTCTTTCTGCCCTTTTTATCTGTGGGTGTGAACAGACATGTTTAAATACAGCGTATTTTAAAACTCACTGTAAATCAAGTTCTCTTGAAACAAAGCAAAATAAGCTTTTCCACAATTATGAAGGTGTCTGTCTTTTTGTATTTTTTAATGAAAAAAAAAAGTCATTCTTCTCACTAAAAAGTCAAGCCTAGAATTTGTATTGCTATGAAAAAAACCAGCGAAATTTATATCATAAGGCTTTGAATTCTGTACAGTAATAACCACCATGTGCAGAAAGTTTAAATAGAGAAAAGAAAATTTAAATCATGAAAATGAAACATTGTAATGTCTTTTCAGGGAAGATGTTTTTTGTTAATCACTTCAGGTTACTCCCTCTCTCTTTTTTTCTTTTGATGGAAGAATCGAAGCAGGCAGTTGTCCCTGTAGCTAATTTAGTCTGTCATGACTTTGGTGTTTGTAGGAGGAGAAGGAATCTGCTGATGCCAAACTTGCCAAGCTGAAGCTGCAGAACAAAGCCAAGGTTGCATCATTAACCTCACAGCTGGAAGAACTTAAGAAGCAGTTACCAGTGGCAGGAGGCTCAGAGGCCAAAGCAGAACCAAAAAAGGTAAGGTGTCCTCACATTTTAAAGCAGATACAATTTCTGGGGTGCTGTAGGCAGTTTTCCATGCTGGACTCAATGGGGAAATTCAAATTTTGAGCTGAGTCAGGTTAGGATTGGGGTAGACTTTGTGTGGGTGCTGTCAGTTCATCTGTGTTTCTATTTAATTCTTTTATTTTTCAAGAGAAATGCAGAAAATTGCACATTCCCTTCAAATTGTTTGAGTAAAAAAGTTCTCACTCTTTCATCATAGTAGCAGCGCAAAGTTTTGACACATGTGAATCAGGCAGATAAGGTTTGGAGAAGAGATGAAAACAAAACCTGTCTTGTTCTTTAGGATATGTAAAGCTGTGCTTATTAGCAAAATGTAAATGAAGTGTTGGAAAGTGACAGGTGTTTTACTGTTAACAAGAGAGTCTCAGATGTGTTTGTAGTAACACAGTTGTGCAAGTATTTCTTCAGAGTAGGACTTCATACAGCTTCTAAAATAACTTTAGTGAGGCTTTAGTTTTTCAAGGGAATTTGTATTTAAAAGCTGTGCTGAAAGGAAACAGTAATTATCCATTTGTTGCAGTGCCCAGTTGTCCTCAAAAATATGCAGTAAAAATGTATTTTTCTGATTTTTTTTGGCTAATAAAACATGTGCTTAGCAATTGCACTTGATTTGTGATAATGGCAGATAATTTCTATAAAACAGCAATTACACCTGTGGAAATTCTGATTAAAAACATTCTCAGGAATGGTTTAATTTACATGTTTTCCCCCAATAGTCCTGTTTTCCCTTTGAGGTATATGGACTACATTTGCCAGATTATGAGTTTCAATTGATAGAGGAAGTGAATCTCCTTGCAGCACATCCACTCCACTTTTTAGCAGTAATTATCATGAATAATTTAAATACAAAGACTTTTATAAGCTTAATGTAAATTCTGTGCCATCTTCTACACAGAATATGAAATACATAAGACAACTGAAACACCATCTGTGAATAAAGTCTGCTTTTTCACCAGTCTTATCTGACTATGTAGAGGTACAGAATCCAGGACTTACCTGTTCATGGAATGCAAACCTCCCTGTTTTTGCAGGCGTCAAAAGATGGAGACCAGGAAAATGCTGCAGCAAATCGAGGGAAAATATTAGTGCTGAGAAGGAGGATTGAAGAGCTGGAATCCCAGATCACACAGAAGAATGAAGAGTTACAGAAGAAGGTGGTGTTTTGTATGATGTGACTTTTCACCTTTGTGGTGTAGGATTGTGTTGGAATATACTTATTTAAATAGATATTTAATTCTGTGCTGCTGAACAGCTCTTCTGGGAGTTTTGTGTTGAGGAATTGATATGTTACAGCCTCAGCAAGGGCAGTGGGAATTCTGTCATTGTGCCTTCAGTGAGCAGTGAATCCTGGATAAATGGAATAGGATACACAAAGATGAGCTCCGTGGGTCAATGTTGTATTTAAATCTTGCATTTTCAACAAAAATACTGGTTTGCTTCAATTTTTCTCATTGAAAAAATAGGGCATAACCGGAATAAATGTAGGCAAGGGCTGAGTTCATGTTGTGGTGTTTTGTGGACATAGCTTCTCTGGGGAGGGTGGCAGGAATGGGAATGCTGCAGAATTTCAGAGGGAAAGGTCCAGTAAACAAAGATTACACTTCAAACAGAACCAGTTATACATCTGACTGTAATTTTTGGAGTACTCTAACACAGGCAGTAAGGAAATGATGCAAACCATTCTTCTGTGCTGGAGATGGAAGCACAGACCACAAACAATTTTGCCTTTTCACCTTCAGGATGCTGATCTGGAGGCCCAGCGCAGCCGTGGGGCTGACATGGATGCCATGCTGGCGGAGAAGGAGAAGAAGCTGGCTGAAAGGGATGCTTACATCAGGGATTTGCAGGTGGCCTGTGGATCCAGTGATGCTGCCAGTGAGATATTCCTGCCCAATGAAGAACTGAAGGTATATTAGCAGCTCAATTATAAAATCTCTGTAGAGTTTTCAAGGAACCCGTGAATTCTGATGTGTTATGTGGTCAGCCCCCCTCTGAAACACAGTTAATTCATGTGAATAAAAATTCTTTACTATCTTAATTTATGTATATTTACTTAATTATTTTGTCCCTACCAGGGAAAGGCTTCACGATTGCCGTATCATTTTTCTGCTAATTGTCTTTTGGTTTGCATTGTAAAGAAGCAGCTGGCAGCTAAAGAGTCATCACTGCAAAGCATGGAGATTCTGGTGCAGAACCTTACCAAGAAGGTGGGAGACAGTGAAGAAAAATGCAGCTTGTTCCAGGAACAGATCGAGAGTCTGAAAAATATTCAAAACAAGGAAAGAGAGCGTTTCCAAGGAAAAGAAGCTACGTATATGGAAAATGTAAGTAAATGCAGGGTTCCAAAAGTTACTTCTAGCTCTTATGAACTTAAGAACTTCTAGTTCTTATGAAAATGGTAAGAGAGCTACAAACCACATTGGAAGTAGAATACAGGTGTTTGAGGAGGAGACTGCTGTTTGGGCTTGATTGATAGAAACTTGCTAGGAATGAACATAACTGACTAATTAATGTATTTACTGTTACTGGAAGTAAGATTCAGACTTAATTTGGAATCCGTTATCTTGCTGTACCTTTAATTAGACAGTTCAGTGTGGTTTTACTGTAGTTTATGGACTGGTTTCATATTTATTTTCTTTGTGCTTTTAGGTACGTATGTTTCAAAATATTATCCAGGAGAAGGAGAAGGAGCTGGAAGCACAGAGAGAAAAACATGAGCAGGAGCTTTTTAGATTAGCTGCTAAATCTGATGCGAGTGCTGACCTAGAGCAGGTACGTTGCTCTGGAAACTCAGCAGCTTGAATTGGGAATCATGTAATTACTAAACTCTGTGACACAGTTCAAATGTCTGCTTGGGAGAATAAAAATAAGTCTTTTATAGAGTGCTTGATTATTTAACTTCTTATTTTTGGTAGCTACTAAAGGCCTTGAAACAGAAGCTCCATGAAAAGGAAGAGGTCATGCTGGGAAGGACGCAGGTGATTGATGTCTTGCAAAAAGAGCTGGATGCCAAGGACCAGCAACTGAAAGTAAGAAGTGCCATAATGTTTGACAGTGGAAGGAAAACCACTTTGCATTAAAATTATAAATGTTTTTTGTGCTGCTGTTTTTTTTTTAACAGGAGATTAATGAAAACCTGAAACATCTTCTGTCTGAAAAAGAAAACCTCCAGTCTAAACTGGATGCTGAGAAACATGTAATGAGAGCCCAATTAAGAGACATGATGGAGAAACATGAGCTCGAAATGACAAAAGTTAAGGAGAAATACGATGCTGAACTGCAGGAAATTCAAGAGAAACATGAAACTGAGCTGCAAGAGAAAGATCAGGCCCTGGTTCAGCTTCAGAAACAAGTGGCAGAATTGAGTGGTGGTGGACAGAGTAACTCCAAAGAAGTCAAAGATCTGGAATCTATAGCCAAAGAGAAGATGGAAGATTTGGAAGGTATCCTATCTAAACAGTTGTCACTGACAATATTAAAGGCTTCTTTGCCCCAGACTTTTACGTATTTTGAGCCAATTTAATACCTGTTGCAATTGGAACTATGTGAAATTCGATGGAATATTATTGCCACACTAAAGTGATCAAGTATTATGATAATGAGGGTTAGAAGATCACCAAGATAATCACATGAACTATGAATTTCTCACTGTGTTTCTAATTCTTACGTTTTTCTGTAAATGCTGTTGTCTTGTGTAAATGTGTAACTTCCAATTGCTAAAGAAATTAAACACAAGGCTTGTATTAGTAATCTTTCCAAGGTTTTCAATAATTCCTGCTTCTTGTTTCTCAGTCCAAGTGAAATTGAAAACAGAAGAGGCCAGCAAATCTGAAGCCAAGTTTTTGAAAATGAAGGCTTGGTCCAAATCAAGAATCAAACAGCTGGAGGATGAACTGAAAAATGTATGTGTAGCTTTATGTTTAATACTCTGTGTCTTTCTCCAACTGCTGTGCTTGGAGATTTGATTGGGAAAAAGTAAACTGGGGGGTAAATAGAATATTAAAATAGTTTACTTTATGAATTAATGTATGAAAATGCAATGGACATAAAGTGCTGATACAAGATGTTGTTTAAATAAAAAGTAGTACAAATTTGTTAGAGATGAGCTGCTGTACTGCACTTTAAATATTAGAAAAACAGCTATTCTAGATACTACTAAAGAATAAGAAAAAAAGGTTGCATTGACTTTGCTGTGATTTTACTGTGTTTGACACCTCCATAACTGTGTTTTCTTTCAGTTTTCCTCAAAGAACAGTGATGTATCTGCCTTAAACAATCGTGTGTCAGAATTAGAAGTGGAAAATGAGGAACTACAGTCAAAACTGCAGTCATTGCATGAAATCAGAACTCAGAATGGTAAAAGAAAGTCTTTTGCAGATGATTCGGAAGTAAAGAGACAAAAATAAATTATTTGTGTCCTCATGAACCCAATGTATTATGTTTTTGTAGAAGAACTGCTGAAAAAGCTGGAGCTCTATGAAGAGCAGCAGAGGAAGCTGCAGGCTGATCTCGACCAAGTTACAAAGAGAGCAGCTTCACAGGTTGACTTGAAAATTGGTTTGCATGACTTATTGATTAGTGGTGCTAATGAGACTTTGAAAAGTGTGTCAGCTGGACTTTGGAGCTGAGAATTAATTTACTGATAGGTGGAATTGTTAGTGGCTGTTCAGTTGGAGAACAAGATGACAGGTTTTGAATCATAAAGATTTATTTCTACCTACTGTGCACACACTTTAAATTACATTTTTCCAAGCAGTTTGCTATTTATTTAACTATGTTAAACATGAGTCATCAAAGTGTGGTTGTTGTTTTGTAGACAAAGTATTTGTAATATTTTATGAAGTCGTGGGGATTGTTTTCCACATAATCTACAATGTTTACAATCTACACTTACCAATTGCATAGATTTTTATTTATGGAAAGTGGTGAATTATGATGGTTCGCCAACTTACAACGTATTTACATTTGCAGAGAGGTGTGGTAAATACATTTTAATGCAGAATTTCTCTTGTTAGGCCAGTGAATCAGGTAGTGTGGATGAATTGCAGAGTCAGCTCTTGGAATGGCAGGAAAATGTCCCAGAGTCAGAGGAGTCCCGGGATCAAGTCCGAGAAGAGAAGTCTGCCATGGCCTTGAGAATGGCTCAGATTGAGGAGGAGAGAGAAGGTGAATTGTTTCATTTCCAGTACAACAATCCTGTTTTTATAGATCTCTGTGTGTCTGCTGTGCTTCAGACCGAATTGATAGCACACCACCACAACTCATTTCTGTAGTCATAAAATATGTATAGTTAGTGAAATTGCTGAAATTTGCAATTTCTGCTTTTTCCTATTCCCTCGAGTTTGTTTCTCATACATTCATCTTGTTTTATATAATTTTTATAAGTAGATGTGCTGTTCTGTTTGCCATTTGAGCTGCTGTTCTGTAAGACTGCTTGAAAGACTTATTGTCTGCATATGAAAAATGATGAAAACGGTAAAAACCCGTATTTTATCAATGATAAATGTTCTCCATTGAAATATTAAAGCTGCCTGCCTAGAGCAACTGGTGAAGGTGTGGGGGACTGCACTGTTGGTTTGAATTAGAGGAATGAAGATAGTGCTTAAGCAAAATGTACCTGACATGGGAGTTCCTCTTTAGGAAATTCCTCATTAATTCTGTTTAGGGTATTTAGTGATCTGTTAGTAGGTGCCACTTGTATAAGCCAGCTGAATAATACTAAGTGGCCGTGGCTTGGAGATGGTTAAAAATACCAGGTTACCTACAGAAAATAGCATTTCAAGTAATGTCAGGTTTTATAGCTTGCTAAATTATTAATTAATCAGCTGATGAGAAGCTGAAGTAGCTTCTATTAAAAGTTGTAAAAGTCTGGTTAAATTTCAGATGGTTTTTACTGCTCTTTCCATGCCATCTGGAATAATTTACAATTTTTGTCCCCTTAGTTAACTGTGTGGGGAATAATGGCAAATTTTAATGCACAGGACCTACCATCATAATTAATCCAGTTAGTTAATTGGAGCCTTCTCTTTTCAATCTGCAATTGAATTATTTTGCATTTCCATGATTCATTTGAAAGTTCAGTGTGTAAGCACAGAAATGTTTTAAGGATCACGTCTCTTCTTTTCAATAGATTTATGCTTTGGGATTGAAAGGGAATAATACCCCTTCATTAAATCTACCTGTTAGCTCATTTGTGCTGGCCACTGAGCCACGTGCAATATTAATAACACTTACAAAATTTCCTCTCCCTCAGTCCAGGTTTAATTTTGCATTTTTTTCCCCTTGGGAATAGCATGACCTTTCTGTTTCTTTTTTTCCTGCCGTTCCACCTGGTGAGCCCTGAGCGTCCCTTCCCCCTCCACTCCTACCCTCCACTGCGATTTGGGCAGCCAGGGAGAACAGTTTCCCATCAGTTTTGTGCATGCAGGTTCCTGCAGCAATGGCCCCTTGGAATGTACTGTTGCTGATTTCTCCTGCTCTTGTTTCTTGTGGAGAAAATTGCCAACAGTACCTTGTAAGGTCTGCCATTGATGGTTTGTGGTTTTTAGCAATACACGTAACAAGTGCTGGGTTTTAACTTGAGTTTCTCCTGCCTTGCAATACCTGTTTCTTCTTTTATATTAATGAAATCATCTTCATTTTTCACTGTAGTAACAGCTGACTCCATATTTATGTTGTAACTTGATCTAGAGACAAATTTCTTGGCTTGCCACAAGTGGTTGTGACTAAGTAAGAATCAAATTCATTCTTAGTACTACCTGAAATTCCGTAGTATTTAAAAAAAAATGATATTCCATCCATTCCATAAATTGCTGAACTTTGCATGCATTAGTATTAGCTACCAATATTACTTACCAATGTAAGTAATATGTAGCATGAATAGTGACACAAGGAAATACAGGCACATCATAGTCAGTTTATATGCAGTGTGTATCTGGAAAAAAGGTGTCCTGGGAAATTTTTCAGGTTTTTGTGTTAGATAGTTGCAAATGAAAAGCTTCCTAAGCTGCTGTAAAACATTAGAAAATGTATTTATTTTGTAATTGTTATTTAAGCAATGCTCAATTTAACTAGAGGTGTTTCAACACTTGTCTGAGTGTGCTAGATCATTCTAAAGCCCCAATTTCTATACTTCCATTTTTCTTGTGACCATGGTAATTTCACTGTTTTTTTATTATCAGATACTTAGGAGCCTGAATATATTGGGTTCCTACGTGACAGTGTCAGAGAAGGGGTTAAATTTTTACCTGGAATAAATCTTATTCTTTGAACCCCTTAACTGGCAGTTCATGTGAGCAGAGGATAAGACCTGTCATCAAAATTTGGCATTTATTTTTACAGCCTTGAAAAAGCATGTATAATGATAAAAAAAATATGTAGAATCCAGAAAATACACAAAGGTGTATAAAACAGTGATAAAATGACAGTGCAAGAAGCTAAAGTGTAATTGAAATCAGAAGTATAGTCCGGTTTATCAATCCCACTTCAAAAGATCATTATTTTTTCCTTTATCTTTTTTCCCCACTAATCTTTTCTGACAAGACATTAGGTCTGTAATTTTGAAATATTGCAGGAAGGATTTAAATCTAGCAGGTGCTACAGAATTGTGAGTTAAGGAAATCTGTGGTATAAGTAATCCTTGGCCAACTCAGATGAAAACAGAGTATTCCCTGTAGGGCTGAATCTCCAGGTAATTACTGGTGTTGACCTCACAGATGCATTGACATCAGTTCTCTGGATTTTGTGTGCTGTGAGGACAACTGTGGATTCATGTGGTTAAGCTGGAAGCCAAATTTGTAATTATCCAATTAATGTAACTCTCAATTAAAGTATGGAGCCACCTTTACTTTCCCTCTCTTTCCCTGGCTGTGCTGTTGTCTGCTTTGCATGGCACGTGTTGTTTCCTAATCTTTACCCCAAACATGTCCTGTCGTATCACAAAACAGATGGGAATGCACTTCAGATGACAAATCATTTCTAACAATGAACAGGATGCACACCTAAGCTTTCATATTCTCAGTTTATTCAGTGTGTGTATTTACTAGTGATTCTGTATTTGTCTTGAAAAGAATGATGTTACTAATTAATGATAAGATGGTTTGGTGCCAGTTTGCAGTGTAACACGTGCTTGTGACTTCCTCAAATGATCTGGCTTTAGAGCTCGTACTAAAATTAAAGTTTTTATAAAAATGAATGTGATTGTTGAGATTAAAAAGGCATCAGCTGAAAAAGCTGTGTTTTCATCATACAAATTAGGTATATTTGAAACTGGTAAATTGAATTGAGATGTAATTTGGCATTTTAATTGATTGGCTTTTCTTCTTAGTATGGTATAACCTCACCCTTCCCACTCTCCTGTATAAAGTCTTCCTTTAGAGCTGATGAAGAAGTGAAGTTAGACTTTAGTTTCCTTCTTCTTAGTGAGATACTCAGACTTTATGTTCCACATAGCAATGTTGGAGGGAAATCACAAGGTGAACGCAGTGGATTTAATCTTGTTCCTGTCAGTCATTCATAGGGACTTCACCCTGTCCCTGCTCTCTTTTCATGTAGTAGTGTCTGATATAAATGTAAATGCTTTCCTGTGGCACAAAACTGATTGAGGATGACTGGTTCTTTCCTGGCTGCTCCGATCCAGCCATAGTCTCAGGGCAGCAGGAGCTGGAGGAGGAACTGGCCACAGTTCAAGGAATGGGCAGGCTGCAGCAGGCAAGAAGAAAAGGCAGTCAGACCAGCAGGAAGCTGCAGGTGGGTTCAAAGAGATGTGAGTTAATTTTTACCTGTCTGCTAATAAAAATATGGAAAGTACGGTTATTTGTGTGGTACTTTAGTCTTTAAAACATTAGGAGCTTAAGAACATGGACTGGAACTGAAAACATTGGTAAATTTAATGATCATGTACATAGCCAGAAGATGAGAAGTTCCAATGGCATTCACACCTCTCTCTTATTTCTTTCCACTGAAAAATCAGAAGCTTCTGTCTGGAGTAATTCCCATGCCTGAAGCTGTGTGCGTGCTTCAGATGTTAGGGCCATTTTTGCCTTCAATAAAATCTTTACAAATCTATTTGCTGGTGGAGTTTTATGGAATAATTAGTGCCACTTCATTCAGGTGGACTTCTAGGTAGGTAGTGCTGAACCTTGCATGAAAAAATGGTAACTTTTGTAAGAATTAGGATGTAATTTTCACATTAGCAGACCATTGGAAGCATGTAATTAGTTAAGTGATACTTCAGAGCACTCTTAGCTGTAGAAATCAGGGGACTAATTAAGGTATCCAAACATAGTTATCCATTGGCTTCTCAGATGGCTGAGGGTGTTTTTAAAGGCTGGCAGATACCTTAAAAAACCTGTGGGAGATGTGGCTTTTCTGGAAGTAATAGCTGGAAGCTGGGCAGGCCACTCTAGTCTACAGCAATCCCACATACTTGCATTTGGGTACCTGAATCACATGCTGAATTTTGGGATTTTTGATTGACACTGTGGTTTTAGTGGCAGAATTATCTTACCCCTGCTTGCTTCCTTCTTTAATTTAAACTTCCTTCTCATGTTTTGTGTGTAGGAAGAATTCCCCTTCGATGGCAAACAATGCTTCCAAGAACTGAATGTCACCTTGGATAGCACTGACTCAGCTGAAGGAGAAAACATGGGAGGTTGGTGGCCAGAGTACCCTTCACCTAATGCAGGTGTGATAGCGACTAGACAGTTGATTAAAGCATGCACACAGCATCTGCATTTTGTGTCTATTTTTGTTTTCAAATTCAGCTAACAGCCCATTTGTGGTGTATTCTAATCTTTGTTGGATTTTTTTGGCTTGTGTTTTCTTCCTTTTCATTTCCGAGCATGTGCGTGCTGGATGAACTGCCTAGTTCTGGCTCACAAGTACAGCATAAATATGGCTGAGCACTGGAATTGGATGAGCTTTGATGCCCATCAAGTATCCCATGTGGCAAGATCATGTGGTTTTTTTTAAGTTATGAGTCTTGTTCCTTTGAATGTGTTTCCAGTTTATATCACGGTTATGTTGCAAACCCGAATTCCATTCCATTGCTGTTTAATTTAAAAATACAGTTCTCAGTTTTTAATGCTGATGTTTTTATATCAGTGGTAAAGATTGCAACTACATTTTCTTGTTGGGGTGGAATAGGCTCACTTACAAATTGTCAGTCCGGATCAGTTTATTAATAATTACTTAAGATACGATCCTGCAAGTACCTGATTAACTTGTGGGTAATGTAACATGAGCAGCACTATTGGTTGAGCCACAATAGTGGTGGCTCAGTATGAGAATATTTCTGCCAGATCCTCTGAGTTTTTTAACTCTGCAACTTTATTTTGGTTTTCCAGCAGTTAAGAGTACTTTTGCCATCTAAATTTTGGGGATATAGTGCCTTGGGTATTTCCACTAGCAATGGGTGAGATCTGATTGTGCCCAACACTGATGAGAACTTTGAATAAGGAGCTGCAACCATTTCTAGACTTCAGGAATTTTGGTAGACTTGTCTTGAGAGAATTTTTCTTCTTTGACCTGAGTAGGTTTACGGAGTGTGGTTGAAGAGTTGGAATTGGAAAGAAACCAACTGCAGGAACAAATTCTTTTTCTGGAAGAGCGTTGTCAGGATTTGGAAGACAGATTTCAGCTTCAAGGTAGAATGGAGGCCCTCCAGGTGAGCTTTGGAGCTGTGTAAACCTGATGATGCAACAGAATCATTCTCAGTTTATGTTCTTTCTATCGTAGCCTACAGTAAGCCAAAACCATCAATTTGCAGCTGACAAAAAATGGCAGCAGCCCAATTTACACTCATTAATTATTTTGTCAGAGAGTGTGCACATCCTATATTATGCTTTGAGGTGGAAGCCTGTTGCTTTTGTTCAGCACGTGGAGAATCATGATTAGGATTAAGCTTTATTTGAGTTAGAAACATAGTAAAAGAAAACATGATTTTCATAATTCTTTGTGGACATCTTTGCCAGAAGGTCCAGAATTAGGTTTTGGTTACGACTGGCTTAAGTCTCCCTCTTCTTACATTCCTTGGGGTTTTTTTCTGGGTATGTGTATATTCAATATTTCTCATATATATATATATCTATATATATCTGCTCATTTATAAAAAGAAGTCTGTATAGAAAAATGATTAATAATTTTTTTTATATATAGATACACACATGCAATCTGAACTATTATATTAGCTAGACATATATTTATATTTTAAAACCATTCAATGAAGGCCCTGCAAAGAGCAGTCAAGTTCTTTTCAAAGGAAAAGTTATTTTTAGTATTTCCTGACAGACAAATTACTGTGATAATTCGTGAATTGTATTTTCACTAAGTGATACAACTGATCATGTGCTCAAACTCTTGGTGCATTACTCTTAGTTCTTTATCTATTAAGTTGCATAAGTGTAAAAAAAGAATGACCAGTTTTAAGATGAGAGACAAGCTTACATTAATTATTGAGACTCTTGTAACAAAGCCTTTCAATACAGGTAACGTTTGGTGTAGAGGAAGAAGGGCAGCTATTGAGGGCGGTGCAGGTGTGTTCTGCCTCCTCCAAAATGCCACCTTCTTTTCATGAATGGTGACAAGTTTGCCATGTTTGTCCTACTTGCTGTTGATTCTGGATGTGTTTTGCTTTTGGTTTTTGGTTGCTGTTGTACAACTTTTTTTCTTTTTTCTTTTTTTTTTTTTGTGGTTTTATTTTTGAGTTGGTGCAGTGGTTCTGACTAGAGTAGGAGATTTGTACTGTGTTTAAAAATCCCAAAAAGCTGTGTGAATGAAGCTTGCTTCCTTTCTTCTCCAGTTCTCTCGTGCTTCTCTGAGTGTGATAATGCTCTTTATCATTGCTTTGTTGCAGAATGAAAATGAACGTTTGCAAACTCAACTCACCCAACTGCGCAACCAACAAATGCGAGATGTGGAAAAGCATCAAATTCTTATCTCTGGCTTGAATGAGCAGCTTAAAGGGTAAAACGAAGGTTCTTTACAACTCCACACACCATTGGCTTTCTTTGCTTTAAATTACAACTTCTAATGAGGAGTATAATCTCTTAAAACACTTGAAAAAACAATTACTTGACTCATGTTTCTGTTCGCAGTTGTGTTATTTTTATACTGGGAAGTTGTTTAAGTGGAAAATGTAAAAATAGTGATTCTCTTAGTTTGGGGCTAGTAAGTTTAGGAAATGTAATGCAAGCTTTGTTTTCAAAATGTCTAAATCTGTATTTTCTTCTTAGATTAAGTGACAGAAATAGTTTCCTTGAAAACTCACTTGGAGAAAGAGAACAAAAATTGGTGAGCACAACAGAAAAGCTGGAACAAATTGAAACTTTGAGGAAACTGCTTCAAGAAAAGGATGTTCTGAACAAAGAGCTTGGTGAAAAGTTTGTGCATGCTGAGCAAAAAGTAAGTTAAACTTATAGTTAGTATTTCACTTGTTAGAACTGATGAGCTTTAACCATAACTTTCTATTTGTGTCTCAGCAGAAATATTGCTGTTTTCCAGTCTGAAAGTTTTTGCTCAGTCTTTACAGTTTTGTTCATTTAATTGCTTTGCATTAAGTTTGGTGTAAGGATTTCTTAGACCCACCACAGCTTTGCATGAATGTATTTACATTTTATTGGAGTGGTAAGTTACTGTTTATTAGTTTGAAAGTATAAACTTCACTGTTGTGTAAAGTCAGTATTATCACTTGGAACAGCACAATTTTAATAGAATTCTATGTATTTTTATCACATGAACTTCTACTTTTAATAAGCTGAATGAAGCCTTAAAGAAATGCAGTGTGTATGAAGTGGAGAATGTTGAGCAGAAAACAGCCATCAGTGATCTCACAGAAAGAGTTGCTACACTGAAAGAAAAGGTAATTTATAAAAATAATGTAAGAGAAGGAATTTTATGTTCATTTTTGATGGCCCATTTAAATGTCAGCAAAAGTGACAGCATGAGCTGCTTTAAATTTCATACACTGAGCTTTTTGTTTGCTGAAAGAATCTAAAGAAGAACATCTTGTGACTTTACATTGGGTGCAGGCTGATTACCTTAAATGCTTGTTCTGCGTGTGGGGTGTAACACATGTTCTCCCTCTAACAGGTGTTCGGAGTGTTCTCATAACATTATTTTTTTGCTGTTTAGACTTTGAAACAAGACAGCGTGGTGGAGTCCATGCAGCTGGACCTGGACCAGACAAATGAAGAGCTTGACAAATTGAATTCAAGCCATTTGGAGGAGAGGTCTCAACTCATTCAAGATCTGCAGAAACGTGAAAGAGAAATCGATAATCTGAAAGAAGCACTGGCAGAGAAAGACAGGGAGATGTCTGTGCTGTCTCTGACCATGACAGAATATTCTGAGCAGGTTATGATCCTGAAGCATCAAGTGCAGTGCAAAGAGGAGGAGATGCGAGGTTTGGAAGAGGCTTTATCAAAGGCTGAAAGGGAAATGCATTTGCTGAAGGAAGTACAGACAGCTGATGTGAGAGATGCCAGCATGAAGATCTCTGCCCTTTCTGAGCAGAGTAACACCATGAGACTGGAGCTGGAGAGAGTTAGAGCTGAGAATGAAGCTAAAACCAAAGAAAACGAGGAATTAATAAGGCAGAGTGCTGAGAACAGCGTGACAATTAAGGATCTCCGCTCCGAAATCAAGGCCAACAACGTCGCGTACCATAACAAGCTCGCGGAGTGTGAGTCACAAATTACTCTGCTGAAAGAGCAAATTGCTAAATCATCTGAAAAGCTGCAAGAAACAGAGGATAAACAAAGAAAAGAAACGGAATATTTGAAATCTCAGCTTGAGGAAAACAGTGCTCTGAAGGAAAAATGGAACAATTTGCTTAAAGAGAAAGAGAGCGAAGCACAGACACTGGAAAATGAGTTAAAGTCAATTAAAGATTCATACAACAAGCTGGTTTTGGAAAATACTAAAAAAGATGAAGAGTTGGCCGAGTTATCCAGGAGGCTTACAGACCATACTGACCATGGGGAAACAGCTAAAAAGGAATTGCAAGAGAAACAAGAGCTCATTAATTCATTAGAGCAGAAACTTGGGGCTTTGGAGAAGCAAAATGAAGAGACTAAACTTAAATTAACTGGGGATCTGAAAGCCAAAGAGACATGTTGCAAAGATCTTGATGACCAATTAAATGAAATGCATAAACAAATTAAAAAACTGGAGATAGAGACACAGGAGAAAGCTTCAGCTAATAACCAATTGCAGGCAGATCTTGAAGGGAAACAAGAAAAATTGGCAGAGCAAATAAAAGCAAATGAACATCTGAAAAACAGTATAGGTACAATGGAAAAAGAGAAGGAGCAGCTAATCAGAGAAAATGAGAATTTGTCCAAACTCCTGGATGTAAAAGAGTGTGAGTTGTTAAAGAAAACCCAGGCTGTGGCAGAATTAGAGAATAAGTTATCTGTTAGTACTGCTGAGTACGAAAAAACTCTTTCAGTACTAAATTGTGATAAAAACACGCTGGCAAAAGAGATTGAACAACTCTCAGCAGTTGCCAAGCAAAAGGAAAGTTCAGTTGCAGAACAGCTGGGGGAGAAAACAAAGGAATGTAATATGCTGGCTGAGCAGTTGTCTGAAAGCAAGGAACAGACCCAACAGTTGCATGAACAAGTGCAATCACTGCTCATTCAGCTGAAGGAGATTAGAGATGAAGAAATAAAGAAAGAAGAATTGTTAAATAATAAATTATCTGAATGCAGTGGTCTAATCCAAGAGCTCAGCCATAGTAAGGAAAAGAATTTACTCCTGCAGGAACAAATTCAAAGCATAACTTTGGATTTTGAAACTGCAAGCAGGTCTCTAGAAGAGAAAAATCTTCAAAATGATTCATTATATAAGGAAATGGAAGAGAGTAAGCTTTGTGTTGTAGAGTTGCAGGATGAAATAAAAAATCTTAAAGATGAAAAAACAAAATTATCTCAGTTGGTAGAGGAAAGAGACCTGGCTGTGAAAAGTCAGGGTTCAGAACTTGAGAAGTTTCAGAGGCAAATTTTTGAAAAAATGGAAGAAAATACAGTGTTAAAGAATCAGCTACAGCTATTAAACAAAGAAGTGGAGGTGCTTAGGCATGAAAAGGAGGACTTTTCAAGCTTATTGAGTGAGAAGTCACATGAATGCGAATGTCTCCAGTCTGAAATTACTTCAGCAAGGCACCAAGCACAAGCAGCAGCTCTAGAAAATGAAAAATTGAAAGCAGACATGGAGACAGTTAATGTTACAGTAACGAAAAAGTCAGAGGAAGTAGCTGCTTTAACTTCACACCTGTCTCAACAAAGTCATAATATTTTAGATTTGAAGGACCAAATTGACAGCCTGTTGATGGAGAAAGAAAACTTAAAAATTGCCTTTGAGGAAAAAGAAACTCTCCTTTCTGAAAAGGAGGCTTTGATTCAGGAAATGAAAGATAAAGTGGCAGGAGAAGAGCAGTACGTGGAAATCATTTCAGATCTGCGAAACCAAATACAAGCCCTGAGTATTGAAACTGATGAGTATAGACACACAGTGAAGGAAAAAGAAAATGAATGTAAGAGGCAAGCCCAAGAATTAAAGTTATTAAAAGATAAATCTGAAGAGTCTGATGTGCTTAGGGTTCAACTGTCTGAGAATATGGAGGTTATTTCTGACCTTCAAAGTCAGCTTAAAAACTTGACAGAACAGTCATCCCAGTTGAATGATTCAATTGTACAGAAAGATGCATCTTTAAAACAAAAGGTAGATGAATACATCAGTATAAAAGCACAGCTTTCTGAGGTACAGGATTCTTGTGTTGTACAGGAGAAACAGTTACAGCTTTTAGCCTCTGAAGCAGAACAGTTAAAAGTACTTGTTTCAGAAAAAGAATCAGCCATCAACAGTATTGCAGTATTCAGTGAGAGTTTAAAGATGCAACTTCAAGAGAAAGAGACTGAGTGTGGTGTCTTAAAGAAACAGATGGTGGAGCTGGAGGAAATGAAGGAGAACTTCCAAAAAGAAATAGAGCATCAGAAGAATGTAATAATTGAGATGGACCAGTCCTTATCAGAAAAGGCATCATCTCTTACAGAAAATGAAAATCTGCTTGAAACTCTGAAGGAGAAAGCAAGGAAAGATGAAGAGAAGACACATTTAATTTCTCAGCTCCAAAGTCAGGTCCATGAACTAACACAAGAACTACAAAACTCTAAAGAGCTAGTCCATGAAAAAGAAAATGCCTTTCTGTCTCTCCAGGAGAAAATTGAAGCACAGTATGAGCTGAGAACTCAGTTGAACGTGGCTCTTGGGCAAAAAGAAGAAGTTATTGCTGGACTTCTTAATTCCTTAAAGGAGAAGGATGCCAGTGTACAGTTGGCAGAGGGCAGTGTTAGTGCTCTTTCTAGTGAGATTGACATTCTCAGATCCAAATTAGAGGAAAGCCGAACAGCCATGAAAACCCTTACTGAGGAATTTCAGGAAAGGAATGAGAAGCTTGATAATCATCAGAAAAAAATTGATTCTTTGACTGTTGAACTTGACTCTCTTAAAAATGAGCACCAAAAAGCACTAGACCAAATAAATACCCGGGAACAAGAACTGCAGCAGAAAGACTTGGCTGTGGAGTCTCTCCGTGTGACGTGCACTGAACAGGCAGAGAAATTGGAATGTTTGCAGTTGGAGTTAAACAACATAAATTCCAAATCATCTCAGGACTGCCATGACAGCGCGCTTTTAATAAATAGTCTGCAGTGTCAGGTGGAGTCTTTAGAGAAAGAAAAAAACCTGTTGCAAGATGATGTTGGTAAACTGATGGCTGAAAACACGCAACTTACTGCATCTCAGGCTGATTTGCAAAAGAAATTGGAAGAGCTACGGGAAATCCATGAAAAACTAGAAACCAGTGAGAATTATTCAAGGATGCAGATAGATGCTGTCAAACTGCAGATGAAGACTGAAAAAGAGAAGTTACAGATGCAGGTTAGTGTGAAGGGTGAAGAACTTTCTAAATTAGAATTTAAATGTCAAACTCTAGAACAAAGTCTTCTTGAGTCAGAAAACAAATGGGTGACAGAACTTGATAGGGCAAATTCACAAAATAATGATCTTAATGAGCAATTGAGCAGTTTAGAAAGTGAAATGAAATCAAAAGATAGTGAAATCCAGTCTTTGCAGCAAGAGCTGGATCTTACAAAAGAGAAATTAACTCAGAGCTTATCTCCATTACTTAGTAGCAGGCTTTTATGTAAAGGAAAGAAGGCACAGACTTCAGATTCTGAACTGCAGCCAACCGATATTAAAACTCAGTTGGAAAAATTCTCCACTCTGGTAACTGCTATTCTGAGCAAAGAAACAGAAGGAGAACATTTGCAACTGGTGCTTTTAGAAAAACAGAAAGAAATAGACACCATGAAAGATGAATTAAGAAGTATGGAGTTGCTTGAGAAGCAGACAGAGGTGCTACAGGGTGACATGGAAAAAATGAAGGGCAAATACACATCTGAAATTGAATGTCTGTCAAAAGAAATGGTCTCACTCAAGGAAACATTAGGCAAACAACAGTCTCTCCTGAAAGAAAGGGAGGAGTCTTTGGCAGAAATAAATAAGCAGGTGGAATTTCTTCAAGACAAGATGAATAAGTCAGAAGAAATGGTAAGAACTAGTCAAGAAAAGCTGCAGGCTGAAGGTAAAAAAGTAGCAACTCTCCTTGAAGAAATGGGGGGAAAAGATCAGCTCATCAAAAACTTAACTTCCCAGGTCAATCAGCAGAAGGATTTAATTTCTGGTCTAAGCCAGCAACTGAAAGAAAAAGACTGTTCTGTTACCCAGGTCATGGAATCATTGTCTAATGAAATGCTGAATTTTTCGGAAGAGAGAAATACATTAAATGCCAAACTACAAGACCTTGAAGCTGTTCATAATAGTTCAGTGGCAGAGCTAAACCGAGTATTGCGGGAACTTGGGGATTGTAAGAAAGAACTGGAGCATAACCAGATTATGTTAAGCAGCAGAGAAGCTGAATTTAAAGGTTTAATGAACGAGAAAGAGGAGATGAAGTGTAATCTTGAGAAAATGGGCAAGGAAAAAGAGAATCTGAAAAAGAAACTCCAAGCAGCATTGATAGTAAGAAGAGATCTAATGCAAAAAGTTGGGAAATTAGAAAAGAGTGGACAGGAAGAAGTAGAAAAAGAGCAAAAAAAAGCAGAGGAGCTGTTGAAGCAAGTTAATGAGTTAAGAGACAAGCTGAAACTAATTGAAGGACAAAATAATGACTTCGAGTCTCATCTTGGAACTTTGAAGCAACAACTTGTAGAAAAAGATGCCAAGATAAGTGATTTGACCAAAACTTTATCTTCAAGAGCATCGTATTTAGAGGAACTTCAGCACAGTATTGCAGAGCTAAATGATGTCATAGCTGAAAAACAAAATATTTGTGAGCAGAACCTAAAATCTTTAGGGGAAAAGGACTGTATGCTTGCTCATCTGCAATCTGTGCTTGATGAAAAAGCAAGGGCGTATCAAGAGGAGCGTTCTCAGTTGCTCTTGACTCTTGAAGAGGTGAAGTCTGAACTTAAAAAGAAGGAAGAATTATTGAAAAATTCCAGTTTAGAAGAGCCTGGTTCAGGTGCTGGAGACAGGAATAAGTGTCTGAATCCCAACAATGATGTTAATGCCATGAATCAGTTACAAAAAGAAAAAGATGATTTACAGAGGGAGCTTTTGGTCATGAAAGAAGATACAAAAAAATTCCAGCAAGAAAGGGAAGAGCACATGAAACTGGTGGCAGATTTTGATAAACAAAAAACCGACCTTGAACAGCTCAGGCAAGAACATAAAGCACTCTGGGAAGTTCTCCAAACAAAATGTAAAGAGCTGGGCTTTAACCAGTTAGAAGGGAAGGAGCTGGCTCCACCCAAGGCACCGCTGGGAGAAGAACAAGCTGACCTAAGGAATTTGGAATCAGACAAACCAGGAAACAAGGTTGAGGTTGCATCCTTGAAAGAGTCAGAAAACATGTTCACTTCAGTGCCAAGTGAAGACACTGAGCTAAAAGAACTAAGAAGTGATTATGCAAAACTTCAGGAGGAAACAGAGATGTTAAGGAAAGAGTTGAGAAAAATACTGGTTGAATTTGGTGATGATAAAGAAGAAACAATCAGTTTAAAGTCTTTAAGCCAGCAGGAGCAATTTCAGGGCAGCTTGTTGGAGGACATAAAGCACCTACAGAAAAAGCTGAAAGCACATGAGACTGAAACTGTAGAGCTCAAGGCAATGCTTGAACATGTGAATAATGAGAAAAAAGCACTTATTAAAAAAAGTGAAGAGGATTACAGGATGAGCCAGGAGGAACTGCAGAGGTCAAGAATTGAAGCTAAGCAGGAGGTTGCAGGAAAGAATGAGGAAATAGAAGCACTGAGATGTTCACTTACGGATTTAAAAGATAAACTTGGTCTGGAAAAGGAGTTATTAAACAAAGCCGTAAAGGAGGGCCAGGAAGAAGCTCACCGTTACAAAACAGCATTTGAAGACCTGAAGAGTGAAAAAGAGGAACTTCTCAGCTCTTTGGAAAAGTCCAATTTGGAACTAGTTAACATGAAAAAGAAGGTAGAACGTTTCAGTGAAGAAAACCAAAATCTTGTGGCAGAGCTGTGTGTGCTGCGTGAGAATGCTGAGATGAGTAAACCTGTGGTGTCCGGCAAAGAGCTTAAGGAAGAAAATGGGACTGAAAAGGAGTTGGGAGAGGTTGGTTCAGAAAGTAATTACCATCGAGGGAATTCTGAAGGAAAAGTCACAGCTTTTCAGCTGTCAGAGACTGATTACTGTGGGAAAACTAAACTGAGAGAAGCAACAGAATGTGAAATCCAGAAACAAATGCAAACAATGGAAGAGCCGCTGGCAAAACCTGCAAATGGAAATGATTCCAAAGCCCAAGAGCAAAGAGCTGTAACAGAAGAGAAATCCAGAGAGCGCCTCCAAAGGAAATTACAGGCGGCTTTAATATCACGTAAAGAAGCCCTGAGAGAAAATAAATGTCTAAAGGAACAGATTGATCAGCTGGTGTTGGAAAGAGAAGAACTGGTGAACAAGACAGGAATGCTGGAGCACTTGCTAGAGCTTGGCCGAGAAACGCAGAATTCAAGTGCTGTAGCTCCCTTGTCTGGAGAGGAGAGCCTTGCTTCGGAAAATGCGAGGCTGCTGACCGAAAATGAAAACCTCACTGCGGCATGTGAAAGTCTGAAATCCACCATGGAGTCCATAGTTCAGGAAAAAGAGGCCTTTTCTTTCCAATTAAATACCTTAAAAGATTCTCAGACAGTTGAATTGACAGGCTGGAAGGCTAAACATAGCGAATTAAAGCAGGAGTATGAATCGCTTCTTCAGGCGTACGAGAATATCAGTAATAAAGTGGCAGATATGAGGCAAGTCATTGATCTCAGTAGGAAGGAGAAGCAAGAGGCTGTTCAAAGACTCAGGGAAGGACAGTCTGAGAAGGAGGCTCTGCAGAAACATATACAAAATCTCCTTGATGAAAATGAGGTTGTTAAGAACCAGCTGAAGCAGCTCGGTGAATCCAAGAAAATGGAGGTTGAGGAGTTACAGAGCAAAGCAGAAAGGCAGATCCGTGAGCAGGAGGCCAGGATGCAGGAACACCAGGATCGTCTGCATGAGCTCACTGAGCAGAACCATCAGCTGATGGAGGAGAACGAGCAGCTGAAACAAACTTCTGAAAACCTAAAGCAGGCTTTAGAGAAAATTCAGAGTGAGAATGATGTCCTTCATAATAACATCACTGTAACTAAAGCAGCCTTGGGAGAACTGCAGGTTCAAATGGAAGTCTACCAAAATGATACACAGTCTAAAATCAGTGGTGCATTATGTGAGAATGAATCACTGTCAAAGGACATTAACATGTTAAAGGATAAACTCGCTGAAAAAGAACAAGCTGTGCTTGTCCTAGAACAAGAAAGAAAGTTTATTTCAGAAAAAGCACAAGAAACTGAGAAATCTTTGCTCCACAAAACTCATTGTCTAACAAAGCTGGACATGGAATGTAAAAGTCTAACACAAGAAATCGTTAGTCTAAATGAAAAAGTTAAGATTTTGGAGGATGACAAATGCCTGTTACAGGAAGAATTAGAAAATGTACAAGAAAGTTCTTACAAAGTAAAGAATGAGAGAGAATTTCTTGAGACAGAATTGCTTAATCATGTTAAAAAAGTTGATCATCTTACTGATAGGATGAAATCAGCACAGGTACAGAATAACTTGCTGTTACAGCAGCTGGAAGAGTTAAAGGCAGAAAAATGCAATGTTGTTAGAGAAAAGGAAGAGCAGCAGCTGCATCTTGTAAAGATGTTTGAGGAGAAGGTGAAAAGTGCTCAGAGGGATAATAATGGGACTAAAAACAAAACAAAAGAATTGCAAGAACTCTTAAAGGAGAAACAGCAGGAGATCAACCAATTGCAGAAGGATTCTATAAGGTTCCAGGAGCTGATCCTGGATTTGGAAAGATCTGTGAAATTGTCACAGTCAAAAAATGAAAAATTAGAAAAGGACTTAAGTAATGCATCAGAAAAGCTGGCAGAATCAAATGATGAAGTAGCTCATCTCAAGGGAAAGCTTTCTGCACAGCTGAACCTGTTGGATCAGTCAAAGAGGGAAGTGGACAGGCTTAAAGAAGAGAATCTAAACTGGAGGAAAGAACTTCAGAAGAAAGGAGAGGAACTACAGCTTCAAAAGAGAGGATATGAGAGAGAATTGGAATTTCATCTCCAGCAGCTGAAATTGCTTCACAAAAGTGAACTGTTGAACCTGGAGGAAAAGCATGGTGCCCTTGAGAGAGAAAAAGATCGGGTGATGAGTGAGCTTCAGGGTTTGCAAGAGGAAGTCAGCACAAAGGACTCTCAGAACAAGCAGCTGCAGGCAGATCTGAACGCAGCTCTGGCACGTTTGGCTGCTTTCACAAAGTGCATGTCCTCCCTTCAGGATGACAGGGACAGGGTCATCACTGAGATGAAAACCTGGGAAATGCAGTTCAAAGAGGCCATCCAAAACAAGGAGAAACAGCTGGAAGACAGTAGCAAAAGAATAGCAGCCTTGCAAGATGAATTGAAAGATAAAATGACTCAGATTCAAGAACTAAATATCAAATATTCTGTGGTAGAGGAAACAAAGGATGAACTGTATTTGAGGCAAAAATCTGTTGATATGCAGCGCTATGAAGAGCTCTGCAGGATAAAGGAAGAAAATACCTTCTTTTTTAACAGACAGCAAGAGCTGGAGAGTGTTCTTCAGTCCAAAGAAGAAGCTTTGCAGGCACTCCTGAAAGAAAATAATTCTCTTAATCATCTCATAGAGAATAGTAAAAGTGCAGGAAGAGAGATAAAAGCTCTGGAAAGTAATTTTACAAGACAGGAGCAAGAATTGCAAGAGCTTCTAGCAGAGAAGGAAAAAATGAATGCTGAATTGCAAAAGCAGATGACCATTTCTGAGCAAATGAAGATCATGCTAAATAATAAAGACAAAGAAATTTCCTTACTCATTTCTTCAAAAGGGGATGAAATTTCGGACTATCTGATTCAGGTACAGACTCAACATAGGAATCAGATGAAAGAGTATGAACTTCAGGTGAGGTCTTTGCAGATGGAGAGACAAGCAGCTGAGGAGTCCCGTCAGAGGCTGGAAAACGAGCTGAGAAATCTCCAGGTGAAAGCAGAAAAAGCAGGACAGGATAAGGCTGCGATTGCCAGTGAAATAGATGCCTTTAAAAAATCCATGTCATCTCTCCAGAACGACCGGGATGATCTTTTTACCAGATACAAGGAGCTGGAACATCTTCACCAGGATGTCTTAAAACAGAGGGACAGTCTTCTAGTTGGCAGTGCGAGTGAGACTAATGCTTTGAAACAGGAATTAAGGGTCCTCCTCAACAGGATAGATGATCTGCATTCTGAAAATGCAATGCTGAGTGCACAGCTCATAAAATACAGGGAGGATCTTAACCAGGTTTTGTCTCTGAAAGACCACCAGCTGAAGGACTTACTTAAGCAGAAATTGGATTGTATTAAAAGCCTTGAGCATGAAAAGTACGATCTTCAAAAACAAATAAAAGAGATGCAGCTTTCCAGTGAACTGCAGAAGGGGGCTGCTGTGGCTTTGGAACATGAGAATAAAAAATTGGCATCTAAAGTAAGTGATTTAGAATCTCTAATTGCATCACTAAACAAAGAGAAACTCGTTTCTGAATCTGGAGAGAAGCTGCTAAGTAGTGAAAGTATTCAGAAAAAAGAATCAAATGAGCAGCATGGAGGAAAGCTTCAGAAAAAGGTTCAGGAACTCCAGAAATCCAGAGGCAGAAATGCAGATGAGGAATACAGTGGGACTCTTTTGACACTTGAGGATGGAAATAAACCTGATGCTTCTGCAGAGAAGGTGCTGCTGGAAGTTCAGTCTCAAAACAGTGAGTTGAGATCCCAAAATGAGGCCTTTGGGAAAGCAATGACTGCTCTGCAGAACGACAGAGATCGGATCATCGAGGACTTTAAAGTTCTTGAGAGCAAATACACCTCCGAGCTCAGGAGTGAAAGAAAAAAAGGAGATGAACTTGCAGCTGAATTGGAGGGGTTTAAATCCCATCTCATGAGTATCCTCAAAGAAAACTCTCTTCTGCGTGGGGCTGTCCTTGATGCTGCAGATGAGGTTACCCTTGCTCAGGTGGCTGATGACGTTGGAAGTGTCTGTAGGACTTTAGTCAGTCGGGAGCTGGAGGTGAGCAGGCTCTCAGCCGAGTGTGGCAGTCATGTCCAGCAGATTGAAGCGTTTGCCAAGGCTATGGCCAGTCTCCAGGATGACCGAGACAAATTGCTGCAGGAGCTCAGCCATCAGAAGGTAACTTCTGAAGCCAAGCAGGGCACAGCTTCATTTCCCATTGATTGCAGCAGCATCAATGAGAGAAATTCTTGTAAAAGTAGTTTGGATGTGCCTCAGAACAATGGGGGAACTTGGGTAAGTTGTTATTAGCCACATGGCTCTCTAATTTTATTCTTCGTGCAGAGAATGCTCAGACACATGATGGGTTCTGGAGTTTAACTTTGTAGATTGTGTGAGTGCTAAGATAGCACTGTGTGCCCAGAGAAGGTGTGTTTACAGTGTTGGGAGTTAAGGTAAATGGGGAAAACCTTATTCTGTTACTAGAATTTTAGCACTAATCAAACTTCACCCATCTACTTTTCATTCCAGTTCACTAATGGTGTTTATTAAAACTAGGCTAAAGAAGGAGCCAGCCTTGCAGCTGTTGAAATATCCAAACTGAAGGCCAAGGTTGATGATTTGGAGAAGGCTTTGCATCAGACAAAAGCTTTCCAGGCAGAAACCGAGAGAGAGATCACATCGTACCAGAACGAGCTGGCTGGATTAAGGTACAACAGTACAGCTTTATCCTCTTCATTGATTTGTAGAGAATATATAATTGCTTAATGTCTGATGTTTTATGTTCAGAATGGAAAAAAACCTCCTCCTCTCCGAGTCCCAGGCACTGAGAAATCAGTGTCAGATCACAGTGGCTGAGAAAGACCGGCAGATTGCAGAGCTCCAGAGGCTGCAGCAAGACATGATTGGGAAGAAGTCCCTCCCTGCTGGCAGCAATTATCCAGTCAAGGTAAAGAAATGGAATGTAGCAGGAATGTAAAGTGGAAGGTAGCAGTTTATTGTGTGATATTTGCAGCCTGCTTCTTTAAAGAGAACTATGCAGCACTCTGCAGTGATCCTGTAAGTTACTGTCTTAAGTTAGTTAAATCCAGAATACAAAAGGGAGAAGTTGAAAAAAAAAAATCAAATTACTTACTATGGCTGTAACCCATTTTCAGGGACATGGTTTTTAAGAGGATCAAAAAAGAGCTTGGTGGTTTACATGGACAGCAGGCTTCACAGTTTGTATAGTTGATGCAGAGAAGTTTTAACCACCTAATAAAGTTCATTCTTCAGAGCCTAAATCAATGTCAAATTACTGCAGATTAGACTAGGACCTCACTGGGGGAGAAAGGAGAATGGAAGTGTTCTTGTCTTTCCCTTGAAGCAGCTGGAGCTGGCTTCTGCCAGGAACAAAATCCTGGATTTAGAAAGGCAGCAGCTGACACCCAGGCTGGCAAATGCTGTTTTGTAGACTGTCATGAAAGATTCAAGGAGAGTGCTATTTTAGAATAATATTCTTATTTACCTCTTCTGTGCCAAAGGAAGGAAGCAGTATTCATTTTAATTCCATTAAAAACAGCATTTTAGCTGCTGAAGTTTGTATGCTGTTCATTTTCTGTGATTACAACAATGAATAAGAGCTATTGACCAGTAATGTCTGTGGGTAATGGAGTGTTTTATGTGGTAAAAACCTTTTATTTCATGACTATATGGGTAAATAGATTCCATAAAGCATTAGAGATGGCACATACCCCTCCTTTATTGGAGATTAATACCAAAATGTTGAGCTGCAACAGATAAAGAAGGCCAAAGCTGTAAACTGGTAATAAATTCAGGTGGTTTTTTTTTTTTCCAAAATGGATTCTTTCAGCTTTAAATTGGTATTTACAAAGCAGTTTTTCAAGTCATGAATACAATACATTATTAGCTTGAAAATAATTTGTGAAAGGTATCTTATATTAATCCTTTACTACTTTCCCCCTTTTTTTCACATTATTCTTATATTCTTCACATTATTTGCAAATTAAAAATTAGGTTGGGTTGCCTTTTTGTGGTAATTTTTTGTTATTTTTTTAATGCAAGTATTAACACGATATATTAAACCCAGACTTTTATTTGAAGTGTCTTTCAAATGTGATATTAAGTTGTGAGGAGAAAAGAAACTTGTGAAAAGGGAATTCAGTAGGGTGTCTTTAGTGTTGGGGTTGTGGGTTATTTCGAGGACTTCTGTATCATTTATCGTGAATATCCCGATATTTTTAAGGCTTTGGAAACTGCCACCCTTGCTGGAAGTGCAGATGGAGCAGAGGACATCAAACGTGTCCTGGCTGAGAAGAACCAGCTGCAAACTGAGCTGCAGCGCTGCCTCCAGGAGATGCAGCAGAAGGACCTGCACTTCCAGCAGGTTAATTCCAAGGTAACTTGGAGCAGCAGCTCTGATCCTGAAAAGCTCATGTGAACCTGGGCTGGCATCACGTTGGAATGTTGCTGAAGTGGTGGTGTCTTGCATGACTGAATGGTATTTTACCTTCAAGCTTAGGTATTTTAAAACAACTCAGCCTGGAAACTGCAAATCAAATGTCAGTTTGATCTTTCTGCCAGGCTTTCCTGACTTGGTATTTGACTGAGAGATTTCTTTGACTCTGCGTTCTGAAGGCATTGATGAACTTCTGAACTTCTACTCCCAGTCAAATATTTTTCATTATAGACAGAAAGAGGGGTCTGTCTTAGCTGGAACAAGATTTCAGCTTCTGGTTTGGGTGTGCTGATGACAGGGGAAATCACTGCTCAGCTTTCATTATTTCCTCTGCTCATAAAACATCTAAATCCCAGCTGAACTGTGACCTTGCCAAAAAGTGGATGCAATTTTGAAACAGCAGGTCTCAAATCTGCAGGGATTTCCTGGGAGAGCTAATCCCTAATTTCTAATGACTTCAGTGTGAATTTCTCTCAGGTTGTGCAGTCAGCAGAAGAGAATGCTGTCCTGTCTGCCCAGCTGAAGGCTCTTTCCCAGACTCTGAGGGACAACCAGCTTCATTACACCGATCTGCAAAATCGTTACTTAAGGCTGGAGAGGGAATACCAGGCAATGCAAGTGACATCTTTCCAGGGCTCTGTCCAGGTAAACAGATACATGGAAATATTTTTAGGTTTCTTCTTTCTGTGCTTCCACTTTTCCTGGGGTTCTTGCTAAAAATGAAATAAGTATTTTTTGTTGTACTGATTCAGTACTTTTGCTGGCCCATGATGTGTTGAAGATAACTTGTCTTTAGTGTTGTTAAATTGGTTTAATTTGACTTTTCATTTAAGGAAGCTGTTCTACATATATTTTTGTTTTGAAACATCTTTTTTGAGTTGGTCTACAGCTGGCAGAGATAACTGGGTGATCACTGCTCAGTGGATCAGGAAGTTTAGTGATAATTTCACATCAGTCCTGGATTGTTCTACAAAGCTTGAGTAGTATTTTCAGAAGTGAGATCTACATCACCAGTTCAGCATTTCAGTACCCTTTGCCAACCCCTCATACACATCTCTAAGATTATTATTTGGGGTTGGCACTTCATGATCTTTAAAGTCCCTTCCAACCCAGTCCTTTAGGATTCATCATTATTCCTTTATTTTTAAAAAGCTTCCCTGTACTGCCTTGGTTATTCATTAGCAATCATTAATAGAACACCCTAAAATAGCATATGGGTACATATGGAAAACAACCCTTGCTCTTCCATAAATGGAAATAAATCCAAACAAGATCTGTAAATTAGAAATAAATTGGAAATAAAATAAAGCTGCCTTGCTTCTGGAACTGTGGTCAGTGCTGTATTACTGTGTGGATGTGTAGATGCATTTCTCTTTCCCCTCAGACATTGCTGAGAGGTGGAAATGAAAACATTAAACGGCACAAAGAATGATCTGTTCCACTGTTTTGTGGTGCTGTAATTGAAATAAAGACTTTTGGCAAGTAGAAAAACAGTCACTTGTTTGGTTTCCTCCCTCCCCCCCCCTTAATATTTTCTAGGATGAAACCAGAGCAGAAGTTCCCCCTGGAGCGCCACGGGAGAGATCTGGGATTATTGTGGAGATAGACAATATGGAGCTAAATGAGCTCAGGAAAAGGTCAGGACTCAGAGCATGTATTAGCAATATTGGTTTCCTGACAGCTGTGTTGTGAGTGTGAAAGTAATGCTTTTCTATCCCTCTGAGGCATTTGTGTGGAGAAGGGGAAGGAGTGGATTTACAGTGGATTAAATGAATCATAAGCCATATTCTTGAATTGTTATCATCTGGTAATGCCTGTGGTTTGTTTCTGTACATAAATATACTGATTGGTGACTTTATCTCAATATTTAAGCTAAAGCATCTCATTACTATGAAGTCTGTGACAAAAGGGAAGATTTCCTAATAAAAAAAGAACAAGTAAGTAGTTCTTTGAGTCCATAAAATACTGATTTCAGGTTTGATTTTTGTCCCAGGCTTGCAGAGACTGAGCAGCAACATGAGTCAGTGCAGCAGGCTCTCTCCCAGCTCACAGAAACACTGGCAGAGGAGAAGAGGAGGAGAGAAGCTGCAGAAGAGGCTCTCGGACTCTCTGAGGAGAGAAGTAACAGGTAAAACACGGATTATTTATTTGCCTTTTATTTTTAGTGAGATTAGTGAGAGGTTTTCCTGTGGGTCTTAGATTTTTTTGAGATAGTAATACTGATAATAAACAAACCTGTTTGTGAGCCCATAGTGCCTGAAACAGTGAAAATCCATGTGTTAAAAAGCTAAGTTACACTCTGGATCAAGAAAGTGTTACAGGCTTTGGGATTTTTTTTCTTTGTTTAATTTCATTTGTTAGACTCAGTAGTCAGTGCTATTTCTTTTTTAGAAAAAAAATCTCCCATATAACAGCTTTAGCAGAGCCACTGGTTAGATTGAAAATATCATTATCCACCTGCCTAAATAAAGTGTCCCTCACTAACATCACCTGAAAATCACTGTTCAGTCAGCTGGTGATGGTGGGGGTTAGTTCTGAATAAATGAAACACCTTGAGAGTAGATTGTAAATAGGGACTGAAAAAGACCTGGCAACACAAAGTGAGTCTGCTTTTTGTGGGGACCTTCTCTCAGTAATTTAAGTATGCAAAATAATGGGTTTTGTGTCAGTTCAGTACTTAAAAGAGGAGGTAATTCAGCAGTGCATGTCTGTGTGCCTTGCATTTTTCTCTAGATTTGAAGTAGGCAGTTACAGGTCTGTCCCCAGCGACTACGCTGTCCAGATGGAAGCTGAGGAGGAGAGGGAAGCCTTAATCATCAATCCCAGTGAACACATTATTGTGAGAAAGGTAAGGGAATGAAAGCCTTTAAAAACCTTGAATCATCAGCTCCTTAAAAGTGGTGGAGAAACACCCTTCATTCCTTTCTGCTGGGGCTGTGAGTCCAAGACCAGCAGCTGTGTAAACTGTGCCAGAAAACACCCTGCATATGTCCAGATTAAAAAAAATGTGTGTAGTCAAATTTATGCTGCACATGTGGCCATTAAATAAACTGTGTCTGCATTTAATTATGCGTGCCCAGAATGCAGTAATGCATATTTTTATGTGTGGAGTTGCATAATACACAGCTTGCATTCATTCCTTTCCCCTCTTATTAATGCTGGGTTTGGGGCCTTTAAATCATTTCTGCTTTGGCGTTTGGGATCGCCAAACGGGGTTGTGTTTTGGGGTCAGTTGCTGTGTCAGAGGCAGGAGGTTTGTAGAGCCTCACAAATCCAGGCTGCAGTGGAGCTGTTTCTGATCTGTATTCCTGATTCTTCATCTGATAATTTCTGTCTCTTCCCCAGATGAAAGGAGGAGCCCTTTCCTTGCGCCGCTGGCTCCGAGGGCGAAGCCTTTACTGCTCCAAGCTGCTGACGGCCCGAGCCAAATCCCGCTATTTATTCCTCACCTACCTGGTCACACTACACCTCGTTGTTCTCCTGTGCCTCACTGGTGTGCTCTGAATCCACTGCATTCCCTGGGGTGCTCCTTTGCCTGTGGGCAGTGCCAATCCCAGCCTGGAGACTCCCCACATGCTGCTGTTCCGCTATGCACTGGACACGGTTGTACAAAACACGGAATCCTGAGCTTCTCCAGTGAAATCTGTGCATATCACACTTGCTCCAAAGTTGACTTGAATCACCCTTTAGCAGTGGGATATTATATTTGCTAAGGAGAAAATATTCCCCTCTGCCCTAGAAGGAAACTGCTGCATACAAGTTATTTAATATTGTTTGTGGGTACATAATGGTTGATTACTACTGAATGGGTTGTAAATGATATCTTTTCTATACAAATTTTATTTTAAGAGTTAAACTATAAATTCTAAAGGAATATCAAGCTATTATTGTATATTGGCTTCTTGATTATAACAAGAAGTTTTATAGAGTGCAATAAAGGAAGAACTACTGGATTTTTGATTTTCTTTGGTTGGTTTGGTGTTTTGTTTTTTTTTTTTCTGAAAATAAAAGAATTAAGAAGTTTCTTCTTTCCCATTCAGTTTGTAAAGAAATCGAGGTGCACAGGTCTGTGTGTGGTAATGAGGTAAGCTGACAATTAAAGATTCAGTAAAGATTCACAATTGAGATGACAGAAATATCTCCATCTTCTATTTTTTTGTGATTTTTTTCTTTCTGTAACTTGTGGGGGTTTGGTATTTTTTTAAATTTACTTGCATTTTTCTTGGTGGGGTTTAGTTACTGCCTGTCTTGGAGGCAAAACGTTCCTCAGCTGCAGGACACGTAAAATTCAAGCTTCTCAAGACACAACCTTGTGTATTTTACATGTTTCAGCTACAAGGTACAAATCAATAAATTCAACAAAGAATCTCGTGGGAAAAGGAGACCCCAGTGAATATGGAAAAGGAAGGATTCCATCGGTTTTACTGATGAGCAGAAACAAGGTTGACTTGGAGATATTTTAGTGGTTTATGTGCTTCAGAGGTAGTTACTGCTGCAGGTAAATACTGTAAACCACCTTCTTATGATGGCCCTTAATATTTCTTAGTCTGGTAAAGGTCTGGATTTTTATGTAAATCCAATATATTCTGCTATAATTGATTTTTTTTTTTTTTAAACGATGGTTCATCTCCTTTTCAGGGTTGATTCAGCCCCTGTGTTCAGCCCTGGTGTCACCCAAGTACTGAGATAACTCCTAAACACCAGGTACAGTGGGAACACCAGTACTGAACAGGCTGACTTTTCCCTTCCCAGCCTGAAGATGGGTGTTAACAGGATGGTAACGAGCTGTTCTTAGCTAATTATGTTATAATGAAGCAGAATGTTTTCCTAAGGCAGCAGTGGACCTTCAGTCCATCCAGTGTGAAGGATTTTTGTCTTCAGGGGAGAGAAAACAACCCTCTGTCCTGAGGCTTAGTGAGTGGGAAAGGACCCAGAGGTGTTAGAAATTCTGTCCTGCTTTATCCAGGCCTCCCTGCTGTCACTGTGAGAAGCACAAACTGGAAAAAAAGGAGCCAAATGGCTTGATTGTAGATATCCTGTGAAGTCCATTCCAGAAGCTGATCAAAATGTATTGGGAGGTGAGTTCATGTCATATATAATGAAGCAGCTTTTCCTGGGTGAGTATTGCCCTGAGAGTGTTCATACTTTAAATGCTTGGCTTCACTTGGCCTGAGAAATTGAGGAAAATTGTTTAACATTCTCTACCCTCAAATTCCGGTGTCTCAGCTGATGTAATTCCTGATGTATTTAAGAACTGAGTTTCCCTCTGGTTTGTGGTGTTGGAGCCAGAAGCTGGGTGCAGTGCTGTAATCTTGGATACTGCTGGTAAATAATTGGTTTATTGCAGTCCAAAGCCTTTTCCTGAGGGTTTTGGAAGAAAATACCAATTCATGGCAATGTGCATGAATGTTCAAAACCACCAGCTACTAGAACTAAGGGATAAACATTCCCACATTAAAGCTCTTTCCAAATTTACCCGATAAAATAATCCATTTTTGCCTTGTCAGGGACAAGAACTTTGCTGGACAAGTGCTGTTTTTCATTCCTTTCCCATTTCTGAAGTACCATTCCTTACTGAGTGAAGATGCCAAAGAAGGAAAAATAAAATCCTTCCCTCGACTGCCTAAAGAGACACTTTTCCAGTCCTAAAAATAATCCAGGGACCCGAAATCAGGCCTGCCCTTGGTGAGAGCTTTGCCATGAATTTTGGGGAGAGCAGGACTTAGAGGTGTTGGCCAGCTGAGGTGTTCCTGGGAAGTTGTGCCAGCTGCCCCTTGTTCTGTTTCCCAGAATAACCACTTCCATGAAGTGCTTGCCACCTACAAATATGGAATAGGTCCTGGAGTGAGCTCTCCACATTACAGAGTGGCTTAAAAAACCACAGCAAATGCTTCCCTGGAACTTTTGCTGCGGGTTATTTTTAGTCATTTATTTGAGATTGATGATCCCCCTCTTAAAAAAAAAAAAAAAAAAAAAAAAAGGCAAATTCGAACATTCCATGAGGGAAAAACTTTGAAGTAATGGATGTTTTTGGTGGTCTATTTACCATTAACTACTAATGTTGCAGCTGCTACGTGCATAGAAGCAGTTAATTTTAAACAAAGGAGCTTTCCAGGTGGCAATTCCCCCTTGGGAGAGGTGGGATTTCTGCTTACATCCCAGTAGAGAGCCAAGGGTGTGTCCTGTAGCTGAGCTTGCCCAGGGTCACGAGGCCAATTAACAGAATATCCCAGCACCCTGGAGGCTGCAGCAGGAGATTTCTTTTCCCTTTAGAAGAAACAAAAGGCTGCCAATGTCCTGATTAATTTGCTTGGTTAAATCCTATTCAAGTGGGAATTGATGTGAGTACTTCCCATGCTTGGTAAAATCGGGGTTTTAGCATTGACTTTGCTGGTTAGGTTTATTCTTTCCCAAAATTGCTGTGTTTTAATGATATGAAGGTGTCTTATGAGAAAAAAGCCCCACTTGTTGGATTTTATTCATATCATGAGTCAGATTTTGAATTTTTTTCCTGGGCTGTCAAAACCTTCCCCTGAAGTTCTGTGTGATGAATAATGTTTTGCCTTATATGCTGTGATACTATTTGGGGCAATCATGACAGGCTTCCTAATGCAAAAGTGATAAACTTAGTAAAACCAGTATTTAACAAGTGATTTTTCTTCTAGAAAATCTGTCTCTGCTTTATGTTAATGAATGAGTTGTTGCAAAATACATGTTTTTCACAACCATTTGACTTCCAGCAAGGGGGAAACCTCACTGTTTAAAGGCAAAATAATGGAACTGCTTAGACAGAGAGAGCAACCAAGTGAGTAAATCTGGAGAGATTTTATCTTTTCTACCTGTTTCCTTCCCTTTATTCCTCTGTGCAATGGCAAAGGAGCCATTCCTTGTGGAGAACCATGAGTTTGCTGATGCCCACCTTGGCTGGGCTCCTGTGTGGGCATAAGCAGCACTTCCTTCATTTTTGAAGCTGCCTTGGTCTTTCTGGGGGGGTTTATAGAAGGAGTTGGTACAAAGTGGTTACCCACAAATTCACATTTTAGTTCCTTCCATGTTTTGGGGGTGCATTCTGTGAGGGGAGCAGCAGGAACAGTATTTCACAGGAACTTTTAACTTAAAAATGGTATTTTGTCCCTGAAGTTCCTGACAAACTGCACTAATATTGGAATAATATCCTTTGCAGGGTTGGAATGGGTTAAAAACACAGCAATGCAAAGGATGAAGCACGGAGTAGAAGAGGGATCCTGACACTGGAACATCCCACTGAGCATGGAATCATCCCTAAGTGGGATGACATGGGAAAGGTGGGTGGTTTATTTTATTTTATTTTATTTTATTTTATTTTATTTTATTTTATTTATTTTATTTTATTTTATTTTATTTTATTTTATTTTATTTTATTTTTTTATTTTTTTTTTTTTTATTTTATTTTTTTTTAATATATTTTATATCTTATATTTTATATTTTATATTTTATTTTATTTCATTTTATTCTTCACGCTCATTCATCAGTCATGAAGTTCCTACTGAAGCAAAACATTTGACAATGACAGAAAGGAGCTAAAGTTAAAAAAACCCCACAGGTTGCAACTCATCAGAGGTGAATTGGAGAAATACTAAATTATTGAAACTGGGGACAAAAGCTGTGAGGTGCAGGGGAGGGTTATTTTCTCTCCTCAGAACTGACCTAGTGAGCAAGAGGATGGGTGGTGCCCACATTCCATGTGACATTCTCACTGTCAGTTCCAGAGGAAAGGACATGCTGGGATCTCCTATCCCTATACTGATCCTTTCAGAGGGGGTTTTAATTTTTTTTTTTTTTCTTGCAGCATGTTTTTTCTGTTGCCAAAATTATCTTTTCATGTCTGGGTGGTCAGAAGGCATCTCTATTCCCCATCCAGCACGACTTCCTTGGCATTGTGCAGTGAGCTCTGTGGGAAATGCCAGTTCCAGCATGTCCCAGGTGCAGGCAACAGGGTGTGTTCATGGGAGAAGCTGCTAAATATCTTTAATATCCCATGTGTCCTGGTCTCTTTGGGAAGTATCTGGGTCTGTATGTGGAAAATACTGTACTGTCTGGGGGGAAGCTCCACAGGGAAATGCTCCTGGTACTGTTTCCCTGAGGAAAATGCTGCTGAAAGGGAGATACAGGGCTGGGATTGTTCTGTACTCTGCTTGGTAGGATGAGGGGCAGTTATAACCCACATATCTGAACTCAGTTACTGTGCCATATCCATGCACCCAGACTGTTCAGAGGAACAGACCAAAGCTGATCCAGGAGCAGTGGGAGTTCCTCAGTGGGTATTTGGAAATAAATTTCCCACCTACTCCTCTAGATGGAAGCACAGTACTTGGATTTCATTCTCTCCCTGCTTGCTGCAAGAACACTTTTCTAAGTACATCCCGTTATGTTTTTCTTCCTGGTAATTTTCCTGCTGTCTGCATTCAGCAAGAAATAACATTTTCCTGTAGGAAAAAAAAAAAATTAAAATTGTAGGCCCATATTTTATGTTCCCTCATCCACATCTGGCAATTGTCCTGTGCACAGCACACACTGGTGTGTGTTCCTTCCCTGGGTCATGCTGCATGCAAGAGCAGACCATCTGAAATTGAGTTAGAAGAAGGAATTAGGGAAGGTTAAAAAGGTGGGATGTGCTTTCCTGTAGTGTGAACTCCTGGCTGGACTGATTATTTTAGGGTGTAACATGATGGAGGCCTCAGGCAGGGCTGTCGCTCAAATAAGGCTCAGGTACTAAATGGGCTCTTGCAGCTTGAGCTTCCCTTCTTTTTGTCACTTAGATGGGGGCAGGAATTACTTGTGGAGGTGGCTCCCAAGCCCAAACTGGTAGGGAAGAGACAAGAAACAGAGTTGATAACTGCTGTGATTCCTGCAAATAAGAAAAAAAAGGGGGATTTTGATCCGAGCCACAAATTTCTTCCCAGCGCTTGGAAATCCCACTCCAGAAAGCACCAGGATGTAGAGGAAACAAGAGAATTCCTGGGTAATGTGCCAAAATTGGGACAAAGGCACAGCAGTGCAGTGCCCAGCCACCCACAGGGTACCAAAGGGGGGAGTCCCCAAAGGCTGAGAGCGGGTGTGTGACGGGGAGTGGGAGCGGGAGTGGTGCGGGATGCACGGGGGGCCTGGCAGTGGAGGAGGAGCCCAGGCAGGCCATGGAATGGAGCATTCCTGCTCTCCTGTGCTTCAAGTCACAGTATTCAGACTGGAAAATAACACAAAAGCCATTGTCCATCCTGACTCCTTTGTTCCCAGGAGCTGACCTGACAACGTATGGGAGGGACGGCGTCGGGACCGAGCGTTTTCTGGCTCTGGTGACACCATTAATGTTTTATATAAATGCTGGGATAATTTGGGATAATTCCTCCTCAGCAATTTCTCTTTGCTAGTGTGCTTGCTGCTCACATTTAATTCTCGTGACCTATAAAATCAACACTGGATTGTTTTGGTTCTTGTGGAGTATCCCTAGCCATTAACATTCTGGTTATCATTAGGTCAGATTTCATGGGCTGTGCAGGGCCTGGTTGTGCCTGGTTTTGAGGGAAAACATGGAAACTGCCAGAGATTTAGGCAGGCTCCTGCTTTATGAGTCCAGGTTTGTTCCTCATTGCTGAAACCACCAGTACTTTGGGAATTATACAAGCACAGAGGTTTCCTTCTCTTATTTCTTCCCTGTCTGAAATAGCAGTAATTTTCTTCTTACATCTGCTTTATTTATTTTTTTTTTTTTTTAGCTTTTACACAATTCCTTTCTGGCTTATTCAACTTCTCCCTGCATTTGTATTCCAGACCTTCAAATGAATGACAGCCTGGCATCCCAAAGCCTAGTTCTGGGAACATCTGATTATTTCTTTTTCTTAGAGGATTGATGCAGAATTGAATTTTTTTAAGCAGCTGATGATTTTAATGAATAACTCCAGCTCTGGACAGCTGTTGACATTGTAGGTGCTTCAAATTTAGAGAGGATCTCTTTTCCATATAAGTTCATTTTGGAGCATAATAATACTTGTTTCTAGGATATAATACTTGCTTTTAGGATATTCCTCAAATAAACTTACCTGTAAAACTATCCTGATGTTTTGTGCTTCAGAAGTAAGTGTGTTGGGTCAGAAAAAAAATGAGCTAAAAAGAGAATAAACCCCCAACCCAGTGAATTTGGTCAAATTTGGTGAATAGATGTGAATTTGGCAGATTTGCTCTTGCATGCTTTCTGTCCATTTTAATGTGGCTGTAAAAATACTAATAAAATTTTTTAAAGTAATTATTTTTATGAAATATATTCCATGTAATTAAAATATATTATTGTTTAATGTCATTTAATATATGACTTACTGAAAGTAATATGTTAAAAATATATTACTCAGGCTGTAATGTATTAAAAAAATAAAACTTATGGCTTTTGGCCAAAAGCCCACATGGTAAACTTAGCCAGGGCTAGAAGTAAGTGTGATTTAAATGCAGAATATAGGTATAGAATCACCTGGGGAAAAGGAGATGTGGCTCTCCACTTCCCTTGGTGCCCACTTTTGGCATATATTTAGTGGGAAGATTATGCATCCATTTAGCAACAGTGTAAATATATTAATTAAGTTGTGAGCTTGCTAGCAGGAATGACTGGGAGAGAATTCAACTGGGAGATAAAAACCACCAGCAGGCCATCAGAACAGCCCAGTCTCTACCAAGCAGGAGGCAGAGCTCCTACAGTAGACGTGCCTAGGGCTGTTTCTCTGTCATTACACTGGAATGATAAATCTGGGTTTTCAGACTCTTTAAAGGCTTGCTGTTTATTACTGATGGCATTAAATTCATTACAGTGATTATGAACTATTGGTAATTCGTGTGTTCTTTAATTGAAAGCACACTTTTCATTACAAGTTGACTTTATTGGTGAAGGCATTAACTGCTGAAATTCAAAACTGGAGTTTAACCCCCTCATGTCAGAGGCTGGAGGGATTTAGAAGCCGTGTGGATGTGGCACTGGGGGACATGATTTAGTCGTGGCCTTGGCAGTGCTGGGTTTACAGTTGGGCTCAATGATCTTAGAGGGCTTTTCCAGGCTAAATGATTCCATGAAATGTGGTCTGAAGTTGCCATGAAGAGAGGAGATAAACTCTTGTCTTTGCTGAGGGTGGCAGCAGAATGAGATGGAACGAATTGAAGCTTGGACCAAGTGAGGTTTTGTTCAGATAAGAAAGCCCTGAAAATGGTATTAATAGTCTATCACTGGGTTTGTTTGCTGGAGGAATCTGTGAGTGCTCCAGCAGAGGAATTTCTGAGACAGAACCAAAGCTGGTTATTCCTTGAGATGGGAGTAGCCAGATTGTTCCTCATGGCTTCTTCCAGCTGTGTCTTCTGTACATTTTGTGTGTGTGTGCTTATGTATATGTATAAACCTTAGACTGCTGCACTGTTGCAGCCCTGCCATCAGTGTAAAAAAATTATTCCAGGGTGCCATCTCCAATTAATATTGTTAGTAAAAACCTGACCTGGGTTAATGGAAAAATATCTACTGGCCTTGGTGATTTTCCTTTTAAAGGAAATCCCAAAGAGAGCATGACAGGCCGTGCACAGAAGAGCCACGGTTCAGAGGGGACTCAGGAGCAGTAACTGTCAGTATTCATTTAAATAAAATAAAATTGGCTGTCCCTTCAGATCCTGTTAAGTGTAGATCCTAAAGTTTTTTCCAGCTCTTTGTTCCAGATCCTGTTGGAGATGTTCCATGTTCCAGCTGTGTGTGTAGCAGTTGAGGCAGTGCTGTCTCTGTGCCTCTGCAACCCAACCCATTTAATCCCTAATAAAATATTTCACTGAAGTGCTGGATTTCAGTCTCATGGTGATGTCTGCCAGTAAGGGAGCAGTAGACTGAGCATGGAGGTCTCTTATAAATTACTCCTTAGCAACCCTCCAGTCTTCACATACTTTGAAAGAAAATTAAAATACCCCCTGCCTTTGTAGCCTGATGGCACTGTATAATCCCATCTAAAAAGATGGGCACCTCACAGGAATTATGACTGTCATAAATACTTGGTTTATGTCTAAAATCTGACTGTTTGTGTGCAGGTTTGGTATCAGAAATGCCTTATTCATTTTGAGTGGAAAATGGGTCCTTCATGCTATGTGGCATTGGATTTGCAACAGGAAACAGCAACTGCTGCCTCCTCCTCCTCCTCCTCCTCTCTTGGAAAGAGCTTGGAGCTTCCTGATGGACAGGGGAAGGAATTTGCCATTGGGAATGAGTGGTGCTGATGCCCAGGAGTATTTTGCTTTTATAATGACTATGCTGAGGTTACAAAGGAGGTGAGTGGGAGGTTCTGTTCTTGTCCTAGCTCTCCTAGCCTCACACAGCTGTTTTCTTCCTGGAGTTTTCTTAGGGAGACAGCTTGGACAAGTGAGCTTTCCTCTCATTTTCACAGTAGGAAGAAGAAGGGGATGAAGAGAGAGATAATGTGTTGAAACTTCTTTCCACTCAAGGCTGGAATCTGCAGGTATCCACAAAACCACTTCAAACATGTTGTTGTTCCATGAGGATCTCTGTGGGAAAAACGTTGTCTCTGCAGGAACCCCAGTGTGTCCTGGGATTTGGGGCCATATGCAGAAGGAGAGGACAGCTTTGCCTCCAAGCACGATGAAGATTAAGGTGATTTTTAACGAGTTTACTGCTGCCAGTTCCATCTTAAGGTGATTTTTTTCCTTATTCAAATGGTCTCTTAATGGTAAAAGCTGCAAAATCTGTCAAAAGGGACTTTTCAAAGTTCTGCTCTAGCTACCTAAAAGCGAGAGGGGTTGATCTTACCTTCACTCCCACTTTAGAACAGCAGGCAGTTCCAATTCCCAGTATCCATGTCTTGTCAAGCAAGTGGAAACCATAAATTCCTCAGCCTCTGAGTGAATTTGACTTTATTATTCTGGTTTCAGTTTGTGTGACTTCTCAGGTTGATAATAAATCACCTTACATGTAGGAATAGCACTATTCACTGGCCCTATCACCTGCCTGAGCAACATAAGTCACATTTCAATCTTGACCTCTCGTAGGTGTGATGGTGAAGAGCACCAACCCTGGAACTCAGATCTCTGCAACTGAGTTGTATTTGCAGTCCCCTGTAGGATCAAAGCAAAATTCCATTCAATTTGCTAAGAATTTACTTGTCCTTGTTTGACTGTTAAAGGTGAAGGATGTTCTTTAGGTTTTCAATTTTTAATTTTTGTTTAATACAAACTTTTTTTTTTTTTACTTCCACCATTGCTTCTTTCTAGTTTGGTAATGAGCTTCCATGAATTCTCAGAATTGCTTTAACAACGAAAAATTGTCATCATCATTTAAATGTTACTCCTACTAAATGGAAGAAAAATCTATCCCATACTAGAAGAAGCAGGCATTTCCCCTCAAACATTTTTTTTCCAAGGGGAAGCACCTTCTTTTCTTAGGAGTAAATTGTAGGGGGAAACATTCATCCACATGAGGTTCCCTCACATGTAAACCAGCCCAGCTGCAATGGCTCCTGTGGGTGCAATTTATTAAATCCACTGAATATTTGACAGTCAGATTTGAAATGGGAGTCTTGAAAGGGACTGCTGAGCCTTCAGCCTCCTCTAACTCTGCAATTCAAGTCTGCATTTCCCATCAGGGATGTGTTCCTGGTAAGTGATACGAGATCTGAGGAGACACTTGTCATCAGTTATGTCACAGATCTTGATGGTCACTCACAAAATACAAAGAGCATTTTGAAGGTTTCTTTTGAGGGGGTTTCCCTCCATTTTTTCTTCAAAGTTAGATGTTCCATCTGTGGTGAAACAATATTTTCTTGGAATTAGTGAACTCTATAGTAGGGCTTTGCTGACATTCTAAGAATCTCTAAATACAGGAAAACACGTTTTACAAAAAGCAGCAGTGTCTTGGAGATACAAGATGGAAATGGAAAATCCTGAAACTAATCATTAGCCATGCATTAAAATGGTTGTTGGTCATGTTAATTAGGGGTTATGGGCAAATGACATCTGCTTTACCTCATGTGTGCAGAAAAGGGAGGGAAGAGAGGTAAATATATAAAGGTGGAAGCAAATCACCTTGGTAGAAAACTTCCTGAGGTCACTGAGGACACCATGCTTGGGATGAACTGACCCTTTTTCCTGTCTGGCAAACTTTTAATGAAAGAGGAAAAGGACCTGGTGAACTTTTTGCTGCAGAGGTTAATAATAGGTGATCCTGATGAGGATTTCATGTAAAAAGCAAAGCCTGCAGGTCTCATTACCTGGGCCTCCTGATTGTGCATTCCCATCCAACAAGAGGAGTGGAAAATACACTTGACACAATTAAAAGGTTATAGTGGCCAGCATTCACATTTCTGATTCCACTCCTAATGCACTTCCCTTCTTAACAGGGATAGAAAAGGCTGCTGGGGTCATCCAGGCTCTCTTCCCTCCCACTGCTGGCTGAGACACGTGGCTGACTGCAGTGAATGGCAAGGTGAGCAAGCTTTGGGTCCCAGTTAATTCATTAGCACTTGCTGCAACTCTAAATTGCTAAAATTCTGGTTTGCCTGCCTTGATTTTAGGCAAAGCTTTTGATTTCTCTGTGAATCTACAGCCAGAAACTCTGGGGAGAGGTGCTGAGCCTTGTCTAGAGTGTGACAGTGTGGCCGAGTCTCCATCACATTGACCAGTGTGCAAAACACAGAGAAAACCACCCAAATTCCACATCCCTTTGTGCTGGTTTAACAGGACATTGCAGAAAACAACAGTCCTGACTCAAAGAAGGCCAGAACTGTGACATGGTGGCAACAAGCAACCAAAGTTGCAAACTTTGAAGTGAAGTAAATTTGCGAAGGCAGAAGCCGAGCCCAGAGATGTGAGAGGCTGCTGTGGAGGAGAATGAGATGAACAGGGTAAAATATCTCCTGTTTGAGGTTGGCCTTGGGCAAGAAGGAGTTTGTCAGTGTAATATGTTGTTGAATTTTAATATGGAAATGTCTCCTGGCATGTATTTCAAACACCCTACAAATAGTGATATTGATCTAACCTTCAGGTAATGGGAGAGGTCCTCTGTGAAAATCCAGTCTGGGTTTGAATGGCAAATAGCTTTAATATTCTGAGGACAGTGGATCATTTGCACAGCTCAGTAACAGACTATAAATCACCAGGATTAGGGCTTTTTTTGTTATCATTTTAATGCAGGCTTGTTTTCCCTGGAG